>NC_136069.1:496130881-496744214 GCF_964261635.1 Lissotriton helveticus | reverse complement strand
TATCGTTAACAGTTTGACTCTCATCTTCTTTATTCTTTCTTATCTCTTTGACCCATGTAGAGGTGTTCTCCATACCCTCTACAATAGCTAATGCCTCTTTCAATGAAGGATTTTTCGACAATAATTTTTCTTGCACCCTAGAACTGTTCGTGCATCGAACAAGTTGATCTCTAACAAGAGATTCAGAAAGATCACCAAAATCACATGTGCGTGAGAGAGTTTTCAGAGCAGCGACATATGTTCCAACACGTTCACGAGAGCCTTGAACACGTGTAAAAAATCTATGTCGCTCTAAAACAACATTTATCCAAATACGAATCAAACAAGTTCCTCCATCTCTTCCAAGGAAGAATGGGTTCACCCTCCTCTGAAAGAAAAGGAGGTGGCTGTGACATGCTAGAAGTAGTAGCCATTATCAAGATAGACCAAAATACAGAGGATGTTTGTAACAGTGAAAAGTAACGTGGCTTAGATGAGAAATTATTATCTATGAGAAATATGTAAGATCAAATATCAAGGTTCTGAAAACTGAATTTGATACCTAAGTAGAGAACGATGAGTAGATAAAACTTAATACTTCACAGAAAAATAAAGTAAAGAATATGCTGTTATACACATCAATAATGAAAATAGTCAAAAACAAGTTTACTAGGGTGTGTCAAGCTGTTGTGCGTATCAGCGAGGTAATTTGATGATTAATAGTCAAAATGCGCTGCTGTGCACATCGGCGTGGTTAAATCCGTTGTATATGTAAACAAAATGCGCTGCAGTGCGCATCGGTGTGGTTGCCAGGGAAATCCAAAATGGCCGCCGCGTGATGACGTCACACGTAGGACGTCAGTCGTCAGACGGCAGGAACTCAAGATCCAAACAAAGTTGCCGGAGAGTAGAACCAGTGCACGCTCACTTCAAGGTGGTGGAGCGAGGAAGGGAACGAGGCATACGCTCACCTGGTGCTGGCACACGCTCACCTGATGCTGGAGCAGGGAAGAGAATGAGGCACTCGCGCAATGATGAGCGCGAAGCTGGTACACGCGATGGTACAAGGATGACGATTCAAATAGCAACAGGTAACGGTAAGCCTCAAGAAAAAGGCATTACTAATGACAGGTACCTGTTTTAAGAGGAAATTCAGTACGTTTTCCGTTGAAATCCGCAAGTAGGCACTGCAAAGCTTGTCAATGTAAAATGAAATGGTTTCCAGAGTAGTCCAATAAAACGAAGAAGTGAAAAGTTCACTAGTTCAATGTACAGAGTCTCTGAAAATGAAAAGAAATTCTATCCAATAAAGGCAAAGAAATTTGTGGTAGATAATCCAGACCATAGAAAGCAAGTCCAAAATATGTATGTTATGTCCAATGTAATCCCCAAAAAAACGAAAATTCAAGAAAATCCAAGTTAAAAACGATATTCCAAAGGTAGGGGAGTTGATGGTTGTAGGTGCTTGTCCCCAATCAAGCCTTGATCCTCGTCGCCAGTTATAAATGCTCAGAAGCAGGATAAGTTGTAGAAAGAGCTTTAATAGTATAACCATCAACAGGAGATCACAGCAACTGGTACTTCAGGAGAAATCATAACATTCTCATGATGATGTCAAGAAAGCAAGGTTGGTAGAGTTCCATTAAAGGGACAGTAACCATAACACCGGGGTATATTTACAAGAATTGCCGCTTAGCAGTTTTGAAGCGGCCATTTTGTTACCGCTATCTATCAGTGAAATCCATTGCTATGTTCACAGCGTCACTACATGACAATAGGATCAGCGGGTGGTGAGAAAAGTTGCTGCTAACCCTGGCGTCACAGCGATAATGAACTTGACACTAGTGTGAAAAAAGTGGCAGCAAGACAATTCCCATCAGGCAGCCGGACGACATAAAAAAAGCCTCAAACACACTAGTGAAAAGACCTGAAGGCCAAATGGAGGAGCATGGAACCAGTTCAGCACCAGATAAAAATCCCCCTACCACCCCTAATATCCAGGATGACCAAGCAGAGTCCCAGTGTAAGAGAAAAAGGAAAATCAGATTCAGTCAGATTATGATTGTGGAGGTGATGGAGAATCAACACCAGCTTTTTGTCAGTTCCAAGGTGTCATTGGGGACTACAAATGCCATTTGATATTCCATTGTCTGCAAGGTGACCTCTGTAGCAGAAGTCAAGAGGACAGTGATTGACTGTAAAAAGCACTCGCATGATGCCATGCGCAAGACCAGGCAGAAACTGGCCAGCAATCGACAAGCAGTACTGCAGACCGGAGATGGGAGTCCAGCGCCACAGGAGGAGCTTGATGCCTTGGAGGGCTCCAGGTCCAGATTGCATCCCAGCTGATCTTTACAAACAGGATAGGGAAATCTGGATTGAATACATTTTTATCATCGTAAATGCTATTGCCAAATGTGCAATAATACCAGACACCTGGAGAGGGGCCGAAATTATCCCAATATAAAAAGGGAGACCGCGCCTGTCCCAGTACTTATAGGCCGATAAGCCTAATTGATACCTTACAGAAAATAACTGGGAGACTTGTACTAGGTAGATTTAATAAGTGGATTATAGAGCAGAATGTTTTATCTACCTATCAAGTGGGTTTTCGACCCCATGTAAGCACAATTGATCAAGTATTTCGATTTACGATGATTCATTGGTCCACAGTAATACTAGCAGGGGGAACTTTATATGCAGCATTTGTTGATTTAAAATCAGCATTTGACTTAGTACCTCGCTCTAAGCTGTGGGATTCACTAAAGGAGGCTGGGATGCTTTTATTATTAAGTTGCATGAGGCAAATTATGCTAAAGTAAGATGGGGGCAGCAGGGCGAATTGACTGATGCTTTCCCAGTTAATAAAGGTGTGCGTCAAGGGTGTGTCCTTGCTCCTACCCTATTTTCCCTATTCATAAATAGGGTAATTGCTTGTTATTCTAATTACCCAACAGATGCTCCACCCCTTGCCGGAACAAGGGTTCCACTGTTAATGTTTGCGGACGACACACTAATTTTATCAAAAACCCTACCTGGTCTGCAACGAGCCCTTGATCAATTCACAGTTTTTTGCAATGACCAAGAGTTGGCAGTGAATGTCGACAAAACTAAGTATATGGTATTGCATAGACATAAATCTGTTAAAAGCAGGGTAGCTATGGATAATGTACCCCTAAAGCAAACAGATACTTTTACCTACTTAGGGGTAACTATGGGTAGGAAGATGAATTGGGCACCCCAACTTGTCCTTCTAGTCCTTAGGCACAACCAGCTAGCGGGGGCCCTATTAAAGGAACATAGGTTGTCTTATACTAAACCTATAGGGCCCGCTGTAGCAATTTATAATGGGAAAATCAGATCTTCTATTATTTATGGCGCTGAACTTAGGGGGTTTGAAAACCTATCACCCTTAGTCCAAGCGCAAAACAAGTTTTTAAGATCCCTGACTGAACTCCCTCAATCAACTCCAATTAAGCCCTTGCTTCTAGACTTAGGTTGTACCTCCATTGATGAGGTCACAGGTTTCAGACCCTTAGCCTACTGGAGGAGATTGTGGACTACCGCAGAACTGGCACCCTGAGCTAATGCAATGATGCATGTTAGAAATGCAGACTTGGCTTCCAAAATTAAATGGCTCCAGAAGATCAAGTATACCTTGTTTGAAATGGGCCTCAGCTATCTGTGGGTTGACGCAGCAGGGAATACATTCCCTAGTAAACATTACTATAAAGAGCTTTACTGGGATAAAATAACCAAGAAGACCCTGTCAAAGGTGAGCAGTACGTCGCTCACAAGTATCTTCTATGACCACAAGTTTCTAACGAAAGCAGAACCATATTGGAATTTGATAACACAAAATGGAGATAGGAAACTATATCCACAATTCCGTGTGGGTACCCTCCCATTAAGATCGTTTGTAGCTAAATGGGATAAGGCTCTGACGACTAATTGCCCATTTTGCTACACTAGGGTAGAGACAATAACTCATCTGCTTTTTGTAAATAGCACATTTTAAAAGAGTAACTGTATAGAATTTTATATATGATTTTATCTTTATTGTTCTTGCTTAGATTCGATAATGTTTGGCATCAAATTTTTTATGAATTGTCTGTCTTTTTTTGGTGCCAATCTTTTATCAACACTTTTATGTATGTTCTGTGTCTTTTATGATTGTAAATTATCGAATAAAGACTAATGCATTGAATTGAATTACTCTAGTTTAAATACTTTGCAAATAAACAATAGACTTTTAAGTACAGTAGTTACGGTTGTTGCAATGGGCAACACAATTGCAAACACAATGCAACATTGAGCTGAATGGGAATTTCTAGTTAAATGCAATTAGTTACTTTATGGATTACTTTTCTAACCACAGGACTGGATCCTAGATTCAGCCTGGGACATCTCCTGTAAACAGTTGAGTAAAAGCATTTTGGTTACAGTAGTGATTTTTAAGGAATATTATTGTATTTTAAAAGTTGACACTTAGAAACTTTTTCACATAGAATCAAACTTTTTCACATAGAATCACCAATGTTATCCTATGGGAGGAAATTCGCTTAGCAAGTAAGTAGTGTTATCGTTACTTTTTCTTACTCAGTGGTGGATCCTGGCTCCAGCACTGGTGCATCTCCTGTAAACAGTTGAAAGAATGCGTTTAAGTCATACAGGCGATTTTTAAGGAATATTTGTAGTTTGTGAAAATAGACACAGAAACTTTTCTTATTCCTATTGAAGGAAATACAAGTTACTGGTAAATACAGTTAGAATTACTTTTCAGGGTCAGTGCTGGGCTAAAAGATGCAGCACTGAGTTCACTCCTGATAACAGGTGAGTAAATCGGAATTCGTTGTTTGGATGATTTTAGGTGAATATTTAAAAGTTCCAAAACTCCACACTTAGAAGAATTTCCAAGTGAAACCAGTCAATGTTACCCTAAGGAAGGAAATTCACTTAGCAGGTAAGTAGTGTTATTGTTACTTTTTCTTACTTAGTGGTGGATCCTGGACCCAGCACTGGTGCATGTCCTGTAAACAGTTGAAAGAATGCGTTTAAGTCATACGTGCGATTTTTTAGGAATATTTGTAGTTTGTGAAAATAGACACTTAGAAACTTTTCTGGTGAAAACCAGACAATGGATTCCTAAGGAACGAAATACAAGTTACCGGTAAATATGGTTAAATTTCTTTTCAGGGTCAGTGCTGGGCTAAAAGATGCAGCACTGGGTTCTCTCCTGATAACAGGTGAGTAAATCGGAATTTGTTGTTCGGATGATTTCAGGTGAATATTTAAAAGTTCCAAAACTCCACACTTAAAAATATTTCCAAGTGAAACAGTCAATGTTAGCCAATGGAAGGAAATTCAAGTTACTGGTAAGTATGGTTAGAATTACTTTTCAAGATCAGTACTGGGCTCAAAGATGCTGCACTGAGGTCTCTCCTGATAACAGGTGAGTAAATTGGAATTCGTAGTACATCCAGTAAACGCCACAGAGCTGCGTAGCAGAAAGATGTAAAAAGGGGCACGGCCTGCACCACCTCTCTGCAACGCAGCGCAGTTGCGCTTCCTGGAAGCACCTGGTGGGCTACTTGACCTCCATGGTCCCTCAGGTTTGAAGTGGAATTTTTTCCCCATTTAAAAAATCGCCACAGGGCGTGTTTGCAGACATGTCACCTCAGGCCCCGTCCCCTTCCTTCATCATTGTGCTAACGCGCCCTGCAGTGAGTTTTAAGTTGAGGAATTCATTCCTCTTGAATCTTGAGGGTCCCTGGGAGCCAACTAGCCCACCAGGTACCTCCAGTAAGCGCCACAGAGCTGCGTTGCAGAGAGGTGTAAAAAGGGGTGTGGCCTCTGAACACCTCACTGCAACGCAGCTCCCTGGCACATACTGGAGGTACCTGGTGGGCGAGTTGGCCCCCAGGGACCATCAAGTTGGAAGAGTAATTAATTCCTCAACTTAAAACGCACCGCAGGGCGCGTTTGCACAATGGTGAAGGAAGGGGGTGGGCCTTAGGTGACATGTCTGCAAAAACGCCATGTAGTGCATTTTAAGTTGGGGAATTAATTCCTCTTCAATCCTGATGTCCCCTGGTGGCCAACTGGCCCACCAGGTACCTCCAGTATGCACCAGGAAGCTGTGTTGCAGAGAGGTGTTCAGAGGCCACGCCCCTTTTTACAACACTCTGCAAAGCAGCTCTGTGGCGCTTACTGGAGGTACCTCGTGGCCTAGTTGGTGTCCGTTACCTGTTCCCTCCGCTCGGATTCTTGGGGACGGTATCAATCACAAAGTAGGAGAGATCTTTGGCATTACCTCCATGACATAAATTGATATGTCTGGTGACTGGGTAACTTGGGTCGTCATTGGGGATCGTCCTGAGATGTTGTAAAATGCGAACATGTTCTAGGTGACTGGTGCTACCCAAGTATTGCTTATTGCATATACATTGTAGTAAATATATTGCAAAATCACTTTTACAGGTGTATCTTCCTCGAATTTCATAGGGTGACTGTCTAAAAGGTGTTGGCACTGTCTTAGTATTAACACCATGACGACAGGCTTTGCATTTTGAACACCTTTGAAAGCCTCTTTGCAATCTCAACCAATCAGTCCCCCTTTCTGATCGTAGGTGAATTACATACCAATTCCTTACACATTGATTTTGCACTTCTGAAAGATATGGTAGGGACTCTGGCAGTGGTGGGCTCAATGACCTGGTCACTGCGAACAGCCTGCCAGTTTTTATATAGTATCTTACACAGGGTTGCATGGTATGTGTTGTAACCTGTAATAAGTCTCAGGGTCCCTGCATGGCTAACAGTGTTTTTTTTCTTACTATTGGAAGGATTGAATGGTAAGTATTTTCTCCTAATGCATTTGGTTTTGGCAGGAGCTGTTGCTAACGTTTCTGCACTATACCCTCAGGACTGTAGCCTCCGAAACAGACTGCTGGTGGCTCCCCTCACACTCACTTCAATGCTGCAATTGTGCATCATACGAAGACACTCTGCATAAGGGATACTTTCCTTGAGTCTAGTTGGGTGGAAACTGCTAGCATGTAAAATGGAGTTCCCTTTCCCTGATGTGGGCTTCCAGTATGTCTTAGAATGTATCTCATTGTTCTCCACAGAGACTTTCAGATCCAGAAAATGCATGGATTCTGTACTGGTATTACATGTAAAAGATAAGATTCAGGTTATTAATATTGAGCTCTGCTGCAAATCTGCTTGCAGATTCCTGAGATCCCTGCCAAAGAGTAAATAAATCATCAATGTACCTCACATACAAAATGATATTTCAGTCATTTCTTTCTTGAATGAGATCATGAGTACCTGCTCCACCCACCAGCCCGTATGCAGATTCGCATAGCTGGGGGCGAAGCAGGCACCCATGGCTGTGCCTTGTAGTTGTTTGTAAAAAAGTTTATCTAAAATGAAGATGTTATTACCAAGGGCATTCAGCCATTTGAAGCAACATACATGTGTGTTGGTATAAGTGCATGGGTCTCTTGCCTAGATAGTGTCTCAGGGAATATAACCCTTCTCTATATCTGATACCAGTGTATAATATGTTAAAATCCAATGCCATCAATACATAGTTGTTTTTCCAAGCCATATTGTAGATCTTAGTCAGGAAATCTCCTATATCCCTAATGTACGAAGGGAGTTTGCATGCAGATTGTTGGAGAAAAAAGTCAATATATCTTGATGTGTTTTCAAACAGTCCCCCTATGGCAGCAAGAATGGGTCTTCCAGGGGGATCACTTGCATTTTTATGTATCTTGGGTATAAGATACAGCTGCGGTGTCACGGGGTAGTCATTTTTTAGGAATTCCAATTCTTGCTTGGAGATCAGTCCTAATCCTCTCCATTCGTAGAGTGCCATTTGAAACTTCTCTTTAATGCCATGGATGCTTGTAGGGCTTATGCGACAATAGCACTCTCTATCTTGCAGTTGTTTTTGTGCCTCATTGTTAAATTTGTCTAGTGGCCAGAGTACCACGTTTCCACCTTTGTCGGACCACCAAACTACAATGTCTTATTGTTCCTTTATTTTCTGAATTAAGTCATTGTACTGCATCCTACAGTTGTGGTATGTTCATGTGAACTCTTTACTGGATCATATTGTCAGATCTTTAAGGTCTTTTATCACATTTTCAGTGAAAATATCAAGCCCATCCCTTGGCATAATTGGTAGGAATACAGATTTCGGCTTGTATGGAGTTCGTATGCTGCCATGAAGGTCTAAGCCCGTTGCTAATGGCAAAATGGCTTCCGCTCATGTGTTCTCCATACTCAAGTTCTATCATATCCTGGATAAGAGTCATATCCTCCAAACTAAGACAAGTGGTGGTGTCACCTGGTATCATGTTTTCTCTTGTATTCTTCGAGACATTGAAATAATAGTTTTGGAATTTTAACTTTCTTACAAATTGGAAAATGTCAACGCTGGTCTGAACATAGTCAAAATTAGTTTTTCACAGAATGTTAGACAAAGAGAAATTAATTTTTGTTCTTCTTCGTTTAATGCCATATTGGTCAAATTAATAACTGTGTTATCAATGTCTTTATTCTGCATTGTTTCCTCTTTGTTCGTCTGTTTGTTTGTTTTGTCACTTTGTTTGCATCGCCCACCCCAATGTCTGTCTTTTCTTCTCCTGCTTTTTGTCCTCTGCCTTTGGCTTTTTGATCTTGGCGTAGGGGCCGTTGTCGGAGATTCATTGTGTGCTCCAGCCACAAAAAATTTAGCTCTTGGGTCACAATCGGTGTTTTTCTGTTTGACATACCAGTTGCATTATTTTCATGGACGGATTCAATTCAAAGCTAAGTTCCGAACTGCTGGGCTCTGTCATTCTCATTTGAGTCTCAGCGATTGTAGACAGTCGTTGGCAATGTATGTTTTCAAATTTCTTAGCGAATGTGTAGATTTTTCCAATAAGATAGGTCCAACAGACAGTCATTTTTGTCCTGTTGGAATTTTATTGCTTTTCTTTCCTTGATAGATTGCTCATATTTAAGCAATCTATTTTTCATTTCGGTTTTCAACTTCGTGACCTCATCTTGGTTTTCAAATTTCTCCAATTCCTTATACAAAGAGTCTATTTTAGTAAGAATGGTTTCTCGATTGTTGATTGTATAGTTAATTAATATCTGTAGCATGTGTTTGGAAGACTCCGTGCTGTTGTCTGCCCACTCATGCAGCATAATTGGGTCGGGGTTTTCGTAAGTTGGGGCTACCAATATTCTCAGTCCTCTGGGTATGCGCCCCTCATCCAAATACCGCTGGAGTGACTTACATTCCCACCCTTTTGAAATCTTTATTTTCCGTAGTTTCTCTAGTTTGTGTGTCACTGTTAATATGTCATTGCCTGTAGAGTGTGCTCCGATATCTTTCGCTGTTTCAACTGATGAAACGGTTGCATAGTTGTTTAAAATATCGATTGCTGCCTTTTCCCGCTCTCTGACCCTCTCCTCAGCCATCGTCGGTAATGAAAAATGTCCATGTCACCCACTGCCCGTATAACAGTTTATGGGACTACCTCTCCCATTAGCCACTTTCACCAATAACCTGCATTCCTACTGGGTGTGGTAGGGATAGCCAGTCTAGGTGATGCCGTGGTGCTGCTGCAGTCGGTTGAGCAGCTTTAGTTGGCAGGGCAGGTTATGCTGGTGCAGCTAGTTGGGGAGCCGAAGGTTTGTGGTGCAGGTAGGGCAGCTGCCAGATGTTGTTGAGCTGCAAATAGCACTGTCTATGTGGTTCTATGTTTTACACTGAAAGTGCTTGACAGATTTTGACTCTGGTACCTGGAAGTGACAGGAAGCACACCACTCTGTCTTGCGGCTTTCTGTGCACCCTCTGGAATGGCCGTCCACCACCCTGCCACCCTCTCCTCATTGTACCTCCACTTGTAGCCTGATACCCCTTAGAAACTCTGCGGATGTGTTTGTGCTGGTCCTTTCACTGCTTAAACACCCTGGCTGCCTCAGGTGACATGTTGTCTGTAATGAAAGACACACATGCCAAGAAGTAAGAACCAAGACACAGAACAGGGTCCAGCATATATCTCCCACACAAAGTGTACAACAACAGGAACTTTACTCTCTTATCAACTGTTTGCTACTTCTAACATGATCTCACAAGTTACATGTGAAGCAAAACTCTTATGACAACCTCACATTGATATTGACATGGGTATGTATGGTATGGGACACAGCAATGGCAAAGTCCAGGAATAACAGTGAAAGGTTATCTGAGTTGAATGATGACATTGACACAAACTCAGACTGGGTCTACCCGGGGGATGTACCAAAGGAGACTGATTTACAGGACATTGCAGATCACCCAGGGAATGAAATTTCCCCGAAGGCATAGGATGAATTGATTGTAATAGAGGCAGACCACTAAGCACCAAAGTGTTCCTCTTATACTACAGTCACCCAAATCAGAAATCATCAAACCACTACTTAGTTGGATGTGACTCCACAGCTACACATCCAGGATTCATGCTGTATACATATACTTGGAGCATCATAGTACTTGCATGTCACAACTCAGCTATTTGAAACACAAAATGGCATATATTTAGGACATTAAAAGTAACACAGGGAACAATGGTTGAAAGTGTTGTTGGGCACATCACAATGTTTCAAGCTTGTATATACTTATTCCAGGCAATTGTATGTCTGGATTGGACCACTCGTCCAGCATTGTCACCTACACCGGATCTCATCTTGTGTGTGAGAATGCATCATTACAATGATATTTGTCACTAACAAGTGTTGCTCCAATGCTCTGATCCTCAGTGACTGCTCCATCAGGCCAGTGTGTATGTGGATTCCCTACTGTTATACATATAACCATTTATAAAAAATTGGGGAAATGCATCTATCCAACTCTACTCTGTCTACACTTTGCTATATATTTTCTCTTCTTATCTATTGAACTGCTGCACTTCGGATTCTATGTCTATCATTTTGGTGTCCGGGTGAAGGCATTTGTATCAATAATAAAATGCATTTTTACAGTTAAAAAGAAAATAAGATGTTAAAATTAAGAAAATGAGTTCTCAGTGTACTTTTAATTGTTTTTAGGTTAACCTGTGGCTTTTCCTGACAAAGGCGCTACTGGCGCCGAAACGTGTATTTTTAATGTCAACTATGTATGGAGAAAATAAAAGGATCACTGAAAGAATATCGATGGCAAAAATATAGACCTACAAAAATATTGAGTAAAATATATAGAATGCCAAAATATCGACTTCCTATCTTCAAACAGGTAAGTACAAAAATATTGAATCAAAAATATAGACCTACAAAAATATAGATAGTCAAAATATCGAATTTTTTAAATAGTTAAAAGTAATTTTAAATTAATGAAATAATAAATATAACTAACTTAAACATACCTAAAATACTTTAATAACATTAAAATAAATAAATAATTAATATAAATAAAAAAATATATTTTTTAAAAACATACATATATATATATATATATATATATATTTCTTGAGGAACTTCAAAGCAGGAAACTTTTCCTTTGTTCCAGTGGTTGGACATTGTTCGTTGTACCCCCCGCACTGACTCTTGACAAACTGTTTCTTGTTCGCCCCGCGCACAATTCCCAAGGGTCTCACTGTTGGATTCTGGGAAATGAAGTCCCTCTACACAACGGGACTCAACGCAGGTGTGGAAACTGGTGTGGAAACTGGCTGAAAGGGGGAGGAGCGTACCTGCTCCAACAAGGTACATGGGGGTTGAACTCACCACTACTCTGTGAATGCACAGTTGGGACGCTTTGGGCGCTGAGGAAGGCAGTGGTCTGCCGAAATGCATTCGCCAGTTTTTTCATTAAAGTTGCTTCCAACTGTATCCTCCTGGGTCTCTGCCTCGTTCCTTTGGAGGGAGTTTTGTGTTCATATATATATATATATATATATATATATATTCACTGAAAAAAACGTAGGTTTTACACACGTTATAGTTAGGAAGTAGCATTTACAAAACCTTTGAAATTCACTGAAAAAAACGTAGGTTTGACACATGTTATAGTTAGCTGGACATTTCACTCATATAAAACCATTGAAATTCCCCCGGTATAGTTAGTTCAGCTAACTATAACTCGCGCGCCCGCAATGCACTTCTGATGATGTCACATATTACATCACTCATGACATGGTCAGTGACATCACTCATGACATCACTGATGACATCTCAAATGACAATAACCTAACTGCCAACACTTCCTGGTTTGAAGTGTTGAAAGCCAATGAGCATGCAGCTTGTGCTCGAGAAGTTTTAGAACTCAAAAAGGGGGCAGGGTAGAAGCACCCTGACCCCCTAGGCCTGCTCAGGGGTTCCCACAAGGACCCCCAAGGCAAAAAAAAGAACAATTTGGGGGGGGGAAATCATGGGGTGCGCGCACGGTGCGCGTACCACGCGATTTTTCGATTTTTTTAATTTATTCTTTTGCCTTGGGGGTCCCTGTGGGACCCCCTGAGCAGGCCTAGGAGGTCGAGGTGCTTCTACCCTGCCCCCTTTTTGAGTTATACACTTTTCTTTCTACAGTCTTGTGCCTCAGTCTACTGAGGCACAAGATGGCTGCCATCAATTTCTGTTTTGGAGTGTTGAGAGACAGTGGCAGCCAATCAGCATGAAGCTCGTGCACGGTAAGGTGCACGCACGGTGCGTGCTTATGGATATATAATTGATTTCAACTTTAATTTTCTTAGCAACTACTGGAGGGATTTACACCATTTAAAGAAAAGCGTGATCTGCGTACCAGACCCTACCATTTTCCCAAATTTGGTGAAATTCCGTTCAGCGGTTCGGGCTGTAGCCGTGTCTAATCGTCCTATGGAACTTAACATGGGGAAAACACATTTTGGGACTCCCTTTTTTCTCAGCCCCCGCTTGACGAATCTTCCCGAGACTTTCAGGGAAGGAGCGGAGCGGAGCTGGCCATCTTCTTTGAGAAATTCGCAGAGATTCATCAACCGGCGCCAAAGTTATTCCCAATAGAATGTTGCGGATTTCCTATGGAAACTAGGTCCTAACTGTAACTACCTACTGGCGACCGCCAGTAGGTAATATATATATATATATATATATATATATATATATATATATATATATATATATATATATATATATATATATATATATACCAAAAAGATGTGCCTGATTTCTCAAATTCACCTTTAATTCGTGAGGGATTCAAAATGAACAAAGTGCTCGCACCTCCGCCGTGGTTCAGTTCACCCGTCGCGTTTCATGCGTGAGCATTTCTTCAGGGGTGCAGTGTCTCTGCGCATCACCGTCACTGTTTTTTAAAGTACCGAACATCAAAAGTTCCCGCCTCATGGGCATGTCACACAGTGGCATTCTGGAGCTTGTGGTACTTTAATGTCTTCCCAAGTGGGTCGTGGGCTGAGCACAGAAAAAATAAAATAAAACAAAATGTTCCCAACTGGGTTGCGAAAGTCAAAACTGACACCTTGCCATCGTGTTGATTACACCCATCACCTGGCGTCCTCGTTCCCACGTTGCCTCGTAGTTAGCGCTGCAACTGGACTGCAGGGTGCAGCGAGCTTTTCTTGCGGCTTCAGGCCGAGCCGCTGAAATCCACCAAAAAGATGTGTCTGCTGTTAAGAAAAGCTACTCGAGGATTTCTCAAATTCGTCTTTAATTCGTGAGGGATTCAAAATGAACAAAGTGCTAGCAGCTCCGCCGTGGTTCAGTTCACCCGACGCGTTTCATGCGTGAGCATTTCTTCAGGGGTGCAGTGTCTCTGCGCATCAGCGTCACTGTTTTTTAAGTACCGAACATCAAAAGTTCCCGACTCATGGGCGTGTCACACAGTGGCATTCTGGAGCTTGTGGTACTTTAATGTCTTCCCAAGTGGGTCGTGGGCTGAGCACAGAAAAAATAAAATAAAACAAAATGTTCCCAAGTGGGTTGCGAAAGTCAAAACTGACACCTTGCCATCGTGTTGATTACACCTGGCGTCCTCGTTCCCACGTTGCCTCGTAGTTAGCGCTGCAACTGGACTGCAGGGTGCAGCGAGCTTTTCTTGCGGCTTCAGGCAGAGCCGCTGAAATCCACCAAAAAGATGTGCCTGCTGTTAAGAAAAGCCACTCGAGGATTTCTCAAATTCGCCTTTAATTTGTGAGGGATTCAAAATGAACAAAGTGCTAGCAGCTCCGCCGTGGTTCAGTTCACCCGACGCGTTTCATGCGTGAGCATTTCTTCAAGGGTTCAGTGTCTCTGCGCATCAGCGTCACTGTTTTTTAAAGTACCGAACATCAAAAGTTCCCGCCTCATGGGCGTGTCACACAGTGGCATTCTGGAGCTTGTGGTACTTTAATGTCTTCCCAAGAGGGTCGTGGGCTGAGCACAGAAAAAATAAAATAAAACAAAATGTTCCCAAGTGGGTTGCGAAAGTCAAAACTGACACCTTGCCATCGTGTTGATTACTCCCATCACCTGGCGTCCTCGTTCCCACGTTGCCTCGTAGTTAGCGCTGCAACTGGACTGCAGGGTGCAGCGAGCTTTTCTTGCGGCTTCAGGCCGAGCCGCTGAAATCCACCAAAAAGATGTGCCTGCTGTTAAGAAAAGCCACTCGAGGATTTCTCAAATTCGCCTTTAATTCGTGAGGGATTCAAAATTAACAAAGTGCTAGCAGCTCCGCCGTGGTTCAGTTCACCCGACGTGTTTCATGCGTGAGCATTTCTTCAGGGGTGCAGTGTCTCTGCGCATCAGCGTCACTGTTTTTTAAAGTACCGAACATCAAAAGTTCCCGCCTCATGGGCGTGTAACACAGTGGCATTCTGGAGCTTGTGGTACTTTAATGTCTTCCCAAGTGGGTCGTGTGCTGAGCACAGAAAAAATAAAATAAAACAAAATGTTCCCAAGTGGGTTGCGAAAGTCAAAACTGACACCTTGCCATCGTGTTGATTACACCCATCACCTGGCGTCCTCGTTCTCACGTTGCCTCGTAGTTAGCGCTGCAACTGGACTGCAGGGTGCAGCGAGCTTTTCTTGCGGCTTCAGGCAGAGACGCTGAAATCCACCAAAAAGATGTGCCTGCTGTTAAGAAAAGCCACTCGAGGATTTCTCAAATTCGCCTTTAATTCGTGAGGGATTCAAAATGAACAAAGTGCTAGCAGCTCCGCCGTGGTTCAGTTCACCCGACGCATTTCATGCGTGAGCATTTCTTCACAGGTGCAGTGTTTCTGCGCATCAGCGTCACTGTTTTTTAAAGTATCGAACAGCAAAAGTTCCCGCCTCATGGGCGTGTCACACAGTGGCATTCTGGAGCTTGTGGTACTTTAATGTCTTCCCAAGTGGGTCGTGGGCTGAGCACAGAAAAAATAAAATAAAACAAAATGTTCCCAAGTGGGTTGCGAAAGTCAAAACTGACACCTTGCCATTGTGTTGATTACACCCATCACCTGGCGTCCTCGTTCCCACGTTGCCTCGTAGTTAGCGCTGCAACTGGACTGCAGGGTGCAGCGAGCTTTTCTTGCGGCTTCAGGCAGAGCCGCTGAAATCCACCAAAAAGATGTGCCTGCTGTTAAGAAAAGCCACTCGAGGATTTCTCAAATTCGCCTTTAATTCGTGAGGGATTCAAAATGAACAAAGTGCTAGCAGCTTCGCCGTGGTTCAGTTCACCCGACGCGTTTCATGCGTGAGCATTTCTTCAGGGGTGCAGTGTCTCTGCGCATCAGCGTCACTGTTTTTTAAAGTACCGAGCATTAAAAGTTCTCGCCTCATGGGCGTGTCACACAGTGGCATTCTGGAGCTTGTGGTACTTTAATGTCTTCCCAAGTGGGTCGTGGGCTGAGCACATATATATATATGGACTCCACAGTTTCACAGTTCCGAATGGGATTCGTGCCTTTGTCGGTTGGTGCATTAAACCGGCCAGAACCAACGCCGGAAAATTAACTTCCGTATTCACTTTTCCTTAAAGAATGCAAACTCAGAGGTTAGGTAAGATTTCACCAAAGTCTTTTAATACTGCAAACACCGCTACGCGTTTCGACACCGAGGTGTCTTGATCACGCCATATTTCGCAGTACAAACAACCGTGTCTATATACATGCCATCGACATATTCGTAAACATAGAAAAGGGGTTAATGTTTTCCTATATTCCCCTGCCGCCATTTTGAAGTGGTTGGTTATCTGTGTATCTAAAGATATTTCCATCGTATGACACATTTTTGTGCATTTTTTCTCTCTTTACACCCACAGATTCTTACCCTTATTGGGAGGATTTCACAGTACATATCAGTTTGTACCCTATTTGTTTCTATTTCCAAAAAACCATCTTGGAAACCTCCACTCAACCACTACAGATCGAACAATAACGTTTTTTTTCTTTTGTTTTCTTTTTTTCTGTGTTCATCTGTCTGTGTACCCCACGGCTGGCAGTTACGACTGTTATTTATTTTTTATACAGTCTTCCATGCCAACTGTCTAAACAGATTCCCAACATATGTATACAGATTACTGTCTTTACATATGTGCATACTTATTACATTATATATATATAAACATAGTATTCATAAAAATATACAATATATTTACCATACGATAGCGAGAGGGTTACATTTACTATTTCCACTCTATTGAGTGCAACAGTAGGGAAAGCGTTGGATAGCGGGAGGATAAAAATTACTATTCCCACTCCAGAGAGTGCAACAGTAGGGAAACCGTTGGATAGCATAGGGGTAAAAATTACTATTCCCACTCCAATGAGTGCAACAGTAGGGAAAGCGTTGGATAGCAGGAGGGTAAAAATTACTATTCCCACTCCAGAGAGTGCAACAGTAGGGAAAGCGTTGGATAGCGTAGGGGTAAAAATTACTATTCCCACTCCAGTGAGTGCAACAGTAGGGAAAGCGTTGGATAGCGGGAGGGTAAAAATTACTATTCCCACTCCAGAGAGTGCAACAGTAGGGAAAGCGTTGGATAGCAGGAGGGGTAAAAATTACTATTCCAACTCCAGAAAGTCAAACAGTAGGGAAAGCGTTGGATAGCTTAGGGGTAAAAATTACTATTCCTACTCCAGTGAGTGCAACAGTAGGGAAAACGTTGGATAGCTTAGGCATAAAATTTACTATTCCCACTCCAGTGAGTGCAACGGTAGGGAAAGCATTGGATACCGGGAAGGTAAACATTACTATTTCTACTCCAAAGAGTGCAACAATAGGGAAAGCCTTGGATAGCGTAGAGGTACAAATTACTATTCCCACTCCAGAGAGTGCAACAGTAGGGAAAGCGTTGGATAGCGTAGAGGTAAAAATTACTATTCCCACTCCAGAGAGTGCAACAGTAGGGAAAGGGTTGGATAGCGTAGGGGTAAAAATTACTATTCCCACTCCAGAGAGTGCAACAGTAGGGAAAGCATTGGATAGCTTGGGGTAAAAATTAGTATTCCCACTCCAGAGAGTGCAACAGTAGGGAAAGCGTTGGATAGCGCAGGGGTACAAATTACTATTCCCACTCCAGAGAGTGCAACAGTAGGGAAACCATTGGATAGCATAGGGGTAAAAATTACTATTCCCACTCCAGAGAGTGCAACAGTAGGGAAAGCGTTGGATAGCGTAGGGGTAAAAATTACTATTCCCACTCCAGAGAGTGCAACAGTAGGGAAAGCGTTGGATAGCGTAGGGGTAAAAATTACTATTCCCACTCCAGTGAGTGCAACAGTAGGGATAGCGTTGGATAGCAGGAGGGTAAAAAATACCGCCGGAAAATTAACTTCCGTATTCACTTTTCCTTAAAGAATGCACACTCAGAGGTTAGGTAAGATTTCACCAAAGTCTTTTATTACTGCAAACACCGCTACGCATTTCGACACCGAGATGTCGTGATCATGCCATATTTCGCAGTACAAACAACCGTGTCTATATACATGCCATCGACATATTCGTAAACATAGGAAAGGGGTTAATGTTTTCCTATATTCCTCTGCTGCCATTTTGAAGTGGTTGGTTATCTGTGTATCTAAAGATATTTCTATCATATGACACATTTTTGTGCATTTTTTCTCTCTTTACACCCACAGATTCTTACCCTTATCGGGAGGATTTCACAGTACATATCAGTTTGTACCCTATTTGTTTCTATTTCCAAAAAACCTTCTTGGAAGCCTCCACTCAACCACTAGAGATCGAACAATAACGTTTTTTTCTTTTGTTTTCTTTTTTTCTGTGTTCATCTGTCTGTGTACCCCACGGCTGGCAGTTACGACTGTTATTTATTTTTTATACAGTCTTCCATGCCAACTGTCTAAACAGATTCCCAACATATGTATACAGATTACTGTCTGTACATATGTGCATACTTATTACATTATATATATATATATATATAAACATAGTATTAATAAAAAATATACAATATATTTACCATACGATAGCGAGAGGGTTAAATTTACTATTCCCACTCCAGTCAGTGCAACAGTAGGGAAAGCGTTGGATAGCGGGAGGATAAAAATTACTATTCCCACTCCAGAGAGTGCAACAGTAGGGAAACTGTTGGATAGCATAGGGGTAAAAATGACTATTCCCACTCCAATGAGTGCAACATTAGGGAAAGCGTTGGATAGCAGGATGGTAAAAATTACTATTTCCACTCCAGAGAGTGCAACAGTAGGGAAAGCGTTGGATAGCGGGAGGGTAAAAATTACTATTCCCACTCCAGAAAGTCAAACAGTAGGGAAAGCATTGGATAGCTTAGGGGTAAAAATTACTACTCCCACTCCAGAAAGTCAAACAGTAGGGAAAGCGTTGGATAGCTTAGGGGTAAAAATTACTATTCCTACTCCAGTGAGTGCAACAGTAGGGAAAACGTTGGATAGCGTAGGCATAAAATTTACTATTCCCACTGCAGTGAGTGCAACGGTAGGGAAGCATTGGATACCGGGAAGGTAAAAATTACTATTTCCACTCCAAAGAGTGCAACAGTAGGGAAAGCGTTGGATAGCGTAGAGGTAAAAATTACTATTCCCACTCCAGGGAGTGCAACAGTAGGGAAAGGGTTGGATAGCGTAGGGGTAAAAATTACTATTCCCACTCCAGAGAGTGCAACAGTAGGGAAAGCATTGGATAGCGTAGGGGTAAAAATTACTATTCCCACTACAGAGAGTGCAACAGTAAGGAAAGCGTTGGATAGCGTAGGGGTAAAAATTACTATTCCCACTCCAGAGAGTGCAACAGTAGGGAAAGCATTGGATAGCATAGGGGTAAAAATTACTATTCCCACTCCAGAGAGTGCAACAGTAGGGAAAGCGTTGGATAGCGTAGGGGTAAAAATTACTATTCCCACTCCAGCGAGTGCAACAGTAGGGAAAGCGTTGGATAGCGTAGGGGTAAAAATTACTATTCCCACTCCAGAGAGTGCAACAGTAGGGAAAGCGTTGAATTGCGTAGGGGTAAAAATTACTATTCCCACTCCAGTGAGTGCAACTGTAGGGATAGCGTTGGATAGCAGGAGGGTAAAAATTACTATTCCCACTCCAGTGAGTTCAACAGTAGGGAAAGCGTTGGATAGCAGGAGGGTAAAAATTACTATTCCCACTCCAGTGAGTGCAACAGTAGGGAAAGTAAATACTTCATATATAAATAAAAATAAAATAAATATTAATACCAATTACAAATTAATTAAAATAATTAACACTTTTATATATTATATTAATTAATCAATTAAAAAATACAAATACAAATTAATTAATTAAAATAATTACATACTAATACAAATATTTACCAATTAACAATAAATTAATTAACAATTAAAAAATAAATAAAAATTAGAAAAAAAAAGATTTAAAAAATAGAACTATTTACAATTAAGTTACTCCCCACCCTATTCCCCTATGCACCCACAACCCACTACAGCAAATAAATAAATAAAATTAACATATTTATCAATTAATACATTAATTAAAATAATTACCCATTATATTTGAATCAATTACCAATTAATAATTAATTAACAATTAATTCAAAATAAATACAAATAAATAAATTAACATATTTAATATTTATAATTAAATTACTTCCCACCCTATTCCCCTATAAACCCACAACCCGCTACAGAAAATAAATTACTAAAATTAACATATTTATCAATTAATCAATTAATTAAAATTACTTACCAATTATATTTTAATTAATTACCAATTAATAATTTATTTACAATTAATTCAAACTAAATACCAATATGTAAATTAACATATTTAATTAATAATATTTAAATTACTTCCCATCCTATTTCCCTAGAAACCCACAACCCGCTGCAAAAATAAATTACTAAAATTAACATCATTATCTAATTATTCAATTAATTAAAATTAATTACCAATTATATTTTAATTAATTACCAAGTAATAATTAATTACCAATTAATTCAAAATAAATACCAATAAATAAATTAACATATTTAATTAACTATAAATAAATTACTTCCCACCCTATTCCCCTATAAACCCGCTACAGAATTATATTACGCAAAAATTAAATACCATAAAAATAATTCATTAATATAAATGATATAATAAATATACACTTTTCAAACATATATTAACATAAAAAACACTTTAAAATTCATATTAACTTACTTACCTCAAATTCGATATTTTTGTAGTCTATATTCTGTCCATTCTATATTTTTGTAGTCTATATTCTGTCCATTCGATATTATGTCCATTCTATATTTTTGGATTCGATATTAATGCTATCCTATTCGATATTTTTGTAGTCTATATTCTGTCCAGTCGATATTGTCTCCATTCTATATTTTTTACTCGATATTAATGCATATCGATATTAAAAACTCGATATTTTGACTCTATACCAAAATAAAATATTGTTAATGTAATGTCATCAATTTGATGCCCTTTTAACAAATAATTGTTTCAAGATGAATTTTATATTTGTTTGTTGTAATTAAAATAATTTCTTTGAATACCATATTTGTCAGTTACACAACTCTTTTCTTGTATCTTATATGTTTCATTGTGATAGATTGTATGTTGCCTAGCAACGTTATTATCAATTACATATTTGCCCTGTACTAGGAATTGTACTTCAATTTTACTGGGTGCCCTTGATACTCACATTTGTAAAAGACACAATTGCACATATGGACACCATGAAAGTGCACAAGATTCACATACTCTGAGAGTAGCTACTGCATACCCCTTTTCTATTTTATGTTTCTGTAGCCATACAATATGTACTAATGCTGCCATCTACACATGCTACATATTCCCTCAGTGAGGTGAATAAGATGTTGCAGTTGACTTTACAACACTACGCACAGTGCAGGTGCATAGTGTTACAGCTTCACACAGTATTAAACTTTGTAGAAGCACCAACAGGTCACAGCATTAATTGCAAAGTGGAAGGACGGACCCAATCGATACCATGGAACAGAACATCACATTAAAAGAATGTATGTGGGTACCCTTTGGGAAGACTGGTGTGGGGTGGTGTCATATATATTGGTTAACAATCTGCTCCAACATGTGGTAAATGCACAGATGTAAGGAATTTGCCATATCAAGGGCCACCTACCAGTTTTCCAAGACATCAGCACCATATTTGCTGTCTAGCACCAATGCAGGCACTCTTGCACAATGGTGCAAGAGTGTATATATCCATTGTCTGGAGACAGCTAAATTGCACCGGCACAGGGGAAAACAATGAAATGAGAGGTATTGTTGTAAGTGAGGTAAGGGCTGCATTTCCAAACTGGGGATGAGTTGTATAAAGCCAAGAAGGCTAATGCTGTGCTCCATCACTTCATCATAATTATGGCCCAAAAACTTCTCATAATGCTGCCTCATCATGGTAGAGGTGATATCCATGCCATGCACATCAAAATTGTGGTCAACAACATACCGCAGCAGTCATCACAATCAATCTTTATTTGGAGAGCAACATACATGGACTAAGGCACTCACAAGTTGCGTGGGGGTCCCTGAAGGCATCAATATCAATCCAAGTGAATAATAGTAGTTCAGCTGTGACACAAGAAAAAAGAGTATATATCAGTCATGAGGGGTCACATGTGTCATGTTCACTATTGAAGTCATCTACATTCACATTTGAAACTATTACATTCATGTCTCAGTTCATGTGGCCTACAGGAAGGGATACAAATTGACTGTCTGACACACAACACATGACCAATCCAAGCTTTTGGACTACGAGACGATCTTGCAACATGATTATATTCTGACTACAAATTGAGGGACATATTCACAAGGCCCTATTGCCTCCACGATGTCACTTTTCTTGACAATGTGGTGGTAATAGGAGCTTTGACTTATTCACCAGACTGGATGAATTCACTTGACGTGGCTTAATGCTGCTTTGTTTATAAGGCATCCTTTGCACTATATATAGCGTGAAGGGTGCGGCCATGGGTGTTGTGGTGGGCATTCCACCACCACACCCATTGTATTTTATACTGGCCCATGTTTACAAGGGTAGCGTAAATAGGGGCCAGCACCTAGATGAAGAACAGTGAAAAACTAGATTTACTCGTACACAACAAGGATAGAAGATTAATTAAAACCCCATTTTGGCTCTTTCCTTGTGTGCTGCGTTGTGCAGTACACATTCAAACAGCTAAACACCATTGATTGCTTATGTGCAGGAAGGTGTTACTGATAGAGCGCGCGAGGCCACCCGACCAATAATTTCGCCGTTTCCGGCTTCGGGCCCATATACTTCAAATCACCATATACATTAACCAGGTGACTTCACGAGCTCTACCAATTTGTGTGTGTTCTCTACTATTGTTTCTCAGTGTACCCGACTTACCATCCACCAACACGGGTACCTAATGACCACAATGAATCAGGGAGCTAGCTGAAAAGGAAAGGCAAACAAAATACAAACCCAACCAATATCATTCAAATACTGTGTAAAATGACCACGGACAACTGGAAGTTTTAAAATGTTTATCTAAAGTTCGTTTTCGTTATGCATGAGGTATACAAGAATAAGGCATTCAATAACTAAAATAATGTAAATGATATAACTATAGAGAAATAAAGACAGGGTAACCATTGAAATACTGTTATAAAAAATGCAAATGGAAAAATACTATATAATCTCAGAAATGTTTAAGCATGGACAGACTATGCATGGGTAAGTATAGGAGGGCCTATAAGGAGTAACACGCTAAACTTAAAGTGAAGGGACCTTTGAACAGTCTAGGTAAGGAGGTTCTAGACCATATCAGAAAATGACAAACTGCAATGCAAAATATAATTTCTACAAGGTAGGATGACATGAGAACATATCAAGAAAATTATGCAAATGACTTTACGTTTCAATAGTTTGCGGCAAAAGCATGGAAAAATCAACATGTGCAAAGGTGTGTCTTTATTTAAGCAAAAGACAGAAATATAGAAAGGTGCAAGTTTAAAGAACTTAGAGCAGTATTTACCTAGACTGGTGTGGAAACCAAACCCTGGCCACGGGTCAGTTAAGTACAGGAAACCCTCAAGGAAGGATACCCCTCAAAGGACAGCAGGTGCAGAATGGACACCCCGGACAGGACAGGATACCCTCAGATTAGGAATTAGGACAGGACCTCAGGACAGGACAGCAAACCCTCAGGACAGGACCGCTCAGGACAGGACCTCTCAGGACAGGACCGCACCCGCAGTTTGGAAGCAACGCCTGCGCTCCACCCTCTCTGCAGCTATCGATCAAGACCCCGATTGGGTCAGCGAACTCCCAGCAAGGTGCTTCGCCAGCACCTTAAGGTTCAGTAAAACCTTAGTCTATGGTCAATTTCGGACAGAGTGCTCCGCAGCGCTCTGTGTCTTCAGTCACCTATTGAGTACGATGGGTCAGTGACAGGTCAGCTAAACCAGACAAGTCGGACCATTCCCTAGGTGAACCCAGGGTAGATATACTCTTTGGGACGGTGTACCACCCCCCAATGTTGCAAAGTGTCAGAATCCCTCAATTTGGATTGGTCCTAAGGTAGGATTTGGGTAACACACCAATCAGAATACAAGATTTGTATGCCTACTTTACATATTTGGGTACCGCCTAGCAAGATTGGGGTTCCCATGAGAAACTGTGCAGAAATACGAGTGACAATTAACATTGTAACATATGAGGAGCAACAATTCTCCGTTCTCGTAGCGCAGAGGTGGCTTTCCCAGGCGCATCTTGACTGTGGCTGCCAGCTGGCTGAGTTCCACTGTCCAAAGTTGCCACCTTTCAATGCTCCCTGGTCATGCGCAGAAGAGACCGTCAATATGGCTCCCAATCAGTTTGGACCCCCATTCCCCGCGGTACATGAAAAGTATGCGAGAACAAATTAATACACAGAAATAACGTTATGAAATCACATTCACAGGGTTGTACTTTCAACTTATCATCATAACATATACTTATGCAGTCTAAATGTTAGCTACATGGAAACAGTGACAAGAGCAGTGGCACGAGCAGTACCACATTGGGCAAAGCTATGTATTACGCATGCGCATAATTTTCCCTCCACTTCTGCAGACGCGTCAGGACACGTGAGTGTGGCTGACGCATGCGCAGTAACTAAATACAAGCGGCAGCCATTTTAAGTGACTCGAGTAAATTATTTTAGTAAAACATATAGGCAAGCGTATTAATCCTTATTTAAACTAAATATAAACGTTAGTAAGACGTACACTTATTACCTTGTTACACATAAACGAGGTTCATGACTTCGGCAAGATCGCAAAATATGCGAAGCTTTGCTTCATCAATCCCCTCTTTGATGATATTTACTATCATCACAAAATAAATGGAACCAGATGCCAACTTTCTTTCACACTTTATACAATTCTATCTCTTCTAGCAAGCGTTCCAACTTTTCTCTTTCAGTTTTGGTAGGGTGAGAAGTCTTCACCTTTTTGTATATCTGATCATTCACTTCCTCCAATTCAATCTCATCCACACTTCGTTTCACCCCTCTGGCATTCACTTCATGCTTTCCGGTGCGCTTGCGGCATTTGCAGCAGACAAATATGAAAAATAGGATGAGACCTATAATTCCAATTGGCATCAGTACTTTGAGCAATAAGCCTTTACCTATACTAGCGAACCAATGACCTACATTTGAGAGACCATCTACCAGTCTCTTCCAGGCACTATCAACCTCGAGTGGTCTGAGTTCTTTTGCCAAATTAGTAATATTTTTCACATATCTTTTGATCTGTACACTTTTATCCGGAATATAAGTGCAACAATGTTGCGCCTTCAACATCCGGCAGACTCCGCCCTCTTTCGCTAATAAGGTGTCAAGAGCAAGTCGATTCTGCAAAACCATTGATCTGATCGCAACCATTTCGGTGTTGACCAGCAGAAATCCATGAGCTGTCTCAGTAGACAATACATCCACTATAGTAGACAATTTGCAAATTCTGTGAGTGTTCAGAACCACTCCCACTCCAGGTATCAGTGCACTGAAAATACTACCCATTATTTCACCTATGCTTTCTCTTTTACTACGCACTAAGCCATTAGTATTTTCACTGCTTCCAGCGCCTCCATTCACATGGTATATTTTCGGGAAGACAATGCCAAAATAGCAACTTCCATACCAGTGATCCGGCAATTTGAAATAAGCCTTATCTCCACAAATATAATAAATTCCAGGAAACACAGGCTCTGACCCATTTTTGAAACCCCAACCTCCAATTACCTTGTAATTATGTTCGCATTCACTGGAACCAATGAAAATGTTATTATAATAGCTAGTCTTCTCGCGGTGAAGACATAGCTTGCCTTTCTTTTCAAAATCCAGCAACAGAGCAGGACCCGCCCCACCAGTTGAGGTGCCTTCCATGTTCTCTGCCCACTTTGGCTTTTTCTGACTTTCGTCATTAGCCTTCTTTTGTATTTTAATTCTCCTTTTCTCTGCCATGTTTAGGAACATCTTTTCCTGCTCATGCAAAGAACAAGTCAAGTTATCTCTGTGTGCGTCCGCTATGTCAATGTTACCTATAGTCAGGAAATAATCTCCCATGTATCGTATTGCGTCACTTTTTGTATGTACAGGATTCAAGTTCCCACGTATAGGAAGCTCAGAAAAGATCACGTCATTGTTAGAGTAATAGTACTGTAACGGTCCTCTTTTGTAAAATAAGCTAGCTAAAATGCTACAGGAAATTCCATATGTCAGTGGCAAGTGATGGTATGTCACGCCTTCAGCTACAGAAGTAGGTAGCTTCATGCAGACATAGCAATCTTCAATTTCCATAGTCTCTACATAGTGTATTAACAAGTTTGCGAAAACATTTAAGCGTGTCCTGTTTTTGATTCTATGATAATGTAGTTCCTCATCTGATGCTTCTAAGTCTTGTTTTGTTTGTCTCAGTGCTCTTTCATGTCTAGCTACACTCTGTGTTGTCAGCTCTTCACTGTCAGTATTTACAATTTCAGTAGGGACAATGTTAGTATCTTTACTCACAGCAAAGGGTATAAAGATTGTTAGTCCTATCCAGAGTAATATCAGGACAACTACACTACAGACACATACCTTGCAGCAAGTTTTGCAACAGCTGCGACTAGGTCTACCACTCACGTTTGAATCAGACATTTTGGCTTCAGAAGAAGTTTGTCAACCCCTCTTTGTGACTTTACACGAGTATCTTACTTTGTGCAAATTCACGGTGGCTCTTCTTCCTCTTCGTCAGAGTACTCAGGGACGGGCTCTCCGTCGCTTACGTCAGTGATGTCGAGATCTTCAAGCTCTTCTAACACAAGTGTCCATTCAGATGACTTGTACTTTTTGTTTTGTCTCTTTATTCGATCACTCCTTCTTTTGGAAGAGTCTTCTGGTTGTTCTGCTATACGAGCACTTCTCCTTCCTTCTGCACGTTTTTCTTCTACTGTTTTTATTCTCAATCTCAATTTCTTTATGTATTTAGGCTCAAGATGCTTTCTTTTCTTAAGTCTCTTGGTTGGTACTTGGACTTCGTTTCCTTCTCTTGCCCTCTTATTCTCATTAGCTTGTGGCAATTCTGCTTCAGTTTCTTCTTCTTCTATCTGACTAATTCCAGGGCTAGTATCGGTTTCTTCTGCCTGGGTACTAATCTGGCCTTGTTCAGGTATACTGTGTGTTTGCTCTTCAAGTGTCTCTGATTCTGTTTCCTGAACACGTTCTTCTAATTCTATCTGATCCTGTTCAAGCACTTCGATCTCTGGACTTTCTTCTGCTCGAACTATTACACTATGTCTAGTCTGTCCCTTCCCGATATCAGGTGTCAGTGGAGGAGTATCAATCACTTGTTCTGTATTCCTCTCTTGTTCAAGATCCTTCACTTGTTCAGTATCGGGCACTTGTTCAGTCTTATTCACTTGTTCTGTATCAATCACGTGGTCTGTCCCTGTCTGACCTTCTCCTTCCTCAGTTTTGATGTGAATCTCAAGATTCTGAGGCTCTTCGCCTATGCCTTGCTTTTCCTCACTAGTCCACTCTCTACCTTCCCACAGTCTTTCATTTGTTCGAATAGGGTCTTCAGTGAGGTCAATCAATGGAATCCACTCTTCTGGCCATATGCTTGGCAGCTCGTCTTCAGCTACTTCTGGCTCAGCTTCTTGGACCCCTTCAGCAGGCTGGACTCTTGGTAGTTCGTCATCAACTATCCTTGGGCCAACGTCTGCTGATTCTGCAGCTTGACTGGTACTGGGCTGTACGCTGTCAGCTACTTCTGGTCTGGCTCCTGCAGAGTCCTCTGCTGGACGTCCTTCTGCTTCAGGCACTTCGTCTGGTGGTACCTTCTGGGTGTGGCTGGCGTGTATCCAACGCGGAACCCCAGCACACTTGACTGCTGTGGTAGTAACCAGAATCACCTGACGTTTTTCTCCCCACCTTGGCTCCAGGCAGGTCTTCCGAGTGTGCTTCTTTATCTTCACCCAGTCCCCCGGGACCAGTTTGTGGAGAGGAGTCGTTGGATTGAGGATGGCGTCTTCTCCGATCTGGCGAGAGATAGAACGCACTTGGTCACCCAATCTCTTGCAGTATTCAAGTACCAAATCATCAGTAATACTCAACAGTTTGCTTCCTGGTACCCATGCTTGTCTCATTATTCTTCCCATAATTATTTCATGGGGACTTAGGCCTGTTTTGCGATCAGGAATACTTCTGAGTCCCATCAGGACCAAGGGCAGGGCCTTCACCCAGTTCAATTTAGTTGCATCACACAGTTTTGCTAGTCTGTTTTTGATAGTTCCATTTATTTGTTCCACCACTCCAGAAGCCTCTGGACGGTAGGCACAGTGTAGCTTTTGTGCAATTCCAAAGGCCTTACAGAGTTCATCGATGACGTCATTATGAAAATGTGAGCCTTGATCTGATTCAATAGTGACTGGCACCCCGAATCTAGGTATCAGTTCTTTTAATAAACACTTAGCTACCGTTTTTGCGTCATTTTTGGGCGTGGGGAAAGCTTCCACCCATTTTGAAAATAAACAGACCATGACAAGGACATATCGTTTCCCTTCACAATGGGGCATGGTGATGAAATCAACCTGTATCCTTACAAAGGGACCCCCGGACCTCCCAATTTTCCCCAGTTCCACTACAGTCTTCTTCCCTGGGTTCATCTTTTGACATGACAGGCACCTCTGGCAGAGGGACTCTGCTACTTTCCTGAACTTCTTACTGTACCAAGTCTGTTGGAACACTAGAATCATGGCGTCCCTACCAATGTGTGATCCTTCATGTATCAACCTCGCCATTGCGCTAAGTAGGTGTCTAGGTAACACAGGCATACCAGTTGGACCTATAATGACACCATCCACACGTCTTGGTCTACATCCATCTTCCTTCCACTTCTCTCTTTCTTGCCAAGGTGCCGCCTGCTGCCACTCTTTCACCTCATCCCATGTAGGCACTTCCTCAAACACCTGAAGTTGGCAGCTGGTTCCTGGACCCCCCCCTTGGATTCACGATATACCGATCTCTTGCGCACCATTGGGCCACTCGATCAGCATAATCGTTCCCCAGTGATACCTTGTCCATGCTCTTCTTATGAGCAGCACATTTTACCACTGCCAGTTCCTTTGGTAACTGGATTGCCTCTAAAAGGTCTTGAATAACTTTTCTATTTCGAATAGGGGTACCCGATGAAGTCAGGAACTCCCTCTGCAGCCACAACTGGCCAAAGTCATGCACAACCCCATAACAGTACTGACTGTCAGTATACACTGTTATGCGTATGTTCTTCCCAATTTGGCAAGCTTTTATCATAGCAATCAATTCGGCTACTTGTGCAGACTTGGTGTGATATAGATAACCTGCTTCCTCAATTTTCTCTAGGGACACTACTGCATAGGCAGCACTCAGGCCTCCTTGTTCATGCCTTAGACATGAACCATCTACAAATAATTCTTTGTCATGCTCAGGCAACGGCGTTTCTTTTATGTCTGGGCGTGGCTTGGTATTGAATTCTGTTAGGTCAATACAATCGTGTTCATCATCCACCCCCCCTTCCATATCCTTTGGGTCGGGGAGTAAGGTGGCTGGGTTCAGAATACTGCACCTGACAATGTTTACATTTGCAGCACCCACAAGAATCCTCTCATATTTAGTCAGCCGACTAGGGGTGAGATACTGTGTTTTTGTTCTGGTCAACAAAATTACCACTCCATGCGGAACATACACAGTTACCGGATGTCCCATGACAATTGACTCACTCTGTTCCAAACTAGCACAGGTAGCAGCTACTGCTTTCAGACAACCTGGTAATCCAGCAGCCACTGGATCTAAGGTGGCAGAGAAATATGCCACAGGCCTTCTCGTCGTGCCATGGTCTTGAGTTAGGACTGACAATGCGCAATTATCGCGAGTGTCACAGAATAGGGCAAATTCTTTGGAATAGTCTGGCATCCCCAATGCAGGAGCAGTACACAGACAATTTCGCAGCTTGGTGAAGGCTGTTAAGCTTTCATCATCCCATTCTACAATCTCGGGTGTCCCTCTCTTGGTCATTTTTATCAAGGGCCTGGCTAGGACTGCAAATCCCAGAATCCACTGCCTGCAGTATCCTATCACACCCAGAAACATTCTGATCTCTTTTTGAGTACGGGGTAACTGCATCTTTTGAATTATCCTCACTCTTTCCGATGTCACTTTTCTGACACCTTTTTCTATCTGGTGCCCCAGATATTTCATCGATTTTGCACAAAACTGTAACTTGTCAGGGGACACTTTATGTCCCTTTTCACACAGATGATTCAGTAGGGCAATGGTGTCAATCACACAATCCTTATGACTTTTAGACGCCACCAAGAGGTCGTCTATGTATTGCACTAAGACAGAGTTCCCAGGTAAGACCAAAGTTTCCAAACATTTTTTCAAGATCTGATTAAAGATAGAGGGGCTCTCTGTATACCCTTGAGGGACCCGGTTCCAGCAATACACGTGACCTTCGAAGGCAAATGAGAAAAGAAATTTGCTATCTGGATGCAAAGGAATGGAAAAGAATGCATGACACAAGTCTATCACTGTGAACCACTCAGCATCCCAGGGAATCTGATACAGAATCACTGCTGGGTTCGGGACAATAGGGCAACAGGGAACTACTATTTTGTTAACTTTTCGCAAATCCTGTACTACTCTGTACTTGCCACTAGGTTTCTTAATGCCCATAATCGGAGAGTTACATGGGCTACTCATCACCTCCTGTATGATGTTTCCTTCTAACAATTTCTTTATTTCCACAGCAACACCAGCTTTCACTTCTGCATTCATCCTGTAGGGTTTAGTATTGGGGTATACTGCATTGTCCTTTATTGCTATTTGTATGGGGTCCACATTTTTCATCAACCCTACATCTTTCCCAGTAAAGTCCCACACCTCCGGCTTCACTGCTTCCTGGAGTTCTTTGGGTAAATCCTGCATGGTCATTCGTTTAATTTCCGAGTCAGGGCGGACTAACATTAATTTATAAATGCCGTCTTCATCTGGGGTCTGAATCTCAACACCCTTTGGTGTGCAAAAGATGGTACAGTTCATTTTGCACAGCAAGTCGCGTCCCAGTAAGTTTACTGGACTGGTGTCGCAAACGACAAATCTATGCATTTCCTTAAAGTTTCCAATTGATATCTCCATGGGCTTGGTAACAGGAGTACTAATCAATTGATTAGATACACCCACTACTTGGATGGCTTCTCCCGAGAGGGGTAGGTTTGGAACGTCCACTGTTCTCACAGTAGAACGGGTAGCGCCAGTGTCCAACAGAAAGGTGACATCGTTTCCATCAACCTTTCCTTCAATGTATGGTCCGGACTGGTCTACCGGCAAGGAGGCGCCAAGTACGCACTCCTCGTCCTCCCCTCTCAGGCCCCGTCAGTACTGGTTATCACAAAGGAAGGTATCATTTAGAAGATACTGCGAAGTTGCTGCATTTCTGTTCTCATTGCTTTCCCAGACTTCTATCTCATCTCCCTCTGCCTGTTTTCCCCTGTATACTTGCTTTGGTGCTCGGGGCACCTGAACTGTTTTTACCTGTGGTTGAGTCTTTCTTGGTCTCTCTTTCTGCGTCTGTGGAGTTAAATCAGGAGTTTTGGGGTTATCTTCGGGCAAGTAAGGACACTCGTTACGCCAATGTCCAATTTCGCCGCACTGATGGCAGGGAGATTTCTTCATAGCCTCCTCCCTGCTCATTTTGGGCCGGGGCTTGCCTCCTCCCCCTCCCCCAGGGCCTTCATTCTTAGCATTTTTGACCATGTTACTCAACTGCTTTTCCTGCTGCTCTGCGAGCTTCACCTGAGCCCACATCACCTTTTCCTTGAGAGCCTTTTTCTTTTCTGCCATCTCGTCCTCGCAGTACTTTGCGTACCGCAGGACCTCATCTACCTTTTTGGAGTGCCAACATATTTTGTTATCTTTTATCCACTGACAAATTTCAGGTCTTAAACCATTTACGAACCTGTAAATGAAGTGCGTCATGTCCTTCATCTCGATGTTATCTATACCACTGTATGTTTTAAACACCTGTAACAGCCTTTCATAATAGGAGTGCACTGTCTCCTCTCTTTCCTGCGTTGTTCTATCTATCCTGGTCCAATCAGTTTCCTTTGCTGGGACCTTTAGTTTCAGATGCTGAATTACTTGCTCATATTTTCTCATCACTTCTTTCGATGGTTCCCCGGTTTTTTCATCTCTCGGGTATTCCTCACTAGGCCAGGCTATGGCTATTTTACACTCGGTCCATAGATCGACTGGGACCACAATGTCGAAAAACCCATCCAGGTCTTTCCACAGGCATTTCTGCACCTTTACAAACCTTTCCACTTGCCGGTACCATTCAACTGGCTTCTCCCGCAATTTCGGGAAATCGTTAGTAAAGGACACAATATCCTGTCTGGACCACGGAACGTGCACATACCTCCCACCGGGTACTTCGCGCATGGGGCATAAAGTTTCGGGCTTGTCTACTTCTCTCAGAGGGAACTCAGGGGTAGCTTGTCTGGAGCGGGCCTCCTCTTTCTTATGTGCCCACCTCGTTTTCCATTTTTCCACGTCTCCCCATTTTTGCAAGACTGCAAGCAACTCTTTAATCTGCGACTTTCTTCCTGATACATTCAAATTCTCTAAGTCTTTGTCTGAGAACTCAGCTCGGTATGGTTTCTGCAAGGGCTTTGATCTGGATATATCTATTCCCATACTAGCTGCGGTGTCTGTCAGTTTTTCGTGGAGCACCCTAGTACTCCTAGTAAGACTTTTACACATAAACAGCAACTCTTCTTCAGAATAGGTGTTCAGTCTGTCTAGCCCCACATTTCCTGCCATCAATTCCTCTATTTCTACTCTCAGTTTGTAGAGGTCTAAAGGTTTCATTTGCGGAGCCTGTTTTTCTAATTCCCGACTCCAATTTTCAATTTCTTCCGGTGTTACCAAAGAGACACTCCTAGTCCCTGTTGCTGATTCTAATTTAATTTCTTTCGCATCAAAAGGATTATGCCTCTTCTGCACTCCCTTCCCTGCCTGTTTGTTTGGTAAGTCCAAGAACACAACTTCAGACTCGCACTCACTGGACTGATCGTCTATCAATAGGGGCTCTTGCCTCGGCGGGGCCATTATCGGGTTCATAACTGGAGGGTTCAGACCTCCTTGATTATTCCCGTACAATGGAACCACTGGTCCGATTGTTACCGGAATAGTCAAAGCTTCAGGACTGGTATTTAACTGGGAAATTTTCGGAATTATTTCTGACCTCTGTTTAGCTATGGCCTCTTGCTCCCTTTCATCTAACACTCTTCCTAATGTTCGGTCAGGTATCATCTGTGGGGTCAGTTGAGGCGTAAAACTCGGGGCCGTAGGATGCGTCTCACTTGGACCCCCACCATAATTTGGTTTCGGGAACAAAGTTCCTGTGCCAAATGACCTACGCTCTTCCCCATATGGAGGCTGCAAAAAGGGTACTCCTGAACCTACTGGTTTTTCTTCGTTTTCATAAAGAGGTCTGGGGTAAAAGAGCTTTTCACGGGAATATTTTTCCTCCTGGTTCACGGGCATACTGGGATATATATTTCGTACCTCTGGGGGCTCGGGCTTCTCAAAATAGGGCAATACCTGGCCCCCTCCCCCCCTACATAGGGATCTGTCCTCTTCCTTAATAGATGGACGCTGGTGGTTCTCTCCTGTACTGGAAGTTCGGGCTCCCTCATTATAAGGGGGCGGACTTCTCGTAAAAATGTCATCTAAAAATTCATCGTCTGACTCCCCAGGAGCTCCCCAATGCTTACTCTTTTCTGTCCTTTTCTCTCCCCCAGAAGGGTTACCTGCTGGCATCATGGGAAACAGACCTTCAACAATCATGCTCTGCCTCCACTTTTTCATCCTCTTATCCCTGGTCTCTTGTTTCAGCCTGGGGTACCATTTAGTCAGACCTTTGTCCATTCGGGGTTTCTCTCTTTCAAAAGCCTCAATCTCCCATTCCTCTAATGCCTCATACTGCGTTAGTCTCGGTCTGGGATGTAATTCATTCATGCGGGTTCTCAAATTGAATAAAATTCTACCATTAAAAGTACCGTCTAACGGAAAAGCCAATACTCCGTCATCTTTTGTGTACTTCACCCAATTCTCCAACCACACACAGGTGTTGTACCCTCGGTCAAACATCATGAATGAGGCAGGAGTATTCGGTGGCGGGACAATAACGCCTTCCCTAGATTTAATTGGTTTGTCCGTTTTGAAATAATTCTTTACCCTACTTACAAGGGACATCTTCCTCTTTCCTCCGTACATAATATCGTATCTATTGGCTTTCCACTGATCCCTTTCAAACCCTTGGTTTCTCGGATCGGGTCTAGTCTCTGGACAATACGAGTGCCACATACGATTTCTACGCTTAACTTTGTTTACAAAGCTACTTCCAATCAGAACGCGCCTTACAATTGCGTGCAACCAATGAGGTGCGCGCGTTCAAATAATTTTGGCCAATGGGTGCGCGGCCCCTTCGTGAGACAGTTCTCACTCCTCGGCGCTTCACCCCTCCTTTACAATTCCAGCCCCGCTACCCGCCCGCTGTTTCTACCAATCCCAGCGCGGCACGGAGTGACGTCAGAGGCGCTTCGCGGCTGACTCCCTCCCTTCACAAGGTAACGGAAACTTTTTTTCTTTCTTTCTAAAGTGCTCAGTGCTTGGTTATTTAACAACGAATACACATTCGCCACAGTGCTCAAGTGTCTAGACAGAATAGCTTTGTTTTACTGCAAGTAAACTACTTCCATTTACTTTTCACGCGCTGCGGGCAGATCTCTTCCGCCTACCCTTCACTCTAGCATCAGTGAACCTGTTATTCCCCTAAACTCATCCACTTCTTTCCGGGATATGTTCCGAGTCTAAGGTTTCTCAGCGGACGCCTTTGCTTTCACCCAAGCTCCGAGGAACCTGCTACTTTTCCGATGTGACCCTTACTAGGTTACGCCACTATGGGAATTTTGCCAATGAACCTCGTTACTGACATTTATTCACACATGTATTCAGAAAACCCTAGTTAGTGCTTCCCGGTTATCCTAACCTGCACCTAACTTTCCTTTAAGCCTGTGACCTCAGGACAATGGATTCTATTCACCACTTGCCCTTTCAATTCCCCGGGGAGTTCGGACAACACAATACGAGACGGTTTACAAATGCATGGATTAATACATATAACAATATAAGAACAAGAATAATAACAATACAGCAATTCATGAATTTCAGCAGCGTATTCACAAGAGAATGATCAGCTCTCTCTGAACAGCCGCTCTTTTAGCAGCATTAATGTACTAGCAGCTTCCGACTCAACTAGTCTAACTAATCCTGCCTAACCTTTAGCTAGTCCCTAACCATCCTCTGATCTACCAGAAAACTGATAGAGCGCGCGAGGCCACCCGACCAATAATTTCGCCGTTTCCGGCTTCGGGCCCATATACTTCAAATCACCATATACATTAACCAGGTGACTTCACGAGCTCTACCAATTTGTGTGTGTTCTCTACTATTGTTTCTCAGTGTACCCGACTTACCATCCACCAACACGGGTACCTAATGACCACAATGAATCAGGGAGCTAGCTGAAAAGGAAAGGCAAACAAAATACAAGCCCAACCAATATCATTCAAATACTGTGTAAAATGACCACGGACAACTGGAAGTTTTAAAATGTTTATCTAAAGTTCGTTTTCGTTATGCATGAGGTATACAAGAATAAGGCATTCAATAACTAAAATAATGTAAATGATATAACTATAGAGAAATAAAGACAGGGTAACCATTGAAATACTGTTATAAAAAATGCAAATGGAAAAATACTATATAATCTCAGAAATGTTTAAGCATGGACAGACTATGCATGGGTAAGTATAGGAGGGCCTATAAGGAGTAACACGCTAAACTTAAAGTGAAGGGACCTTTGAACAGTCTAGGTAAGGAGGTTCTAGACCATATCAGAAAATGACAAACTGCAATGCAAAATATAATTTCTACAAGGTAGGATGACATGAGAACATATCAAGAAAATTATGCAAATGACTTTACGTTTCAATAGTTTGCGGCAAAAGCATGGAAAAATCAACATGTGCAAAGGTGTGTCTTTATTTAAGCAAAAGACAGAAATATAGAAAGGTGCAAGTTTAAAGAACTTAGAGCAGTATTTACCTAGACTGGTGTGGAAACCAAACCCTGGCCACGGGTCAGTTAAGTACAGGAAACCCTCAAGGAAGGATACCCCTCAAAGGACAGCAGGTGCAGAATGGAAACCCCGGACAGGACAGGATACCCTCAGATTAGGAATTAGGACAGGACCTCAGGACAGGACAGCAAACCCTCAGGACAGGACCGCTCAGGACAGGACCTCTCAGGACAGGACCGCACCCGCAGTTTGGAAGCAACGCCTGCGCTCCACCCTCTCTGCAGCTATCGATCAAGACCCCGATTGGGTCAGCGAACTCCCAGCAAGGTGCTTCGCCAGCACCTTAAGGTTCAGTAAAACCTTAGTCTATGGTCAATTTCGGACAGAGTGCTCCGCAGCGCTCTGTGTCTTCAGTCACCTATTGAGTACGATGGGTCAGTGACAGGTCAGCTAAACCAGACAAGTCGGACCATTCCCTAGGTGAACCCAGGGTAGATATACTCTTTGGGACGGTGTACCACCCCCCAATGTTGCAAAGTGTCAGAATCCCTCAATTTGGATTGGTCCTAAGGTAGGATTTGGGTAACACACCAATCAGAATACAAGATTTGTATGCCTACTTTACATATTTGGGTACCGCCTAGCAAGATTGGGGTTCCCATGAGAAACTGTGCAGAAATACGAGTGACAATTAACATTGTAACATATGAGGAGCAACAATTCTCCGTTCTCGTAGCGCAGAGGTGGCTTTCCCAGGCGCATCTTGACTGTGGCTGCCAGCTGGCTGAGTTCCACTGTCCAAAGTTGCCACCTTTCAATGCTCCCTGGTCATGCGCAGAAGAGACCGTCAATATGGCTCCCAATCAGTTTGGACCCCCATTCCCCGCGGTACATGAAAAGTAAGCGAGAACAAATTAATACACAGAAATAACGTTATGAAATCACATTCACAGGGTTGTACTTTCAACTTATCATCATAACATATACTTATGCAGTCTAAATGTTAGCTACATGGAAACAGTGACAAGAGCAGTGGCACGAGCAGTACCACATTGGGCCAAGCTATGTATTACGCATGCGCATAATTTTCCCTCCACTTCTGCAGACGCGTCAGGACACGTGAGTGTGGCTGACGCATGCGCAGTAACTAAATACAAGCGGCAGCCATTTTAAGTGACTCGAGTAAATTATTTTAGTAAAACATATAGGCAAGCGTCTTAATCCTTATTTAAACTAAATATAAACGTTAGTAAGACGTACACTTATTACCTTGTTACACATAAACGAGGTTCATGACTTCGGCAAGATCGCAAAATATGCGAAGCTTTGCTTCATCATTACTTCCTGTACATAAACAAACATCAAAAGAATTACGTTGTGCGAAATCTATGTATGGTGCATTAAGCAGCACACATAGAAGTATTTCTGATTGTTTATGTGCAGGAAGGAACACATTCCTGCACATGAACAATCATTCCCTTTAACACAGGCACACTTGCACAATGGTGCTAGAGTACCTGCGTTGAAGCTAGGCAGGTTCATTTTTTACAAATGCTATGTCATCATCCTGTTTCATGTATTACATTCTGTCACAGACTACAGTTGTTACCATGGAACATTCAGTGGAATATCAGACAACATTTGTCATGTAATTAGCACCTTGCCTACCAACAATGATCCCCAGGTCATCAAAAAGTTCCCCCTCATGGCCAACTCAATCGTGCCATCTGTGGTTCCACTGGTGGACAGTCCTGTCCACTCCAAATATCTGCAGCATGTGGTGCCGGGCTCGCTCCCACCTCATCTTTCGTACCTTGATGTCATACTCCTGCTGTACATGTACCCCACTCTCCACCATCCTTGGCAAGAACAATCTTAACAGCCAGAGAAAATCTCTGTCTGCATCCTCTGTCAACCGGACGCCCCTACCCTCACAACCCCCACAACACAACTAACTCAAATATTCAAAGAAAAACCCAATGAAATAACCAATGAGTCTAGATATCCAACAAATATACCCCATAGACAAACACCTGACAAGATTATCACAAAAACACAAAAAAACATGGAAAGACAGCGACACATGACTTCACAGGTACAGTAGAGAAAGCAGACTAGACATCAAACTACGATCTCATACCACAAACTCAGCAGACATCTCTAAAGATCTCCACAAATTTCAAAAGACAGCAACAGTGTGATTAAAAGTGATAGTGAAAGGTTACAGCACTCCTCCATGAAATGGGATGCAGGCTGATATCACATTCTAGCCATTTGCGGCCTGTTTTTGGAGTCAGCATGAAATTATTTGACGCAAAAGGGTAAGTGGAAATTTTCTATTGTCAACACAGGCACTTTGAGATCATTATCCACAGCGGTAAGGGAAAAATTAAAGCTTTCGTGTAAAGCGTAAAAAAATAGCCACTAAGTATTTGGAGATCAGCAAATGTACCATATTGCAGGATATTGCATGCCTAACAACACCGTTTTGCTATGGCATGGGATCTGTGTTGTGTAGGTGACTTTATTTATTCTGATATGTTTTGATATCAGATATTCTGAGCTGTCAACATGCGCTCCTTCATTACATTTATGCTTATCCATGTTTTTTAATGCATGCTTCTGTGGTAGCCATACTGATTACCATTGGCTGGAAGTGTGGCTATATATCAGGCTGTTACATAAGACATTGCAGTAAGGTGTGACCACTGAAATGGCCTTGCAACACACGCTAACTAGTACAACAAGCATTCACAACAAGTATTGAGGATTTATAATTATGCATAGAATGCAAATGTTGACTACAGATTCGCATTTTAGTATTTGCTTAGGTGGAGGCAATGACGTGCACATTTACACTGGTTTCTGCAAAGGCACTCACCATTACTTAACGCCATATGGCACATGGTATCCGTGCCACACCACTCAAATACAGTAACTGGTGTGACATAGGTGTGGAATAGGACAGTTCAGCACAACTTGATGACAGTTTGAGGCTTGTCCATAACGATACCTCTCGGGCTTTGTAGACTTTGAATACTCAGACAGTTATACAATTGCAAGTCAAGAAAAGTTGACATGTAATGTTTCTTTGTGATTTAGATAGAATTTCATGTGTTCTGCATTATGCATCACACATGGATCTGGAACATATACTTTCATCATAGTAATGTGCTGTAAGGGGTCCCTCTATGCAAAAAGAACTTGAAAAGGAAGACCATTTACCCTTTGCAGATGGCAGGCGTGTGCTGGAACATAGACTACCCTGATGGTTCGAAACCACCACAAGGGCATAAACAAGCCAGCCCCATATGATTTTGGTACACATGCCTTATCCCTGTTCATTAAGACAAGGTAAGGCAATATGTGAATGATTGCTACACAACACCTGACTCAGACCTTTCCTCATAGCTTGCTCCTAACAAAGCTTTATCTTAAGATGGTGTGTCAATGTGAGCAGCCACATGCATTCATCATTTTCTTAGAATACTGAAAGGTTAATGCTATGTTTTTTGTATTCGATCACCATTCTCAAAGCTACTTATCTGAGTCATTACATATTTGGGTGCAGTCCAGATGACTACATCTGCTTCAGCATCATCACGCAAAGTATGTTGCAGTGCAAGAGCCACTGAAACACACTTTGCATCCCCCCTCATGATAAGTGGAGCATGTGCATGTGCCTAACCTTGATTTGAACAGACATAATGTCATTTTGGTTTGCTTAACGTTACTTTTCACTGGTAAATGTTGCCCAGATTCTTTTAGACACACGTTATGCCTGACCCTTTGCATGTGATAGGATTGGGATAAGTGTCCAGCATGCATAAGCTATTTGTGTATTATGTCCCACTATGAGTCTACAGTGATGTGTGAGTAGATGGAGGGTTTGGATGATCAATCAATCATTCATTTGTAGAGCCCACTACTCACCCGTGAGGGTCTCAAGGTGCGGAAGGGGGGGAGGAGGGGTGCTGCAACAGCTCGAAGAACCAGGTCTTGAGAAGTCTCCTGAAGGTCAGCAGGTCCTGGGTCTGTCGCAGGTGGATGGGGAGGGTGTTCCATGTCTTGGGGGCGAGGTGGGAGAATGATCTGCCACCGGCGGTTGTTCGGTGGATGAGTGAAATGGTGTGGAGGCCAAGGTCAGCGGAGCAGAGCTGGCGATTTAGGGTGTAGAAGGTGAGTTGTTTGTTGAGGTATGTTGGTCAGGTGTTTTGGAGTGCTTTGTGAGTGTGGGTGAGGAGCTTCAAGGTGATCCTCTTGTTGATGGGGAGCCAGTGCAGGTTTCTGAGGTGGGCAGTGATGTGGCTGTGTCAGGGGATGTCGAGGATGAGGTGCGGAGGCGTTCTGTATAAATTGAAGTCTTCTCTGGAGTTTGGCTGTGGTTCCCACGTAGAGGGTGTTGCCGTAGTCCAGCCTGCTGCTGATGAGGTCTTTGGTGACCATCCTTCTAGTTCCGGTGGGGATCCATCTGTAGATCTTGCGAAGCATGCAGAGGGTGTTGAAGCAGGAGGAGGAGACAGCATTGACTAGCTGGGTCATTGATAGTGTTTAGCCCAGTACGAACCCCAGGTTGCGTGCGTGGTTGGTGGGTGTCAGTGCAGCTCCCAGCGTTGCCAGCCATGAGGAGTTCTACCAGGCGGAGGAGATAGAGCCCAGGATGAGGTCTTCCATCTAGTCAGAGTTCAGTTTCAGGCAACTGTTCTTCATCCATTCGGCGACGGCCTTCATTCCTTCGTGGATATTGGTTTTGATGGTGGCAGGGTCCTTGGTGAGGGAAAGGATCAGCTGGGTGTTGTTGGCATATGAGAAGATGCTAAGTTTGTGCGATTGAACGATGTTGGCGAGCGGAGCCATGTAGACATTAATAAGGGTCGGGCTGAGGGATGATCCTTGGGGTACGCCGCAGGTGATCTTGGTGGCTTCTGATCGGAATGGGGGGAGGCGGACTCTCTGGGTTCGGCCGGTGAGGAAGGAGGTGATCCAGTCCAGGGTATTGTCGCAGATCCCTGCATCGTGGTGGCTTGTGCATAGGGTGTGGTGGCAGGCGGTGTCGAAGGCGGCCGAGAGGTCCAGGAGGATGAGGGACGTGGTTTCGCCATTGTCAAGCAGGGCCCTGATGTCGTCGGTGGTGGTGATGAGAGCGGTTTCTGTGCTGTGGTTACTGCGGAATCCAGATTGGGATGTGTCCAGGATGTTGTTCTCCTCGAGGAAGCGGGTCTGTTTCCCGTTGACAGTCTTCTCAATGACTTTCACCGGAAACGGGAGCAGGGAGATGGGCCAGATGTTTTTGAGGTCCTTTGGGTCAGCCTTGGGTTGAGTAGGGTGTTGCTCTCGGCGTGTTTCCAGCTCTCCAGGAAAGAGGTGGTCTCGAAGGAGCTGCTGAGGATCTTCCAGAGTTGGGATGCAATGATGGATCTCGCATTGTTGAAGATGTGGTGAGGACAGGGGTCGGATGGTGAGCCGGAGTGAACAGTATTCATTATTTTGATGGTGTCGTTGTCATTGACGTGGTTCCAGGAGAGCAGGAGGCCGGTGTGATTTGGGGGCGGTGACTCTGAAGTGTCGGGGGGGTCTGGGTGCTGAAGCTGTCGTGGATGTCTGCGATCTTGCGGTGTGTGACACACGTAACATTTGGGAGTGTGTTTGTTAGTATTGTGTAGATTCCTGGAGAGCTACAAACATATGTGACATGGCCAGTTAATATGTAATGTATGGTGGTATTGGTGTTCAACTGTGCTTGCAAATGGTGAGATAAGTTGCCATATGTAGTTGTGAGAAATACCTAGATTACACACATTATGCAATCTGCATTTCAAATGTAGCGGCCTTCCAAAGGGAGGTGATGCCACTTCATTGCGCCACCATCTTGCTCATGGTACTTCTTGCACAAAAGCGTTGGCCTTTGATTTTGTGATTCTTTGTATGTTACTTGTATGTTTTGAATGTACTTATTGGTATCCCCAACACACTTCACGCATGTGTCTGTCTGATTTTTTGGGGGGGTTGTAAATACACAGTAAGTGTGTTGGGATGTGGAGAGTGCCAGTTCATAACATTAATTGCCATGTCCAATGGGAGTGGAACACAACTTACGAAACATGCAGGTTTCCATAATACGAAGGGCAGCAAGGAATTAGGTGCAAAATGTGCAAAATTTACAGATTGATATTTCCTAATTGCAATTCTTACCAAATCGTAATTAGGAAATCCCGATACCTAATTAAGAAAATAAGTATATAAAAAATAGCAATTCCTAATGAATTCGCAAATCTACCTACCCTGAAAGTTAATGAGGTAGGTCGCAATTGGTACATATGGCCCGAGGTTACTCGATGCTCAAATGTGCTTCTATTTGGATATTTCAATTCAAAATGATCAGGCTTCATTTTCCTATGAAGAATTTGCATATCATCTTACTCCCTATTTGTTGCTCATATGTTCTGCATTAATAATCGTTGTTGACAAATGATTTTCTGACCCAGGCACAGTAATTCCAAATGATAATCCCTTTATACTTCCTGGACTCCCTTATCATTCTGTTTCAAAATATTTTCGAAATATATTAGTTTTCCGGTTCCAAAAGCTAGAAGAACCTTGCTGCCAAACACCAAACAATGTGTGAACTTGTACCAAACAACACCAATAGATTTATACACATCATTGTGTAACTCTGTAGTCATACTGATTCCTTTTTCATTCTAAAATGAACATGATTGTTTCTGATTCTTTCCCATTTTGTCATTGAAAAGCAATCTCTTTAGCAAAATTGCTCTTATAAGCTATTTGTAAAGTTTCTCAGGGGAAACGAACTTGAAATGACTGCAAATTATTGAGATTGACTTGCAAGTGAGCTGTCCCTGAATATATTTCAGGTGAATTGGCTACATGCGAAGTTAAAATCATTTCAAAGTCAAAAATTACTGAGCAGCAGGATTTTCATTTGCAAGGAACCGTCTTCCACATCACTAAACGTCTCTTAGGTTCTTTGCCTTTGCCATAATTTCCCATCAGTATGTGCTTTGTGCGGTTTGGTGCCTGCCATTTTAACCACTCCGTTGGTTTGTAAAACTGGGTACTTTTAAACTAGCTATTTACACTGCTAACAACATTGTTCATATGTCAAGTGATACCAGTTGTCATACTATGATTCAGTCATGCAAACATATAGGATGCTAGAAACAAGCTTCAAAAATGTAATTAATTGTGTTTGTTTGTCACTTACATCCTCTTTTTTTGCCCTTGAATCATAGCAAGGAACTGTCCGGATATTCCTACTTTCATCAAGTGCGATTTTGTATTGAGCATCACAATAAACAGGATTGACGTTTATATAGTACTTTCAAAAGCCCCTGCATGATTGAAAGCACGGTGCTGTGTTGTCTGGTTCTATTTTTGAATAGTGCTTCAGACCTATTTATTTATATTTATTTATTTATAAATTTATAAAGCGCCTGGTGACCCGGAGGCATCCCCGCGCTATAAAGTTACAACATCCAAGAGGAGGAGGGGACCGGATGACTATTTAGGGAATAGGAAAGTCTTTAGTTTTTTTCGGAATAGGGCGTGGGAGGGTTCTAGACGCAGGTGGCGAGGCAGTGCGTTCCACCCTGAAGAGGCTTTGACCGAGAAGCGGCGGCCGCCGGTACGAGCCTTCTTAAATTTAGGGACGATGGCCAGATGCTCATCGTCCGAGCGCAAAGACCTTGAGGCTTTGTAAGGGGCGACAAGGTCTTTCAGGGCGGCCGGGCCGGCACCATTAATGAGTTTATGACTGGTGCACATTGCTTTAAACTCAATTCGCTGGCGGACAGGGAGCCAGTGAAGGGCCTTGAGGGCCGGTTTGGCAGAGGCTCTAGGGGGGAGATCCATTATGAGCCTAGCCGCAGCGTTTTGTGCCCGTTGGAGTTTGGCGAGGGTGAACTCCGGTGCACCAAGGTAGACGGCATTGCTATAATCAAGTCTGGCTAGGATGAGCCCTTGAACCAGCAGCTTCCTGGAGAGCGGGGGGAGGAGGGGGAGGATCTTGCGGGTAGACCGCAAGAGGCCAAAGCATGTTCCAGAGGTCTTGGTCGCCTGGGTCTTCATGGTGAGGCTTGGTTCAAGCCAGACGCCTAGCGTTTTGACTTGGGTCTTAGGAGTGGGAATCTCGCCAAAGGTGTCTGGCCACACCGCGGCGGGGATTGAGGACCATTTGTTACCCAGGAGCATAATTTCGGTTTTGGCACCGTTCAATTTAAGGGAGGATTCGCACATCCAGGAATAGATGTCCTGGAGACAGTTCCTCAGGCTGTCTGGATGTTTGTCTAGCTGGGAGAGGGAGACGACAAGTTGGGTGTCATCAGCATAGTTGACAACCTTGATCCCATAGGGGGTCACAACATCTTCCAGAGGGGCCATATAAACATTAAACAGGGTGGGACTAAGCGAGGACCCCTGCGGGACTCCGCATGTGAGTGGACGGGGGTCTGAGCGAGAGTTGCCGTCCCACACCTGAAAAGAACGGCCTGAAAGGAAGGAGTTAATCCAGGCGTGTGCTGAGCCCACAATTCCTGCTCTGGCCAGGCGATGTAGAAGGACACGGTGATCCACCGTATCAAAGGCGGCACTGAGGTCCAGGAGGATCACCGCCACTGATCCTCCTGAATCAAGAATGCGCCTTGATTCCTCAATGACGGAGAGGAGGGCTGTGTCCGTGCCCTGACCGGGCCGAAAGCCGGTTTGAGAGGGGCGCAGGATTTTGTTAGTCTCAAGGAATTGAGAAAGTTGGGAATTAACTAGTTTCTCTGCCATCTTGCTGATGCAGGGAAGGAGTGATATAGGTCTATAATTAGACATATCGTCAGGATTCAGGTGGGGTTTTTTTAACAGGGCTTTGACAACCGCGTTTTTCCAGCTGGGCGGCACTGTGCCTTGTCGCAAGGAGATGTTAATAAGATCCCTAATGGTGGTGACTATGCTGGGAGCGGCAGTTTTTAATATTCTAGCCGGGGCCGGGTCAAGAGGAGAGCCGCTTTTCATTTTGGCTAACGTGGAGGTGACCTCAATGAGAGAGGTTGCTCTGAAGGAGGACAGCCGCGGGCTGTTCGTGCAGACCTCAGTATCAGTGGGATTGAGGGGGGTAGTCATGGGAAGAGAGTCCAGTATACGCGAGATTTTAGAGTCGAAGAACGAGGCAAGGTCATTACTTCTGTCTGGAGGGGCATGGGGGGCGGTGAGGGCCATCGGAATGTTGAGGAGTTCTTTGACAATCAAGTATGCTTCTTTTGAGGAATTGGTGGCGTTTTGTATTCTGTTGTCATAGAATCCTGCTTTGGCAAGTTTGAGAGCTGACTTATAGCGTCTTACTGCGCTATTGTAGAGGTCTTTGTTACTATGTTGCCAGTTCTTTCTCCATTGCCTCTCGGCCTTTTTACACTCTTTGCGTAGGACCCTGAGGTCATCGTTATACCAGGGGGCTTGGCCCTTAATCCTGTTTTTGATCTCCCGATTTTTTATGGGGATGAGTTTGTCAAGGGTGGACGATATCCAGTCTCTGACTTGGGAGTCGGCGGTGGCGGGGTCTTCAGAGAGGCAGGGAGTTGAAGCGTCCAGGGCTGTGGACCAGTCCTCCACAGAGAGTCTGGCCCACGCTCTATCTCTGGTAAAGGTGGGGGGATTTTGAGGCCTTTTAAAGGCTCCAGGGAGATGGGTCGTGACCAAAAAGTGGTCCGTCCACGGGAGGGGTTGGGACTTGATGTAAAGGAGGGAGGGGATGTTGGAGAACACCGGGTCGAGAAGGTGCCCTTTCGTGTGTGACAGTGCATTACAGGGCAGAGGAGAACTATATTGGAGACAGTAGTAAACTACTAAAGAGTATTCAATAGAATTATCCAAGGAGCTACAAGGGAGCAACAGTAGAACGACAAATTGTAGGTGCTGGTAACCCACCAATGAGTATTTTATGATACCTACCCAGGTTTGATGGAGGATCAGCCCAAGAGTGACACTTTGAACAACTAAAATGTCTTATAGGAACCTCACTCAGTAGCTTCAGAGATGCTATCCTGGAACAACAGAGGGCAGTGATAACCCACTACGGGGTATTATATGGACTCCACCCAAGAGTGACAGATGAGAAGGCCATTAAAGGGCCAGATATACCACAAAGGCAACACTATTGTTCTGAGAGGGATACGCGTGAGAAAAAGACAGGAGTTAGGGCTTGGGGACATAACTGGCTCTAAAAGGCCCAAATGGAGGCGATGCATTAACCCTCCAAACTCTATCTGATCACTTGGTCTGGATGCCCGAGTAGGAGAGGATTAAAAACACAGAGGAACGGTGCATGCCCTGGGGTGAGGAAGGACCAGAGGAGCAAGGCTAAGTCCTAGACTTCACAGGTGAAGGATTATATGTATTTTAGACAGGAAAGACAACGAGAGAAATAAGAAAAGAAAGGAACACGGGGAAAGACAATGCCAGAGTGAAAATGAGACAAAAAGTGGGGAATTGAGAGAAAATGGAGAAGGGAAAGAAAATGAGACCATAGCAAATGAGAGAGGAAGAGGAGTACAAATACAATACAGAGCAATTATAAACAAATGCAGCACAGTATGAATCTTAGTAAAGGGTAGTGGTATGCTCCTGCTCCATCCCAAGGAGCCAGTAGTGAATTACATAGATAACCTCAAGATCTTCAAAAGGGTGGCTTTTAGTTTTCTTTCAGGTGTGAGGTATGGCTTTTCACTGGTCCAGGGTTCATGACTAAACCCTTCTAAGCTCAAAGGGGCCAAACAGGGAGTTGCCGTAGGAGTCACCCAAGGGTGCTCTTAACCACAGATTGTCTGAATGGAAGGACACTTCAGGAAGTCACATGAGTTTCTCAGATTGAAAAGGCTAGGCAATGATAGCACAGCAATTTGAGGTGAACTTGGAAAACTGCAATCCTCAGCACAGGAAGAGCTCACCAAAATGCGGCCACCAAAAAGTCATTTAGACAAAGAACAGGGGCCATCTTTGTGGAAGAAGCAGTAGAAATACATACATAATTCACTATGTCACAAAGACTAGTCCTGTAGCCAAATGCATCCACTGAGTCCAATAGCAACTGCACCATGTCGTATGTTTTTCAGGTTACCGTATTACCAAATCATCCACAAGCCTGTTTATACATTTTTTATTATTCCCAAATTGCTATTGTGGTGTAAAGTCATTATATGTAGCATTCAATTTAACTTCTTAAGTAAGGTAAACTAAATGTGGAGGCAGCAATTATTTAAAAAACAATGTCACACTGATCATCCTTTTTTTTAAAATTATACATCTTTATTTAGTTTTCCATGGTAAAATATAAATCAATCATCATGTTTTTCATGACAAACAGTCACTTCTTCAGGGTTAAACAAAAAAATATATAATAGTGATAATTAAAGTAAAAAATGTGCTATAAAATAATTAGTTTATATCTTTCATATTTAGCCAAGTCAAATAATTAATTCTCGTAAAAACTTCAGTTTAACAAACATGATACTCATAAATTATAGTTATTGTCAATATTTTCAAGAGAATCCCGCATTCATAGATAATCTTACAAAAAAAAGTCAGATATTGCTTTTAGGGAAATGTTGAGAGGTAGAAGAATGTGTTGCTCGGTCACTGCTTTCGCTAGAGAGTTTAAGACTATGCAATTAAGGTTTAGAGAAAGGAGCTATAATGAAATTAATCTTGAAGAAGCAATGGCTAAAGTCAAAATGCTAAACAGAAATTATATATTATATTAAAAGAATCTGATTTCACCATCATCACCACCAAAAAAAGTGAAGAGAATGTTAGAGTCACCACTGGATAAAATGCAGGCACATTAAACACTAGGGGCCATATTATCAAGGCTGGCGCTAAAATTATCACCGCTTTAGTGGCAGGACACTGCAGGTAAAGTGGCGATAACTGGCTTGATAATATGCCCTTGTGAATTCCCATAGCAGCCCGGGTTAACACCAGAACCTGAGCTGCTATGGGAATTCACAAGGGCGTATTATCAAGCTCATTATCGTCGCTTTAGCTGCAGTTTCCTGCCGCTACAGCGGTGATAATTCTAACGCCATTCTTGATAATATGCCCCTAGTAAACTATGAAAACACAGGCATATATTTAAACTTGATATGGATGTCAAAGGAGTGCTAATCACTAAACAGATACAACTAAAGAAGAACGTCCATTCATTTTGGGCATATTTAAGGGATCCCGACTGGGGGGCATATTATTAAGGACGGCGTTAAAAATGATCGCCACTTTAGCGGCAGGAAACTGCCGCTAAAGCGGCGATAATGGGCTTCATAATATGCCCTTGATGATTCGAATAGACGTCCATGTTCTGGTGTGAACATGGGCTTCTATTGGAATTCTCCAGGGAATATTATCAAGCCCATTATCACAGCTTTAGCGGCAGTTTTCTGCCGCTAAAGCGGCGATAATTTTATCGCCGTTCTTGATAATATGCCCCTGAGATCCTTAAAGAACATTTAGCAGACCAACTTGGGCTATAGAAAATCTGTACATGAAATACCTCCAAGCTGTGCATTGTTTTGGTAAACATTTATTGGGTGATCCTAACAACAGTCCAGCACCACACATGGCCAACCCCTGACACTGCAAAATGTAATGGAGGCAACAACTTAAAATAGAAACTCATAAGAAATTAATGTTAAAATAAATAAATTATTTTGACTTTTAAAAATGTGTACACATTTAATTAAGTATTATTTAATGATAAAATATTCAAATAACTTTTTTTGATTTAAAAATAATTGTAACTTAAAATAAACAAGAACTCTGCTCATGCCTTTTGGTACATACAAAATACAATATATAATACATAATAAAAAATTGCAAACATTTTTCTTCAAGTATTATATTTTGCCATGCATTCAAAACAAATACATAACATGAATTTACATTAGTTTTTAACAGAATATTTTTAGATATGTTTTAAAGTTTCATAAACTTTTTAGATTATCCCCAGACTTTAGTGGAAAATTTTAGCTTATATTCTCATTTCTCTACAGATAACGTATATTTATCAGATTTAACTTCCATCAGTTTACAATGAAATGTAAATGTTTCATAAGACTATACTGTGAAATGTTTCCTCGAAAGTAACATCCAGAAAAGTAAAATTGTAGTGTTTAATTAAAGTAAAAGAAGAAATAGGTATTGCTAGAAATTGGGATTGCTACAATGATACAATGAATTGTGAGTAAACGCATCCTTATTTCTGTAGGAACAACTCCCAAAACCTAGCTTGAAGGATTTAAGTTTATAGTGGAGCAAAAAGATTCATTTAATGGCGCTAGCGCTAAAAGGCATCATAAGAACCTGATAAAGATATATATGGTAAGAATCCTCCCCATTTTGTCCTATCAGTTAGAATGTTTTTCCTGTAAAATAGGTCCTTAAGTTTAAAAAAATGGAAGAGAAATATTGTTTGTTTCTTACAGTAGCATCCAGCATAACAGCTCAGGCAGTCCGGCTGGAATTGGGAATTCCAACAGCTTAAATTTTGTGCCATTGGAATACGTTGGAGGTATAACCTACTCAAGAGAAGGAACATTAAAATGGTACCTATAGAAAGAACTGCTTTCAGATAAAAAAAAAACATGTTGAATGTTTTTTAACAAATTATGGAGCAGAAACAAACCCATCTGGAAATTCAATTTGAATACTTCCGGCACATAAACAATCATAGAAAATGACGCGTTGCAACTTCTATGTGTGCTGCTGCAACTTCTATGTGTGCTGAATAGAGCAGCACACATAGAAGTTGTGTGTCCATTTCTGCTCATGAACACTCACTCCCTGCAACACAGGCACCCTTGCAAGGGTGCCTGCGTTGGCACTAGGCAGCTAAATTTAGTGCCAGCTTTAGGGGAAACACAGGGGTCTGCTGCATTCCTGTGAATAAGGCGCATCCCTGCATTTTCAGAATGGTGGAGCATGGCATTAGAATTTTAGTTTATTGCCGCACTCCGCCATTCTCTTGTAAATATGCCCCTATATCTTTTTTAAGTGTTCAGAGCTTGTGTAACATTTTGTCATATTTTTAGATTCTTGTTTTAGTAATTTGAAAGTGTATAATGAAAGAGATAATTTGACTCTATTACTATCACCGCCTAATGGACATTTCAAAATGTTTAAATGTTTTTAAATATTTCAAATATTTTCTGTATTTAGTTTGCTATAAAACCACACTTTATTAACTATTGCACTTGCATAGAAGACCAAAGTTTGTCTTTTTAGTTTTAATGCTCTGTCATGTGTTTATTTTGTTGTTGCTTGATGGGAGCTACATCAATAAAAAGAGCGATCTCTACTTAGTTGCAGTGCTCTCTCTCTCTCTCTGCCCCTTCCCCCTGGAACAGTGATGATGGTGATTAGCTGATTGACACAAAGTCGAACACAACTCTAAACAGGTTGGCTGCCTGTGCCACAGGTACACCTGCCTATGTTGTGTCAAAATCCTGCAATGAAGTAAATGTCTGTCTAAAATGAGATCATACCATAATGGCTTGTGATGATGACAGACAACCATAATCGCCTATGTAGTGTCAAAAACCTGCAATGAAGTAACCGTTTGTGTAACATGAGATCATCACACAGCACACAAAGAGAAGTAGGCGGGTGGAAGGTCACTATTTCTAGGGATTAACAGGCAAAAATAAAATGTTAGAAAAACTGCCCTCACCCACAAGAGTTTGTGGCATGCTCCATCATAGGGCTTCTGAACACACCTCTGTGCAAGACAACGCCCGAGGTGGAGCAATAGGGTAGGGGAGACAATACAAACACATGGAAGAGTAGGGATCAAGTAAGAATTAGGTGCAGACAGACAAAGTTAAAACTAACTTGAGGAATTCCAAATGCCTATTTTATTAGCGGATTGCCAGGCTAGGGTTAAAAAAGATTTTGCTAAACCTGTTGTTGGTGATAGACTGGTGAGTTATGGACTATTTATCCCTCCACTCTGCAAAATTGTCGACATGTTTCAGTCGAACATAAAGTCTTCCCAGGCCTCATCAGGACTACTAGATCGAAGTTTAAGCCTGTGTTAATACATAGGTCATCTAATCACACTCTGATTAAAACCGAGTTTCACTGTAGTTCATGCTCCAAAAAGGCGGGGGAGTGAGGATGGCTCCCTATAGTCATACATTCGTCAAGGTGAGTCTGTCACTAAGGCTGTGTTCCTCCCAGCGTTGTGTAGGTCCGATCATAATATACTGGCTTGTGATGATGACAGCACAACTATAATCAACTAGTGTCAGAAAATATCACATGTATCGATCAAGAACACTAGGCCTTTATTTTGCGTCTCCTACATAAACACTTTAAGTCTTCTATTTTAATGAATTGTATGGAACTCTAGATGACATTATCATCCATATGAATCTCTAAAACTCCTCCAATTCTGACAACTCATACTGCATTGAGTCACCTGTTGATTTGTGATGACTGTCCAGTTTTTGTTGTGTACTTTGCACTGATTTTAATACATGCCCTCCCTTCTTGAACAAACAATGCTGAACAGGACTTAACACTATCATATTTCTCAGCTACTGTTAGTCTTCATACTCATATCAGTGCCATTGTTTCCACTAGTGGCTTCCCCAGTGCTCCCTGGCTAATACAGGTTGGTGGCAGCTCCTGGATCCCATTGGGGGCATTGCAACCTTAAAAGCAACATTGTGGCATATTTTATATGTGCAGTGAGCGATACTGCCTAACTTTCATTCTTATGTTTTATCTTTTGCCTTCTAGCAGCTAGCACACTGTTGCCTCGCTTTTCGCCTTTCTAAAAGAATTGATGTAATTGTGCATTTTGTTTTACCTACTGTCTGGTCCCCCCTGCCCCGGTCCTGCACTGCTCTCCTTGCCGATTGCGTGGAGGGCAGCTCTTTCACCGCGGCTTCTCGTGCCGGTCGGGTGAAGAGCGGGTGCCATCTTGGGGGTTGCCTGAAGGGCGTTTACACCGTAGTCAGCGGTCTAGCTGTCCGAGGCTGACCCACATAAAGCGGCAAATCACGCAGGGTTCCTGGTGGGTAATACAGGTTGGTGGCATCTCCTGGATCCCATTGGGGGCATTGCAACCTTAAAAGCAACATTGTGGCATATTTTATATGTGCAGTGAGCGATACTGCCTAACTTCTATTCTTATGTTTTATCTTTTGCCTTCTAGCAGCTAGCACACTGTTGCCTCGCTTTTCACCTTTCTAAAGGAATTGATGTAATTGTGCATTTTGTTTTACCTACTGTCTGGTCCCCCCTGCCCCGGTCCCACACTGCTCTCCTTGCCGATTGCGTGGAGGGCAGCTCTTTCACCGCGGCTACTCGTGCCGGTCGGGTGAAGAGCGGGCGCCATCTTGGGAGTTGCCTGAAGGGCGTTTACACCGTAGTCAGCGGTCTAGCTGCCCGAGGCTGACCCACATAAAGCGGCAAATCACGCAGGGTTCCTGGTGGGTAATACAGGTTGGTGGCAGCTCCTGGATCCCATTGGGGGCATTGCAACCTTAAAAGCAACATTGGGGCATATTTTATATGTGCAGTGAGCGATACTGCCTAACTTCTATTCTTATGTTTTATCTTTTGCCTTCTAGCAGCTAGCACACTGTTGCCTCGCTTTTCGCCTTTCTAAAAGAATTGATGTAATTGTGCCTTTTGTTTTACCTACTGTCTGGTCTCCCCTGCCCCGTTCCCGCACGGCTCTCCTTGCCGATTGCGTGGAGGGAAGCTCTTTCACCGCGGCTTCTAGTGCCGGTCAGGTTAAGAGCGGGCTCCATCTTGGGGGTAGCCTGAAGGGCGTTTACACCGTAGTCAGCGGTCTAGCTGACCGAGGCTGACCCACATAAAGCGGCAAATCACGCAGGGTTCCTGGTGGGTAATACAGGTTGGTGGCAGCTCCTGGATCCCTTTGGGGGCATTGCAACCTTAAAAGCAACATTGTGGCATATTTTATATGTGCAGTGAGCGATACTGCCTAACTTTTATTCTTATGTTTTATCTTTTGCCTTCTAGCAGCTAGCACCCCGTTGCCTCGCTTTTTGCCTTTCTAAAAGAATTGATGTAATTGTGCTTTTTGTTTTACCTACTGTCTGGTCTCCCCTGCCCCGGTCCCGCACGGCTCTCCTTGCCGATTGCGTGGAGGGCAGCTCTTTCACCGCGGCTTCTCGTGCCGGTTGGGTGAAGAGTGGGCGCCATCTTGGGGGTAGCCTGAAGGGCGTTTACACCGTAGTCAGCGGTCTAGCTGCCCGAGGCTGACCCACATAAAGCGCGCATGTGTTATAGGAAGCGCAGCGGACGAGAACAGCGGGCACGCCTAAGGGAAGCCCGTCTGCGCCCGTCCGCGGCCGACTGGGGCCTGGGGCACATCATAATGCCCATCTTATCTCTTACTCCTCTGATCTACTTTGCACTTACCAAGGCCCTTGGCAGCTTAACCCTGCAGCCCTGGCAGCTGTTGCCAACATCGGTCCTGCTAAAGCACATCCCCTCCCTTCCATTCCCTGAAACATGCCCTCATTATCCCCATCCCCTAGTAATCTCTCTCCCCTTCCCCTTCCGGTGAGCCCGACAACGGCCATTTCGGCCTTTTTGCTGAATACACGATCTGCGGTCAAACATCATCTAGATCTGTTCATTTTCTTGGACTCACATAAACCGGATCTGATGTTTCTTACAGAAACCTGGTTTTGCCCAGACTCCCTGCCTAATTTACTTGCTACCCTGCCCGCCTCCTACTATGCTTTACGCGCTGACCGGCCCTCTGGTAAGGCGGGTGGGGGGGTTGCCTTGATCATTCGATCTGGCCTCCACTTCCAACTGCTATCCTACCCACCTATTTTGGCGGTAGATTGTTTGGTTGTGCGGTCTGTCTCTTTTCAAATCCCAATTACCTGTGTGTTAATCTACCGTCCCCCTCATCACATGTCCCATTTCCTCCCTTCTATCCAGGAGTTGTTAGCTACCCTTGCAGTGAACAACTCGTCGGTTTTGGTGCTCGGAGACTTTAATTTTTGGCCCTCCGATCGGGCTGAAGACGCCACCTCCAGAGACTTCACTGAATTACTCCATAGCTTGAACTTTGTATCACATATCCACACCCCAACCCACAATCAGGGTCACATTTTGGACCAAATCTGGGCACTTAATATCGCCATCCCAGCCCCTACTGTTGCCCCGTGCCTCTGGTCTGATCATTACCTGATCTCCTTTTCTCTCGACGGGAGTCTAGCTAAGAAACCCTCTTTTCCCAAGAACACCTGGGCGCGTAATTGGAGCAAAGCTGACATTCCTTCCCTTTGCTCCTCTCTTTCAGTTTCTTGCCCAGCACTGGAAACGCTTTCTCTATCACTCCAAGCAGAGGCCATATATAAATGGCTATCTAGTGCCTGTAACCTAGTGGCCCCCCTTAGGCGGGTCAGGATTAGGCGTGCCCACAACGCTAACAAATGGTTCAGCATTGAGCTTAAAGTAAAAAAATTGGCAGTCCGCCGAGCAGACCGCGTATGGAGACGCACTTACTGCCCGGCGTCAAAACTGCTGTATGCTACAATACAATCTGAGTATAAAAAGGCTATCCTTGAGGCGAAAACTAATTTCTTTTCTTGCAAAATCCTTCGGGCTGGGAATCAGCCCAGAGAAATTTTTGCCATAGTCTCTGAGCTGGCCTCTTCAGATAGAGCTTCCCTGAAGCGGGTCCCTTCTCGCTCTTTATGTGCCTCACTGAATGATTTTTTAATTGATAAGATTGCTGCCATTAAGGCCAATATCTCCCCTTCTTCCCCTACATTTTCTAATCCTTCTCCGCCACTCAATACTTATCACTTAGACCAAATAGCCCCCTGACCATGGACATTTTTTGCTCCTTGCTTCCTTGTGTAACATCAGGATCCCCATCTGATATCTGCCCAGCTCACATCCTGCGTGATATTTTCTTGACTTGCCCCCTCCCTCCCGTCACATTCCTTAACGAGTCCCTTAAGCTTGGAGTCGTTCCCTCCTCTCACAAATCGGCCACTAGTATCCCCATCCTGAAGAAGCCTGGTGCAGACCCCTCTGCTTTAACAAACTACCGGCCCATCTCCCTTTTCCCCTACCTGGGTAAAGTCCTTGAGCGTCATACCACCAAAGTTCTCAGTTCTTTTATTGAGGACAGCGGTTGTCTCGCTCCATGTCAAGCAGGGTTCCGCCCGCTCTATTCCACCGAAAAAGTGGTTGTCTCGGTGATGGACACCCTTAGAGAGGGGCTCGATGTCAACCTTCCTCAGGCACTTGTCCTCCTTGACTTGTCTGCCGCCTTCGACACGGTGGACCACACCATCCTTCTTTCCCGTGTCGAGGCGGCAGGCATTGGGGGCTCTGCTCTGACTTGGATCAGCTCATTTTTGGGGGACCGCACCCAAGCTGTACATCTGGCTGACTTCTCCGCCCTTTCACACAAGGTGCAATGTGGAGTCCCTCAGGGCTCTTCCCTATCTCCCCTTTTATTTAATTTATATATTTCTCCTCTCATTTTTGCTTTGCAGAAAATGGAGGTCATGGTGTTTAATTACGCCGATGACCTCCAGCTTATTTTTAATCTGTCAGACTCTCTTTACTCTATCCACAATTTCCAATCGGTGATGGTTTTTGTTAGGGATTGGATGAATTTCAACCACCTTAAACCCAACCCTGACAAAACCGAACTCCTCCTCACTGGTGGAAATTCTAGTCCTTGGTCCCCGTTTTTTTGGCCCCCTTCCCTCGGTCTTCCTCCCACTCCTTTTTCTGTCAAGACCCTGGGGATTACACTTAATCAACACCTTACCCTTCACTCCCAGATGAGTTCAGTGGTTTTCTCCTGTTTCTTTGCCCTACGCACTATCCGTAACATTTCACGGTTCTTTTCCTTTCCAGCCCTCAAATTGATCCTTATGGCAATGGCCCTCTCCCGTCTAGACTACCGCAATGTTCTGTACAATGGTGTCCCCGCCTATGCTTTTCGACGACTTCAACTTGTACAGAACCAAGCCGCTAGACTAGCCTATGGTCTACCTAGATCGCACCATGTCACCCCACTCCTCAAATCCCTTCATTGGCTCCCCATTAGAGAACGAGCTCTTTTTAAGATGGGCTGTATGACATTTCAGGCTCTCGCTGGGACGGCCCCGGTTTTTATCAATTCCAAAAATACACCTTACATTCCCAGCAGACAATTACGGTCTTCCTCTTTGTCTCTCTTGGTGGTTCCCCGGTTCAGGAAGAGCAAAACGGGTGGCTCAAAGTTTTCTGTTCTTGCTCCTGTGTTCTGGAACTCCTTGCCTTTTTCCGTCAGGACGACAGTGTCTTATTTGAAGTTTCGCAGCACACTGAAAACTTTCTTATTCTCACAGGCTTTTGTGTCCTAAATTAACATTCTCATTGTTTCCCTTTAAGGTTTTGTCCCCTCAGCGCCAAGAAACCGCTAGGTATACGAGCGCTTAATAAAACACTTTCAATTTCAATTTCAATTTCCCTAGGGCCACACATCCCTCAATGAGAATTTCATCTTGTAGGGTTGTGTGATTTAGCAATGATGGTTCACTTCTAGCTCCTGATGAAGTTTGTAGAACTGTGATGTAAGCGTTAGAGTGTAGTGAAGTGAATGTAGGTTTAGAATGTTGAGTTCACGGTTATTCGCAGAAGAATAAAGACGTGTTATGCTAAGTTCAGTGTGTGGCGTAGTCATTGGCGAGTACTCGGGCTGGAAAGGATGCTACAACTGGTGACAAGATAGAGGATAAGTAACCCAAAAATTGATAGTTCTCTTCCAGACAGTTTGCTGTGGTCCAGTAAACTGACCATGCATGCCATGTGTACCTCCTTTGACTTGTGAAATCAATGTTTGGCTAGGTGGAGTCAAAGCGCAGAGCCAGTCTGTGTAAAGCATTTAAAGATAATGAAAGCCACACTGAGAAGTCTACATATTGTTGTCCAAGAACCTGCTGGTAAGGCCATAAAGAGAGGTATCGCTCTACTACACAACCTGAAGTTATGAGTGATCACTTGAAAGGCAGATACAACCAGGTTTTGTAAGAGATCCAAACAGCAAGAGCAAATTGCAGGACAATGTTGCGAACTGAAGCGTTGTGAGGCAAAGCTCAACCGGGTGTCAGACAACGCAAAGAGACGCCTTAAGGCAAAGCGATACAAATACAAGTGATGGTCATCTGCTTACCAGAACTGAGTAAAGAGAGTCATCATGCCACAGCATGGAAGGGAGTGACCCCAGAGGAAGCACCTGGGTGTATGCTTGTAAAGCTGTCCATACCCGAGGTGTCACACCACCAAAGCTGCCGAGTGGGGCTCAGAACAATTCCAGAGGTCTCCAAAATTCAGAAGCCAAGAGTGGTGATCAGAATCATGCATGGTTGCTTTTCCAATGGAGGCCAAGAAAGAGATCACGTTTCCTGTGATTATCAAGGATGACACATAGACCCGCATGTCACAAGGCCTCAGATATGGTTTGCATAAACAAGATCCCCAAGCAGCGTCAGAAAGTACACTTCTTTCCACAGCAGTAAGTTCCATAAACGGTTACAATGTAGCCACCTTCTTAAAACTACCACTGTCATTTGAAACTGCCAAAAAGCTGAATATTGGCGACAGATGGATTGCCTGGATATAGACATTTGATGATTTCATTGATGTGATAGAAGAAGCAGATAACAAGAAGATTATCAAATACCTCAAGAATCTTGCCGGTGAATGTGTAAAGTCATAAAGAAAAAGCCACAAGCTGACGAAATTACATACTGTCAAATCAAAGCAGCTTTGAATTTCAAGTTCAATCCAATGCCAAATGTAGATTACGATAGATACATTTTCAGTCAAGAATGACAGAAGGTTGGTGAAACCATCCACAAATGTATTGAGAGACTGGACGCCCTCATCGAACACTGTAAGTTCAATGAATTTAATGATGAGGAAGCTAAGCGCCTCAGCAGTGATTGACGGATACTTGTCATATCCGTTCAGACGACAAAGACAACGAGAAACTCAGTTCGGAGGGAGTTCTCACGGCTGCCAGAGCTGGGGAGCATACTGATCAATGACCTGCTGACATTCAGCCTGGAGATGCCCTTAGTGAGTCAGTCAGGAACATGAAAAGTAAGCTGAATCACAAGGCCGAAGGTCACAAAGCGATTTCTCCACAGAATAGGAAGTTGGGCTTCAGGTGTGGATTTTAATTTCCACTGGACAGAACTGCCAAGTCTGTGGGAAGGAGAACCATTTTGTAATGGTCTGCAAGGCGTAGGAAAAAATAAGCATGTCTCGGTGCAAAGACAAAACGGCCACCCGAACATTCCAGAAGCTACGTTTGACGCACGCCCACATCAGCTGAGGGTAATAGACACTAAACAAAGTAAACCATTATCTAAATCTTCATCAAACAGTTCTTAAGTATCCATGTCATGTGCAAGTGAAGAAGATGGTTGTGCTATGTCCTTGTTTGCCTCAGAGAAACATGCGCATGGTAGACTAGCCACATGTGAGGAAAAACACCAGTTCAAGAATAGTTGACATAACGAGGCACCAAAGTCATTCAAGCATTGTCTGAAAATCACACTAAAAGTCAACGGCTACTCAATACCTTTCATTATCGATAGTGCTGGGTCAATAAATATAATGCCGCAGAAAAAAACAATGAACTACCTACATTGCTCCAACTTATGCCATCAGAACCTAAAGTGTATACTTGGGCTGCATTGTCACCATTAAAATGTCAAGGTTCATTTGTAGCAATGATGAAGCACAAGAAAACAAAAGTACAAGCACCCATTCAAGTACTTAAGGTACGGCTTCTAGTGCCTGCTTAGTCAGCTGCAGCACAGCTGATGATATGAGACTGATGTCTGCAAAGTATAACATGAATGCTCATCATGAAATAGTAAGTCAATTCCCTTCATTGTTTCATGGGTTGGGTAAACTCAAAACGAATAAAGTTCAATTACACATTAATGAGGTCATCGATCCTGTTGCTCAAAGACACAGACAAATTGCATTTCATTCACAGAACATCAATCATTACTCAAACATGATATCATTGAGCTTTCCAGTGGTCCAACTCCTTGGGTTTCTCCCAGAGTGGTAACCAAAAAGGACAGTGAAGGAACTGTACGCATTAGCGTGGACATGCGTCAAGCGAGCAAGGCAATTGAAAGGGAATGACATCCAGGTCCACACATTGCTGACATGTTAACACAATTGAATGGGGCAAAGGTATTCTCTTGCCTTGATCTGAGTACAGGGTATCGTCAGTTGGAAATCGAAGAAAATTGCAGGTACATTGCTACCTTTTCTACACATATTGGCCTGTTCAATTACAAAAGACTAGGTTTCGGTGTCTCATCAGCTGCAGAGATCTTTCAAGATGTCATTTGATAATTCATAGAGCCTGTAATGAATGCTTTCAACTATAGTTATGACATATTGGTTTTTAGAACTACACAGAAGGAGCACGATAAAGCTCTCATGCAAGTGTGTTGTTTGCTTGTTGATGCAGGTTTAACTTTGAATTCTGAGAAATGTGAGTTCCATAATACAAAGGTAAAAATCTGTGGCCATATCTTTTCTGATGGAAGCATGACACCTGATCCAGCTAAAATGCAAGCACTGTCAACTGCCAGTCCCCCACAAGATCTTTCCATATTCCGTTTATTCCTTCTCATTGCTAGCTAATGTTCAAAATGCATACAAAACTTTACCACTGTCCGTGTGCCATTGAGAGAGTTCACTAAAAAGTATGTTTCTTTTCACTGTTCACATGAATGCGAGCAAAGCTAACAGAAAATAAATCAAGCTATTGACAACGCTACTGAAATGGATACTTTGATCCATCGCTTCATACCTAGGTTGCTATTGATGCTATCTCTGTTGCGTTAGGCGCTATATTTGCACAGCACAGTGGACACTCAAATGCTCGAAGACTTTTTGTGGCTTGTGCAAGCAGAAGTTTGTCCCAAATTGATTGTACTTATTCACAACCTGAGAAAGAAAGCTTAGCACATATTCTTGTATTTGTATGGGAAGCCTTTCACACTTGTGATAGATCATCAAACATCGTTGACCATCTTTGGCATTCCAAAGGCAAAAATGCCTGTTTGCATTGAAATTTGCGGTTTGCAATTGCAAGAATATAACTTCAACTACTGGACAATTCCATCATGCATCGTGCAAGGAAAGATCAAAACCCTGCTGATGACTTCTCACCTGTGCCTCTGCAGTGCCCTGGAACCTCTTCAAAGACAGCTGAAGCATACACAAAGCTCATTGTGAAATCAAACACACCAGCTGCTATTTTGTTGGAACAAATTGTCACTGCTACGAGTCAAAATAGGGACATGTTGAAACTGAAAGACAATATTACACACCAGTCTTGGTATCAGCACCCTTGACCTCTTCCTAGTGAAAGTAAATGCCAGAAGTTTAAAAATGTCAAAGATGAATTGTATGTTACTCATGAAGGTATTAGTCTAAGAGGGATCAAGAATTGTCATTCCGGAGAGTTTGTAACAACAAATAATTTAAGTGGTCCATGAAGGACATCATGGAATCGTTGCCTCAAAACGAGCTCTCTGAGATAGGGTCTGTTTTCTACATCTCAGCAAATGAGTAAAGTGAGAATCGAAGGCCTGTCATCTATGCAACTGCCTGTCATCGAAAACCACTCAACACACCATAAACATGTCAGAGTTGACAAAGCATGCATGGGAAAGAATTTCTGTTGACTTCTTCGATCCTTTTGACAACAGAGATGACCTGATGGTTATTCTTGATAAGTGCTCCCGTCTTTCATTGACAAAAGATCTCTTTTCTATCACTCAAGAAAGAGTCATTGAGAGATTAGACAGCATCCTGGAGACATGGGGTGTTACTGCGATCTTAAAATCTGACAATGGCCTTTCTTTCAACAGTTGAGAATTCAGAGACTTCCTCAGTCATCCTAATGTGAAGCAACAGAAGAGCACACATCTTTGGCTACAGGCCAATGGCCTTGTCAAATGTTTCATGAGTACTCTTAAGAAAGCTGTTCAGCTTGTTGTACTAAAAAAGCTTGACCTTAAAACTATCTTAAATTCGACTCTTCAAGCTTACCGTTCGACTCCCCAATCGACCACAGGTGAAAGCCCTGCAACCTTGATGTTTGGGAGAGCCATGATGACCAAGTTAAATCAATGGACCAACAGAAGATCAAGTACTGATGAAGAAACCTGCATAAAAGACTTGGGGCCAGATGTACGTAACTTCAATTTACCGACTCATAAATACCGAATTTTACCGATTCGGTATTTATGAATCGGTAAATATGAAGGAGGGAGATGTAGGTAATTTTTGTTTTTGAATTACCGAATCGGTAACATTCGGTATTTACCGATTCGGTAAATACCGATTCGGTATTGCCCATTGATTCCTATGGGCCTTGAAGCCCATAGGAATCAATGGGCAATACCGATTCGCTATTTACCGAATCGGTAAATACCGATTCCTGCAAGGGTGCAGGGGGTGTCACTTTAACACCCTCTAGCACCCCAAGTACAGGCATGTGTGACATGTGGCACACATACATGCCCTAAGGGCATGTATGTGTGTCACATTGCACAGGTGTGCATGCACAGATGTGCTTGCACACCTGAATTCGGTATTTTACCACCCAATAGGATTGGGTGGTAAAATACCGACTCTTAAGGGCCTGTGTCACCTACATATGGATTTACCGAATCGGTAAAATTACCGATTCGGTATTTTACAGAATCGGTAAATTTACCGATTCGGTAAATTTACCGATTCGGTAAAATAATGGCCCCTACATCTCAATCACCAAATACCGGTCGGTAACGGCCGAATTCGGCCGTTACCGACCGGTATTTGGTGACCTACATCTGGCCCTTGGTTTGTTAAAGGAAAATGAAGGCCTATTTAGAGCAGCGCCGACATGCAAAATGCATTACTTTCACTAGAGGTGAACGAGTGCTTGTCCATCTGTCTTGAAAAAGAAAATCTGAGGCCCCTTTTATACTGAGCCCTTTCATGTTGTGACCAGCAAAGTATACATGGTGACTGCGCAACATCCTGGCAAGTTCATTATGCGAGATTCCTTGTATTTCCGACATGTGGGTCATCGCTCGTCCGGCACTAATGTCAATGTACAGACTGGGTCTTAAAGGATTAGTGAAAACCTCCTGACTGATGTTGTCTCTACATTCCCAACACAGGTCATGGACACTTCAACTTCCTGTCCCCAGTTTCCGGAGAAACAGCGGAGACGTGTGATCAAAGCACCACGAAGACTCATTGAAGAGTTATGATTGTGTATATATTTGTAAACAAATTGTCATTTTTATTCAAGAGATGGGGAAATGTAGTGCTGTGTGAGTTAGCAATGACAGAACCCTTGTGGCTCCTAATGGACTCCATAGGGATGTATGACGTTACAACGCATGCTTTTACCACGCATGCTTTTACAACGCGGTTTTTGCATCGCATACCATTACAACGCATAGCGCTTTGGGGTGCTGGATAGTGAATAGTTTAATTTACTATTCCAACTCCAGTCCCCGTGGACACTAGGGAAAGTGTTGGATAGTAAATTAAACTTATTCCCTATACTAGAGCGCCCCACAGCGGAATGCGTTGTAATGGTTTGCGTTGTAAAAGTTGCTTCGTAAAGGCACTGCGTGGTAAAAGTTGCGTTGTAAAGGATGTTTCCCCTCCATAGTACTGTGATGTAAGCGTTAGAACGTAATGAAGTGAATGCAGGTTTAGAATGTTACATGCAGGAGAACAAAGATGTGTTATACTAAGCTCTGTGTGTGGCATAGTAATTGGCAAGTACCCTGGCTGCGCAGGACGCTACACATCTCTCTTTGTGATTGCCATGTCTAGGGTGTAAATTCTCCCCGCTCTGACATACAAGACACCAGTTCCTTTTTCCCCTCCATTTCCAATGTCTTCCCAGGGCAGTGCCATTTACAGTTAGATTTTCTGGAGCCATAGGATGGATGACGTTTTAGTCAGTTGCACTGTGGTCGACTCCTCTGTCAGGGAAAGTGGATCTTCATCTGCGCCTCTTCCTGTTGTACAGAATATACTAGAACAGACCACCCGATCCCTTTGTGTTCCTGTAAGACAAGACATATGTTCACCCCATAGACTAGATGTAACTGAATCATGTGTACAATTGTGACTTGGCAACTCCTTTTGGCACCCATCCATCTTAGACATGATGCAACACTGTGCATGGAAATGGATGTAAGTGTAAACTGGGCACATTAAAACTATGGGCAATGAGTAAATGAGGGGACAAGGACATGATGGTATCTGTCCTTAATGATGAGTTCATCTAGAGACTCCTACTGCATTGATTAAATAATCAATTTGTGGTTGTACTCTGCTTGACCAAACTGCAAACAACAATCATCTTCTCTGTGTTTTGCTGCAGGACATTCTTGTTGGGCATGTTAATCTGTGGTTCAGACTGCTGCTCAAGATGTGATTGTGACCAGAAAAGGATTGTATAACATATTTATGTAGACTCCAGTGCACATCTACTTTATAACCGTGCAGGCTGAATGATCCTTAGCATTTAACAATAAGCATTCACCCTCCAAGTGATCATGTGACGTTATACAATTCCCATTTTGTACACATTACTTACAAAATTCCCAGGGGCTTTCTTCCTACATCCCTGGTAGAAGTGTACCACCCATTCATAGGACATGATGATGCTCATTGTATGTTTCTGTATATTAGTCACTAATAGTAATATAGCGTGCTATAATCTGGGGCCAATTTGTCATGACTTAGAATATGTATTATGCCAGGGTTTAAGCGGCCAGGCATATGACAAGTATGTGAGCAGAAAACTGAGGATGTTATTTTTCTGTACCTGAAAATTATGCATCCCTTTTTGGTTTTAGCTTGATTCAGCTATTCTTCTTATTTCTTAACTCATGAGATCAGGCTTTTCAGCATATTCCATTGTTCTCGTGTTGCTTGATGTCTGTGGTGCTGTTCCTGTGGTGTGCTCTCACTGCTGTTTCAGTATCAGACTCCACTGACTGAAAGGTTCATCTGAAAGATTTTTATAATCTGTTGTTGTACATTACTACTGAGCTGTACACAAAATCATTGGCAGATATGGTCCCGAGTTATTTTTGACAACGTTTTATGGTTGTGCCTCGCATGAGTAGTGTAGAAGAGTGACATAGAGTCTGACTTCATATGCTAGGATGACCCCTACATCTTTCATGAACTCTGTATGTTGGCTACTTGCTACTCTTAGCATGGAACTTGTGGGCTACTAGCCAGCATTTCTTTTACTGTTGTTACAGACTGTTCCACCAGTGGAGCTGCAAGCTGTGAGGTGACAAATCTGCTGTCCCATGTTCCTCTTATGACTTTTCCTGCTTATTCTTGCTATATACAAAGCAGTGATGAATGATAAGCTTAAATGGTAGGTGCTGCCCTACTTAATGCTGGCATATTCCTGCTCTTTCCATTCCTGATGTGATTAGTGTATATTCATCCTACAAGCATGGGTATATTTCTGTGTGCTTGCCTTGTATCTACTTTACTGGTAGTTCTTTTGTCGTGTAGTTCCCACTAATCCGTAGGATCTGCATGTTTGCTGAACAAGATAAACTTTGGGTAAGGTGCTTAGACTGATTCCAAGCACCCGCAGGTTATGTTGGCCTGGAGACCAGCTAGCTCACAGTGCCGTTGTAAGTCCCCCTAACCCTACCAGAGAGTGAAAGGTTTTTGGAAACCACTGAACATGACAACCCTGACCCCTCAAGCATTGTGGTAACAGATCAGAACCTCTTGCTAAGTCACACATGTTCTTTTGTTCACAGTGAAATATACAGAGAATAAACACTGGGAAATGTTCAATATATATATATATATATATATATATATATATATATATATATTGAACCCATTGTATTCTTGTATTGAATATATGTGCTGCGATAATCAGTAGACAGAAGCAGATGAAAGTGATTACAAGCACCAAAAGAATAAATAGTAGATATGCTTCTACCGTGGTGCTAGAACCGCGTATATACACACAGGCATATAAACAAGTTAGCAATCAGCCGAACTCCTACTATGCAAACCCTATTCTGGTGTACCTAGAGTGTAGGTAGGTGCAAAGCCAAGAATCCCCCCAAGGGACAAACCAACCCCTCTACCTGTGGGAAGGGAAGGTGGGACCCCATCATGGTCGCAGACTGGACATCCCCAAGTGAGGTCAGACCGTATTTCAGGGATTCTGTGGAGTCACAGAACTATGCTTGGGATCACAGAACCTTAGTAGGCAGGGACTGAGTCATTCTACCATCTGAGTTCCCATGAGCTAGGGATCGATTAGCTATAGTGTCTCATTTGCCCCCCTACTCACTCACAGAGGAACAAGTGATTAGGCACCCCAGAACCCAATACTCCCAACCCTCTCAGGAATCGCGGTTGCAGGACACACCCTTTTGTTCTCACTCATACAAGTTCACAATAAGTTCTGACAGAGACACGAGAAAAGTTTAAAATGTTCATTTTAAATATTGTGCTCTAGTACGCAAAATATATGCAACAATAAGTAAGAAAATGCCTAACACAAATACTGTTAGCAAAGCAAGTAGTCCATAACTCATAAGCGGAGCTGTGATTATATCAGACAGGGTATCTTAACCTCCATCCCCTTCTACTGAGGCAAAATGATTATATATCAGAAGACCTCTGGGTGTTAGCAGCAGACCCCGTACCTTCACATCCACAGAAGAAAGTTCTACATCTCAGTGCTGTCACAATCTTTTCCTTGTAGAGGTCCATCTGCATGTGTGTGTGTTTCCCATCTGTGCATACCTATATCACAAAAAGTATGTGTATCCAAACAACTGGTGCAATTGTGTGTTTTGCTTAGGTGCTAGGGCCTGACCAGAACAGAATAACAAGGGGCATTGTTTTTCAACGAGTCTACATGTTCAGACTAAATCCCAGGAAAGAACAGAACTCAAAAACAGCCGCAGGGTCTGTGTGAAAGTATAAGAATGTGTAAGAATGGTGGAGTGTCTGGCGCACTACGGTAATGTCTGCCACGCTGCGAGGAGAGTCACTGCCCAACTCCTGTCTAAGAGGGATAGCGTGGATTCACCCGGTCTGCGATCTTGCCATCCCCCTCGGTCATATTGTTGATCAGATGATTCCTGAAAGGAATAAGGAGAACGAGGATCAGGAACCTAGAACCTCTCAGGAGTTTTAATCTAAGACAGATCAAGTAAATCATATCTACGTTCAAAAGCATCTGGCTTCTGTTGCTGTTTATTTGTGTCCCTTGTCTTCTTAGGATAGACAGGACGTCCCTCCTTTTCAGGAGGGGGTTCACCCTGTGATTAAGTGGATGGTCTAACCCCCAAAATACTGCGACCCAAGAACATAATTTATTTATTAAAGTTTTGTATAACGCTAGCTGGACCCGAGGGGTATCAGAGCGCTTCACAACAAGTACAGAGGCATCAGACAGACATTGAGGACGGAAAACAAGGCAAGGGGCACAGGGGCGAGTATAGTCTGTACAATAGCAGCCAAGCGCAAAACAGGGTGGAAAGTCATAAGCAAGTCAGCCGGCTTTGGGGTCACAGAGATAATGAAACTTCAAAGTCCAGGTGGAGTTCTAGTATGCTCCAGAACGCTCGAGGAAGAGGGCTTTGAGTAACTTCTTGAATTTCGGGAAGGATGCGGTCATTCTGATGTGTGGGGGGATGGAGTTCCAAATCTTGGGAGCATTACCCACAAAGTATTTGCTAGATGTTGTGTGTTTCTGGGATTTCAGGGGAATGAGTAGGAGCGTGTTGGAGCTTCTGAGGTTTCTAGACTGACCGGCCCTTTTGAGCTTGTTGGCCAGGTATTCAGGTTTGCCTGTATGCAGGGCTTTGTGTGTGAGGCAGGCTGTACGGAAGCTGGCTCGTTGGTCAATAGGGAGCCACTTCAGATCCTTAAGAGCTGGGGGTGATATGCTCATATTTCTTTGTTCCTGTGACCATTCTTGCTGCGGCGTTTAGGATAGAGGTCAGAGGTCCCAGGTGCGATTTGGCTGTTCCAGTCAGAGTAGCCATGCCGTAGTCAATTCTGGAGAGTACCAGAGCCTGTGTGGCCTGTTTCAGGTCTTTCGTGGGGAGGAATGGTTTCAATTTGTAGAGAAGTTTCAGGTTCAGGAAAGCACTTTTGGCAGTTTTTGAGATGTGTTCTTTCATGTCCAATTTGGGGTCAAGGGTGATCCCTAGGGATTTTATGGAGTTCGAAGGAACAAGAAGGACGTTCAGGGCATTTAAGGCTTTGAGCCATTCTAGAATTTGTGGGTTTTTATCTTTGTTTGAGATGAGGAGCACTTCTGTTTTTTCTTCATTGAGTTTGAGGTGGTTGGATGAGAGCCAGAGTTGAACTTCGGTAAGTGTGTGGTTCAGTCTATGGATGTCTGTGATCGACGTGGTTTCCAGATAGAGTTGTGTGTCGTCCGCATAGAGGTGGAAGGGGATGTTGGCTTTCCTTAGAATTGAGGTGAGGGGCTCCATGTAGATGTTGAAGAGTTGTGGAGAGAGTACTGACCCTTGAGGGACTCCTCTGCTGATGGGAAGAATGTCCGATTCACAGCTTTTAATTTTGATTCTTTGTGTGCGGTTGTTGAGAAAGGAGGAGAACCATTTGAGGACAGTCTTTTCCAGGCCCGCTCTCTCTTGGAGGACATTGAGTAGCAGCCGATCGGTCTAATAGGATGAGAAGGCTGCATTGGTTGGAGTCGAGCGACATGTGTAGATCGTCCAGGATATTAAGGATTGCGGTTTCTGTACTTCAGCCTTTTCTAAACCTGATTGGTATGGGTCGAGAAGATTTGTGTTCTCTAAATGCTGGGATAGCTGAGACAGCACACATCTTTCCAGAATTTTAGATAAGAGAGGAAGGTTCGAAACTGGTCTGAAGTTGTTCATATCCTGGGGGTCCAGGCCCGTTTTTTTTAGTAGTGGTGTGACTTGACCTATTTTAAGGCAGTCAGGGATGGAGCCCTCGCTCAGAGAGCTGTTGATGATCTTGGCTCAGATAGGGGCTAGCGTGAGCTTCAGGTCTTTGGTCAATCTCGAGGGAAGCTGATCAAGGGAGTGTGTTGAGGGTTTGGCGGTGGCTATGAGATTGCTTATCAGTTCGACCTGGATAGGTTGGAAGGAGGACCAGCGAGAGGATGTGGTTGCTGGTCTGAAGTGGAGAGTTGCAGAGAGGAGGGAGAAGGGCATAGTGCAGAGTGATCGATCAATTTTGGCAATTTTTTCGTTGAAGAGGCTGGCAAAGTCGTCACATTGGGATTTGAACGCCACCATGTTGTCTGTCACAGGAATGGATATTTGGTTTTTGATGATGTTAAAGAGTTCTTTGGGGCGGCTTTTAGCATCGTTAAGGGCCGAACAGAAGAAGGACGACTTTTTGTTCTTGATATGGTTATAGTAGATTTTGCGGGCTGCCTTGAGTTGGTCCCGGTTGGGAGAGGAGGGGTTGGACCTCCAGGTTCTTTCCAGGGATCTTAGGTGTCTTCTTTCTTCGTTAATGTCAGTGGGGAACCAAGACCTGGAGGGGATGCTTCTTTGTTTTTTTAGTTTCCTCGGAGCCAGCTGATCTAGGACGAGCTCCAGGTTGGAGTGATAAAGCGAGGTGAGTTCCGTGGTTGAGAGGAGTTCCGTCGAGTTAGGAAGGAGTGAGCTAAGACCTTTTTCTAGCTTGTCAGGGGGGACTCTCGAAAAGTTTCTGATCCATTTGGGGGAGGATTGAGTGGGAGGGACGGAGAGTGCCGAATGATTGATATGAAAGAGGATGGTGTGATGGTCTGACCAGTCCACTGGGATGATGTGGTCAATTGAAATTGTCTTTCTATCTGTAATGATTGCATCCAGGGTTGCTCCTCTGTGGTGGGTTTCCTCTGTGCAGTGCTGGGTCATGTCATGGTCTTGAAGGAGGGTGGAGAGAGATTGGATGAGCGGGTTTTTTGTTAAATTCCATCTTAGGTTGAGGTCGCCCAGAATTATTCTGAAGTCGCTGTTGAGAGCGGTTTGAGTGATCAGATCCGTCAGCTGGGCGCCAAATTCGGAGGAATTGCCCGGGGATGGTAGAGGAGAAGGCATTGAAGAGGAAGGTGGTAAGGTGAATTGAGGTTGACCGAAAGGCATTCAAAGGAGTTGTATGTGATGGAGGGAGATTCGGTGATGGAGAGGTCACTTTTGTGGATAATAGCAATTCCGCCACCTTTATGTACGGGCCTGTCTTTGTGTATGATTGAGAAACCGGGCGGCACCAGCGTGTCCATGATGGGGGTGGATAGAGTGTTTAGCCATGTTTCAGTGATGAAGGCTATATTCAGGTTGTGGGAGAGAATGGTTTAGGCTATTTCTGTTGCATGTTTGACGGCGGATCGGCAATTGATGAGCATACAGTTGATTGTGGGGTCAGCATTCGAGATAGAAATAGCTCTGGGTAAGGAGGAGAGATAGGGTGTTGGTCTAGCAGCTTTTCGGAGGGGCGGGTTCCTCCCCACTCCAGTGATGACTTGAATTGAGGAAAAGGGTGAGTGGTAAGGGGGAATTGCTTGGGTCGGCTGGTTAGGAGGGGTTTCATAGGAGGCGATGAGGGAGCTCACTTCCTGTGGCGAAAGGGAGGAAACATTTCTTCTAGGACTGTCAACTTGTGACTCAGTCCTGGGCCTGGGTTTGGAGAGAAGAGGCTGGGAGCCTGTGGGGGGCATGTACCCGATGTGAGTAAGAGAGTCAATCCTAGAGGGAGGTGGCTGGAGGTGGGGAGGTAGAACGTCCGGGGAGGGAGGCTGGAGTTTCTCTAGGGAGGATAGGGTTGCCTTCAGGCCAGAGATCAGAGTAGCGATCTGGGCTTCTAGAAAGTCCAGGCGTTGCGTCAGTTTAAGTGCTAGGGAGGAGGGGGGCGGGTGGGTGAAGTTGGGCTTGGCGTGGGAGGGGTAATGGGGCAGGGCGTTGGATGGGGGGGGTAGGGGACGAGGGGCCCAGGCCCAAGTTAGAGTTCGGTTGAGGGAGGCCTAGAGGGGGAGAGGGGGTTTGGGGCGAGTTACTGTTGAGAGGAATGACAGGAGAGGGAGGCACGGAATTGGCTTTAGGGTACTTTTGAGCGAGGGCAGGGAGGGGGGAGGGGCTACGGGGCGAGTTACTAATAGGGGGGATAGTCGGGGTGGGAGGATCTGGTTTGTGTTTCGAGTTCGGATTGGCGGGGGATAGGGAGGGAGGGGGGTTGCGGTCCCTTTGGAGGAGGTGGTTGTCTTCACTAAGGGGGCCGGTGTGAGTAGGAGGAGTGAGTGTTCGTGCGGGGGGCTGTGACTCGTGGACGACGGGGGGGCTGGGATCTCTATGGGAAGGAGACTGAGAACCTGTGGTGGTGTGGGAGACGTGGGGGGGAAGGAAGCTGGAAGGGTAAGGGGGGGTGGGGGAGTTCGATTAGGATGGTGCCATTCACGAAGATGGTGATGGAGATGTCTCCGGTCAGGGACTGTTGGTTCAGGTGGGAGATAGTTAGTTTCTGGTTGTGTTCTGAGAAGGTGGTTTTGGAGACAGGGAGGAGTGAATTAAAGGTGGTGACCCAAACGTCTGGTCGGGTGGTGTGGAAAATGAAGTCCATTTTTCTCAGCCCTCTCGTTGGGCATTGGTAGGTGTCCATGATTAGGGTTTCGGGGTGTTGCCTAATTAAATTCCGTTTGAAGCGTTTTTTGGCCTTGAAGGAGAGGCTGTTGGGGAAGGTAATGGTGTAGGTGTTCCGTCCAAGAGGATATAGGTGGTTAAGTGACGGGCCGGGGTGCATGTCTAAACGCAAGGACGGAGGCATCGTGGTAGAACTATGGGGGTGGGGCCGCTAGGTGACTGCGGAGAGCGGCGTTACCAGTGTGGGAGGATTTAGTTGTAGAATCAGAAGAGATGGAGTTCAGTTTGGGGCCCTCATTACACCTTCCTTGGGGAGACTCGTTGAAATTGGTTAAAGAAGTTAGTTTAAGCTGGTTTGTGAGCTGTCCGAGGTGGTGGCCGTGATGAAGCCCTGCAGCCCTTGGCAGGGGTGGAGAGAACTGGAGCTTATGTGAGTGGCAGAGTCCTGTGCTTCTGTAGATCGGCGTATGTCTCCTCTGGACGCGGCGTCGGACTAGCACAGCGAGGACCCAGGTGGGGTAGTTAGGTTGGGAAACTCCTTATTTGCCCAGTACAAGAATATGCGATGTCTGAGGTGGAGGCCTTGATGGGGCCAGGTAGCCCTAGGCAGGGGCGGGAGAGCTGGGGCTAGCGTGAGGTGGCAGGGGGAAGTGCCCCTGAAAGATCTGCGTTTGTCTCCTCAGGTCGTGGTGTCGTGTTAGCGCAGCGGGGCCCAAATGGAGTAGTTGGAGAGAGGAAACTCCTTATTCGCCTTTGCAGGTTTAAGGGAAGTCCGAGGTGGCGGCCATATTGGGGTCAGGCAGCCCTAGGTAGGGGTGAACAGACTGGAGCTTGCGTGGGGAGCAGAGTAGGGTGACCCTGTAGATCGGCAATGTTCGGCCTGCTCGCGCAGCGGGGTCCCAGCTGGTGTCGTTAGGTGGGGCATCTCCTACGTCTTCTGTAGTTTTGTGGGGTGTCCGAGGGGGCGGCCATCTTGTGGACAGGCAGCCCTGGGCCGAGGAGCAGCGATCTCGCGCAGGCGGTGGGGGGGCAGAGTATGGTGCCCTAGAAGGTTGGCGCCTGTAATGATTGAAGCGCGGCACGGCGGGGGCCCAAATGGGGCAGTAAAAGTCAGGAAACACCTTCTGTTGTCTTTAGTTTTGAAGTCGGGCCGCCATCTTGGAAGCAGGCAGCCCGGGTTGGACAATCCTCATTTTCGTCATATGATTTGGAGGCGGGCCACCATCTTGGAAGCAGGCAGCCCAGGCTGAGCGTCGCGTCTCTTAGGACCGGGGCGGGGGCCACGATCTCCACGATATGGGTCTTTCTCGCGTATCGTATGCGCGGGGCAGCAACACTGCTGTGGTACCTGGTAACTTGCTCCTTTCTTCGTGGAACCTCGCTACTACTTCGGGGCCGTGGACCTGGCCTTGCCGAAACCGGTAAGTGTGTCCAAATTACCGAAGGGGGTAGCTGCGGGCGAGGGGGTGGGCGCGAGCGCCGGCGCTGGCCCGGGAAGGGCGGGGGTCGTGGTCGCGTACCTCCTCTCGTGGCAGTCTCCACGCTCCGTGTCAGATTCGTGGACGCTTTCAGGGGCATATGGCGGCATCTGGTTACGAGGTGGATCGACCGGGAGCGTTGTTCCTTCCAGTGCGGGGGAATTCGTTGGGGTCGCTCCGCTCGGGATAAGCATCAGAAGTGATCCCTTGACCGGAGCTCATCCCAGTTACTCCCTCCATGCGGCCATCTAAAAACATCAGCAACAATAATCAGCAACTCACTTTCCCGATCAATGTCAGCTACTGCCGAAAGGCATTGAAGAACTATCAACAATGCTGGTTCACCTATAATATTAGAAAGAATAATTTCAGAGACCAATGGAAAATTATTCACCAATTTCATCCCCAAATCAAGGGCAAGACCTGCCACATGTTCATTCTGTACTTATTTGACAATGCTCGGAATAACACTCATCGAGAGGGTGCCATAAAAGAGTGTATACACTGAGGCAAACACCGTTCCCCAGGTGTTGCAGTCGGCCAAAGGAGGAAGCAGACCACTAGGCAAGGACATAGTAAGGATCATGTGCTTCTCTACAGGACCGGTAAGAGGGAAAACTGCATCAAGCTGTTGACTTTTCTGAGCAATTCAAAACGACAAGTCCTTGTGATTCTGAGGATGTTTGCCCATCACAGATTTGATGATAACAGGGTTAATAACAAAGCACCAGACAGAGCCATTAGAAAGGCAAGGGCAACAAACTGGATCAGGCGTCAACAAAGAACAACCACCTGACCATTTAACAACCGGACGTCCACTAAATTAGTGATAAGATAATTACGATGCGGAGTAAAGCTGGCAAAAACAGGCCATGTGGCCACATCAATACTCAAGGGACCTATATGAACAAAAGCAATAGGATGGGGTAGGGCACCATTAAACCAAATCTGGTGCTCCCAGGCCGTAAGAGGAACTTCAACAACTGCATAAGGGTGATAAGCTGCCGGAACAGGGGCAGGAGCATAACAGTGGGAAACGTAACCCAGGAGTAAAACACTTTGAAATGGTACGCACAAAAACAATCAGAGACCTCGCACCGGGGACCCCATACTGCAACAAATGTTGAGTAACCACAGCACAGCAATGAGCCAAAATCGCAATTGATTGAGCAATCACTGAAATTCAAGGGAAACAAATGGTAGCATAAAACGTCAAGCTTTAAAAACCTACTGCAATAGGTGATCCCTACAAACTGAGGAGGCAAAGCCCTCCCACATCCCTGGGAAATGGTGCGAGGGTATTTTGGACAAGCACAAGCGCTATTCAGGCGTCCCACGAATAAGTTGCAGACCAAACGTTGGCGGCAACATGCTGCAGGGATTCTGCTGAGTCACAGAACTATGCTTGTTATCACAGAAGCTTAGTAAGCAGAGACTGAGTCATCTTACCACCTGAGTGCCTATAAGCCCAGGACCGACAAGCTATAGTGTCTCACTTGCCCCCCTACTCATTCACAGAGGAACAAGTGATTAGACACCCCAGAATACAACACTCCTCACCCTCTCTGGAATCATGGTTGCAGAACACACCCTTTTGCCCTTCCACTCGTAATAGTCTACAATAAGTTCTGACAGAGACACAAGGAAATTTAAATTGTTTATTTTAACTATTGTACTCTAGTATGCAGTATATGTTCTGCAATAAGTACAAAAATGCCTAACACAAATTTAGTCAGCATAGTAAGTAGTCCATAATCATAAACAGAGCTCTCATTATAGAAGACATTATATAAGACAGGGTATTCTAACCTCCCTCCCCTTCTACTGAGCAAAATGATTATATATCGGAAGATCTCTGGGTGTTAGCAGCATACTCTGTACCTTAGCATACACAGATGAAAGTTCTACATATTGGGTACTCTTCACGATCTTTTCCCTGGAAAGGTCCCTCTCCAAGTGTGTGTGTTTCCTATCTGTGCATACCTATGTGACAAAAGTACACGATCCCAAACAACAGCTGCATTTGAGTGTTTCATCTAGGTGCTAGGGCCTGACTAGAACAGAAAACAAGGGGCATTTTTGTTTGACCTTGTTTACATGTTTAGACTAAAACCCAGGAAACAACAGAATGCAAAAACAGCAGCAGGGTCTGTGTGAAAGTACCGTGTGGCACGAAGCAAAATATGTTTGTAGAGTAACATGTGCAAATCAGAGAACAGTCTGGAAAGTGCTCAAGCTAACATAGGGAAAACAACAATGGGCCTACATAGGACATATGACAACCGTTGTATGGTGAAGTCTCAGCATGCAGGGACCTTTGGTATCAGCTGAAGTGCCTCCTCTGCTAATCCTATGAGATGCTGATTATTTATAATAAAATGCATTCTTTCGATGTACACATGGATTAGCAATGTTATGGAAATATAGATAGCCCTGTTGCCCCATGGATTAAGATAGACATTTGTACATTCATTTGTAGAGGCCTTGTACTTGGTGTTTGAGACTTTGTGATAATGTTATGAGAAGCCAGAAAACAGAAGTTTTTTCAGAGAAATTAATCCAACATTGTCACGCTTGCAAATATGTGCAAAAGGTTGCAGCAGAAATATTATTTTAGTAAAAAGAATACAATGTAAGAATTGAGTAGTTTCGCTACATGGGCCTAACCCGGACACATGGTACTTTAGCAAATACATTATCCAATGAGCATTTGATATCTCTCATGCTCTTGTTATGGGTTATTTGCAGGTTCCTTACATGAGTTGAATTGCAAGGGGAAAGGATGTGCTCTAATGCTAGAGCAGTCGACCTCAAAGCTGGGGAACCAGGTTCCAGTCTCGGCAGGGGCGCTCAACATCCTGTGATTCTGGGCAGATCACTTAATCTCCCCATGCCTAACAAAAATGAATGTGTCTGTCTTTAACTCAGCTGGTGCTCATGTAAAGTGCTGTGATATCTTCGGTCATATTCACTCTATATAAAACTTCCACACAAAAAAAGTTGGGTAAGCTCCAAATGATGTGACACTATAATAATCTTGCAAATGGAATCCGAAAATTTTCTGTTTTGTTGGGCATTAGTTTCAGTCATTTCATGTGGAGAGATCTTGCTTGGCATGATCTTGAACAAACTTTGGATTAATAATAGATGGATGTCCACCTCCCAGGTGCAAAAATGTTGCGATCTACTCGAAACGTGTTGTCTCCTGATTTGGGAGCTGCAGGTGGGTTCCTTTTGTTCTGGTTGTTTGGCTGTAGTCTTTAAGGGTGTATTCAATAGGTGGGATAAACCAAACTATTGAATACAACATAATCCTCTCCTGTCCTTTGTAGTTGTGATAGCATGTAGAATGGTCGATGTATCGTTTGGACTCCAGACTCTGGTTGCCTTATAGGTGCTTGGGATAATCGTTTTCTTTTGTACTGTTTGTGCAGGAGTTGATTTTGGGATCAGGGGCCTGATATGCAATTGTGGTCTAGTATCGAGTAGAGCAATCGGTTGTTCCAAGTACCGGCATCCATGTAATGTTTTTTCCTATGTGTTTTTCACCTGGGAGCATATTATCAAGACAGGCGATAAAATTATCGCCGCTTTAGCGGCAGAAAAATGCCGCTAAAACGGCGATAATGGGCTTGATAATATGCTCTATGGAATTCCAATTGAAGCCCATGCCAGCCTTTGTAAAGCGCAGAGCTACCTCCGACGGAGGTTTCTCGGCGCTGGGGGCCCTTGGGAAGATTAAGCAAGCTATTGCCCAGAGTCACATAGTGCTGGGCTAACCTGCTGCCGGAGCTGGGGATCGAACTGTGAACCCTGGAATTCCATAGAGCATATTATCAAGTCCATTATCGCCGTTTTAGCAGCAGTTTTCTGCCGCTAAAGCGGCGATAATTTTATCGCCTGTCTTGATAATATGCCTCCTGGTTCTTTCAGCGCCACTGCACCTTCCCTATTTTTCATGTTCTTTCCTTGAAACAGATTTATTTCAAAGTAGGTGCACAACAATAGCTGTGTTTTGACTTTCATTGAAACTTTCAGTGCCCTAATCACAAAAACCTCACAGCTTAGGTGCTTTGTTCCACTGCTTAAGTTTTTTAAAATCCTGAATCACATAGATTGAATGCTGTGTTTGTCCTTTGCCGATATTCATTTTAATATAATAATGTCCCATTTTCCACGATTACACGATTACACTCGATGATTTGAGCTTGTTGGTCTGGTCAGAACCCTTTGAAAATTAAGGTATTTTGATTTTGAATGTGTTACCAGTAATAAATCTGGTACCTCCACCCTCCGCTCTTCTGGCATAGAACACTTATTGAGTTTGAACAGCTGTGTGGCATGTTCCACATAATTTCGTTTCACATTTTAGTAATTAAAAAAGGTGGCAAGATAGCCAATGTGCAGCAAAATATGAATTGGTTTGTGCGTCTCTGCATGAATTTAAGTCAAGAATGAATGTTGCAATTTTCTGCAGTTCAAAACTTGTTACTTTACCCAGTTTCTTTCCTCCCATTGTCTTTCAGCATTTTCTGATTTTACTTCTGTTTCCAATGTTTGAAAAAATTAGAACAGTGTATCTTGTTTCTACGCTGACATTTCGCCTTGAACAGCAGAACGAAAGAAAGAGAACACAACTCTTTTGCGGGGTGCTGGCGCACAGCACGATGAACCAGGAATCAAAAGTCCTTCAGTTTATCCCTAATGTATCGTTTTTTTTTTAGCTCAATGCAGCACAGACACCTTAGTTTTAAGGACTTTGCTTCATTTAACGTAGTTGCACACAGCTCGGTCCGAGGATTGTAGCTGTTGCAAAATGTTGCAAAATGGACTCCTAAAAATCTTCTAACATGCTTTAGACCGTTAAAGGAGCCTTGTTTTATCTGCTGGGAGGACGGGACTGCAGGTTCCTGGCTGGTACATAGTGACAATACAGTTTTTTGGAGATAACACAAATGTACAAATATACTTTGGGCCTCATGTATTTGGATTTGGCGTAGGGCAGCACAGCAAGTGCCATATGTCAAAGGGAAAGGGCAGGAATGCACCGTATTTATCCAATACGGTGCATTCCTAGTGCTAACTCAGGCACCAGCCGTGGCCGGTGAAGGTAAGCCCAGTGGGGTGGAGCAGGGCGCAGGGGAGGGAAGTTGACAGACAATGGTGTTATTTATCTTTTTTTATCCCTATTCAGTCATCTGTTGACTCCCCCTTCGGACCGCCCATCCAACCCCCCCCCCCCCCTCTGCCCCACTGCACTTACCTGCACCAGCCGCGGCTGGCATGCACCTTTGAACCGTGGTGCAAGGGTGCCTGTGTTATAGTCAGGATTGTTTTGTGCAGAATGCAGCACACATCAAAAAAGGAAAATAAAAGGAGTAAGGAACATATTTCTCCTTGTTAGGCCTGCTCTAGGTAGGTATAAGAGTTTGACGCATTCCCAGGTTTACTAGACCTTGTCAATCTGGGAATGCGTCAAAACCCATAGGAGTTGCATGGGAATGCCCACTGCAGCACCCATGGAACACCCCCGTTGCTCCGAGTAAGGTAATGCAGCAGTTTCCGCTGCGTTGCCTTACTCAAGATTTATGAGGCCACTCAAAGCCATGCAATGTGGATTTGTGTGGCTTCATAAATCTGACTCAGAGCCTTGTGCCATGAATGCACCACTTTGTGTGGTGCAAACATGATACAAGGCTCTCAAAAATATGTCCCTTTGTGAATTTTATTCTCCAAGCAACCTGGAGCCAGTGGGTTGCCTTCAAGGCAGGCTTGAAATGTCCATATCTCTATAGATGTAGGCACATCCTTACTAGAGGTGGGCATAACTTGTGAAATTCTGTGTAGTGTAATCATGCAGAATAACCGAAAAATGTAGCGAGATTGCACAGATTTATGCAAGAAGAGTGATTCAGTATTTAGCGATATCTTCTTAGCGCAAAATTCCCCCTTACATCCAAAATGGACACAGATAAGAAATAGTGCTAAAGGCAAGAGAACATAGAACATGAACAGCGAGCATGAGCAACCATTCACGTTCACTAAATGTGGACCTGGGGTAGAATTTCACCTATCTTACTCCCGGTATTTAGTGCTATTTCCTTAGCTATTTCCTTAGTGCAAGTTCCTTTGCATGCAAAATGGATTCAAGCCTTCATTTTGGAGTTAGAAATGGTGCTAAATGTTACAGAACATGGAAAGTGAGTGTGAGCAGCATTTCATCGTTACCGACCGGTATTTAGCCACGTGCAATGTAGGTAACACCGAACGCCATCGCAAATAAGGAAACGGTAGAAATAAGGGAAACCAGTTACTGATTCCTTAATTTGCGATTAGCAGACACCGAAACCCCTAAATACCGAATCGGTAAATAAGAAATCCTTAAATAATCGCAAATCCGATGTACAAAAAATCGTAATACCCAATTTTCGGTATTTAGGAGTCGCTAATTACCACTGACTCAAAGCAGGTGGTAATCAGGTGCACTGCATTTAAACAGACCCAAAATGCAACAGTGTGAACACAATGGCGGCCCTCTACGTAATTGCAAGGTGGCTACGTTTGCAAGCAGCAGGACTGAGGATCTGGAGACGGGAGGAGCGTGTGTATAGACTGCGTGTTACACTCTTCCAAATGACTGAGGCTGAAATCCATGAGAGGTACAGGCTACACCCCCAAACCATCCTAGACCTGATACGGGACCTGCACCCACTCCTGGAGCGTCAGACACTAAGGGCGCATGCTATACCAACACATGTTCAGGTGCTCTGTAGCCTGCACCTACTTGCATCAGGTAGTTACCAGGGGGTGATAGCTGTGGCAGATGGTGTGTCACAAAGTTGGCTGTCCCATTTCGTTAACTCTTTCTTGGATGCCATGATGCAAATAATGCATCACTACATACGCTTCCCCAGCACACAGGCGGAACTGCAGAAGACAAAACTGGATTTTTACCAAAAGGCACAGTTCCCACATGTAATTGGGTGCATTGATGGGACACACATACCAATCTGCCCACCTGCAGCCACTGAGTATATATACCGGAACCGCAAATCTACGCATTCATTCAACATGCAGGTGATATGCGATGCGAACCACATCTTCACTAACTTTGTGGCCAAATTTCCAGGGAGTACCCATGACTCCTACATATTCAGGAACAGTGGGATCTACACACGTCTGGCTGGGGGTTAATTTGGAGAAGGATACCTGTTAGGTAAATCAATGTGACGCACCCTGATGTACACCTTGGATGAACGTGTCGGTGACTCATATTAATGGCACTTCCTTTCTCACTTAGGTGACAGCGTGTATGCCGTGTGGGCATTTATCCTGACTCCATACCTCAACCCATCCACACCAAGTGAGAGAAGATACAATGTGGCACATAAAAGCATGCGCAAGGTTGTGGAGCGCACCTTCGGACTCTTAAAAAGCAGGTTCCGCTGCCTCCACAAAAGTGGAGGTGCACGTCAGTACCACCCCATCATCTGCTGGAAAATAATAGTAACATGTGCTATGCTGCATAACCTTGCCACAAAGAAAGGAACAGCAGTGGAACTAACTGACTCTGAGGACTAGGATGAAGACTGTCCACAGCCAGAGCTCAGCGCGGCAGGTGTGGCAGCAGCACTAGATGGGAGACACAGGCGGGCAGAGATAACACGTAACTTTTTCTGAGTCAGTAAGGAGACACAGCCAGTTACTGTAAGTGAGTGACAGTTTTTTTTTTTAAACGTTATTCGTGAATGTATATTCAGCACATTTGTGTACAGTATTTACATCAGACATGCAATACATCACGCTTTTCAATTTTCTCCCAGTCCACATATGGAGGGCAGAGCTCCGTTCTCTAGATCATTCCCATCAAAATTTGCGTACAATAGTAAATGTCTCTGTTATTATCAGGGCGTGTCCATATACCCACCCGCACGCTCCCCAACTATCCCTCTCCCTCCCAACCAACTCTGGTGCTCAATTCATCCTATCTGGTCGATCTTCGCTCCCCAGCGCTGATTACTCTCTACCAGGATTATGCAATAGAAGCTCTTTTAACCACCTCCGTCCCACCTCAGTGCTCAATACATTCTACAATAGTTCCTCAGGGCTTCAGTGCGCTCAGTTGTCCTGGGAGAGGGGCCAGTCCATACCATCTAATTCTAATAGCATGACCTCCCAGTCCAGTGCCATCGGAATTTTTCGCCTCCCACCTTCTTCCTCTTTTCTAAGGGCAGCACATTCTGTTCTACCCCATTTCACTATGTCCATTCGCCATGTCTCCACCCCAAGCGCTCTCGGGGACTTCCACTGCATTGTGATTTTCCTAATCGCTAAGAGGAGGGCTAAGTCCACAAATCTCAACTTGGGTTTTAATGGCTTGGGGCGAGGCTGGGCTCCCGCCAAGCAATACAGTGCACTCTCCTTCACCTGTATCTGAGATACCTCTCGTAGCATCTGACACACCTCACTCCAGTACCCGCTCAACCGTGGGCACGACCAAAGCATATGGAGGAAGTCTGCCTCGTCCGCCCCACATCGCGGGCACTGATGGGAGGCATTGGGGAACATCTTGTGGATCCTCACCGGGGTGAGGTATGCCCTATGGAGAATCATGGCCTGAATGTATTCAAATTTCACGTTTCTGGAGACACTCCTTGGATGTTCCAGGGCCACCCGCCAAGTTGTATCTGTAAATTCCTCCCCTGTATCCCGTGACCAGGTCTCTCGCAGTGTGTCAAGGAAGAGTGCAGCATGAGTCCTAATCCTGGTGTACAGCCATCGTACCAAGTGACCGCCGGCCCCCATGTAGTGTACCAGGTGCACTAGTTTGTGTTGCTGTGGGTGGATGCGTTGTGGCACCCAAGTCGTCCTGATGTAATGAGAGACAGTGGCATGTAACAAGTAATGTCTGTCCGAGGTCCCAGTCACTTGCACGAAGGTGCTGTGGTCTAACAATAGGTCGTCCCCGAAGAAACTGCCCACCCCCTCGATCCCATTTGCCGTCCAATCCCTGAGGGCGTATTTGGTAAGTTTACCCTGTGGTGTCGGGATACCTAGCAATGGGATATTATCTGCGTATGGCAGTACCGTGGACGTGTAAGCCAAAGCCTTCTTCCAACATAGAAGGGCAGTTTGGAGCAGTGGGTGGCACTCTCGTGGAATTCTACTCCTGGGTAGCAGTAAGGCGTGCAAGTCACCCCGGCCCAACCGGCTCGCTGTCCAACCGATCTCGTAGAGATTTCTCACCGCCAGCCAGTACGACAACCATTGGAGTTGACTTGCGTAAAAATAGCCTTGGAAGTCAGGGGCACCCAGTCCCCCCTGAGAGGTGCTGAGTTGTAATTTCCGCAAGCTAATCCGCCGTCTGCCCGACCCCCATATAAGGGTAATCAGTAAGGATTTAAGGGATTCGAAGGTGCGGTGCGGGATGCATATAGGCAGGTTCACGAAATAGTAAAGCAGGCGTGGTAACATTACCATCTTTGCTATCGCAATGCGGCCCATAACTGACAAGGGGAGTGAGGTCCAAAAGCCGATACTACCCCGGAGACCAGTAATGGCTCTAGAAATATTACCATCCAGCTGGTCCTCTGACTTCCTGTATATGCGGATTCCCAGATATTTAAAGCTGGATTGGGCTACCGGGATCACGTAGGTGCCAAACGGCAGAGAGGGCGGACGAGGCCCCTCGCGGAAGTAAAATCCCACAGATTTGTCCGGGTTGATAGCCAGTCCCGATGCTGTTTCAAATCGGCGGAAGGTGTCATATAATAGCATGTGGTCAGCTTCCAGGTCCCGGAGGTATAATAACATATCATCCGCGTATACGGATAGAAGATGGGACGTCCCCGCCACTGGTACTCTCATCATCTCTGCGTGTTGGCGAAGAGCGATGGCTAGTGGTTCCAATGCTAACACGAACAACAGTGGGGACAAGGGGCATCCCTGCCTGGTGCCCCGGTGGACTGGGTTTTCAGCCGCCACATAGCGTCCCGTTCTTGCCCTAGCCGTGGGATCAGTATACAGCAACCTGATCCACCGTATCAACAGGGCCGGAAACCCAAATCGGCACAGGGCTTCAAACATAAAGGGCCAAGATAGCGAATCAAACACTTGTTTGAGGTCTAACGCGATACAGCCCGCCTGCGCCAGCTCGGCCGGTGACGCTGTCATGATAGCGTGCAGGCGTCTCGTGTTGAGGGAGATACTGCACCCCGGGAGGAATCCACACTGGTCGCAGTGTATAAGTGTAGTCAGATGGGGCTGGACACGTAGGGCAATAGCTTTGCTCAGGATTTTATATTCTGTGGCCAGCATGGATAAAGGCCTATAATTCGCAATCTCCAGAGTGTCCCTATCCGGCTTAGGGATGGAAATCACTATGGCCTGCATGGTTGTGTGCGGCAGATTGCCCCTCTCGAAGGCCTCCTTATAAATTAGTTCCAGAACCGGTACTAATATGTCGGCATAAGTTGAATAGAACTCCACCGGGAGTCCATCCATGCCCGGAGTCTTGTTTCTGTTTAAGTGTTTGATCGCAGCGCGTATTTCGTGTTGGGTGATGGGGCCCTCCATCGATTTGTGTACCTCTGCTGTCAGTTGGGGGAAGGGGAGGTCCGACATGAAATCAGTTATGCGTGTAGGATCTTCCGTCCCAGTTCGGGCATACAGAGCCTGTAAGTGGTCATGGAAAGCCCGGTTGATGTCAGATTGTGTGTCCACTAGGTCGCCCACTTGGTTACGGATTTGAGTAATGACTGGGGTGTCCGGCCTGTCACGTACTAAGCGGGCTAGCAGCGCCCTAGAACGGTCCGCCTCCGTGTGTTGTCGTTGTAAATAGGCCTTGTAATCAATGGTGCGCAGTGTTTCTAACGTCTCAGCATGTAAAATATGTTGTTCCTGTAGAGTGTGTGACAGTGTTTAATTGTCATAGCACACCACCACAACATGAAGGGCTTCACATGCCAGGCCAAATTTTGAATGCAGATTACAAAACCAAAAAGGGTTACATCACCCATTTTGGTAAACTATGTGACGGCTAGCATTACTTCCTGCACCCATGCGCAGCACTGCTGCGTTCCTTGGGTACACTGTCCTCACTGGCAGTCTGTCCTATGGAAGTGCTGTGATGTTCGCGGCACCTTCTGGACTCCGTTATAGGGGGCAAGATGCTACTGAGGCTAGTAGTCTCTTCACAATCCCCCCATCACCTGTAGTGGCAACCTGGTTTGTTTGTAGCACTTCTAGTGCACTGGTCACTGTGACCAGCCCCCTTGCCACATCACAGCTGCAGTGGGCCATCACCTCCTGCATGGCCACTGAGTGCCTGCAGAGCAGAGAGGTGGCAGTGGAGAAGCGGTTCACCGCCATGGTTTAGTTGTCAAGTTTTTGCCTCTCCCTGCGCTTGGCCAAATGGTCCTCATCCAATTTGCTGCACAGCAGCCTCACTGCCTCGGACATGTCCCTCATGCCCTCAGCCACAGTATTGTTCATAATACTGATGTTCTTCTCGGTTCGCAGCATGTGCCCATTCATTTGTACCATCTGCCGCTGGACTGACCTTATCGCTTTGCCTTGCAGGCGCTGCACCTTGAGCATGTTCTCATCAAGACCGGCAAACACACTCTGATCCTCGCCCTGTGAAGTTGGACTGGCTGCTCTTGCCCTGCAGTGTCTGGCACCTGTGTGGGGGTACTTGGTGGGGGACTGTGAGCCTGCACCGTTGGCATCCTCAGCCACCGTGGACTGATGACCTCCCATGCTGTCCTCCTTGGACACCTCCATCTGCTGGAGGCTGGCCACTGCATGCCTCCTGGCTCTCGGTGCTGGTGGCGTTGATGGTGGCGGTGGTGATGCTGGTGATGTTGGTGATGGTGATGGTGGTGGTGGTGATGATGGTGGCTGTGGTGGTGGGGTGGTGTGCCCTGCAGGCGACAGGACCTCCTCCTCCTGTGTCCTCTCTCTCCTGGGTGATTTTCCTGTGCTCCCCTCTGCAGCCCTGCGCGATGGCTTGCCTGTGAAGACAGAATGTACATGTGCTCACTTATCTGGCAGCATTTGCGTAATAATACATTTCATGCCTGCCAATCAAACTGACTGTCCTCTGCTTGCTAATTGCTGATGTGCGTCACATGCCTTTGAGTTCAGTGCACTGACTGTTCTGACATGTGTTACTTCTGACTACATCTCCCATAATGCATTGCTGGTTTGTTTTTAGTGAAACATGTACTGGAGTGGGATTCACAATGCCTCATTGGGGATTGGGGTTAGGGAGTGGGGGGCACAGCATGCAGTGCATGCATCTTACCTTGTTTGTTGCCAGCTCTGGCTGAGCAGTCCTCATCCCCAATCCCACTCACTCTCTCCGGCTGGAGGGTGGACTCGACCAGGAGATCAAGGGCAGTTGGTGCAGGTGCTGTGTTTCTCCCTCCACCGGTCAGGTTGGCTTGCTTCTTTCTCTCTGACAGCCTCTCCTTTGCACACTTCCTCAGGTCATACCAGCGTTTTTTGAGTTCCTCAATGAAGCTCTGCGTTACTCCAATGGCATTGATCTTTTCTTGGATAACCAGCCATATCGGCCTCTTCTGGGATTCAAGCAAGTAAAGAGACTGTTTCCCAAAAAGTTTGTTGTGGTCCTTTGTGACATCCTCAATAGGGACCTCCAGCTCCCTCTCACTGAATTTATGTTTTCTCTTGCGTTCAGCTGCCTACTTCTCCCTCTCCTGGTTGTCCATATTTGCTCAGTGTTGTCAGCAAAAAGTTGGAAGAGTTGCTCCTGGCTTGTTTGCTGTGCTCCCTGCCTCTCAAACAGCTTCAGCATCAGTGCAGCTGCATGGGTGTGGCCACTTCCTGGTTGTGAGGTAATGAGGAAGCACAGGATTGGCTGGTTCAACAATTAACGATTTTTTTAAATTACAGATTCGCTAATTACCTAAACGGTATTAAGGAATCGGTGATACCGATTCGGTAATGGGGAATCGGTCATTATTTTTACTGATTCATTCCGAATCGCAAATTTTTACCGATTATTACTGAATCAGTAATTTTTACTCTTTTTTTTACATACATCTGAAATACCAAGTTCTTAATAGCGAGTCTGTAAAATTCGCTATTAAGGACTCAGTATTTCTGAATTACCTACATTTGGCCCTAAATGAGCTATTGCAGTAGGCTTTATTCCCCAACTTGATCTTAATCACGTGAACAAGTGTAATTGTGTTATTATTGGTAATTCTGCATCAAAGAGTGAGGCAAAATCACCTAAATTAATCTGATTTCTCAAGCATAATTGAAAGTCTGCCCAGGCCTAATTCTCCAGATAATGGCTTTCCTGGGGAGGCCGGAATAAGCTACGTGCCGTATTTGCCTACATTTCATGCAATTCACATGATATATATCGAGGCTCTTGTTTCCTGAGATCTCTTTCATGATTGGCCCCTCTATATTATCTAGGTATAAAATAAATAACATAATATTTTAGATCTTTCACAGTACTGTTATGATGTTCCTCAAAATGTCCAAAAACTGGGTAACTCTTACCTTTATTTATAATGGCCTGCACATGTTGGAGGATTATTTTATGAAATTGCAGGATTGTATTGCCTACATATGTTAAATTACACAGGCAACTCAGGATATAAACTGAATTTTCTATTTTACAGTGAATTGCACTTTATTTTTTTTCAACAGTTTTTTTTTTCCATACTGGCAAGCATTACATTTGCTACCTTTCCGGAAGCCCTTAAAGTTCCCCAACCAGTCGTTGTTTCAGTCAGATTGGGACTGCTCTTATCCAATTCATCTTTCATGGATCTAGCTCTTTGAAAGGTGATTCCTGGTATATTGGGCACCGTATTCCTATAATTGGATAATTTCTAATTAAATACCAATGTTTCTGTATTATTTTTCTGATCACCCATTCCTATTTACTGATGAGCTTTGAATGTGTTCTTGTTGTGGTTTCTATATAATAGAAGTTCTTACCTATTCTTTTGATTGGCTTTATTGATGCATTTTTATGATTTCTTTCTGGTAACCTCCCTCTTTAAATCTTTTGGTCAACTCTAACTCTGCCTTTTCTTGTTCTTTCACCTAACTGCACTTTCTATGCAGGCGTAGACTTTTCTCAAATGGGATGCTGATGTTAATTTTCTCAGGATGGAAGCTACCTGCATTCCATAATGTTAAAACCCTGAGCACCTTTGTTTTAATCTTTCCATTTCTTATATGAACAGTCAGATCCAAGACGTTCACTTCTGACTAGCTAATTACACTGGTAAAATGCATATTTAAACTGTTGTAGTTGACATTGTGAAAGAAATCAGCAGTGCTTTCAAATGATTAAAAGGTGGTGTCTGTATTTCAAGCAGATGATATGTTCCTGTCATTCCTTGTGATACTCTGCTTGTAGGACCTGCTCCTCCCCCAGCCCATATGCAAATTAGCATAGCAGGAGTGAAGCTGGTGCCCATCGCATTTCCCTCAAATTGCCTGAAAACCTCTTTGTAAAATAAGAAATGTTATTCTTTAGGCTACAACTGATCATAGACAGGAGTATTTGTAGTTTTTACGTCGAGCCTAAAGGCAGCGCACATGCGTTGCTATCTCTGCAAGACTGCTGTACTGGAGTATGGAAAGGAAGCCGCACTCTCTCTCCTCCCATAATTTTCATTGGCTTGTGTCATTGTCTTTTGTAAATAATGCCTTTGGACTCGTTAATAAGCTTGTTAGTCCCCCCTTAGTGCGGCCTTGTCTTTATTTGAACCCTCCCATGGCAACTGGCCCTTTTACTTCGGTTGCTACACGGGACATGTTATTTAGTCTGCAAACATTATTTACTTTATTGAATTTCTCTTACTGCAGGCCGGACATGCCCTGCTTCAGCAGAAACCGCTTGTGTTTTTTAGCAACACGGGTGCCTGCTTTCAATCACTTTAACCCAGCATTATCTCATGTCTGTTTCAACCCCCGTAACTAAAAAGGATTTATAAATGATTAGCAAAAGTCATATGAATTCCAGGTAGCACATAATCCTGTGCTAATGGGCTGAAGCTGACAACAGCACATCTGTGTTACATGTCATCTATACTAAAGCCACCTGACGGGTTGTTTTCAAAAGTCTGTTTTATTAACAACACCACCACCACCAATACCACCACCACCACCAATACCACCACTACCACCAATGTCACCACCACCACCACCAATACCCCCACCCACCCCAATAACACCACCACCAATGCCACCACCACCAGTCCAATATCACTACCACCAATACCAATACCACCACCAATACCACAACCACCAATACCACCAATACCACCACCACCAATACCACCAGCACCACCAATACAATACCACTACCGCCAATGCCACCACCACCAATCAAATACTACTACCACCACCACCAATACCACCACCACAAATACCACAAATACCAATACTACCAATATTAATACAACCACCACCAATACCAATACAACCACCACCAATACTACCACCAATACCACTACCACCACTAATACCACCACCACCATTACCACCAACACTACTGCCAATACCAGCACCACCAATACCACCACCACCATTACCACCACCACCAGTACCACCACCACCACCAAAACCACCACCCCCACCACCACTAATCCAATATCACTTCCACCAATACCACCCCCAATACCAATACCACCACCAATACTACCACCACCTCCACCAATACCACCTCCACCAATACCACCACCACCAATACCACCACTGCCAATCCAATAGCAATTCCACCAATACCACCGCCAATACCACCATCAATACCACCACTACTAATACTATCACCACCAATTCATCCACCAATCCAATACCACTTCCACCAATACCACTGCCAATACAAATACCACCACCAATACCACCACCACTAATACCATCACCACCAATACCACCATTAATGTTAGGGTGTGTTCACAGCAAGCTGCTTGTCCCTTTACTGTCCATTGAATTAGCCATTTTACTGTATGTCTGGTTCATGTGCTTATTCAATATTAATCTGTGAGCTTTCCTTTTTATTTGTACAATGTTTGTGCTTTCTTTTAAAAGTGATAGTTATTTCCTAAACAATGATTTTGTCAATGCTTAGTGGCAAAATAACATTGGTTTTCAAGAATTCATGTGCAGATGCATCACCATGTGGAAAACAGACATTTCTTTCTACCGTTTACACGTGCAGTTAAGCGACCCCACCCAACAGTTGCTATAAAAGGCTGCGCACTCCTCTTAACAGCGCTTGGGTTCGTCAATGAAAACCTGCTCACCTGTGCTCCGGTTGAACGTCCCGGCGGTTGGATCTTCGGCGCTCCTTGTTCTCGTCGGCATCTGGCTCCAGGCGATCTTCTTCCCCTCGCGTCTCCCGGTACTGCTGTCCCTAGTCCTCCGCTTGCTTGCATCTTCCGGTCCCCGTCCCGCGAAGACCTGGAAATTACGCTGAGACCTGAAACAGAAAAAGAAAAGGAACGGTAAACATTACATACCTTGGACAATAGTAAGTACTTACTTTTAAAACTATTTGAAGACATCATAAATACAAGAGACTTCAAACAAACCTTGGAAATGTAAGAACTATCCTTACTTTTGCGTTATAAAGATATTTATAGACAACCCAGGATATTGAACTCTGTTTTTTACAATTGTTTGTTTGCATTTCGTTTTGGGAACAGATAAACCAATCTACAATTGTTTTTTCTACACATCATGCATGTTTGAGTTAAAGACTTTGAGACAATTGGTACAAAAGCGCTTGATTTCTACAAGAGTTATTATAATGGACAATTTTCAAGGGCAAATTGAAAAGTAAGCAAGTATTTAGAAAAGTCAATGGTTTTAGGAAAAATGTCCAGTGATGCTATGTTTTAGTATGTCTTGTTTATTATTTCTTTTATTTAAAGTTCTGTAGGACAAGAGAAGAATATATCTTCCTAAGGGTGCCCCAGCTGGTGTGAGAATAAACGTCGGTTCAGAGAGGTACATTTTGTTTTATTTAGACAGGGAATTATAGTGATTGCTTGATATCTTTGTAAAAAGCAGGGGCCGAGAAAAGAGGGGGGTCCCAAAACGTGTTTTTCCAATGTTAATTTCCATAGGACATTTAGACACGGCTACAGCCGAACCGCTGAACGGAATTACACCAAACTTGGCAAAATAGTAGGTACTGGTACGCAGTAGGGCCTTTTCCATATTTGGTGAAAATCGCTCCAGTGGTTTTTATGAAAATTAACTTCAAAAACATATATATATCTATATGCGCGCTCCGAGCGCTTTGGGTACGCGTACCGGTAAGCGCACCCGGCGCACCACGGAAGTGCGCGAGCGGAAAGCTGATTGGCTCTCGGGTGTGTGTGAACGTTCCAAACGGTCCGGAGAGTCCGCCATCTTGTGTCCCGGTAGAACCGAGACACAAGAGATGAAAAACAAAAGGGGAAAACTTTAAAAGGGGGCAGGGTAGAGACCCACTGACCCCCTAGGTTTTCTCAGGGGGGGGCCTAGGAGCACCCCGAAGGGCAAAAAAGCTATTATTTTTTTTTTTATTTCGCGGAGTACGCTCAGGGTGCGTTTACATGTACGCGTACATGTGCGTTTACCCGTACGCGTACCCTGAGCGTACCACAGGGGAAAACAGTGAAAAAGGGGGTCCCAAAGCGTGTTTTCCCCATGCAATTTTCAATAGGACATCTAGCCCTTAAAAGGGGGTCCCAGAAGAACCCCAAGGGCCAGAAAAAAAAAAGTTTCGAAAACGCGTACCCCGCATTTTTCACTCTTGTTTTGGGCTCTCTTGTGCCTCAGTTCTCCTGAGAAACAAGATGGTGGCCAACACTTCTTGGTTTGGACAGTTTGGAATGTTGACAGACAACTGCCAGCCAATCAGGAGTGCGCGCAGACCTTTCCGACCATGGGCTGCATTGATTGGCTGTGAACACTCCAAACCAGGAAGTTTGGGCAGTCATCTTGTGCTCGCTAGACCGAGGCACAAAAGAAGCAGAAAAACAAACGTGTAGAATGCAAAAAGGGGGCAGGGTAGAAACACCCTCACCCCCCAGGGCTGCTCAGGTGGTCCCACAAGGATATTAACATATTTAAATGTTATCCGCTAATAGAATTAGCATTTAGGAAACCTTTGCAATTTGTTGAAAAAAAACATAGGTTTCATGCCTGATATACTTAGGAATTAGAATTTAAAAAACCTTGCAAATTCACTGAAAAAAACATAGGTTTTAGGCCTTATATAGTTAGGAATTAGCATTTAAAAAACCTTTGAAATTCACTGAAAAAACCATAGGTTTCAGGCCTTATATAGTTAGGAATTAGCATCTAAAAAAACCATTGAAATTGCTCCTATATAGTTAGATGTACTAACTATATTTCGCACACCCGCAATCCACTGCTGATGATGTCACATATTACATCATTCATGACATGGTCAGTGACATCACTGATGACATCTCAAATGACATCAATGATGACATGCCTTGTCGCTCCCTCATTGGGCTGATCCAGTGCCACTGCATTTACTGAGGACCCCCACTAAATTTTGTACATTGTTTTTATCCAGCGCAAATACCTGTACCTTTCAGTGGCTGTTTCAAGACTTCTCCCCTCTGCTTTAGAGAGTTGAGTGTTATTTCTGTGTCTCAGGTGCCTATTAGCTGTTGGTCTTGACTAGTTCTCTACTGAAAGGCTTAGTCTACCACAGATCTCTACTTCGAGTGCTGGCTCAAGGAACTAAATAAAATATGGTAAGTCCCAAAGACTGGTTATGTTGATTCAGAGCCAGATTTGAGGATGATTGCAATTCATAAGACAGGGAACCTGAGTCGACTCATATAACAGTCAGAAAATAGCAAGGAAAAATCAAGAATCAACAGCAACAGGTGTAGCTGTGTTTGAGATTAGCGAAACATGACCTGGAGTCGCAAAATCAATGAGGGCACACACACACAAAAATAGCAGGGAGCTGTTAAGGGCCTAGCTATAAAATGCAAGGCAATGACAGGTGGTTGGTAAGGGTTAGTAAGATGAAAGTAATCAGCTATTAATAATAGCACCATAGATGTTTTAAATCTTCTAGTCAAAAAATGTAAAAGGTCTTTCAAATATTGCTTAGATAAGTTGGGTGATTTTAATTGTCTTTTCTTTGTCAATGCTGAATATGTCCTTAACTGGCTCCGGTATTTCATGAATTTATTTACAAATATAACACCGTTCAGTGCTTTTATCAACTTTGTCATATCTGCTCCTCTGAATCCTACAACTGGCCTTAGTTGCTTCTGTGAATGATGTGTATAATTTCCATACGGGCCACAACATTTTGTAGAGGGGTTGGAGTTATCTTGAGTGTAGTGAATTCTTCTTTTTGTCAATTACTCAATTGCTTTGTTAGGATAGGTGCCACATATGGCTTGGTTCATGGATGAAACAGGTCCAAAAAATTGAAATGCATGAATGTACACATGGAATGCTTAGTCCATAGCTGAACCTATACGGGTAAAGCCGCCAACTTGATATTTTGAGAGATTATCAGATCTATTGGTATACTTTTGGGAAATTAAATCACCTTACATGTATTATTTAAATATTCACTAATGTAGCATGTTTGGTTTGGTAGTCTTGCGGGAGAAGGTTTGCGGGCAAAAATACTTCAAGTGTTTAAGTTACAACTTTTCACAGTCTCATTTGTACACATTTTCTTTTCTAACCTGTTGTACTTCCTTTAAATATTAATTGAGCTTTGCATATTGAGTTGAATAAATACTTTTTGGATATGTGCAAGGTGAGCAAAAGTCCACAATATTGCCACTAGGTCAGAGTAAGTCCAGTACTGCACATGGCGAACCACTGGTACTGCAACACTCTGCCATTGAAAGAATGGAGGTAGGGAAATACAACAAAATTGTAAGTTGCTACAAAAGTTCAAGTTATTAAGAAAGTGTAGTTGGTGAATAGCACATTGTAGTACATTTTGGAGTACTACTGTAATACTACAAAACGTACTAATGTAGTACTAAAATATGTGAGTGCAATTTGTGAATAAGGCCCTGGATGTTTATTTTCAGAACTTCTCTGAAGAGTTTTAGGCATTGGAAATTAACAAATAATTAACAATGTTTGGGAGTCCCACTTAGAAGTTCTTTATCTTTCAAGGGTGTTGTGAACATGGCTCTAAGTTTGTATGCCACTGTGACCATCTCAGGAACGTGCTTAGTGTATCTTACTAGAGTACAGTGTGTAGTCTGTAGGGCCCGTAAAAAGTGTCTTTAAAGTGGCAAATGTCTACCTATCAATCTCTTCATTTATTATTGGGGATCATATGAATTATTTAAGTGGTAATCCCTTTAAGGTGAATATAAAATTGTCAATGACTGTAGTATGAAGAATTATTTCAATGCCAAAACCCTATAGGACCGTGTCCCAATGAAAGCATGATGCTGTTAGTAAAATAATTTATGATGGCATTATAGAAATCATCAGCGATGTCATCAATGATGTTTTTTAATATGTCATGAGTGATGTAATATGTGAGGCCATAAGCAGTGCATGGCAGGAGTGCAGGTTATAGTTAGTTCAGTAAACTATAACTGGTTAATTTCAGTGTTTTGTGTGTTAAATGTATAGTTTTTATGTTACTTAAAAGCCTAAATATAACACAATTTTAGCCTTTTATTCAGTGAATTTCTACATTTTATAACATAAAGTTTCATAATATTACCATACCTAACTATAACATCACTGTAACCTTTGATTTTTTTCAGTGAATTTTTAAGTTTTTTATCGTAAAGTAATACTGCATTACCATATCTAAAAAAAACACCACTTTAAACTCCGCTTTTCAGGGAAGTTCATTTTTTTAATCATTTACATCCAACTCCTTCAATAGGCATAAATTTTATCTCTGTGCACTAGGGGTTTGTTGAGGACCGTTACCTAATTCTCACAGACAAATAACGCCCGTCATGAACCCAACCCACCACTGCACACAGACTTTGGCATGCAATAATTTGCAGGTACACAAACCCCCTGGGCAGCCAATGCCCATTGCTGACCAATCTCCACAGTTCAGCAACCCACCAGAGGCACTTACCGCTCTTTTTGTGGTATTTCCATGGTATTACACTGGAGGGTCATGCTGGGTGCTGCGTGCCTCACATGGGCCTTACTGGATCCAACTGGAGTACTGTGAGACCTGCTGCATAATTCTTAGTTTGCCACAGGGGGTCCCACCATAAAACCCAGAAGGGCACATGCACCGAATTCTGGTAGCCCTTTAATGGCGGGAGCAATGTTGCTGTTGATGTTGCAGCCAGGATATCAGATTCCTTGATACTACTGGCCTGACCAGCTGTGGTTCCAAGTGGCTGAAATGAAAAAAGACCCTCTCGGCCAGTCAGATTGCTTTATTTTCATTGATTTGCTGTACTGTTGGAGTACTGCAGTACTCCAGAGGGATCGACCATCCAGATATATTAGTATTAGAGCCTACATTTCTCAAAAACGGTTGAAAAGATGTACACCAAACCAATAAAAGCATAATTTCTGCGTAAAGTTCTAGTTTTCTTTCAAATTTAGTGTAATTCTGTTTAGATTTTTTTCTAAAACACTTCTTAAAATTCCGGTGGGAATTTTTTGGGGTAAAACATGTTCTGGCATGTTTTATATTTGGAAGTTTCATGAAGATTTATCAAATGGCACCAAAGTTATTAGCAAAGCAAAAAATGCTCTTCCAATGGGAGGTCCGACCTAATGATAACTGGACAGTGGCGGCTGGGACATCATGGAAAAAATGGCAGCTCTTGCTGGCATCATAGAAGGATGCTGCTTTGGGAACCAGTAGGCTGTGGGGGCCATGGGCCTCTCCCGCTGGCCCCAACTAAGAGATATGTGCTAGGTCCCCCGGGTGGGACTGAGCCACCCAGAAAAAAACTACCAAAGGGAGTAATAAGAAATGAGCAGAGAAGTTGCTCATTTCATATTTAATGCTTCTGCAGGACCCCTCAAAATGCCCTGTGACAGCTTTTTAGGCATATACGTAGTTCCCTATGGTGTGCCAAGAAGGGGCAAGGGCACCACAAAACAATTTATGGGGAGCTGCTGGTAGCACATCAGTCCCATTGGTCCATTTAAGAAAAATCTCATTGTAAGACTCCTTGGTCATTGAATACATGACCCAAAGAGAGTTTACAATATTTTTTTTAGTGCTCCCAGCTGGAGATGTATGGTCTTCAGCTGAAGTGAAGGGACCCCTTACAGTTGGTCTAATGGCTGCATCTTGTGGGCCAAAGAGTTATAAAGAAAGACTCAATCACATGTTCAAGATTTGGAATACAAACGCTTTATTTAAAGATGTGTGTGACAATTAGTGTTAATAAGCATTGATATGTTTGAATTAATTAATATATTGAATAATGTTCATTGAGAAACTATTGTGGTGATTTTTTGACGAAGTTAATAGGTCTGTTTTATATATGGTGCTGTCCTCTGTGCTCCCCTGATAAAGTCAAAATGCCTGTCTTTTGTATTTTGATAAAGCCAGTTAGTCTGCCTTCATTAAAATGTCATTGCTTTATATTGTTACTTTCTGTTAAAACAACTCAGAAATTCATAGAAAAGCTGTAATAAAATATTACTTTACGCAAATAAAATCAAGAAATCCATTGAATAAACCAAAGAATTGTAATAATATTTTAATTTACATTAATAAAAATCAGATGATAGACGTCCAGACACTGTAATCACCATCCAGATTACGATGCCTTACCATCAAGCCGACTGTGGTGGAAGACCTTCACACTCGACCCGGCGGGAACACAGGAAATAAGGTCAAAACTTAGCTTATGTCTCAATTTCACTCATCTTCCCATCATGGAGTCCGATATACAGGTCCCCCCTTTGAAGCTGACAGTTCTTCCCGTGGGAAATCCACACCACCATCACCATAGGCACACGTAAGCCACTTGTACATTCCGGCACTCTTCCAATGGAAATACACCTGTGCTGCTGGACATTGCTCACACAAGCTCTGTCTCCATATGTCCAATGCACATGTGTGCATATGTGTGTATTTTCTACCTATGCACATTAAAATACATACATATATATGCATTGACATTGAAGTGAAAACAATGGGCTACTGCACATGACGGTCTCCCTCCATTAAGGGACCACCACAGTCGCACCACCAGCACATTGAGTACATCCAGATACAGCGGGCTGGATTCTTTCACAGAACTGGGGATGATGGAAACTATTGATATTGTAACCCTCCGGTATCTGAAACTCAAGACCAAGTTTTATGACAGTGTACCCTGCTTGTTGATATGAGGAAAAAGATTGAAAATTCAATTCAGACATGATTACTGTTGGACTTGGCACTCTCTGCAGGATCCCCCCAAAATTGTTCCTATTTGTGCCCTTTACCACTGCTAACCAGTGGTAAAGTGCTGTTGCTCGCTTCCAAAAACATGGTAAAATTCGCTTACACCTGATTGTTATATTTAATTTACTTATTAGTCCCTAGTAAAGTAGTATAACTTATAACCAGGGCCTGTAAATTAAATGCACTTGTGGGCCTTCAGCACGTATTGTGACACCCACTTAAGTAGCCCCGTAAAACATGCCACAGGCATGCTATTGCAGCCTGGATGCAGTCTAAAACTCACCATTTTATTTGGCAATGCAACACGCTTGCTAAGCCTTAAACTTTCCTTATTTTGCATTTAAGTCACCCTAAGGCATGCCCTAGGTAGCCCATAGGGCAATGTGCATTGTTATTTAAAAGGTTGGAAATGTACTTTTAAGTTTTACATGTGCTGGTAGTGAAAAACTCCTAAATGTGTTTTTCACTACTATAAGGCCTACCTCTCCCATAGAATAACATTGGGTTGCCTTATTATATTTAATAAGTGCTAACTTTTGATTGGGAACAGGTGATCTTCTTGCGTTTGGAGTCTGAGAAATTGCAATTAAAAATCCTCTTTAATGATAAAATCGCATTTTAGGTTACAATTTTGAAAATCCCACTTTTAGCATTTTCCTAACGTAACAATTTGGGACCTGTAGCCTGCTCCTAGGTCACATGACTGGGTGTAGCTGAGAGTTGGACTTTGTTTATTCCTTCCAGGTGGCCACACTATAAAGGGATTAGGTGTGCCTGAATGTGCCATCAACTATCATGGAGCTACTCGCATCCCCATATGCAACTTAATAGGCTGTGCTCTGTCTTTACACTTTTCATCCCTGCATTGTTCCTGCAGCCAGCTTGGAGCCAGGGCAAGAGAAGCAGGAAAGTTCAAGCATTTCAAAGGAAATTCTCTAGAAATGTCTCATACTTCAAGGGAGGCACAGGTATAAAATTGGAACCCTCAAACTCACTCTTCATTTTACTTTCTGGACCTACAGAAGATCTCTCCAAGGAATTCTTGCTTCTGTGCCCTACTGTGCACTTCAGAAGACTGCTTTGCTGCACCTAGAAGCTCTTCTTTGCTGAATGAAGTCTGCCTTGAACCCTTAGGGGTCTGTCCCGCTGCTTGAGCTCTGCTTCCACCCTTGAAGCCAAGTCTTCCAAAGTGACTCTGAAGGCTAGTTGGCTGGCTCCTGATCAGATCCCCAGGGAAAGAATAAGCTCCCTCAATCTTCAACCCACACCTGGACCCAGCCTGACTGAGTCCTAAACCACCAAGTGGTGCCCCTCGAGTCTTGGACCCTTGGTAGTGGTGCTAAATGTACACAGGTAGACAAATCCAAAACTTGGGACTTTTGGATAAAAACTGATCTGAGAACTGAGAGAAGACAAGGATCAGCCTGCTCATTTATCTACCTCAGGTGAATCACCGGATGGTCGGATTTTGCAGCAGCTTCTGCTACTTTCTTCTCTGCAACAGAAAATCCTGCTTAGAGATCCTTTGCGAAAGGGGTATCCGGTCATGCCTATTAGCTCGTCCTGCTGGAGATTTCTGACTTCCAAAAAAGAGACAAAATCTGAATGTAGAAATCTTCACCTTGACTTCACCCAATGGTTCCTTGACGACAACACTCCTCATATACCGTCTGCAGTCTTGACCCGCTGAACTTTACCTTCTCAGAACACTTTCTTAAAATCTCTTCTAAATCCAATAGTGAGCACAGATGGGGCCCAATCCACTTCTTGTATCCGACCTGCGTTCCATCGCGGCCAGACATAATTTTCCACTTTGACCCAATCTTGCACGGCAAGATATCCGCTTTGATCTTTTAGGTGCTATATTTTACCCTAAACTTTAGAAATTCATAGCTCTATTTCTACTTATTGGATTTTTGTCATTTTGGTGTCAGAAAACTGTATTAAAATGTTCTGTATTTTTCTAAATTGGTGTGGGATTTTTTTTATTTACGTTTATATTTTACTACTGTTTGTATGCTGTATCAACACTTTACACATTGCCTCTGAGTTAAGCCTGGCTGATGTTGTGCCAAGCTACCAGAGGGTTAAGCACAGGTTAATTTAGTGATTTTTTGGGGATCAGCCCAACAGGGATTGTGGCTGTGACTTGGAGGGCTAGTCTGACTGTACCGAGCATTGTGTGTTTTCCCAGGTAGCTGGAAATGTCGAGTCCACTCTTTTTACTGGGGCTAATTTTGTAGCACTGCAGCCGTTTTAAAACACTGCATATTTCCTTGCATATCCAACATTTTTCAGGCAACAATAAAAGTTTCAAGATAACTCTGGTGATTAATGTATCTGCTGGATGGAGTTTTGTCTAGTGGCAGCTTTGACTCATCTAAAGTAGTGTAGAGGGTTAATATGTCTGCCAGAAAGAGAGTGTACTGTGCAGATCACAGAACAGTATTTTATGTGCATAGCTCAGAGGGTTACAGCTTTTATCACAGAGGTCATTTTGTTACTGTGCAGTTCATATACTACAATCACAATTTAGGTTAGAAAGTTATGTTTTTTCCCAGTCTTTCATTATCCTCATTCCCCCCTTTCCATGGTCAGGTTTGCTATGCAATGTATGCCGGCTGGGCTGGCAAAATTTGCCAGGGCTGCTTTGGATTCCCAGTCTGGCTCTGGTTGCTTGAACATGGTTCACCCTCATTCAACCAACATCCCAATTTCTCACAAATACAATTTAAATCTCTCTTGAAAACATGTATTTGTGATGACATTTTCCAAGAGGGGCATGTGTTTATGTTGCATATGCAGTATAAACATTTTCAAATCTTACAGAATGTTTTGGATTATTTTATATTTGCTTCAATTAATTCGAAATGGTTTTCTAAAAGGGTTTTGTTTTTGTGAATGTATTGAATAAACTACAACGTCAATATGTTTTGGCTTTGAGTAATACTGAATTTGGTAGCACATGTTATGTATAATGTTAAGAAACATTGAAACTGAGGTAGGATTTTCACTTTACAAATTAAACTGCACTGATCGCTGTCTTCTCTCTCTGTCCCTCCCAAAGGGCCAACAGCAGTAAATAGGAAAATAGCGAGTGGCTATTGCTGGGCAGGACGAGGGAAACCTCCATCATGTTTTTCCTTAGCTAAAACCTCAGCAGTACATTAGCAGCCACGTTTTAGGCAATGGGTTGTACAGAGACTTCAACGGAAGGGTAAAGTGGAGAGAAGAAAAAGCATCAGGTCCAGCAAAAACATTGATTGGCGCTGTATTTATCTGAATTCCCAGGTGCAGGAACAACAACATGATTTTAGTGGTCAGAAACTATTTTATCTGGAAAAGCGCTTGGACTGCAAAGTCAACTTGGCCCCGGCCCCAGCCCCAGACTAAATGTCACCTACAGCATGGAGCGCACAAAATGTTCCCACTTGTCAGCCTTCAACCTCTTCCGCCCTGTTACACTTACCCCACACCACCTCAGACAAAATCCTCCTCTAATTTACCTCTGCTCGAGCAGCTGATAAATTGGAGAATTTATCCCCGTGCACTTGTGAACTTCGTGTATAGGGTAACCCTGAAAAAACAGAAACCTGTGGTTATTCTCAATTCTGTGAAGATGAACTTATAACAGCTGAATGTAGGTGCATGGATAACATTTGAGCATTTTATTTTGGGCCACATGGATTTCATTTCCCCTACCCATAAATCCTCCTATTTTGTTATCAGGTCCTTACTGTGCGGTATGACTGAGCCTCCATGCCTCTGAGAGAGCACAAGTCTGAAAAATGTATAAGTGCACCATATTTACAAGCACGTAATTAGTTTAAACATGCTTTGCACACGAGTGTTTTATATTCAGTAGTGAAATGTATAGAATGTTTAAGTAGTGTAACAATAATCATAACTGTGTGAGATTAATGTAGAAGTGTTGGAATGAATATGAAAACCTCACGTTCTCATGTTAAAGGAATCATGTAAGAGTTAAGTGGAACTCTACAAAACCAGTATATTGTGTAGGCCTCATGGCAATTCACAGAAAATCTAAACGTGCTGCTAAAATAATGTGAGGTGGGGTTAACGTGGTTCTTCCAAAATGTATTATCGAATTTAGTTTGAAATATATGCTTTATAGATGTGTGCTTTAAGAAACGTATGTTAGTTAAGAATGCTGTTTAAATCAAGTTAAAGGTTTCCAGAATGCAGGGACCCGCTTCATGTAAATCAAGTAGGGCCTGAACTGATAGGGATGTTCTTTTTGATTTGTAATGTGCTCGTTAGAGGAGAAGTCGAGAGGTGCCAAGTACAGAGCTTTCCATAATGCTTTATGACCTATAGATATGGTGGAGTTTGGAATTTGAGGCCCACTGTGGGACGGCCTGTATGTATGCAGGTGCGAGGGGTCCTAATCAGTCGAAATGAATGGAGCTTTGTTCAGTGGCGCTTGGCGCAGGCCTGTAGGAGTCTTCAGGAATTTCAGGGGGTATCGGCGCACTGGAGAAGAAGCCTGGGAGCCAAGGTCAACTTTAACGAGGGTCTTGAAGAGTACCATCATGGAGTTTGCCGCGCAAAGATGTACCACGTGAGGGGCGTCCCAAGGGGCGTTCCTATCGGAAATGTGATTTGGTATTAGGGAAAGTGACCCGGGAGGAGAGCAGAGCAGATGATTTTGGGAGCCTAAGGAAGCGGATGGGTAGGCAGATTGACTGATCAGGAGAGACCCATTATCAGAAAAGAGACAAAGAGAAGTGCGTGATCTTCTTAGGAAGTCACCACAGCTGACACCTAGAGGGGTAAAGATCTTGTTAAGTAGGGATGTCACTTAGTGTAGTGTAGGGACAGACTAACCTGAATTTTCTTTTCTGTAATGACTTTGAGGTTGCAACTTGTATCCATTTTGGCAACGCTCATGATATTCGAACTTGTACTCATTATTCTGTTTTGCAGACTCAGACTATTCAAAGAGTTTATGTTCATAGTGATACCGGTTTATCTTTTGAATCTCATCTTGAGAAGTTTGTATCTTCAGTTATCTTTGACTTTATATTAAATCTTTGAAACTTAATCCTGGTCAGTAGTCATTTAGAGTGGTGTAAGTTCTTAATTGATTGACCTATTGTTAGATTGCCTTTTACTCAATGACAGGTACCAACGATCCAGTCGACTTGGTTTGGGAGCTGGTAAGGTAACTAGTAACCAGTAATCCCGCGTTAACAGTTGGTAGCAGATTAGGATGGTTATCTTCTTGAGGAAGGTAATCTAGAGAGGTTAGTTTACCCCAAGGGCCCTAGACATCGAGAGACGAGCAGCGGAAGAATCGTGTGCCGAAGGTGCAGACGGTGCGAGAAAAGCAGCAGTATCGGAGGAGAGTGAGTATAACAAGGGTCATGCGTGAACAGATTGCGGTGTTTTGTGTTGTATTTGTATTGTAATGTCTTGCGGAGTTGAATGCCTGTAGTGTGAATGAGAGAAGGTTGTGAGCGCGCGCAACCTGGTAAACTGGTTACCTGGTAAACGGGTGAACTGGTGAAATCTTAAGTTCAGGCCAGAGCTTAAGTGGTTTTGGGTGTATCGAACATCCAGGGTAGTTGTCGACCATAGTACGGAGGTCACGAGGTACCATTGACCACCGTGGGACTGAGATAGGGGGAGTGTAAGAGTGAGTGTATGAGTAACGGACGCTGGTCGAAAGTTACTGTGTGCGAGTAACCTATCAGAGAAGGCGATTGTCTGGAAGTAAACGGAAAGACATTTCGTCAAGTTAAGGTGACAACTACAGAAAAGACTGTGGGCGTACAGTCAAGAAAGGTGATCGCTTGGACGGAAGTAATCATTTTTCAGAGTATGAATGGGACGCGTGCATGACCGCGGAGACGAGCTGAGAAGGGAGGGGAACGGCTGCAAAGGGGGACGAGTGACGTCACAAAGAGCCGCGCTGAGATAGGGTGGCGAGTGAAGAGACGCGACGCAATAGGACGGTTGGTGTGACGTCGGCAAAGAGCCGCGACGCGATTGGGCGGCTGGTGCGACGTCAGTGAAAAGCCGCGATCGGATAGGCCAGTTAGCGGAAACGGCACGGCGATTGGTAGATTGTCATTAGGAAGTAAACAAACGCAGAGAAAAGAGAAATCATGAAGTGTTTTAAGTGTTTGAAAGGGATTTTCAAAAGAAAAAGAAGTGAACATTATTACGGGGAAGAGGCACCACCGGAGGGTACACCAGCTCATTATATGGCAACGAATGTGGGGCTGCATACGATATTATGGATTGGGGCTTGGAATAAGCTTACGGAAGGAAATGAGGAAATGCAGTTCCCAAAGTACGGAACGTTTAAGCTAGAGGTGTTACATCGGCTAAAAGCAACCATGTCCTCATTGAAACCCTCACCTAGACCAACACAGTTTGAGGCCCTTAATGCATGGATCAGGGCGGCACACGATAGAAATTTGGACAGGCGTCAACAAAGATTGACGCGATCGGTAAGAGCAGTGCGAGATTCCAAATGGGACGAGGAGGCAAAGAGATGGAGGGTACAGGCTATCGAGGTAGAGAAGTTGTATCCAATGAGGGAGGTGGTAGGTGGGAGGAACCTCATGGAAGAGGATGAGGAGAGCGAGTCGGAGGACAATGTGATAAATAGATTATTGATAGACAGACCACCTCCGAGAGTTGAGGAAATTGAAGATAGAGGGCTCGCAAGGGAAGATGGGAATGCCATAGAGGGGTATACACCACTCCCTATATCGGAATGGACACCTATCAAAGGTGGGGAGACACCTCAACCTAGTACAGCACAGTGTGTAGTGGGAAGGTTTGTGGTGCAGAAAACGCCAGCCACAGAAAGGGTTGAGTCCTTTGGATTGCCAGACGCTCTTCAAGTGCCTGTTACCATAGGACCTATAGTATCGATCTATAACCCAGAGAGAGATAGAGAGGAAGAACAGAGGCAATTGGATAGAGAAAGGATCGAGATGGAAAGGAGGAATAACATGACAAATGCATGGAAGCAATTGCCAGGTTCGGTAACGTGGAACACCCCATTAGATACATCTGTAGGTCCCAACACAGGACAGGGAGGTCAGAGAGGACCGATGGACCTAAGGGGACCGCGGCCAAAGTCCTATACAGAATTAAGAGCTGATTTGAGGGAATGGGATGGGTCCGCAGTAACCCCGAGTAACAGGTCAAGAACAGAGCCAGAATGGGAAAGCAGAGGTAACGGGACTGTATCTCATTGTGGGGCCAGCGAAAGCAGTCAGGGGCGGGAAGGCCAAAGTCAGGAGAATAGAGGAGTTACACGTCCTACGGATGAGAGGGAACAGCAGGAGCAAAATAGTAGGAGTGTAGAGTGTGAGGAGATGTCCCGTCTCTGGGAGAAAGGTGGAGACCAAATGGTACAAGCTTTTCAGAATAGGTTTAGGTGCCTTCATCATGTACTAGGAGAAGACGTTCAACATTGGAGAAAGGAGAACAGTGATAGGTCCCGCCATGCCTCGAATAAACAAGAATCACAGGGAAGTAGTGAGGAGAGAGGGAGTAACGGAATATCTTACCATGCATCCCGTGAAACTAGCCAGGATGGGGAACGGGGGGCTATGAGGCGTGAAGGAGTATTTCACCATCCACCCCGAGAAGATGGAAAGGCATGGGACCTAGAGAGATGGGAACAGGGGAGGACTCCCTATAACTCACCAGTGCCTAAACGTAGATCTCGGAGCTGGGATGGGAGAGATTCGGATGGAGTAACTAAATTTAGTGTGTTGAAAGCTGAAATTAAGGCAAAGAGACTTGATGTCACTAGTTTAAAATCAGATGTTGATGAGATCATTGATGGAACATTGCCTTTGGAAAGGATAGAATTGTATGAACAGGATGAGTTATTGTTCATGGCAAAGGATATTACTAGGAAAGCTAGAGCGTTTCATGAGAAACTGACCAATTTGGCAGACAGGTATGCCGTGGATTTATCTAGGACAAGGGCATTGCAGAGTAACCACGGATTGCAGTACGCAGACCAAGACCTAGATGAGAAGAGAACTACTGGATTAAAAACACACATAAGAGAGCTGGTATCAGGGATAAGGGTGTGGAGAGAACTGGACAAATGGGAAGAGAGGTGGTCAAAAAAGGGCACTGTTAGACGGAGTACAAGTATGATGACCCCAGAGGGAAGGATAATGCAGATGGAGGCATTCCCTTTGCGAGAAATATCGAACGGAAATTATGTACATGTGCCCTGGAGTAGAGGAGATTTAGCTGCATTTACCAACTCATTTCCGAAGTTGAGGGACAATCCAGTAGAATGGTATAAGCAGGTAGAAAGGTTTGTAAAGATCTCGAAAGTATTGTGGATTGATTTGAACACGTTGTTTGACATTGTGGTCCCATCTGATTTGTGGACCCCGTGCAAGACTAGTGTTGAATGGCCAAATACTGAACCAGTGAGGGATGCTCGAACTAATGGACCGTCCGAGATTGTCATGCGAAAGTATGAAAGGGTAATAGCATGGCTGAAAGATAAGGTACCACCACAGGATATAGATTGGGTGAAAATAGACCGAACGAGGCAGGAACCCAAGGAGACAGTTCACGAGTTTTATGAGAGATTATTGAAAACATTCAAACAATACAGTGGACTCGATGTAATGGATCCCAAAGATATAGGGCAGTTTGTGTCAAAGTTTGTCTTGGGGTTGAGACCTGATATTTGTTTGATGATACAGCAACATTTAATCTGCTGGCAGAACAAACCACTAGATGAGATCTTGCGATATGCGAGATACTGCAGTGACGAAATAGATTCTAAAGCGAAGAATCTAAAGGAGAAGTTGATGGTAGTGCATATGCAGTCAGCAGGGAAGGGTGGACAGCAGAAGCAGGGGATGGGACGAAAACCAAACGGTCAGAACAAAGATAATGAAGAAGGGCAGAGACCTAGGGTAGACTTTGCCACTTTAAAGAAAACGACAAAGTGCCATTTGTGTCACCAGGTGGGACATTGGCGACGCGAGTGTCCCTTTAACCCTGAAAATGGAGAGCTAGAAGTAGAAGAGCAGGTTCAAGAAGTCCCAGCTCCAAAGGTGACAGTTCCAGGAAGCAAGGTGGCCAAAGGGGGGACTTCGGCTCCACGGGCACAATTCCCACAGCCACCGAAAATAGCGACAGGGGGAAAGGTCTTTAAACAGATGCCTCTCTTCATCGAGGAAGAAAAGTGTTATTACATTGATCCATTGACAGGACAACGTGTGAGCAGTGAAGAGGACTGTACCCTCGGGGCAGTCCTAGAGGTGGATCAAAGAGGGCCATTTGTTGAGGCAGAAGTGGCAGGGTGTCCCACACCGTTCTTAGTGGATACTGGGGCTACCCGATCAACTCTGAGGTCAGCGGTGGTTCCTGACTTGCCGATGTCAGGGGAAACAATTCAGGTGGTAGGAGTCGCAAATAAAAGGCTGACTAGTCCATTGACAGAACCAGTGTCTGTGAAGATAGGAAACCATATGAACGAACATCAGTTTGTGGTTTGTGATTCGAGTCCGGTATGTCTGTTAGGAAGGGATTTGTTGTGCAAATTGAACTGCACAATATACTGCACCCCGCAAGGAGTGGAGGTACAGACTACAGACGATGATGCTACTTTCAAGTTAGCAAACTCAAAATCCTGTGTAGAATTATATCCTACTCTGACAGTAGAAGATCTTCCCCAAGACTTAAGAGATGCAGTGGCGTCAGAGGTATGGGATTTCACAGAAGAAGAAATAGGATTGATTAAAGGGGTAGAACCGGTAAAAATACTGGTAAAACCAAATGCCGAGTTTCCAAGAACGCCTCAATATAAATTGTCCCAGGAAACGATTGCAGGAATAAAACCTGTGATTGAATCAATGATTCAACAGGGAATACTGAAAGAAATCGTGGGTAGTCCTTGTAACTCCCCGATTATGGGTTTGCAGAAACCTAGTGGGAAATTCAGGATAGTGCAGGATTTACGAAAAATTAACAACATAGTCGTTTCATGTTGTCCCGTGGTACCAAATCCATCAGTGATACTGTTTCAAATACCATGTCAAGCAGAATGGTTCACAGTGATAGATCTTTGTCAGGCTTTCTTTTCAATCCCATTGGATGAAGAGAGCAGGTATCTTTTCGCTTTTAAAATGGAAGATCGCGTTTTAACATGGTGTCGAATCCCACAAGGGTTCACAGACAGCCCATCCATCTTCAATCAGTTGTTGAAAAAGAATCTCGAAAATCTAGTACTGCCGCAGAATTCGGTTCTGGTACAGTACATAGATGACCTACTTGTTGCGTCAGAGACAGAGGAAGCCTGTAAAGCAGACTCAATTGCCTTACTGAACCATTTAGCTGGAAATGGACATAAGGTATCTCCGAGCAAGTTACAGTATTGTCTGACTGAAGTGCAGTATTTGGGACACCGGTTAGAAAAAGGAAAACGCAAGGTGTCCCCAGAGAGGATTGAGGCGATAATGAAGATGAATGCGCCTACAACACAGAGAGAAGTTAGAATGTTCTTAGGGATGGTGGGTTACTGCCGACAGTGGATAGTTAACTTTTCACTGAAAGCAAAGCCCTTACAGAAACTGACGCACAAGGAGGTGAGTGATCCGGTACCATGGGACGAAGAATGTCTGGTGGCGTTCTTGCAGCTGAGAGACGATTTATGTCGTGCTCCGGCTCTGGGAATGCCCGATTACCAGAAATCATTTTCACTCTATTGCTGTGAGAGAGAGGGATGTGCTTTGTCAGTCTTGGCACAGACCCACGGAAATGCCCGTAGACCAGTTGCATATTTTTCGGCTACGTTAGATCCAGTAGCCGCAGCGTTGCCCGGATGTCTCAAATCCGTTGCTGCAACAGGTGTCAGCATTGAAAGGAGCGAGAGTATTGTAATGGGACATCCAGTAGTGGTGTATGTACCACATTCAGTTGAATTGTAATGACCAGGACGAAGATGCAGCATCTGACCAATAGTAGGCTCACGCGCTACGAGCAAGTTATTCTTGCCGCGGAGAACGTGACACTCAGGAGATGCTCTGTCTTGAATCCTGCTACTTTGATGCCATTACCTACTGTAATAGAAGGCGAAGGATGTGAAGACCACGATTGCCTTGATGTGACTGAACTATGCACGAAACCCAGACCAGATATTGTGGATGAGCCATTGTCTGACCCTGATGAGATTTACTTTGTTGATGGCTCATGTTTAAGAGACGATACTGGTCGGTTGAGAGCAGCTTATGCTGTCTGTACCATTACTGGAGTTGTGGAAGCCGCTTGCCTGGAAGGAGTACATTCCGCACAGGTAGCCGAAATCATTGCCCTAACCCGTGCCTGCATAGCAGGAAACGGAAAGAGAGTCACCATATACACTGACAGCCAATATGGTTTCGGTGTGGTTCACGATTTCGGGCAGTTGTGGTCTCAGAGAGGTTACATGACCTCCTCTGGTTCGCCCATTCGAAATGGAGAATTTGTGCGATTGTTGTTAGAAGCACTACAAGGTCCAGTTGCCATTGCAATTGTAAAGTGTGTAGCCCATACTAAGAATACAGATTTTGTGTCACAAGGCAACAGGTACGCTGATGAGGTCGCACGCTATTGTGCGGAACAAGATTATTCTTTTTCAAAAGTAGAAATAGATGGTGCTGAAGAAAAGACAGAATTAAGCATGATGTTAGAGACTGTAGACACTTGGGAGGATTTAAGAATGATGCAGGAGAACGCACCTGAAACAGAGAAAAAGGCATGGGAAATAGCAGGTTGCGTGCGAAGTGAAATGGATTTTTGGATTTCAGCAGATGGGAGGGCTGTGTTACCTGAGGAACTAGCGAATCCCATGGCAAGGCAAATACATGGTCCTGTACACCTAGGAAGAGACGCTATGATGAGAGTGTTTAGGCAGACTTGGTATTGCCCAAAATTTAGGATAGCGGCAGAATCAGTATGCAAGCGATGTGTTACCTGCCAACAACTGAACATAGGCAAACGAACACCAGTCACACTGAGTCACATTGGGAGGTCGGGGGGGCCTTTCAATAGAATGCAATTAGACTTTATTGAAATGCCAAGAGTTAACCGCCTTAGGTATGTGCTGGTGGTTGTATGTATATTTTCCAGATGGGTTGAAGCGTACCCTACACGTAGGTGCGATACACTCACAGTGGCTAAATTGTTACTCAGGGAGTTGATACCGCGCTTCGGGGTGCTGCCTCTCTGGAATCGGACAGAGGAAAACATTTTAACAGCGAAATAGTGAAGATGTTGTGCTCCACATTAAAGATTGATCAAAAACTGCATTGTAGTTATCGACCAGAAGCCTCAGGAATTGTGGAACAAGTGAACGGCACTCTGAAGAATAGATTGGCTAAAGTAGTGGCATCCACATCTTTGAGTTGGCCAGATGCTCTTCCTTTAGTGCTCATGAGCATGCGCAGCACACCTGACAGGAGGACAGGTCTCTCTCCACACGAGATTCTGATGGGGAGGGCCATGAGACTTCCCACAGTTCCAACTGCTGCCCTATTGAATATTACAGATGATCTGATCTTGGATTATTGTAAGGGACTGTCTGACGCCATCCATTTTGTGTCCCTTCAGGTGCAGGCGGCTGAAGTTCCAGCATCAAGGAATCTGTGTCATGGCCTGAACCCAGGAGATTGGGTGTTGGTCAAGAAGCACGTCTGGAAGAACTGCCTAGATGTGCGCTGGCGTGGGCCCTTTCAGGTAATCCTGATCACGAACACCGCGGTGAAGTGCGGGGGGCTGCCAAATTGGATCCATGCATCCCATACTCGAAGAGTTCCAGCACCCCTAGAAGAAACAGCTCCTATCCCAGACGAAAGTCCAGACGTGGAAGAAGAGTCACAAGAGGGGATCGGATCGGCTGAGGGGGTGTCGGAAGAAGTGGGGAACGCATCGGATCCAGACGAAGAGAGAAGACAGGACGGCAGTGAGACTGAAGATGCAACCGAAGGAGAGAGCTGCAGTGAATACGACACAGACACAGATCAGTACCAGAGCGATCAAGAACCGAGTGTGAGGACGAGAAATAGGGGACCAACGATTGGAGCTGCCACTTGGCCGGAAAGAAGAAGGAGGCTAAGTTTAAGGTCGGCTCAGGAAGAAACGCTTGCTCCTATATCCGAAGACTCGGATCCAGAAGAAGATACCCAGGATCAAGCCGAGGAGGGTCCTAGAAGGTCAAGGAGGGTGCGAGTGCCTAGTAGAAGATACTCTACTCCTGATTGGACCTACCTCGTTGCAGATGTCGGTGGGGCACAGAACCGGGAGGGTCAGGGAAGTGAACCTGATCAGAACTGATCCGATCATTACAGTGCAAATACTGTTTCTGCTACCGGGGGCGGAGACCGAAAGGTTGCTGACACTCAACATCGTCTATCCTCCTCTCCTAAGCGGAATAAGAAAATTGATTTTAGAGACAGTTGATTTTCCGGTTTGCTGTTCACGATATCCAGTGTTGGAGGGAACTCTTCTTCGACTGGAAATGCTTGAGCGAGTAGTGGAAGTTCTTGGAACACTCATTGTCTTGGATTAATACCTTGTTGTAAATGTCTTCAAAGGGGCGCAGAACTGGGAAAGTGAAGAAGGTGATCCTGGTCAGAACGGACCCCTTTGTAACTGTGGATGTAGAACTGATAGTACCAGGAGTGGAGATTGAAAAGACATTAACTCTTCATTTTGTTCGTCCCCTGGTCCAGAGTGAAATAAGGAGAATAATCCTAGAGACAGTTGAATTCCCATGTTGCTGCAAGGAATGCCCAATACTTGAGGGAATGTTTCTTCGAATGGACATTTATGAAGACGTAGTGTCACTCCTTGCAACATATATAGATTCTGCTTGATAAAAGACTTTTTGGAAAGGACTTTGAAAATAAATTGCTGCAAGATAACCTAGCGCCGAGTGGAAGAAGAAAATGATAGGGTCTCCCTTTTAGAGGATGGAGAAGGGCTAGGGTTGTCTATTTCTTACAGGACTTTAAACTGTTTTGCGGAGAAAATTGTCAGCTTCTCAGATTCCAAAGAGAGAGAGAGAGAGACATTGTCTTAAAGAAAGACTTTGTTCAGAGAGAAGAAGAAGTGAATGCTGGAAGAACGTCAAGAGCTACACTGTTTGAGATCATGGAGGCTGGCAACCCGAACCGCAGGGCGAAATGTATAGTTGGCACACTTTAGGGGTGGTGATTTCACTTATAGTTTTAGTGGTTACTGTCTCATACATAGTGGGACACGAGAGGGATGCAACTGCAGTCAAGGAAATCAAGGGAGTGTCAACACCGAGAACCACTACGGTTAATTATAAGGGAAACATCAATGATAAAGACAAAGCGTTGTTAGATGCAGAAATTAAAAGGTTACACACAGACGAGTCACAGGGAAATTTCAGGTCAAATGCTTATGCAAAATTGCTTTACGAATACATTGATGTCATGGAGGCGAAGAATTGCTACGTTTGTATGCAATTACCAGCTTCGGTAGAGGAGGGTATCAGATACCATCATCTTCCATTGACATATGGAATTACATGTAGTTTATTGTTGAGCATATTCTATGGACGAGAGGGGTTCGAGTATTATTTCTCGAATTTTGACTCGACATTACCAGAGGTCCCAAATTACAAGCATCTGAATAAGTGGGACTATTACAAGAGCGAAGACAGATTACACAAATGGTTCATTCCATGGAAAACGTTAGATACTTCACATGCCCGAAGAAATAATCTGACTTGCCAAGTATCAGAAATCGAGAAAAAGTTTATAGGGCAGGTAGATACTAGATACAGGAGGCAGAAGATTCTAAAGGCCTCAGGACAATGGGAAACAGATTGGACCAAGGAGGAAAGGATACATCAAAGAAAGGGTAGCTTTGGCCCAATTGCTTTAGACAAGGAGAAATGGGGGAAACTGTGTATTCACAGGAGTTACTCCTATTATGAGAATCTGTATGTAGGTCAAGTCAGTTGTGAACATGCCTTTCAATTGGAGTACTACTCCAAAGACTTTCTGAAAGAGATGCAAGCAATTCCAAATGTATATTTTGTATGTGGAAGAAATGCCTATGTGAAGCTACCAGATAATTGGTACGGATCATGCTATCTGGCTATTGTCTTCCCTAAAATATATCATGTTGAGAATTTAGAAACGACAAAGAAAGGAATACCAACTAGAGGGAAGAGAGGGCTGGGTGCAGCAGAAGTAATTGGGGATGTATTCGGTGCTGCATTCCCTATCCTAGGAGTGATACTGAATGACATCAAAATTAGGAGACTGGCTACAGTCGTAGATAGGTTATCTGCCAGTACTGCTAGATCATTAATGCTGGTGGAGGGTGAGATGCAATCGATAAGGGCAATGGTTCTTCAGAACCGACTTGCTTTAGATGTTCTGTTAGCCAAAGAGGGCGGAGTCTGTAAGGCTTTGAAGGTCCAGGAATGTTGCACTTACATTCCAGACAATTCAAAACCTCTAGAAAAGTATATACGAAACATCACTGCCATACACCACGAAATTGAGGATCTGACAAAGATAAACGTGTGGGAAAAAGTAGGTCATGGAATGGGTAAAGTTGGAGGTTGGTTTGCCAACCTAGGAAAGGGTATCGTTTGGTACATACTGAAACCCATCATCATAATTGTGATTTGTGTAATCACTTTGTGGGGATTGGTGCGTTTGTATCAGTGGTATAGAGCAAACAGGTTGCAGAGATCTATGAGAGAACAGGAGAAAAGGTTGACAGCGATGCAGGATACACAATATAAGAGTCTGAAGGCATTAGAGACAATGAAAAGAAGTGGTACTGCCACGACCTCACTTTGAAGAGTTCCACGTTTTGTGATGGTGTTTTGATGGTGATGACCCCTGAAGGTCATCAAAGGGGGGATTGAGAGAGCACAAGTCTGAAAAATGTATAAGTGCACCATATTTACAAGCACGTAATTAGTTTAAACATGCTTTGCACACGAGTGTTTTATATTCAGTAGTGAAATGTATAGAATGTTTAAGTAGAGTAACAATAATCATAACTGTGTGAGATTAATGTAGAAGTGTTGGAATGAATATGAAAACCTCACGTTCTCATGTTAAAGGAATCATGTAAGAGTTAAGTGGAACTCTACAAAACCAGTATATTGTGTAGGCCTCATGGCAATTCACAGAAAATCTAAACGTGCTGCTAAAATAATGTGAGGTGGGGTTAACGTGGTTCTTCCAAAATGTATTATCAAATTTAGTTTGAAATATATGCTTTATAGATGTGTGCTTTAAGAAACGTATGTTAGTTAAGAATGCTGTTTAAATCAAGTTAAAGGTTTCCAGAATGCAGGGACCCGCTTCATGTAAATCAAGTAGGGCCCGAACTGATAGGGATGTTCTTTTTGATTTGTAATGTGCTCGTTAGAGGAGAAGTCGAGAGGTGCCAAGTACAGAGCTTTCCATAATGCTTTATGACCTATAGATATGGTGGAGTTTGGAATTTGAGGCCCACTGCGGGACGGCCTGTATGTATGCAGGTGCGAGGGGTCCTAATCAGTCGAAATGAATGGAGCTTTGTTCAGTGGCGCTTGGCGCAGGCCTGTAGGAGTCTTCAGGAATTTCAGGGGGTATCGGCGCACTGGAGAAGAAGCCTGGGAGCCAAGGTCAACTTTAACGAGGGTCTTGAAGAGTACCATCATGGAGTTTGCCGCGCAAAGATGTACCACGTGAGGGGCGTCCCAAGGGGCGTTCCTATCGGAAATGTGATTTGGTATTAGGGAAAGTGATCCGGGAGGAGAGCAGAGCAGATGATTTTGGGAGCCTAAGGAAGCGGATGGGTAGGCAGATTGACTGATCAGGAGAGACCCATTATCAGAAAAGAGACAAAGAGAAGTGCGTGATCTTCTTAGGAAGTCACCACAGCTGACACCTAGAGGGGTAAAGATCTTGTTAAGTAGGGATGTCACTTAGTGTAGTGTAGGGACAGACTAACCTGAATTTTCTTTTCTGTAATGACTTTGAGGTTGCAACTTGTATCCATTTTGGCAACGCTCATGATATTCGAACTTGTACTCATTATTCTGTTTTGCAGACTCAGACTATTCAAAGAGTTTATGTTCATAGTGATACCGGTTTATCTTTTGAATCTCATCTTGAGAAGTTTGTATCTTCAGTTATCTTTGACTTTATATTAAATCTTTGAAACTTAATCCTGGTCAGTAGTCATTTAGAGTGGTGTAAGTTCTTAATTGATTGACCTATTGTTAGATTGCCTTTTACTCAATGACAGGTACCAACGATCCAGTCGACTTGGCTTGGGAGCTGGTAAGGTAACTAGTAACCAGTAATCCCGCGTTAACACCTCCTTCAAGGAAAAATAACTAGTTTTGAGAGGCTAGCCTATGTTTCGCTTTTGGTGGCCTGATTGAACACAAGACTACTCTTCTGGAATACTCGAAGAATGTGTAATTTGAAATTACATGAAACAAAAGAACTTTTGAGAAAACTAAAGAATGATCCAAAGCAAGCTGTAATAAAAAAGTGCATACGTTTTAAGTGAAGACACAAAATATTTGAAAAAACAAAATGTAATGGTAATGTGAATGGAGGATTACGAGGTGTATGATTTGGCAAACAATGGTATAAATAAAAAGGTTGTAGAGCAACAATAAATAATATGTTCTAAACATAGTGCATTACTCTAGTTAGAAGTGGAATGGGAAGGACAGAAGATGTTTAGGTCCAAAAATATATTTTACCAAAAGTGTCCATAAAAGGGCACCAGTGCACCAAACATTCTGCAGATTAAAAAACCTCCACAACCATAGACCAGCATACATCAACCACCGCCTGAATTTCTACCAACTCTTGAGACACCTGCGCTTTGCCTCCCACACTCACACTTTCCGCATCCACTTAAGCAACAGTGGAGGATGTGCCTTCTCTTGCCTCATCACTAAGTCCTTGAATGACCTTCCTCTGCACCTCTGAATCTCATCCTCTCTCATGGAATTCAGAAAGGGACTCAAGGCCTGCCTTTTTTGACTATGCCCCCTTCATCAGCAAGAGGCCAGCGCCTGGAACCCCTCCCACGCTTTACAAACCTCAGTTGACTGATTGATTAATTAATTGATAGGACACACCCACAGAAAGGGAAGCGAGCGAGCAACGACCAAAACGGGCAGTAAGAGAATTAGTCAGATGTGCCATTTCAAAGGTGAGGAACAAAGGCTACAAAAGTAATTCAAAGCAGGCCCCTGTGAAGGCCACAAAATTAATCCAGAGCAGAGCTCTGTAACCCCTACAGAAATCTGTTTGGGTGATACTCCTGGGGCCTGGTAGTAGGAACTTCTCAGAGGGCGATGACTTTGAACAATATTCTATTTACATTCTAGAGCCCTTCAAAAGAGTGACACTGAAACGTTTGTAGACTACCCCTAATACACAAAGAATCATTCCAAGCCCCCATCCTGGCACCGTTTTGCTGGCTATGCATAAACAGGAGTTCCTAAATGGAGTCCTATACTTTGAATGCACCACACACATATTAGACATTCACCCCACAAAGAAGCATCCTCTGCCTGTGTTCCTCTGGATGGCATGAAGGGCCCAGATGAGGGAGACTAAGAAGACCTTTTCCAAAGAGAAGCCAGTAAGCAACTCTACCTATAAGTGACATGCAAAAATTGCCTGACCCTTCCACTGTAATCAGCAGGGCCGGCTTTAGGGCAATGCGACAGGTGTAGTTGCACTGGCTGCTGACCTGAAGGGGGGGTCACAAACCTTAGTGGGGTGCAGTGTTTAGCAATAAAGTACTATTTAATACCACTTGCTGTAGAGTTTCTTGTGCGTCCAGCTTTCAGGCATCGATAAAAATGTCATGCTAACTTGTTGTGTGTCGATTTAGATACCGCATATAGGTTTCCTGACTCATGCCCTTATTTATTTACAACAAGGGGTGGTGATGGACAGAGTCTCTGAATTAAGCAGAGTACTCTCACCCAGTCAAGAGATCAGGGCTAGATCCAACACCGTTTTTTAGCTCATTGCACCATCCCAGTTTCAGAACCTGGCTGTATGCAAATTAGTCTGTCCCTGGCCCAGTGCATCATGGGAACAGGGCAGACCAGACTACAAAAGCCAATTCTTACACTGGGAAGGAAACTAGCTTCCGGGGACCTGTTTCTGGCATTTCAGCCGTCTTCAGCCCGGCTTGCTTGAATCCTGATGGTGCAATGAGCAAGGGACTCACATCTGAGCATACCCTTCCACGCTTAGGGTGGACAAAATTATTTACAACAAGGGGTGGTGATGGACAGAGTCTCTGAATTAAGCACAGTACTCTCACCCAGTCAAGAGATCAGGGCTAGATCCAACACCGTTTTTTAGCTCATTGCACCATCCCAGTTTCAGAACCTGGCTGTATGCAAATTAGTCTGTCCCTAGCCCAGTGCATCATGGGAACAGGGCAGACCAGACTACAAAAGCCAATTCTTACACTGGGAAGGAAACAAGCTTCCGGGGACCGGTTTCTGGCATTTCAGCCGTCTTCGGCCCGGCTTGCTTGAATCCTGATGGTGCAATGAGCAAGGGACTCACATCTGAGCATACCCTTCCACGCTTAGGGTGGACAAAATTATTTACAACAAGGGGTGGTGATGGACAGAGTCTCTGAATTAAGCAGAGTACTCTCACCCAGTCAAGAGATCAGGGCTAGATCCAACACCGTTTTTTAGCTCATTGCACCATCCCAGTTTCAGAACCTGGCTGTATGCAAATTAGTCTGTCCCTGGCCCAGAGCATCATGGGAACAGGGCAGACCAGACTACAAAAGCCAATTCTTACACTGGGAAGGAAACAAGCTTCCGGGGACTGGTTTCTGGCATTTCAGCCGTCTTCGGCCCGGCTTGCTTGAATCCTGATGGTGCAATGAGCAAGGGACTCACATCTGAGCATACCCTTCCACGCTTAGGGTGGACAAAATTATTTACAACAAGGGGTGGTGATGGACAGAGTCTCTGAATTAAGCAGAGTACTCTCACCCAGTCAAGTGATCAGGGCTAGATCCAACACCGTTTTTTAGCTCATTGCACCATCCCAGTTTCAGAACCTGGCTGTATGCAAATTAGTCTGTCCCTGGCCCAGTGCATCATGGGAACAGGGCAGACCAGACTACAAAAGCCAATTCTTACACTGGGAAGGAAACAAGCTTCCGGGGACCGGTTTCTGGCATTTCAGCCGTCTTCGGCCCGGCTTGCTTGAATGCTGATGGTGCAATGAGCAAGGGACTCACATCTGAGCATACCCTTCCACGCTTAGGGTGGACAAAATTATTTACAACAAGGGGTGGTGATGGACAGAGTCTCTGAATTAAGCAGAGTACTCTCACCCAGTCAAGAGATCAGGGCTAGATCCAACACCGTTTTTTAGCTCATTGCACCATCCCAGTTTCAGAACCTGGCTGTATGCAAATTAGTCTGTCCCTGGCCCAGTGCATCATGGGAACAGGGCAGACCAGACTACAAAAGCCAATTCTTACACTGGGAAGGAAACAAGCTTCCGGGGACCGGTTTCTGGCATTTCAGCCGTCTTCGGCCCGGCTTGCTTGAATCCTGATGGTGCAATGAGCAAGGGACTCACATCTGAGCATACCCTTCCCCGGAAGCTTGTTTCCTTCCCAGTGTAAGAATTGGCTTTTGTAGTTTGGTTTGCCCTGTTCCCATCATGCACTGGGACAGGAACAGACTAATTTGCATACAGCCAGGTTCTGAAACTGGGATGGTGCAATGAGCTAAAAAACGGTGTTGGATCTAGCCCTGATCTCTTGACTGGGTGAGAGTATTCTGCTTAATTCAGAGACTCTGTCCCTCGCCACCCCTTGTTGTAAATAATTTTGTCCACCCTAAGCGTGGAAGGGTATACTCAGACATGAGTCCCTTGCTCATTGCACCATCAGGATTCAAGCAAGCCGGGCCGAAGACGGCTGTAATGCCAGAAACTGGTCCCCGGAAGCTTGTTTCCTTCCCAGTGTAAGAATTGGCTTTTGTAGTTTGGTTTGCCCTGTTCCCATCATGCACTGGGACAGGAACAGACTAATTTGCATACAGCCAGGTTCTGAAACTGGGATGGTGCAATGAGCTAAAAAACGGTGTTGGATCTAGCCCTGATCTCTTGACTGGGTGAGAGTATTCTGCTTAATTCAGAGACTCTGTCCCTCACCACCCCTTGTTGTAAATAATTTTGTCCACCCCAAGCGTGGAAGGGTATACTCAGACATGAATCCCTTGCTCATTGCACCATCAGGATTCAAGCAAGCCGGGCCGAAGACGGCTGTAATGCCAGAAACCGGTCCCCGGAAGCTTGTTTCCTTCCCAGTGTAAGAATTGGCTTTTGTAGTTTGGTTTGCCCTGTTCCCATCATGCACTGGGACAGTAACAGACTAATTTGCATACAGCCAGGTTCTGAAACTGGGATGGTGCAATGAGCTAAAAAACGGTGTTGGATCTAGCCCTGATCTCTTGACTGGGTGAGAGTATTCTGCTTAATTCAGAGACTCTGTCCCTCACCACCCCTTGTTGTAAATAATTTTGTCCACCCTAAGCGTGGAAGGGTATACTCAGACATGAGTCCCTTGCTCATTGCACCATCAGGATTCAAGCAAGCCGGGCCGAAGACGGCTGTAATGCCAGAAACCGGTCCCCGGAAGCTTGTTTCCTTCCCAGTGTAAGAATTGGCTTTTGTAGTTTGGTTTGCCCTGTTCCCATCATGCACTGGGACAGGAACAGACTAATTTGCATACAGCCAGGTTCTGAAACTGGGATGGTGCAATGAGCTAAAAAACGGTGTTGGATCTAGCCCTGATCTCTTGACTGGGTGAGAGTATTCTGCTTAATTCAGAGACTCTGTCCCTCACCACCCCTTGTTGTAAATCATGCCCTTATTTAGGCACAATTCCCGCTGCCCTTATTTAGGCATAGCAACCCAACCCTTATTTAGGCATTATCCATGCGAATCAAATACAGGCATGGTCACCTGGATCCGTCCAACTACTTATATAGGCACAGTTTCCGTTGCCCTTATTTAGGCATAGCAACCGAACCGTTATTTAGGCATTATCCATGTGAATCAAACACAGGCATGATCACCTACATCCGTCCAACTACATCACAACGAGTTCTTGGAAAACCAGACTCTTAAGCCTTTAGGACTTCCCCTTGCTTGGATTATTGATTTCTCCAAGAACTCATTTATTATGCATGAACATCTATTCCTTAGGGGTTCATTCATGACGTTCCTAAGCCTGACTTTTACGTCAATACTGGCATTACTAAAACACCTTCAAGGTATAAATATACCATCACTTGCCCTGGCAAACTACGGTGCACGGTACAATCCAGCTGCATACTTGCAGGACGCGGTTCGCCACGGCAAGTTCAGAAGGAGATCGAGTCCCCGCCTGACGCACTGACCGGACGCTGTCATCCTCCTCGCAGAGAATCCAGCTCCAGTGTTTCTGACTCCCCTTGTGGGGTGTTAGAGATCGAGACCCAGAGAGAGATTCCAACCTCTCTCATTCTAAGGTATGGAGCGGACTAGAACCTAGAGGGACTTTTGGCAAATCTTGGCAACACCAATCTAAACTATAGCTGAACTAGACTATAGAAAAACAGCACCTACTATTCACCTCGTACTACACTTAGGTTAGGTACACTGTGGGCGAGAACTAGCTAGAAGCACCAGTTGAGTATTTATAATTTAGCCAGTTTTAGTTATGTATGTATTTTTATGAATACATGTCATAGCTACAAGCCATGCTATTGCAGTATGATTTTATCTTACTGCTACCGCTGTACGTATTATACTTTGCATTCTGGCTTACGGTTTAAGCAGCTCATATCTCTTGCACGATTAATAAGACTGTTCAATAAACCCTTTTATTGAAACGCCTGTCCATCTATTTCTGTGCAACCTCTGTAGAAACGAAGCATGCACGATTGACTGAGTGAAACTGTTATCTATTGTTTTCACGATTCTGAGACTGTTCCGATTCTAAAGGGAAACAAAGTTGTCATGTTTATGTGGTTGTCAGAAACTAATCCCTTCTTGTTCATTCCAGAAGTTTCTAGTGACCTCCGAATTAGCTGGCACACACAAGTAATGAAGTTTAATGTACTTGATAGAGACATACTTACCTCAGTCCTATGTCAAAACTATAGTGTATATTATTCCAATGCGCAGAGCCTATCAGGGATACAGGAACTACACTACAAACTTTTGTGATTAATGTTTCTGCTAGGAAGAGAGAGAAAAGTTTTGTCAAGTGATAGTTGTTACTCTCCATAAAGTAGCGCAGAAAGTTAGTATGCCTGTTGCAGAGAACGGATCTGTATTTGATGTGGATAGCTGAGTGGATTAGTAAAGTCAGCCTTAACCAGTGCTATAAAACAAATTAAAGGCCAGATGTACGACCCTGGAAATAGCACCTCACAAATTGTGAGACTTTTGCGACTCGCAATTAGTGAGGCGTTATTTCCTATGTACAACAGTGTATTTCACACTGTTAGCGATTCCCTATGGGGTCGCAAATAGAGAAGCTCATGAATATTAATGAGCCTCTCACAATTTGCGAGGCCATTGGGAATGGCAGGCCCTCCCAGTAATGGTGGCCTGCTCGGCTCAGCAGACCACCATGTCGGGGACTGCTTTTAACCCCTTCCGTGCGGCGATTCCCCCCGTGTGCTGCCGCCGAACGAACAGGGCGGGGCCGTGACGAACCCCAGCCGTCATCAGCACACGAGCACCGTGGAGCATGACGGCTGGGGTTCGTCAAAAGCATGGAAGGGGTTAAATAAAGCAGTTTTTTTTAAATGCAGCGAGTTTTGCTTAAAGGAAAACGGGCTGCATTTAAAAAAATAAATTAAGATTTTGTTTAATTTATTACGGGCAGGCAGTGGTCCCTGGGACCACTGCCTTCCCTTAACAATATTTTCCCCTGCATTTGCAAAGGGGAAGGGGTCCCCTGGGTACCCCTTCCCTTTTGCGACCCCATTAACACCCTCTTGAAGGCGTGTGTTTTGCGCCCGCAATTGAGGACACAAAACATTCTTACATAGGGCTGCGCACGCCATTAGGTAGGGAACACCCCTTCCTAATATTGAGTTGCAAATGCCTATATTACAAGTTGCAAAAAAATGCAAGTCATAAAATAAGAATTGTATATTGCCTATGCTGTTTTTGGATGTGCAAATGGGTACGCAAAAATGGTCGTACATCTGGCCCTAAATGTATTTGAGAGAGGGTCAATGGAGAGATGAAAGACACTTTTGCTGGGTGGTAGTGAGGGAATCAGAGGAGGATGTCATATGGGGATGGGGAGGAGGTGCCAAAAAAAGATTGTTGCACCGGGCACCAACAGTGCTAAATCTGGTCCTGATAATCAGTCACCACTGTCAGTTCCTCCCAACCCAGCCAGAATACGATAATCATTCTCAAAGAGAAGGGTGTAGTTTGGGTGAAGCTTCAACATCCGTGCCATACTAGGAGGACTCCCAACATAACAATTTACATTAGAGATGTCTGATAATTTGTATTTTGGTGGTATATAGCCCTTCGCAACAGCGACAGGGTATACCTGCCAAATTTATGTGTGGGCGAACCATATCTTTGATCACAGCAGAGACTACTCCTTCTCTGCCATTATGAAGGCCCTCTGACGGCCCTTTCCGTGCTCCATGTAAATATATATTTTATTATACAATAAAAAATTACAGAAATAAAAAAAAAAAGTACATTAAAGTAAAGAGCAGTGAGAGCTGCTACATGGTCCCCTCACCATGGGAGAGGACTCCCATGGCGTGGAATTGGTAAGAGGCAGTAAAAACTGTTAAATGCTATCCTCACCATGGGAGAGGACTTACATGGCAAAAGGAGCATTCTCCTTTTTCTTTTCAAACAAATATTTTGCTTCAGGATTCTGTTCGGTGCAAGTCTCTGCCGGTTGGCAGTCATTTATAAATACAGTGGCCAGTTCCTCCACCAGGGCGATGGAAATTAACTCTGTCTCTCTGGCAAAATAATGGACAATTCATTGGTATGTACATGATGCCTTAAGTCACAGCAAATTTTTTGAAAATAGGGCCAACGCATTTTTTAATTGGGGGTGCCATTAGGGACGTTCAGATGTTTAATAAGAGACACCAGATGCAATTTATACCACCTCTGATCCTCAAATGATCCAAGTCTTTATCCACAGAACTGTTTGTGCAATTGGGACAATTCATTGGGAGAGGCATGATAATTCACTATCATCAACCAGATATTCCAGAGGGGCAGGCAAAATAGTGCAGCGTGATTAGTGACACTGGCATTTAGTGATGCAATGGACCCTTTACGACCCAATTATATGACTTCAGGATGTAATAGGCCCATTTTCCTAGTCTGCTCTAGGTCCTATGGCACACTTTCTGTGTCACTGCGTGTTTCTCATCTTAGTGGCCTAAGGGGGTCTTAGGGAACTCAGGTGCATATTATCAACAACTAGTAATATTTATCGCTAAATAAGCTTAGCGACATTTTTTTTATCGCCGCGCATCGCCGGATTTTATCGCAGAAATAACATGCTATTGGCAACGTTTATCTCCAAAGCGATAAAATATCTGACGATAGCGGCAAAATGCGTGAATATCCTTGAAATTCAGCGATATTCAGACATTATCGCTAATAGGAAGATTTGTCAATATTTGCACTTAGCGAGAATATTTTAATCACTACGCCTGCGTTGATAATAGGCGATAGCGATGTTAGCGACTGCTTTCAGGGGCATATTACCAACCAATAGAGATAATTTTTGTCTCTAACTTGTTTAGAGACAAAAATTATGGCCGCACATCGGCGATTTTTATCGCAGATAAACCTTGCTATTAGCAAGGTTTATCGCAAATGCGATAAAAAACGGCCGCAATGTATGAATATCGCTGAAAAGTCAGCGATATTCTTGCATTATCGAGCAAATGCTCTTAGCCATGTTATCCACCTCCCATTGGATAACATGGCTAAGAACTGCTCCTGGGCAAGTGTTAGCTTTTGGAGATATTCGCGCTAAGCGCGAATATCTCCAAAAGTTGGTAATAGGAGATAGCGATGTTAGCGACTGTTTTCAGTCGCTAACATCTTGGCACGCCCACTTTGCATGTCATTAGTGATAAATATCACTGACATGCAAAGCGGGGCCCAAGATGGTCACTATCTCCTATTAGCTGTCGCTAACTGGTGTTAGCGACAGCTTGGTAATAGGGAGATAATTTTATCTCCGCTTTCTTGGCTTTTAAAGCCAAAAAAGCGGAGATAAAACCCCTTGATAATATGCCCCTCAGTCGTTAACAGGTTGGGTACGCCCACTTTGCATGTCATTAGTGATAAATATCGCTGACATGCAAAGCGGGCCTTAAATCGCTCGCTATCACCTAAAAGCTGTTGCTAACTGATGTTAACGACAGCTTGCTAATAGGGCAATGAAATTATCGCCGCATTGCTTCCGAAAACGGACGCAAAAGCAGCGATAATTTCATTTCACCTGCCTTGGTAATATGCCCTTCAATGTCTATGCATCTATATCCTACGGGTTGTTTAAGAAACTTTCGATCCCCTTTTGTGCAAAAACTCCGTTTTCATGTTAAATATTTGTCTGGAAAACTAGATTGTTCGAACTTATGACTTTAGTGGGTGGGACACAATTTTCAAGAGAAGTCCATCGAGATACTTTTTACATAGTATGTTATTCATTACTTGAATTTTGTCAAAAAAGAAACCCCCAGTGCTACGTACAAAAAATATACAATATAAATACATTATAAAGCTAAATTCACACAGGTGGTATATGTGTTGAATATCTGGTTTTGTTTATTCCAAACCACATTTTTCATTTCACTTTAAAATCTATTAAGCATGAACACCATAAAGGGTGACAATTCACAAAATCTTTAATATGAATTTTATCTGTGAGACAATGTATAGAATCCTAAAGCAATTAAATAACATTTAAGGTGTGAAGAACCACAGGCTCAAAAGATAGGGCACACTTGGTAAAACAAGTTTTTGTGTTCAGATTTGTTTTCTCGTGGCATGGAATGTAGGTCTTCTTTCACGTGTAAAGAGTGAAGATTTTACATTTTTTAGATGGTTCCTTTGGCAAAAGAGTTAACTTTCTATACTTCAATATAAAAATATAATACATTTGTTTATCTTTACAAATATAGTACACACCGCATGCATGTTTGCAATGCAAAAGAATGCGAAGTCATGTGTGAACTGTGCGGATTCAAATTTGCTCGAGCACCTAAAACCAAATAAATAAATACTGCACATTTCATAAAAATGACATAGGTTATAAACAGTTTTGGTTTGCAATCAACAAACAACACTGACATGACATTAGGAAGCTCTTTGCTAAGAGTCATTGTAAGGCACATGATCGCATATCATATTATACATAAGTACATACATATGTTTATAAGTGTACAAATATCACTCCAAGATGTCTGCTGAGCTGCATTTGCTCAAAGTTCATTGCTTTCACTAGTGCCAGTCAGTGAGGGTAGATACCTCCCAGAGCCTGATGACTCATAAAGGGGCACAGTTATTTCCTGGAGGTTGGCTAGCCTTCCAGGTCGAGGGGGTGATTTTAGAGTGAGTGTCCTATTGTCATAGTCCCCGGGCAGCACTTTTTCATAGACACTCTGTAGCCCCACTGTTTTGGGGATATGCGCAGGTGGCTGCTGCCCCACTTGGTAGTAGTTGTCCCTGCGGTGGGGGTCGCGGGGCAGCGATGTGCTCTTGCAGAAGGTGGATACGGAGCGCTTCGCTGGATGGACGGTGGTGGAGTTGGGGCTGGTAGACCTATTATCACATGTAGGACTCCAGCATCGGTCTGAGTGTCCGAGGATCTTGCACTCATTCGTACACGCCCACAAACCTATAAACAGACAGGTATATATTGAGTTAATTTGGAAGCAAATATTGTGGATTACCAAAATAAACAGTCAGATGAGTATTCATCACAAGATGCAATAATACAAAGGATCAGCCACACTAAAACAAGGCAACAGATCCTTTCTTGATATTAAATACATTTATTTGGATCTTCTTAGTGAAACCGTATTTAGTGATCTTCAAATATGCAAGAAAAGATAAACACATGGAGGCCAATTCACAAAGACATTAATGAGTATGTGAATTAGTAGTCATGCAGTACTACATCACATAGTCATAATTTCTTTGTGAATTGGCCTGAAAGATCCAACATTGGAACATTCAGGGAATATTCATATACAAATAGTACAAACAGAAAGAACTATGACTTCCATTTCCAATTCAATTGATAGGGAGTTGTACATTTCAGGAGCAATTAACAGATACATTTATGAGTACATAAAAAAGTACTCTTCTAGTGGGCCTAATTCACAAAAATATTGCTATGTTTTACCATGTTTTGATGGTACTCCTGATTATGAGGATTAATCCAGGAGTATTCCTGGTTTACTCCTGTAAATTAATAGTAAGCCAGGAGTACTACAAGAGTAAGCCATACCTAACTTCTACAGCCGTCTTTGTGATGTGGGTCCTGTGCTTCCGAGAGAAACAAAAAATTGCTTGGTACTTCGATTGCACGATGGACTCAAGTTGTGACAAAACAATGCTGCATTGGAAATAAAGATGTGACTTCTTACCATTCTGCATGCGAGTGATGATGTCCTTCTTCAGGGCATCCCCAGTAATATCAGAGTCACTGTCATTGAAGTCGCTGTCCCCCTTTCCACTGTCTTTGCCGCTGAACAGTTCTGCTTCTCGGGCGGAGATCGTATTGAAAGAATTTCCTTTCCAGTGGGGAGCATGTGGCATGGGTTCTTTGCCATAGTGAATAGAAGGGGCATAAGACTGCAAAGAAAAAATATAGGACATCAGGATTATTCAGAAAGTTAAACACAAATGCCTGACACTAACCTAAGACAAGTATGATGTCTAACCAATACACATAAAACATCTCGCCTTCTCTTTTGAATAACAGACTGTTTGCAATTATGCACTTGATGTGCTGTTTTTTAACCGAGAACCAGGATTATTCCCCAAAAATATTGAGACAACAGGGGGAAAAGCTGTGATATTTGTGTGTGAGGATCAGGGCTGGGAATTAGGTCTTTTCCATCATGGGTAGAGGCCACCGTGGATATTGCCCATCGCATATAGACCTCTTGATAATGGTAGCCCTGCGGGTTCCTCTCTTGCAAAATGGAACCTTAAGAAGTGGGTGGATAAGAGATGAGGCAACCTCGATCAGAATATAAAATGTTAATTGTCTTCCTCTTCCATCATCCTTTCTCACAAAAAATGTATATTAGTTCTTTACCGATGCCAGGGTGGTGAGAAGCAACACTTCTTTCTGCTCACTTGACCAGTTTGACTCCCTACCTCTACCACGGGGAGAAGAATGGAAGGGCATCTTTGGTATGGAATCATTAAACATGAAAAGAAACACAACTTGAGTTACTTCTCTGTCGAATCTGATGTATGGTAATTGAATTTTATACACACACACAGAGATCCACCCTTCCACACAAGCACACATGCACTACCATTGTATTTTCAAAGCCTTAGTGAACTCACACGTGTTACTGAGCCTCTTACAAGCTATATTATTATTACCAATCAATCTGCAATCACCTCTACAAACTCGCCATCATATTGTCCAACTGAATCCTATGTTGTTTGGCATAAACTAACCAAAATGTGCCATCTTACAAATAGACATCAATTCACCTATTTGCCAAGAATACCAAAGTGACATCACATACCTTTGACTGGTGACAACATATTGGAAGGGTTGAACTCTTTCCCCACCCAGAGCCACTCAACAGATTCCTATTTGCTACTGCGAGGCTAGGGAGAGGGTTGTGAGGGAACACACAAAAGTAAATGATGCTCTTAAAACCCTGTTTCTTTCTTGTCCTACTGTTGCCTTCGTGATCTTTGAAACCATGGGTAGCAAGAGAAGTTGGAGTGGCATCAAAGGGAAAGCCAGAGGTATCAGATGCTGACCCTTTCTACCTCTAATTGTGGTACATGGCCCAGGCAATGATCAGGTCACTCAATTTTCACAGTCATCAACATTCCTGCAATTTCACAGGTGACGTAATGCAAGCATACTCTCACCACAAACTCTCATTATGCACACTCTTCCTATAGACCCGTCCAATTCACCCACCTACACTCTCACAATCGCTCATCCCCAAGTTCAACAATCAGCCTCACTCACCAAACCTATGCTCTCCATCACTCACTTCTACTCAATCCCCATATGCGCAATAACATTAATATTCTCTATCCTCTCACTCATCTGCTTACAAACCTATCACTCATTAATTATCCCAAAATCACTAAGCGCTTCACACTTTCCACCACCAGGCCTTCTAATGAAGGTAAACGGCATAGCAATAACCTACAAAAGTGTTTAGCTTCATTTTGGAATTGGTACTTTTTATAGTTATGTTTCTTCCAAGTTGACACCAAATGTGGTGATTTTGATTAACAGTGTGCATAACCCTGTGCACTTTTTTCACTTTAAGTATCTATATAATTACTATACAACCATCATATAAACACCACCACCATCAACCAGCTTTTCCTTTCAATAAATCACATCCACGTCATTCATTCGTAATCTCAAACCCATTGAGTTTTTACCATGGGGACCCCCTCTACAGTGGTCCTGCTGCTAAGCCCTGCAGCTGAGGTCTCTCTACCATGCACCTGTTTCAGTATTGTGGCTGTGTGAAAACGCGCCCTACAGAAGGTGCCATCTACACAGAAACCTTACATCACAAGCAGGAATGATGTCATCGTTTTGCCAAGCAAATGAGCCCCGCAGCTCCTGCGCCAAGTAGATGGCAGTGTCAGGATGGCTCGCGGCGATCTTGGTCTTAACGCGGGAAGACCAGGGCAGACCGGAAGCCTCCACTCAACTGTCAGCGGCTCGCCACGCGCTGAAAATTGCGCCACTGCGCAATATCTTAGGGGTCAGATTTACAAGCCGCACCACTTTTCCCATGTTAAAAATGACGCAAAAGTGGCGCACGGGGCTTGTAAATCTGCCCCCTAGTTTATATACTTCTAGAACTGGTGCTGTGGAAGTTTACCCTAACATTCTCAGCGACCGACCGATTAGTGCAACAGCCTTATCATCGTTGAAAAAGTTATATTTTACACCGACCATTTACGCAAATGCCTGTGCAAAAATACACTGTGCCGCTATAACGTTTGTTAAAATCTTGCCCCTCGGAAGTCATCCGTGCAGCAGAAATGGGTTTGCTCTCACACGGATGAGGGTATTGCATAACAGTGCGTCACCAGAGGGTTAGAATTGGCGCCATTCGGAGAATATGGACTAGAAAGGCGTTCCGGCATTGAGAATAACAAAGCACCGAGCGGGGCTCGGTTAAATTTGGTAACAAGTCAACCTTGGTAAATACCCTTACAGCAAAACGTCCAACACAGTACATTTGAGCACCACTATGAAAACTATTACTTATGCTCGTTACAACCAAACACAAGACCTCAGCCAAATTCTAATGCAACACGATCAGATATAGAGAAAAATTGGAATAAAAAATATGGAATGAAACACCATAATATTTCACGAGGAATGTACATATGCCAACTAAACAGCAGCTTAAGTGGTTAATTGAATATGGGGTTCACTCCACGAGCATCGTGGGGGTATTAACATGCCTGTGGTTTCTATATTACGTCCATCATCATTGTATCTAGTTTAACACGTTGTTGTCTATTTACCGCACATAAGAATATGTGTATAGCCAATGCACCAAAAATGAATCCATCCACCTACCCCCCATCTGATCATGTGTTTGCCCATCCAACCATGAAACAGTTCCTCCCTCAATCCACCCACCCGCTCATCCATCCATCCATCCGTCCGTCAATGCATCCATCCATCCGTTCGTCCATGCAGCCACACATCCGTCCGTCCATCCAACCATCTGTCTAACCATCCACTTCTTCAAGTCAACCTTCTCCTTAATCTATCTTTCCTTGCGACGGCTCTTCCATTCTCATTTGAGTGCCAATCGATGGATCAATCGATCCATTAATCCATCACATCTATCCAACCATCCATCCATCGACCCATCCATCACCAGAAATCTATCTTTCCATTCATCTGTTCATCCTTACATCCATTACTTTCAACCACTGTCCCATTGCCCAACCATCTATCAATCCATAAATTCCTAAATCCATCCACCCATCGATCCATTTATCCAACCATCCATCGACCCATCCATCAGCAGAAATCTATGTTTCCATTCATCCGTTCGTCCTTACAGCCTTTACTTTCAAACACTAGCCCATTGTCCAAAGGCCATCAATCCATAAATTCATAAATCCATAAAGCAATCCATCCATGCATACATCCATCCACCCATCCAGCGAGTAAACCATTCCTTCTAAATCCATGCCTTTATGCGTTATACATCATCCGATCCCTGGCACATCCATCCATCTATCTATCAATGCATCTGCCCACCCCCCACCCATTCACCTCTTCATCCATTAACCTATCAACCTACAATCCACGGCGCCATCCGCTTATTGAACCAGCCATCCACTTGCCCACTCTGTCAACCGTCCACCTTCCCGTTCCTCCATCTGTATTTTATTCATCCATGAATGTGCCCATCCATTGCCAATTAATCAATCTGTCCTTTTAGCATTCATTCGTTTTGCTTGCCCTTCCATTCATTCATCCGTCCACGACTACGGTCGTCGCCCCTCCATCAGAAAGCCCACCCCATTGAAAACAAGGCACGCATCATATATCAGCGTGGATTTGATGTTTTGAACCCTATATCCTAAAACTTTTACAACTGCGATGTGTTCCAGATGAGGAATTTACAGAAACCCTTGAATTCATGTATTCCCTTTAGACTTAAGCCCCTGGTTTCTATGAACTGAGAATTAGAGGTCGACGATAGGGACGCTGAGATTGGGAATACATTAAATAGTTGGCGCTAAAATGCGTTTTACAAGATGGACGCAGTCAGGCTGTGCAGGCGCGTGACCTATTGAGCTAGAGAGCTGCCACCAGGGCACGGGTAATGTTCAGTTTACACACAAGAGCACGTATAGCGGCAGGGCAGAGAGCACAGAAAGGTTGCAGGAGTTGATATAGCAAGAGAAGCAAAGAATGGAAAAGAAACACACGCAGAGATTAGCAACAGGTGCATTTGGGAGCATTTCTGAGCTTTTCAAACGCTGCCCTCTGAGGTAGGGGTATAATCTTGCCTTTACGTTCTGAAACGGGGAGAGGGGCGGCGGTGGGTGAGGGGCAGCCTGAAGGACGATCGGCCTGATGGATGGAGCAGCTCGTGAGCGTTTGACAAATGAGGGTAATTGCACAGTGAGTGTGACAGATGATAGTGGTCGGACTTTGAGTTTAACAAGTGAGCGTGACGGCAACGCATTGCTGGCGCTAGAATCCAAGGTGATGAGAGTATCACGTTGAGATTGCGGGCATTTATGAAAAATGCTATGCGTGATATAATAGTTTGTGCTCTAATGTTTTTATGAGATATTTAACAATGGGATCTCGAATACAAGAGAAACACTGAGGCAGAGTCATTATGGTGCAGGGCACAACCCAGTAGAATGCTCTGGAGCCCAGTTCATGGCTGGCCTGGTACCTCCTTATTCAAGAAATACTTAAAGACGAACATATTACAGAAAACATGTTGTGAGCAACAGCAGACACTGACCCAACTGGCTACATTGGCGGACTGGGCCCTGTTTTCATATTCAGACCAGCACAATAGCAGAATTTAGAGCACCTGCTATCTAAAAGTAAAAGTCCGACGTTTGATAACTATGTCCATGTTCAAGGGCTCTGCAGACTCAAATTCTTTGTTAAAGGCTGTCGAGTGGGGCATGGTACAAACCACTTACAAATATTCAAAATGTTTCTCTTAAAGGTAAAGTTATCGTACAGTTTCGAGTGCAATGTAGTTCTTACCATTGTCTTGGTCCTGTGCAGCATGGTCTTGGCCTCGTACAGGCAGGAGGTGACCTCCCCACTCTCCTCCACGCTCGATGCCTCGTCGCCAGTTGTAGGTTCTTTGAAAGGGGACTTGTGAGGAAGAAAGGATGGGACATCGAAGACTTCGTCTCTCTGTCCAGGGATGAAGCTGTCTCCTTCCTGCTCCCCGCTCTCGGCGTCAGAAAGGTCTCTCTGGCCGGGGATCTCTTTCTGGGCCTGGGGGTCCTTCCGGTGCTTCCGGCAGGTGGTGGCGATGGCGATGATGGAGGCCAGGAGTAGGGTGCAGCTTCCTGCCAGGACAATGATGACAATCAGAGGAATGTCCCAGTGGAAGGGCTCTTCCTCCCAGGTCCCAGCGGCCTCGTGGCTGGCAGAGGGCTCTATGTCCGTCACCAGGATGTTCACTGTGACCGTGGTGGTCAGAGGAGGCCTGCCGCCATCACTGACACTGACCAGGACTCTGTACAGGTGTCCCAACTGGTGGCTCAGGTCTGCATTGAGGAACAAATCACCTGTGGCCTTGTTGATGGTGAAGATGTCTCTGTGCTCCTGGGACAGGCTAAATGTGAGGACAGCATTGACCCCCTCATCGGGGTCTCTGGCTCTGAAGTGGGCTACCAGAGACCCCGGAGAGGCATTCATGGACACCTCGATATCAGTTGAGCCATTGGACACAGTGGGCTGGGTAATGACCGGGGCGTTGTCGTTCTGATCCACAATCCTCACCTTGATGAGGGCACTGCTGGACAGCTCCGGAGAACCTCCGTCACTAGCCTGGATCCGAAAATCAAACTGTTTAATAACCTCATAGTTAAACGTCCGGAGAGAATAAACTGAGCCCGTGGCCGGATCCACAGATACATAAGTGGAAATCGGAGCCCCCATCACCTCGGTGTCCACCAGGGTGTAGGTCACCTTCCCGTTGTGCCCCAGGTCAGGGTCTCTGGCCACCACGGTGGTGATGTAGGAGCCCGGGGCGTTGTTTTCGAGGACAGAAACTTCATAGACGGCTTTAGCAAAGAAGGGCGGGTTGTCGTTCTCGTCGCTGACCCGGATGGTGAACTGACGGACGGTTTTGAAGGGCGGGGAGCCCAGGTCTTCGGCCACGATGGTGAGGTTGTACTCGGAGATCTTCTCCCGGTCCAGGGCTGCGGTGGTCACGATCATGTAGCTGTCCTCGTAAGCCTGCTGCAGCTTGAAGTGCTCGTGCCCGTAGAGGGAGCAGTGCACCTGCCCGTTGGGGCCCGAGTCTCTGTCCAGGGTGCTGATCAGGGCCACGAAGCTCTCCCTGCTGGCGGCCTCGGTGATGTGCGCCACCCCGGCGGTGATGGAGGTCAGGGGGGTCACGGTGATGCTGGGCGCGTTATCATTGACATCAGTGACGTGCACGATGATTTTACAATTTGCAACCAACGGACTAGAAGCTAAATCCTGCGCCTGCACATCGAACTCATAGTTCTGCTTGGTTTCAAAGTCCACCTGTCCGTTCAGAGTCAGCCGCCCTGTCCTGGAGTCCAGTTTAAAGAGCTCCCGGACCTCGGGAGAGACCTGAGGGTTGAAGCCGTAGATCACCTGTCCGTTCACCCCGTCATCCGGATCAGCCGCATTTAGAGTCAGCAACAGAGACCCCGCCGGGGCGTCTTCCATCAGGTCCACTGTAAAAGAGTTGCGGTCGAATTTTGGACTATTATCATTAACATCCAGCACTTGAATAGTGATTATTGTACTTCCAGACAGTGAAACACCACCTCCATCCTTGGCCACCAGCTCCAGGGTGAAGGTGCCCTGACTTTCCCTGTCCAGCTCCTTCACCAGCACCAGGTCCGCGTACTTCACCCCGTCCGCCCGGGTCTGCACCTCCAGGCTGAAGTGGCTGTTCACGGAGATCTGGTAACTTTGAATGGAGTTGGTCCCCACGTCCTCGTCGATGGCGATGTCCAGGGGAAGACGGGTGCCCACGGCTGCACTTTCAGACATCTCCAGTGGGATCTCGGCTCTGGGGAAGCGGGGGGCGTTGTCATTGATGTCCCGGACCTCCACCTCCACGTGCACGAGCCGGAACTGCTCCTTGGAGAAGCTGACCACGTCCAGGGCCAGGGTGCAGTGCGGGGTCTGTCCGCAGACCTGCTCCCGGTCGATGCGCTCCCCGATGGAGAGCTGTCCGTCGCTCTCCCGCATGCGGATCAGGGACGCGTTAAACTGCTTCATCAGGCGGAACCCCCCGGGTACATTGAGGGAAAGCTCATCTGCCAGAGTCCCGATGACGGAGCCCGGCTCATCCTCCTCGTAGATCCGATACCTGACGGTCCTGCAAGTGCAGGTGGTGAGCAGGGAGAGCAGGCAGAAGACGCCCGCTAGCAAGTGGAAGCACTTTCCCATGTTAAAAGTCCTGGCAGGTGTATGCTGCCTGCCGAAGGATAGGAACACTGTCTCTGAATGATCCCTCAATAAAACAAAGCCAGACAACTTTTGTAGCTCAGCGGTCGCTCCATATAACCTACTCTACACTGTCAGAAGAAAGGCTTCATCTCTTCCTAATCCCGGGAAAGCTTTCCGCTCCTCCTCTGTCCTTTCAGACTCTGAGAGCCGGGCTGTCAGCGCCTGTGCTTTTTGTTTGCAGACATGCAAATAGCCGAACCGAGCAGCCAATCACATCCCGCGCCGCCGCGCTCGCCTCAATGCCTCTGCCCACAGCCCACCGCCCCACATCAGAAAATCCACTTAGCGCGGAGAAGCTTAGACAGGGAACTGCACTAAGAAAGAGAGAGATCTGTAAATCTTCTCTTTGTTTTCTATAACTTTCGACTTTTGTTTTAAATGCTCGAGTGTCTGCTCTCGAGGGCACAAAGACCCACTGAGTTAAATGACAAAGGTCTTAGTTAAATGCGCCCCTGAAATCCCTTTCGGCTGCCCGACAGGTGTCCTGTCCTGACACACGTAGCCTGGCTTCCGGAGTGTTTCTCACTGGAACACTTCAGAATGATCGCATTCGTGTGAATCACTCTGTGCCCGATGAACCCAAGATACACAACCAAGCGGACTCGGTATGCTCTGAGTTTTTCATATCTGCATTAAGAGCCTTTAGAGAACTTAATTAAACGTCACGATAGGCTCCATCCAACGTGTCGCTTGTTATTAAATGGGCGTCTAGGGCGCCAGTTATATCTCGAAACTTCCCGCGTTGGAGCTTTGAGGCGCTCACTCTGAAGCCCTTCCTCGGCTGCCTAAACATGCCGGACGCAGCCGAGGCCACTATTTAAGCCCCGCTCTTTGGCAGCTAAAGAATAAAATGCCCTAAAACCGAAGCCGGGGGCTCGCTGAAGAGACTTCAAAGATTAGACAGTATCAAAGGCTCGTGAAACCCTCGTTAGCCGAGGGAACAGAATGGCCTGTCGGGCGATCCCCTCTGAGCCCCGACGCCTGCTTTATTCCGCAGTGACAGGCTCAAGAGGGGGGAAAGTGGAACAGTTACCGCAGAGAGCCGGGGCTCAACGGAGGATAATGAGCGGGGGGCACATGTAGCCTCTCTCCCCCATTCAGTGGTCGTCGCTGCCAGGGCTCGGCCTGTGCGAGGCGCTGAGCCCCACACAATACCCTTCTCGTATTAAAAGGCACTTAAAGCCCCATCCCGCCCGGCTCGCTGCTCGCCCTATTCAGGGGTTTTGTCTTTTTTGTTCCAGTGACGCTTCTGTGCGCAGTAACGCGAGGCTCGCTCCAGAAGAACAAAATCACAGCGTGAGATGCGACCTGCGTGAACCCGGGGAACTAAACCATCTGCCTCTTGAGGCAGAATGATGCGCAAACGGGGTATGAAGCACGACGACCCTGGTTTACTAGTCTCAGGAGGTCTGTGGATGTAATGGACATACTTGCTTTGTATATTCTTATACAGACCTCTGCAGTGCCCTGCCACTAGATCTCCTCCATCACACGACAATCCATATGCCATAACACAACATCATATAACATAACATAACACAACGCAGCATAATAGTTTAAAACTACAAATCTGTGACATGTGCCATTCCCAGGTACCACAAACCCAGAACAAGCTTCTCCAACCCATACAGACCCTTTCAAGGGTTTACGGGTTCTGAATTCATGTCTGTGCATCCATGACAGGAGATTTATAGATTGGAGGAGCTTGCCCTGGGTTTGTGGTACACAAGCATTGACCTTGCCATAGATTTGCAGTACATTTTCTGGTCTTGCAGTACCACTATTCTCAGAGTGATGGCGGAGTCTTCAGTACCTCTTGGAAACAGGCCACCAAGTTAGGTGCCAGAAGACCTGAAAATCCGAAAAGATACAGAGGCTCCTTTGACTCAGTTATTTTTTTAACTTAGTGCAGATGGTGAGCCTTTGAGGGTCCACATAATATGGCCTAGGGGTTAGGGTCTCCCTAGTCTGCCACTTTATGCAGCCTTTTATTTTTTATTTTAGGAAGTGGGGATGTCTCCCAGGGTCCTGAAATAACAGCCCAAGAGACATTTTTCTGTTGCAGCAGCCAAAGGACAATGGGAAAAAGGCTGTCTCATCCAATTATAATCCTTTTTTTAATTTATGGATTCGGGAAAGATTCTCAAATCCCAAACAGCATTGATACAAAAACGTGCTAAAATTTTAAAGCCCAGGTGGCAACTTCTTTAAATGCCTCTGTCTCAAAAAACTTCTGGTCATATTTACACTAAACCACAAATGATGCACCTTTTAAGTGAAGTTCCTCTTTATGCCAAGTTTGGTGCAAAGTCATTTAACAGTTTGAGCTGTAGGTGTGAGCAACATATCACATGGGAGTTACTTTGGAAAACGCATCTTTTACACATCTCATAACTTACTGCTCTGCACAGATCTGCACAAAAATTGGCACCACAGATATTAGACGATTATGCTAAGTGAATAGGTCGAAATCCATTCAAGGGATCAATAGTTATAGACCAATCAAATACTGCCTTTAAAAAAAATCGTGTGTCTGAATTATGACTACACACAGTGGTGACAGCTGCTTGTTATCTATCTATCTATCTATCTATATTTCTGTCTATCCATCTATTTATATAGCTTGCTTGATGGGACCATTTTCAAAACTTTCACCAAGCTGGAGCGAATACCAAGTCTGCTCCCACTAGGCGAGAGCTTCAAAAATGCTCCTACCCGCTAGTAGTGGACGTTTGACCTGTTTCCCTGTTTGCAATGAAGCGTACAAGGAAACTGATCAAAAGATTGTTTTCTCCCAGGCAAGCAGAATTAGGAGCTGCTCCTTGTGGGCAGGAGCAATGTTGGCTCACGCTGTATCTGGGGCTGCAGTGGCTTTGGGTATCCCCACACTGCCCCAAACAAAACTGTGGTGAGTCCCCTGGGTGGGCACCAGGGTACCCACTTTTAAAGTGTGAGGGTCCAGAAGAAGGTGTCATCAGAGCCGAAATTAGCCCTGGAAAGGGGGGCATGTGTGCCCCTTCTCCTTTATATAAAAGAGTGGTCCTTAAGGATCGGGTCCACAGGGCCTAACAAGGCTCAGGAGGGGTGGTGGAAAAAGATCTGAAGTCCACTCCTAGCTGGCACTAGCATTTGTAAAGCTCCTGTCAGTGGATTTCGTGTTTGCTGTCACTTGGCAGGAGATTTGAAAATGCTCCAGCCAAGAAAGAATAAACACAGGTTAACCTGCCCACACCAGTTTGGGCAGGGAAACCTTTATGCCCCAGGGGTGGGCACTCCTGGACTCAGCCTGTGAGCCGGCCTGAAGTTGGGCTCCCTGGGGCCATTAGCAGCTCAAGGAGGGGGGCTGCATTCACCCTCCCACAAAGAATTGGCCCCGGGGGTGGGCTCCCCCAGACCTTTTGAGGCCACTGAGAAGGGGGCCATGCCCCCCTGATAATATATATTTTCAGCCGGGGGGTTGTCTCCGCCCTTATCCCTGTAAGGCTCAGGGAAGAGGACCGTACATCCCCTTTCCCAGAATACTAAATGTCAGCCCCAGGGATAGACTCCCCAGGTCCCCTAGAGGTTCAGGGAGGGGGGTGTGCCACCCCATAAAAACATTGGGTCCAGGGGAGAGCTACCAAGGTCCTTCAAAGACTTGGGGATGGGCGCTGCACTTCCCCCTCCCCAAATAAATATTTTGTGGCGACAGGGGTAGACTCCCCAGGGTATATATTGTAGAAATGTGGCCCGGCTGCATTTTTTCCCAAAGTTTTTCTTTTTTGGCATGAGGGGGGTCCCTCTGGGTCCCACCATAGGGCCTAGACAATCAGTGTTTCCTACATATTTTTTTTTACAACTTCAGGACAGGGCACCAAGTCCCTAAGACCTACCTATAGCTACCTACTGGAGGATGCCAGAAGGTTATATATATATATATTTATATATATATATATACATTTGTGGCCGGCGCTACATGGAAAGCCCCATTTTTTCTCTCATGAAGAGAATCTTGGAACACTTGAGAGCTATCAGGAACAATGGTACCTCATATCCCATGGCCAAGCATTGCAATATGCATGGCCCTAACACCGAAGTTCTTAAGATCTCTTTCTTTGGTATTGACAGGATACCAGCACACACAAGAGTGGGAGACAGGGAACGAACACCGAGGAGACTAGAGTCGGAGTATATCATCCGTCTACCCAGTAAACAGCCAGGCTGCCTGAAACTGAACTCAGACAAGACGGAAGTCCTCATCCTGGGCTCCTCGCCCTCCGCCTGGGACGACTCCTGGTGGCCCCCCGCCCTGGGCACCGCACCCAAACCGACAGACCACGCACGCAACCTGGGCTTCATCCTGGACTCCTCCCTCTCCATGACCAGACAAGTCAACGCCGTCTCCTCGTCCTGTTTCAACATCCTGCGCATGCTACGTAAGATCTTCCGGTGGATCCCCACCGAGACCAGGAAGACGGTCACCCTGGCCCTCGTCACCAGCCGTCTGGACTACGGCAACGCCCTCTACGCCGGAACCACCGCCAAGCTCCAGAAGAGACTCCAACGTATCCAGAACGCCTCGGCGAGACTCATCCTCGACGTCCCCAGACAAAGCCACATCTCCAGACACCTGAGAGACCTGCACTGGCTCCCGATCAACAAAAGAATCACCTTCCGGCTCCTCACCCACGCACACAAAGCCCTACACAACCAAGGCCCAGGATACCTCAACAGCCGCCTCAACTTCTACGCTCCCAAACGCCACCTCCGATCGACCAACCACGCCCTCGCCGCCGTCCCCCGCATCCGAAGAGCGACAACAGGAGGAAGGTCCTTCTCCTACCTGGCCGCCAAGACCTGGAACTCCCTTCCGACCCACCTCCGCCTGACCCAGGACCACCTCTCCTTCAGGAAGAAGCTCAAGACCTGGCTGTTCGAGCAGTAGCAGCTCCCCCCCCCCCCCTAGCGCCTTGAGACCCTCCGGGTGAGTAGTGCGCTCTATAAATGTCTTTGATTGATTGATTGATTGAACCAAGATGAGGAGCTCCATGTGCACCTAGGTTGATGGGTGGATCCACAACTCACTTGTTTCAGGATTTTCTGGGACAGCCCACTGTGCTCCTTCTACCTTTCCCTGTTCTTTACTTCTCACTTCTCACCTTGAGTCACAGGGGGTTCTCCCCCTTGCCCTGAACTTACAACCGTCACCCTATTTCAGGCAATATATCCTACTTTTTCCCCCCTTTTCCTGTGGTTACTTATTGGACATATGGGATCGTCTTCCTCATAGCAGTGCGTTTATAACTGTAGGGTATTTGTGTGACTCTGAATGAGGGATCTATACCTGGAATGCTGGTGGCTACTATGTTGGTAGGTCTCTGGACCATGCTGATATGACATATCGAAAGACTCTGAAGCTTGGCACTGGCCAACTACCATTTTGAAATTTGAAATTTGCTGTTGATGTGACATAAGGTCAAGTCAAGTCAAAAGGTAAGTTAATTTAGATCGTAATCTTTAAACCAATACACAGTGCTTACTTGCATTAAAATATTATCTATCAACAACAATTCATACAAAATTATCATTAAATTTCATTCCTTTAAAATAGCGGTGTAAATGGACTTCCCCCAGACATATGACAATTGGCACTGGGTACACATATTATCAGCTATTCCAATCATTTTTTATCCTAATAAAATTCATAAAACCAATTATCTCTAGACCAATTCTATTTAAAACATTAAAATCTATGTCTGATTTATTATAAAACTATGTACAACCTTTATAAATTTCCCAAGTGCGATTGCAATGTCAATGCTTGGAAGTTCTGTTATTAACTCAAGTGCTTGTCTCCTGTTCCTTATATCGTATTTTATAAATATTGGGCGCAGCCAAAGTTTACGCTGTTCTAAAATATTTATACAGTCCAGCAAAAAGTGCACGGGGTCCCCTTTTGTACCCAGCCTGCATTTACAATGCCCATTAGGGTCCAACATTTTGGTTTTAAATTCTTTATTTGATAACCATGGGTTGATCCCAATGCGTAATCTTAGGATCTCTTGTCTAAACCACGGGTTAGGCAATAGATCCAAGTAAGGGAACCAGGTTTCCTTTGCCCATGCCTTCATCATAAAATCCACTGATATTTTCTTACCAAGATATTCCCTATCCATGTTTCTAGTAGACACTTGTCCATTAGTTCGTAGTTCATGTTTTGAGCACTCTATAGTTAGCGAATCACAAGACATATCCACTTTTATATTTTCGCAGGCCTGTAACATTCTCTTCCTACACATTTTTGCCCATTTTAGGTCACTTCGTTGTATTTCATTTCGACACCAATGTGCAATTTTTTGATCAGTTTCAAGGCGTTTCCAGAATTGAATTACTGCACATTGTGCCTGAACTCCCCAAGCAGTTGTCCCTAGCACTGTTCTTATGGCTTGCACCATTGCCGATGGGGGTAGGGATAAGAGCTTTTTCAGGCATTTTCCTTCCTCTATGTCCCAGGCTCCCTTACCGCTCAAATAAAGGATTTCTGCTCCATAGAGGACTTGTGGTGGAATCATCACATTGAATGCTTTCAATAGTGGCCGATGAGACTTATCCCCATAGTCCCGGTTAAACATTTTTAAACCAGCAATTGAGGTTTGTGACTTCGCTTTTTGGGCTTCAAGGTGTGTTTGGCAATTTAATTTTCTATCGAACCACACACCTAGGTATCGGTATTCATTTACGGTTTCCAATTTAAGATCCCCTAAAAACCAATTAAACTTGATCACTTTTTTCCCAAAGCATAAGATTTTTGTTTTGTCTAGATTTACCCTTAAAAACAACTTTTTACAATATTTATTAAAAGAATTTAGTTTCCTTTGAAGGCCAATTTATGTTTGATCCACTATTACTAGATCATCTGCATATAGCAAACACGACACCTTTTTGCCATCCATTCTTGGACTGGCACTACCCTTCACTTCAAGGAATTCCGGTAATTCAGATAGAAAGATGGAGAATAACTGGGGGGCCAGTACTCAGCCTTGCCTCAGGCCATTTCCGATAGGGATTTTCGGCATCAGTGTCCCCTCAGTATCCCTGATAACTTGGGCCCAGTTTTCCAGGTGCAATTCTTTTAATACCGTCAACAAGTCTCTTGGGATATTTTTCTTAGTTAATATTTCCCAGAAACAGTCCCGGTCCACCGAGTCAAATGCGGCTCGGATGTCCACGAAGCAGCAACAGAGTTTTCCGTTCTGCTCCGTCGACTTCCTCGCCATTGCCCATAGGGAGAAGCAATGATCTATCATTGAATGACCTGCTCTGAACCCTCCCTGTTCAATCGGTATTATTGAGTGCTCCTCAACCCTGTCATTTAGTCTGTTTAGGACTAGTTTTGAAAAGACTTTTTCCCCTATGTCCAGTAGGTTTATCAATCTGTAGTTTTGCGGTTCCCCTGGGCTACCCTTTTTGTGGATAGGTCTGATTATTGCCCTCTTCCAATTTGTTGGCATTTTTCCCTCTGTTAGGATTAATTGGAAGAGATGGGAAAAAAACTGTGCCCACCATTTTGTTTGGGATTTAAGGATTATAGCTGGGAGGTTATCCGGCCCTGCCGCTCTAGTTAGATTCAACTTCTTAATTATTTCCCCAACGTGGTCTTCTACGAAATCTAATTTAAATTCGTCTGAGATTTCCTGCCAACCTGGGAGTACTCTTACTCCTGAGACTAATCTTGCTTCATACAGTTCCCTTATATATTTGTCCCAGGATGCTTCACTTACGACGCAGATCATGTCTCCAGCAGGGGAAGATGATGCTGCTTTTATCAATTTCCAAAATTGTCTCAAGTTCTTATTTTCAATTGATTCTAGCAGCTCTCCCCAGCATTTCTCTTTATACTCCCTTTTTGCATCGAGGACCATCTTTTTAAGCTCTACTTTTAGAGAGATAATATATTTTTTCCTCTCTTGCTTAAATTCTTTCTTTTGTTTTCTAGCTTCTGCCCTTATTTCCCTTTTTTTAATTTGGCAGTCCATTGAGAACCATTTCAGACGGCTGGCATGATTTATTAAACCTTTTCTTTTATTCTTTTTTAATTCTATCCTGAGACATTCGACTGATTGGGCAATTTTCTCCTCGTACCATTTTAGGTTTAAATTTTCTAGATGTACCAGTTCTGTCTTTTGTTGGAATGATTTTAACTTTTCCACATACTCTTTGGTTACTCTAGTTGTTGCCCTTTTTGGGTAATCTAATTCTTGGTGAATCACCTTTTCCCTTGGTTCCAACCTTCCCCATTTTAAACTTACAGAGAGCAGGTTATGATCGCTACCCTCACCGTGAAGTACCTTGAAGTCCTGCACTAAGGGGAAGTTCCAAGCTGGCATAAAAACATAGTCAATTGGGGAATTTTGTAGTCCTTTTTTAAAAGTCTTCTTTGCAGGGCAGTCTGATTTAAACCTGCCATTTAGGCAAAAGAGTCAATTTTCCCCCAAATAATTGACCAATTCCCAATCCAGCTTTGAGGGGTCACATGTTGGGAACTTTGCATAGGTTATTCCATAGGTGTCTAATAATTCTGTGTACCAACGATCGGTCTTCATTGCATATAGTTTATGGTTAAAATCCCCTAAAATTAGTAGTATGTCTGAAGTGTACCTTTCAGAAATATCATCTACGTCCTGTTTGAGGTTTCCCATCTCTCTTGCGTAGTCATCTACATTGTCCCACTGTATATATACATTTATGACAAGTAACTTTGCATATAACTTATCCTGGGAGAGATGGTTTATCCTACATACCAATAGCCATTTACACTTTACTTTTAACAATGTCACATTTCTTAATATCTTCATTGAGATAAGCGTCATTATTCCCCCCCGAAGGGCGACCAAATCTTTGTCTCGTTGCCGGTCGATTTAGTTAGTAATATCCCTCAAAGATAGGGGTTTCGCCGCATGCCCAAGTCTCTTGTAGGCAGGCAATTGCTACTTCATTTACACAATGCTTTATCTGTTCCCTTTTTAGGTCATTGCCTAGCCCATTTACATTCCATGTTAAGAGACTTAGGGCAGGCGGCAACCCTCTCTCCTACTCTATCTCGCTCAGTCCCCTGGCTACCCCACTTCCATCCAGATCGCACTCAATTGAGTCCCCTAGATAACTGCATTGACTCCAATTGCCCCACCAATCCTCTTTCACAGTGTTATTTATCACCACCTTTAGACGGTTACCCCCTTCCTCTTTACCCTGGTGTATTCTCACCTGTCTCTTCCTCAGACCTGCATGACAGTTTAGGAAGTCCCTTCCTTTAAGTGCATTTCCCCTTAGGTCTTTTTCAGTCAGCACCTTTACTCCCTCTTGGAGAATCTCACTGGCTGCCCTCAAAATTGCCTTTCTTACCAGATCTGAGTGTAACAATACTTTGTTATTTCCCTACCTGAGGTGCTATCTATGAAGCCCACCTGTCTTAGATCTTTTGTATCGATCCCACTCAGGCTTACACATCTTGAGAAGATCGCCAAAATTTGTGATCTATTTAGGGGTTTTATTTTTCTTGTCTTCTTACCCCTTTGGCCTTCTTCTGCTGGTTCTAAGTAGACCCATTTATTGTTCCCCTGTTCATATCCTTTCCCTGGGACGCTATGATTATCTGTCTTGGTCCTTTCTTCCCTGTTACTCCCATTTCTAGCTCGTGCTACTGAGATGTTTCTTCCAGGTTACGGTGTCTCAGGGGGGTCTGCCTTTGACTTTTTAGTGAGGTGGTTATTCTCTGACTTATGGATTTATTCTTTTGTACTATCTCTTTTGGGTCCTTGCCATTCTGTCTCTTTTTCTGTGTGTTTTGAGCCTTCCTTAATGCTTCTATTTCCGAAGGTCTGGTCGGGCCAAAGGCCCGAGCCATGACGTTTAGTGTACCTCCGGTTTCCTTTTTCTTCATCTTTTCCTTAGGCGCTACCTGTCTGGCCTGCTTTTTTCCTGCTCTTCCTTTGGTGTGGGGTTTTACATGGTCACATCTCCTTCTTATCAGCATTGGGCGCCTAGAGATATACACATTATCTGGGGGCTCTACCAGACCGCTTTCCAAGCTTTGTTCAGTAACTTGGGGAGTTCCTACTGGTCTTATCAGGGTAGACATTTGACCTTTAATTCCAGTCAACTCATCCTCAATCTTCTTTAGGTATTGCTTTTGAGCATTCAGAACCCCATTGTTCAACAATGTAACTTCGAGGATCCCTTGCAGAGATTTTTGTAACATTAATAGAAGGTCCATCATTGAGGTGGTAGGGGCCACTGAAAGATCAGGATCCTGTTGGCTGTTTCTCTCTGGGATTATTTGGCTTCTAATTTCCCCAGGATTCTGCGTATTTGAGTTATTTCCCCTTTCTTCACTCAATGGTACTTGGCTGGGGGGTGCCCCCCAAACAAAACTTGTCTCAAGGCTAACTCTTCTCAGATGGTCTTCATTCCCCGAAACTTGGAGGGAGAACAGTTTTGGGGATGAAGAGAGCCGAGGTACCAGCAGATTTGAATTCTGACTGTTTAGTGTTAAATTTATTAATAAGGGATCCTCCATCTCATCTTCCTGTTCTTTTCCTAGCATTCCTCTCAGGTTTTGATCCACTTGAAGCACATCATCTGTTTCTCTATTTGTTGTCTCGGAGCCATCCTCATCATCAAAGTCCACATTAATTGCCGTTGGATTTTGGATTTTATAGTGTTTACCTAAGAAGTCCTTTACTGGGTTAGAGGGCTCTGTAGTCTGTTTTTTAAAAGATATTGAGGAGCACCCCTTTTTTGCTTGCGGGGCCTTTTTTGATCCTTTTTTGCATTACCCTTTCTTGCGTCTCCCCGCGGAAATGTCCTCCTGGGAAATCAGACTCTCTTGGCTCTCTTCCCGTAATCTGGATTCAGCCGGTATTTCGCTCGTCTCCAGGCTGTTGTCTTGCGCATCCTTCCGTGCTTTCTGTCTTAGTTTGGGGCCCATACCCTTTTATGGGATTAAATTGGGGGGGTTATTTGCTTTATCCCTACTAAACTTCCTTTCTTCTTACTTTACAGTGTGAGTAAGTAATCGCCAATTGATATTCATATATTCTAGCTTAAAACATATACTCCTCCACACTCCTCCACACTGTAGCTCACTTACCTCTGTTGTGTACTATCCACCAGCCTGCCTTGCCGAGGGTTAATGATGATCTCTTCCTTTTCCTCCTTCTCTGGGAGTTTTTCAGTATTTTTCCCAAGTTGGGGCACCCAAAAGCTCAAGGGTTCAGGCTTAATGGAAAAACTCAGCCTTAGTTCAACACTCGAGATTCCCGAGATTCCGTTTTGCAATACCCCCCTGGGATCGCAACTGGCCGCTCCTCGCGCCCTTCTACGTCTCCCGGTCCTAGGTTTTCTCTGGCCACAACCGGGGGTGCCCAAGCGCTTTGCCGTATAGGTGCGGGTTTCACATAGACAAGAGGCGAGGAAATGAGGGTGATGGATTGACTTCACCACTCCTCCGTACCGCGCCTCGCAGCACAAGCGGCCCGAGCAAACTGCGAGGGGCACACCCCTCGGCTCGCGCCCCCTGCCACTCAAAACACCGCGCCTCAGCGTCTGGGGTCAATACACGCCTCCTGGGTCCACTGGGCGTTTTTCAGCGCTTTTTCTCCGCAACAATCCTCAGTGCAGCTCGCAGCTCACGGCTCTGAGCGTCCGCGGCGTTTTCGCGCCGTTTGATCCGGCGTCTCTCGTGGCACGATACTCCTCCTCCTCCGGTGCTTCAGCAAGGCAAGGTAAGGCGGGGCGTAGCAACAACCAGAGCACAGCGCCTGAGACACAAAATCCATTTGCTTCAGGTCAGGTGACATAAGGTAATTCTCATTGATTTCTTCTCTATCTAAACTACTAGTAGCCCTGTAATGTATTTGTGCATTTACGATGAAGTATGAATTTCTCCTTTTGTAAATGTTTATTTTTCCCTTCTGTTCATTTCGGTTTTTCTTGTATTTATATAATTGATTTTAGGTTGACAAGGAATCTGTCATTTGAAATCTCCATATATGATTTTAATATATTGGGGAAGCCTGTCTACCATGTTCTCTAGTGTATACACTCAGGTGTATGTGTTAGTTTTTAAAGATAATAGTTCACACTGGAGATGTTATTGTGCTTTGAAAAAGACCTTGGTGGTCGAAACGTGTTAGCTTCAATTAAACATGTTGCTGAAATTACCCTTTGAGTGCGGGCATTCTTGGCTGGCGCGGGTGTGTCTGCATTGTCCTCATATAAATGACAAAGGGGGTAATATTGTGCTATGGTCCCTGTCTCTGTACAAAGCTGAAGCAAACTCACAACTCAATAATAGGAGCTGTTACAGCAGAATGTCCCCCAACAGTTTTAACTTGATCAAGGAGGGGTTCCACACGGAATTGACCAGGTGGCGGGGATGCTATTGCTTACCAATGAGGAATTTAAATTCCTAAAGGTTGAACATCCGGTTATCCCAGTCCTCTATCTCATCCCAAAAAGCCATAAGCACGCCACCAACCCCCCAGGGAGACCAATTATATCTGCCATAGAGGGGCTGTTTGAAACCACCTCTAAATACATTGACCACTTCCTTCAGGATCAAGTCAGGAATCTGCCATCATTTATTCTTGATACTGGAGATTTCCTTATGAAAATGTATGACATTGTTTGGGATGAAGCATACATCTTTATGACCTTAGATGTTTCATCCCTGTACACCAGTATCAGACATGAACAAGGACTGAGGGCTACTAAGTACTTTTTAGGGGCCAGACCTATTAGTGTGTTTCAACATACTGTGATGCTACTCCAAATGATGGAGTGGTGTTTAGAGAATAACTTATTTTTGTTTGACAAGCAACTGCACAAACAGATACATGGGTCAGCGATGAGCACCTGCTTCACTCCCAGCTATGAAAATTTGCATATGGGCTGGTGGGAGGAGCAGGAACTCATCACAGAATTTGCTGATGAATGGACGGACAACATTGTTATTTGGTCATGTTACATCGATTACTTCTTTGTATTATGAAGGGGTTCCATTGAATCGGCGAAGGGCTTTGTTGATCGTCTTAACATCAATGAGTTAAATCTATCCTTCACCAGCAATATTAGTACAAGCCAGGTTGAATTTCTTGATCTGAAAGTCTATGTTCACAACAATTGTATTCATACTAAGACTTTATGCAAGGAGACTGCAAGAAATTCCATTCTTCATGTGCAGAGTTTTCATCCACAGATACTGAGGCAGAGTATTCCTTATTCTGAAAACCTGCGCATGAAGTACAACTGCAGTGAATCTCACTCCTTAAGGGATGTCCAAGCACACAAAGTCAAAGTCAAAGTCAAAAAGATTTATTTGTGTTGGTACTCGACAGAGGACCACAAATATAACATATAAAACAAGAAAAATAACAAGAAAATGTATGCATCACAGACTAATATAAAAATAACATAGTTTTAAAAAATTTGTAAAAATTATAACACACAAATTCATTCGGAGGCATTTTGCCCGCTGTTAATAGTTCTTTTTCCTTTGTTAACCTGCAGGTTCGATATATTGAATCAATATATAGAGCACGGGCTGCTACTACTTTAGGATTAGGGCAAACCAATAGTAAATGCTCCACAGTCTGCTCGCCCCCTTGACATAACGAACAAAGATAGGAGCATTCCCCAGCTGACCATTTTGATTTATGGGATTGGACAGGTAAAATCCCTATTCGTAACATCAGGATCACCCTCCTTGCACTATGAGTAAGGGAAAACAATATGTAAGGCTGGGTGTGTTTATACTCTATACGTTCAGTGTATGATTTGAATGTTTTTAATTTATTGCTATGTGCATAGTCCAAATCAAAACTCAACCTCGGTGTGAAACATTTAAGAAAGAGTTTTAGTTGCGATACAGACCAGGTCAATAAAATATCTGTAGTAATTTCAGCCATTCGAAATGCAGCTGACATATTCACTAAAAAAGTTTGCTTAGCTGCTTCTGTGTCAAAGGTTTCTTTTTGTAGCAGATATCTGAGTGTTCCCTCCTTTGCATGGAGGAGATTGTAGGCCCACCTGATAATGTTGGCCACGGCCGTGGCAAAAGCACTTGTAATTGCAAATTCTAGCCGTAAAACCTGAACTGGTGTTGCAACTGGAACCTTCATCATTCTTTTCAAAATTTTCCCCTCTTGGCGATCCATGAAGCCCCATTGTTTTATAGGAATATATTCCGTAGCATAAGACAGGACTGCAGGAATTTTCACTTTGTATATTTTCAATAATGAGGAAAAATGCCTGCTCCCCGTGGCGCTGTAGAGTCTTGAAAGTGCTCCAGCATGTAAATCGGATTTCTTTATTAATTTATCTATATGCTTTATGTTTGTTAGATTCTTTGACAGGATCCTGCCAAGGTATATATATTCTTTCTCTTCATCGATCTTTTCACCTCCTAGCCTCCAGTTGTATTTAACGCTTTTTTTCCTCCCAGAGAAGGCGACAACTTTTGTTTTCTTGACATTCGGGATTAAGAAATTTTCGTTTGAGTAATGAAACAAAATGTCAAGAGAATTTTGCAGGCCAAATGGGGTGAGATCAAACATAACTATGTCGTCCGCATAGAGCAACGAGTGAATTCTTTGTTTGCTTATTTTTGGAGGCAGGCTTGAGCCCTTCTGTAGCTGGTTTGGCAAGTCACTGAGGTATAATGAGAATAACATAGGGGCTAGTAGACAACCCTGCTTGAGACCATTTTCTGTATTTATAACTTTCGTTAGACCTTTTTCGCCCCCCATTTGGACTTGACACCAAGTTGTAGTATGAAGGCTTATTATTACCTGTAGCAAATATTCATTGATTCCAAGACTCCTCAGTTTATTCCATAATGTATATCGATCAACACGATCGAATGCGGTCGAATAGTCTATAAATGCCATATAGACCGTCTGTTTTCTTCGTGTGACATATTTATGGAGAATAACCTGGATAATTGCAATATTGTCCGTGACAGAGTGTTTCGGTCTGAAACCAGCCTGGAACATGGGTATCAAACCCAGTGAAAAAGCCCAGTTTTTCAATTGCAATAATACTTCAGCAGCGAAAATTTTTCCGGTAGCATCCATCAATGCTATTTGACGGTAATTTCCTGCTACCGTTTTGCAACCTTTTTTATAAATAGGGATGATAATACTCCCCTGCCATGATTTTGGTACTTGTCCAGTGGTAAAATATAATTAAAGAGTGGGGTTAGCAAAAAACTCCATTCCTTAGGATTCATCTGCAGGACCTTGATAGGAATTTGGTCGGGGCCAAAGGCACCTGTACTTCTTGCCTTACGAATGTGGGTTTCTACCATTATTGTTGTTGTTTTAGGAATTAATAATGGTTTTTCCTTTACTTTATCTGCACCGTTTTCTTGTGGTTTGACCATATTTAGTTTGTAAAGATCTGTCAGATAAATTTCCCACTCTTTCGGAGGAACCGGTACTGCTAGTAATTTCTTTTTTGTTCCTGTGATCTTAGCTATTAGTGACCAGTAAGTTCTCTGGTTTGGTTCTTTTGCAGCAATTTGTAAGTCCACCCAATTGTGATCTTGAACGATTTTTTTCTTACTTATTTTTTCTCTTCTCAGTTGATTTTTCAGTTTATTTATTTCTTTCTGTTGGGTAGGAGAAGAGTGTAAATATTGAGCTCGTATCAGTTTATTTAGTTTTTTCTTTGTCAGAGTATTCCGGCTTTTATTGGTATTTTTCTTCATTTTATTACCAGCATTTCTTTGAAGATTCATTTTTATTAATACCTCTTTAAGTTCGGTAAGCATACTCTCAAAGTTTTCTATAAGATCTTCCGAATACAGATTCTTCAAGAAGTGGTTATACTTAACCAGTTTTATTATTTTATTCATAGAAGATGGATTCCAAAAGATACGTCTCTGATCGCTGTTTACCAGAGTTTCATTTCTGTCAAGGATCATCCGTCCTTCTACTGCAGATTGAGCCGACCAGCTGGTACATAGTTGCATCACGGCGTGATCGCTGTCTGATGTAAAGTTGAAATGAAGATGAGACATGGTTTCGAATAGATCTTTGCCACAGATGATATAATCAATTATCGAAGGGCTCCCGTTTCCCTGTCTTGTGTATGATGCCGGGATGTCTCCTTCAATGTTCCCATTCAGGATTACTCCATTTATATTGAATAGCACTGATAACAATATTTTCCCTCTTTTATTAGATTGAATGTCTTTGGGGAATTGAGGAGTAGAAGATTCCAGGCTTTCCTCTTCAAAAATTCTTCCCCACTTTTTTATTTCGGGATTGGAAATTTTCCCATTGAAGTCACCCATTATTATATAAGGTGGAAACAGATGGGCTTCTATTATTTGTAAGATGATTTCCAGGGTATCTTCATATAGGGTGTCGTACTTTCTTCCAGGGGGGGCGTATATATTAAAAAGCAACATTGCTCTTTGTGGGGTCGTGTTATAGATTTTTAATAAGAGCTTAATACATTGCAGATTGTCACTATTGGTCTCAACTATCTCTTGTGCCCATAAGTAATCCTCTCTTATTAGAATAGCCAAACCTCCTTTAGCATGGCCCCGATTAGTGGCTTTTGCAGATATGTTATAGACATAGTAGCCTTTTTGTGAGAAGGATTCTGTTGCCCAAGTTTCTTGTAGGGTAAGAATATCTGGGTGGTTGTTAAGGACTTCCAGATCAATCTCAAATAATGCCACAAGATTGGAGCGAGATAACTGGGGATCACACACTCACTTAGGGTGAAAAGGAAAGCCCTCACACACCGACCTAGTCAGTGTCATGCTTCATCATCGGGCCCCACCAAAGAGGCCGAGTGCCTCTTTGGTGTGCTACAACGCCAGAAAGACTGCGGAGCTGGTTGTGTGAAGGAGGACGTGCTGTGAGGGTGAGTTAAATTAAAAGTGTCTAAATGAGTATCAAAAAAAAAAAAAATTTTTTATTAAATGATCCCTAAGACACGATTTAACAGGTATTATGTGTCTGAATTTAGTTGCCAAGGATTAGGAATGGTAAAATTCAGATAAATACAGTGAATAAATTCGTCAGTCAACATGTTTCTGCCATTTTGCAGGCTTAAATTTGCCAAGGCATTCTTCAGGACTAAACCCCGGCGGTATGGACTCTCTAATCGTCCACCCTAACCAAGGGACGTGAAAGTGAAAAAAAGTGGGTGAAAAAAGTGCATAAAAAGGGGAGAGCAAATGCTCAATCCCAAAAAAACTCCAAATTCGGGAGTATTTCTGCACCTGTAAAGTGAAAGTACACATACAAACACAAACACAAACATACAATAATTAATAAATGCCATTGCGTTTGGTTGTAGTGCTCCTTAAAGTGTGGCAAAACTCACGTGCCCAAAGTAACAGGTAGGTTTAACACCATCCACATAACCCTAATGGGATGATATCGGTAACTCTGGGACGTGGGGTGATAAGGTGTTTTAAAATACACTTAATTGGAACAAAAACAAGTTAAAAGCACACTCTATGTACTCCTTCTGAAGGGATCAATTGACCAAAGGGTCGGTGACCCCCTAGTTTGGTAATAACATACATAATTCTCACTTTAAAATATGGCGCTACTTGCACCATGGGTCTCGGGAGGGGGGTTGGAGCGAAATTGGCACATCCTATAAATGAAAGAAGAAGTATTAGCCATTCGGTCCCGAAAAACGGGCAGTACTTAGCTCTGTATCCAGGCCGATCTGCGTTCAGCAGCACTCACGCCCTCGTTGCTCGCAGCCCGCTTAGACACCTAGGAACTCCCTCGTGACCGGACCCCGTCGATGGAGAGCGGGGCCGGTGAGTGAGTATAAGAGCGAGGGCGCAGGGCGTTGCGTTCTTCCTGGTGGGCGTGCCCGACCAGGAAGAGGCCAGGAGCGCGCCCACCCTCCGTTGCAACGAGGCCTGACACGCACCAGACTGGGAAAGGCGTCGCGTCCTTCCTGGTGGGCGTGTCACACGAAAGAGAGGCCTGGAATGCGCCCGCCCCCCATCTGCATAGGAGGCTTGGAACGCACCGGACCGGGTCGGTGTGAGAGAATGATAACACCGTATTTCATGGGCAGTACTGAGTTGGAATACCGGTGCTAGATGATCAAATAACAATAAGAAATTAGCAATGCTGTATATAGCCAATGTTATTAGAGAGAGGGCGACTGATGAGGTCAGTAGATAGCGCCCTAGTTGTGCACTCCAGCACCCATAGAATTAGTATGATGAGATACTGTACACAGTGTGGGGAGCAGGAAAAGGAGAGAGACATACTGCCAAAAAGCAACACATAGCACAGAACAGGCAATTAGCTTAGAATTGTCCTTTTTAAGACAAAATGCAGAAAATGCAGGGTGATGGGTCAGATAGTCATATTGATACTCAGGATAATACAGTGTTCCATGGGATATCATCGTTAAGGCCGGTGGTATGGGTCCCCAAGCGATACACCCAGCGTTGTTCTTTCTCAAAGAGTCTGCTTGTGATATTGGTGGTCCCTTGGAGTGCTTCAATTACAGTCCACCTCATATCATTGGGTGTGTGATTGCTGTCTAGGAAATGACGGCTCAGCTTGGTGGTTAGTTTTTTACACCTTATGTTGCTTCGGTGTTCGCATATACGTTGTTTTACCCTGCGGGTAGTCATGCCAATGTAGCGAAGCTGGCAAGTGCAGGTGATCATATACACGACATTGGTAGTGTTGCAGTTAGTGTGTTCTCTCTGTACCCAGACCTTCCCTGGTTCCAATGCTAAGGTTTTAGTTGCTTCTGTCAGGTGGCAAACCGCGCAATCCGAACATGGGTAGTGACCTATAATTTTTGGTAGGCCCCACGCTGCGGTTATAGATGGCGCATTACTGATAGGTTTCTCTTTCGGCCTGGTGTGGACTAGTGCATCTTTTAAGCTTCGACCTTTTTTGAAAGAAAACAGTGGTTTCTCCCAGTTTTCTTTACAGGATGTGATGATTTTCCAGTGTTTGTTAATTGTCTTTTTCATCACATTGGACAGACTGTTGTAAGTTGTTACACACGTCAGTGGGATTGAATCCGGGTTCTTATCTTTTTCAGCCAGGAGTACCTCTCTAGGCTGGTTTCTGGCTCTTTTTAGGCCCTTATTCAGAATTGGAGCTGGGTAACCCCTGTCTTTCAATTTTTCGGTAAGAATGGTTGACTGTTCCTTGAAATCAGAGAGGGCACTACAGTTTCTTCTAAGTCTCAAATATTGCCCATAGGGGAGATTCTCTTTAAGGGGGCGAGGGTGAAAACTTCTGAAGTCAAGAAGATTGTTTTTAGCTGTGGGCTTATGGTGGGTCTTGGTCGTAAGCCCAGTACCAACAGCAGAGATGACCACATCAAGGAAGACAATGTCTGTTTTGCTAGTGTTGTGTGTGAATCTCAGGTTATGATCTAGCGTGTTAATCCAGGTCAGGAATGTGTCCAGTTCACCATCACTACCTGTCCAGAGAAGCAGAATGTCATCAATATAACGCTTCCAAAGAAGCATGTGAGTTGAAAACGTTGCAGTGGGGGGTAGAATGAATTTGGCCTCAAAATCCGCAACGTATAACCCTGCCACGCTGGGAGCAAAGACACTACCCATCGAGGTCCCTGAGCATTGGAGGTACAGCCTGTCTTTGAAAGAGAAAAAATTCTCTTTGAGGGCTATGGTGGCACATTCAATGATGAAGGTTTTAGGTGTCTGATAGTTCCATTCAATGGAATCTAGAGATTTCCTCAGGACATTGATGGTATCGTCCTGAGGAATACTCGTGTAAAGGCTTTCTACATCGAGGGTCACTAAGGTAACTGAATTCTCAGTGAACGTTATTCCTGATAAAAGTTGTAAGAGGCTCTTGGTGTCTTTGAGGTACGTGGGAGTGGATTGTACCAGAGGTTTCAAGAAATAGTCACAAAATTGTGACAGGGGCTCCAGGAGTGAACCGATCCCTGACACGATGGGGCGTCCTGGTGGCGGCAATCGATTCTTGTGCATCTTGGGCAGGGTGTAAAAGTATGGAATCACCTTGCTGGGATTGTTTAGGAAGTCAGCTTCGTTTTTAGACAGATGTTCGCATTCCTCAGCATGGCGGACCAGGTTTGTGATCCTTCTGGTGAGATCTGCTGTAGGATCAATAGTAAGTGGGGTGTAGTTTCTGGTGTCCCCCAGCAGGTCATTACAGGTTTTTTCGTAGTCAACGGTATTCTGGATAACTATCCCTCCGCCCTTGTCTGCCGGCTTTATGGTTATAGAGGTATCATTCTGTAATGTCCGTAGCGCTAGATGTTCGGCTGTGCTAAAGTTACCAAAGGTCCTAGGAGTTTGATGTATCTCCAGATCCTTGGATACGGCCTGCTCAAAAGCGGTGATAGCTGCCGGGACAGTGTGGTTAGGAGGGGTGAAAGTGGAACTTAGTCTGAGTGCAATAGGAATAACAGGGGTAGACAAGGGAACCAGGACAATCAGCGCCAATGGTATCCTCCCCCCCCCCCAAATGGGAATGGGTCCGAACCCTTATGCATTCCAACAGCCACAATTCCCATTCATGGGATGGAACCCTGGCTTTATGCCCCCTGCACAATTCCAGAATCAATATCGACAGCCTTTTTTAGAGAACGGCCGGAGGGGCAGAGGCAAAAGAAGAGGCAACAACAGAGTGACCTGGGAAGAGGAAGATCCAGTAGCGAATCACACCCGCAGCAACCAACAGCCAGGAACGAGCGGGATTTGAGTCTGGTGACGAATTTATCTGATAGGTCCCTTACAACCACTGAAACCCAAGTACTGGAGAAAGGCTTAGGTTTTGTCCCGTTGGCTAGGCCGGACAAATTCAAACTACATTGTGAACTTGCGAGCTTTTTTCGAAAACTTAAACTCAAGGCATTTTTTGAAGGTAAGACAGACCCAAACGAGGCTGCCAGGAAAGGAGACACGGGACTCAGACTAAGTTCCACTTTCACCCCTCCTAACCACACTGTCCCGGCAGCTATCACCGCTTTTGAGCAGGCCGTATCCAAGGATCTGGAGATACATCAAACTCCTAGGACCTTTGGTAACTTTAGCACAGCCGAACATCTAGCGCTACGGACATTACAGAATGATACCTCTATAACCATAAAGCCGGCAGACAAGGGCGGAGGGATAGTTATCCAGAATACCGTTGACTACGAAAAAACCTGTAATGACCTGCTGGGGGACACCAGAAACTACACCCCACTTACTATTGATCCTACAGCAGATCTCACCAGAAGGATCACAAACCTGGTCCGCCATGCTGAGGAATGCGAACATCTGTCTAAAAACGAAGCTGACTTCCTAAACAATCCCAGCAAGGTGATTCCATACTTTTACACCCTGCCCAAGATGCACAAGAATCGATTGCCGCCACCAGGACGCCCCATCGTGTCAGGGATCGGTTCACTCCTGGAGCCCCTGTCACAATTTTGTGACTATTTCTTGAAACCTCTGGTACAATCCACTCCCACGTACCTCAAAGACACCAAGAGCCTCTTACAACTTTTATCAGGAATAACGTTCACTGAGAATTCAGTTACCTTAGTGACCCTCGATGTAGAAAGCCTTTACACGAGTATTCCTCAGGACGATACCATCAATGTCCTGAGGAAATCTCTAGATTCCATTGAATGGAACTATCAGACACCTAAAACCTTCATCATTGAATGTGCCACCATAGCCCTCAAAGAGAATTTTTTCTCTTTCAAAGACAGGCTGTACCTCCAATGCTCAGGGACCTCGATGGGTAGTGTCTTTGCTCCCAGCGTGGCAGGGTTATACGTTGCGGATTTTGAGGCCAAATTCATTCTACCCCCCACTGCAACGTTTTCAACTCACATGCTTCTTTGGAAGCGTTATATTGATGACATTCTGCTTCTCTGGACAGGTAGTGATGGTGAACTGGACACATTCCTGACCTGGATTAACACGCTAGATCATAACCTGAGATTCACACACAACACTAGCAAAACAGACATTGTCTTCCTTGATGTGGTCATCTCTGCTGTTGGTACTGGGCTTACGACCAAGACCCACCATAAGCCCACAGCTAAAAACAATCTTCTTGACTTCAGAAGTTTTCACCCTCGCCCCCTTAAAGAGAATCTCCCCTATGGGCAATATTTGAGACTTAGAAGAAACTGTAGTGCCCTCTCTGATTTCAAGGAACAGTCAACCATTCTTACCGAAAAATTGAAAGACAGGGGTTACCCAGCTCCAATTCTGAATAAGGGCCTAAAAAGAGCCAGAAACCAGCCTAGAGAGGTACTCCTGGCTGAAAAAGATAAGAACCCGGATTCAATCCCACTGACGTGTGTAACAACTTACAACAGTCTGTCCAATGTGATGAAAAAGACAATTAACAAACACTGGAAAATCATCACATCCTGTAAAGAAAACTGGGAGAAACCACTGTTTTCTTTCAAAAAAGGTCGAAGCTTAAAAGATGCACTAGTCCACACCAGGCCGAAAGAGAAACCTATCAGTAATGCGCCATCTATAACCGCAGCGTGGGGCCTACCAAAAATTATAGGTCACTACCCATGTTCGGATTGCGCGGTTTGCCACCTGACAGAAGCAACTAAAACCTTAGCATTGGAACCAGGGAAGGTCTGGGTACAGAGAGAACACACTAACTGCAACACTACCAATGTCGTGTATATGATCACCTGCACTTGCCAGCTTCGCTACATTGGCATGACTACCCGCAGGGTAAAACAACGTATATGCGAACACCGAAGCAACATAAGGTGTAAAAAACTAACCACCAAGCTGAGCCGTCATTTCCTAGACAGCAATCACACACCCAATGATATGAGGTGGACTGTAATTGAAGCACTCCAAGGGACCACCAATATCACAAGCAGACTCTTTGAGAAAGAACAACGCTGGGTGTATCGCTTGGGGACCCATACCACCGGCCTTAACGATGATATCCCATGGAACACTGTATTATCCTGAGTATCAATATGACTATCTGACCCATCACCCTGCATTTTCTGCATTTTGTCTTAAAAAGGACAATTCTAAGCTAATTGCCTGTTCTGTGCTATGTGTTGCTTTTTGGCAGTATGTCTCTCTCCTTTTCCTGCTCCCCACACTGTGTACAGTATCTCATCATACTAATTCTATGGGTGCTGGAGTGCACAACTAGGGCGCTATCTACTGACCTCATCAGTCGCCCTCTCTCTAATAACATTGGCTATATACAGCATTGCTAATTTCTTATTGTTATTTGATCATCTAGCACCGGTATTCCAACTCAGTACTGCCCATGAAATACGGTGTTATCATTCTCTCACACCGACCCGGTCCGGTGCGTTCCAAGCCTCCTATGCAGATGGGGGGCGGGCGCATTCCAGGCCTCTCTTTCGTGTGACACGCCCACCAGGAAGGACGCGACGCCTTTCCCAGTCTGGTGCGTGTCAGGCTTCGTTGCAACGGAGGGTGGGCGCGCTCCTGGCCTCTTCCTGGTCGGGCACGCCCACCAGGAAGAACGCAACGCCCTGCGCCCTCGCTCTTATACTCACTCACCGGCCCCGCTCTCCATCGACGGGGTCCGGTCACGAGGGAGTTCCTAGGTGTCTAAGCGGGCTGCGAGCAACGAGGGCGTGAGTGCTGCTGAACGCAGATCGGCCTGGATACAGAGCTAAGTACTGCCCGTTTTTCGGGACCGAATGGCTAATACTTCTTCTTTCATTTATAGGATGTGCCAATTTCGCTCCAACCCCCCTCCCGAGACCCATGGTGCAAGTAGCGCCATATTTTAAAGTGAGAATTATGTATGTTATTACCAAACTAGGGGGTCACCGACCCTTTGGTCAATTGATCCCTTCAGAAGGAGTACATAGAGTGTGCTTTTAACTTGTTTTTGTTCCAATTAAGTGTATTTTAAAACACCTTATCACCCCACGTCCCAGAGTTACCGATATCATCCCATTAGGGTTATGTGGATGGTGTTAAACCTACCTGTTACTTTGGGCACGTGAGTTTTGCCACACTTTAAGGAGCACTACAACCAAACGCAATGGCATTTATTAATTATTGTATGTTTGTGTTTGTGTTTGTATGTGTACTTTCACTTTACAGGTGCAGAAATACTCCCGAATTTGGAGTTTTTTTGGGATTGAGCATTTGCTCTCCCCTTTTTATGCACTTTTTTCACCCACTTTTTTTCACTTTCACGTCCCTTGGTTAGGGTGGACGATTAGAGAGTCCATACCGCCGGGGTTTAGTCCTGAAGAATGCCTTGGCAAATTTAAGCCTGCAAAATGGCAGAAACATGTTGACTGACGAATTTATTCACTGTATTTATCTGAATTTTACCATTCCTAATCCTTGGCAACTAAATTCAGACACATATTACCTGTTAAATCGTGTCTTAGGGATCATTTAATAAAAAATTTTTTTTTTTTGATACTCATTTAGACACTTTTAATTTAACTCACCCTCACAGCACGTCCTCCTTCACACAACCAGCTCCGCAGTCTTTCTGGCGTTGTAGCACACCAAAGAGGCACTCGGCCTCTTTGGTGGGGCCCGATGATGAAGCATGACACTGACTAGGTCGGTGTGTGAGGGCTTTCCTTTTCACCCTAAGTGAGTGTGTGATCCCCAGTTATCTCGCTCCAATCTTGTGGCATTATTTGAGATTGATCTGGCCTCTCTCTTTTTGTTTATCTACATTGAACCGGGGATTGAGAGAAGCCGTCTTGACTCTCCCTACCTCTCCCATTGTTGTTTTTTGTTAAGGACTTCCTTCATTTTATTTGTTGTTCTTCCTGCGATGTTCCACGATATAAACTTTAGACCTAGGTTAAACAGGATACTTCAATTGGCTAGAATTTTTCTTACAGTTCAGCGTCCCCGATAACCAGGTCCACGACTTCTCAGTGTCGATTTCAGTAGCTTTGTTCTCCTTTGGTTCCAAGTACCACACTTCCCTTTCCCCTTTGTTCACACGAATTTTCAGGATCTCTTCTTCTTGTCGTATATCTCTAAAGTAGCTGGCCCCTGCGTCTTCAGGCATCAGGGAAGATCTAGGACCATTGTTTGGGTATGGGTTAGAGATTAGTTGCATGTTGTTGTTTGCGGTTTTGTAGTTTTTATTTCCTTTGGGCTCAACCTTCTCAGTTACATCATATCCAAATCTGTGTATTATTTCCTTTTCCCGTAGTATAATCCCGGGTATTACGGGAGACCAAAAAGAAACCATTGCGATTTTATTGTGACCTCTTTTGGGGAAAGTTACTAGATCTATTTCACAGCTAGACAATAGTTGAAGAGACTTTATGTTTTGCAAGAGGTTGAGTATCCTGCCTCTATTGAGTGGTGTATTATCAGTGGGGAAAAGTTCTTCAAATTGAAGTGCATTAGACAGTATATCAACGCTGCATTTATTATCCTTCTCATTGCTTTTGTTAGAATCGAAATTTTCATGTCTTGTCTTTATTTCTATCCTGGTTGGGAGGTATTCATCCGCCCTTGGATTCAATACAGGTTTTGTATCCATACTTATTCCTTTGAGGAATTCTCCTTTTTTACTAGTATGTGGCGTGCTTTTCTCATCGCTTTTCTCCTGTAAATCTCTTTGAGGTATATTGATTTTTTGGAATTTAAGTTTACGGGTTTTCTTTTTGGGAATCCATCTAAGAGGGTTTTTCCTCTTTTTATTTTTCCCTTTTTGATCGAGTTCCTTGGATTTATTTGCTGTTAAATCTCCTATTAGAGTTTCTGACTTAGTTTTTGTACAAGGATCTTCATCTTCCTTTACTAGATCTTTGTCGTAAATATCCTCTTTCCTGTTTTTGTTAAAAATCGGAAATTGCTTTTGCGTTTTATGCGATTTTTCTCTAAATAGTCTTTTTAAGGAATAGAGTGTAGATTCATTGAAAGATTCCGTTTTTTTCCTTTTATAAGTTTCTGTAAGATCTTCTTCTGATGTCTGAGTAGAAGAGTGACAATTGCTTTGTTTGTGATCATTTTCCCTTTGTTCAGCGGTATCCTTTAATTGATGTTCTATTATTTTTAAGGACTCCTTTTTCCTTTTCTCTTCTACTAGAAACTTTAAAATACCAATTTGGACATCCAGAGTTTGATCTGAGTTTTCAAGGATGTTTCCTAAAAAGGAGAGAACTGATTCTAATATTTCTTGTAATGAGAAAAGAGCCTTAGATATAGGCATTGCAGATTTATCGAGATTATTGTTTTCAGTTAGAAAGGGGTCCAAAAAGGAATCTTGTTCTTGTATGGATATTTTTTCTGTATCTGTTTTTAGTAGCTTTTTTTCGGAGCTATATTCTTCTGCTTTTTGATTGAATATACTTGAATCCTCTAATTTTTGTAGACTCTCATTGCCCTTTATAATGAGTAGATTAAAATGCGAACTATTTTGTTCTGGCTTATGATTAAGTATACTTAGAACCTCCGATTTATTAAAACTCTCATAGCCCTTTTTAGGAGTTGATGATTTCAGAACGCTAGAGTTACAGTCTGTTGGTTGTTGGTCATTCATTGAGTGAATAGACTTATTGGCGGACGCCGTGTCACTTACATTATGAGACAAATGGGGGGATTCTGATAAACATGTTAGGTCCCCTAAAGTCCCAGGTGGGTCATTTTCAGTGACAGACATTACTTTATCAAGATTCTTTTTTGATGGTAAAGAAGAAAAATATTCGTTGATTGCTGGAGTTAAAGTACCTCGGCCAGGTTTTATCGCTTTGTCTGTGGATTTTCTTACTGCTTCCTCCGTTCCCATTCGCTTCATGAATATTGTGCGCGAACGTAATTTTTTTAGACCCATTTATCTTTCCTATTACAGATTTTATAGTAGTTTTACTAGTTAAATCACGGAGAGTATCGTTCCAGCAAGATGTATATTTCAGCTATAAGCTCAAGACAAAAACCCCCTTGCTGGATAAAGATTGGTATTCCAATAAAGGGAATTACCTATTTTCGATGATTTGTCTCCTCGGTGGTCGCGGTTTTTTTGGGCACTGATGTTAGTGGGGTGGCCCGTCCCGTCCTCGATCGTCCCCGGACGGGCACAGACGGCCCGCCCTTTGCCCGGGCTTCGCTCCGTGCGCCGACCCGCGCGCGTCCTGCGTCGCGGTAGGGCTAATGATATTGATATACGTATCACCGGTGGGTGTGTCCGTGGGCGTGGCGCCTGGGGGAAGAGGAACCAGCTGGTCAGTGCAGGGATTGCTGGTCCTCGCAGTCCCCCAGGTTACGCGGGTAGTTTTCTCCTTGCCTCTGACCCTGAGGACTCCAGCTGGGAGCGCTGGTCAGAGCGTGCCGACTGCAGCTCTCGCTCACACCAGCGAGTCCTCGGGGAGGCAGCACCTGGCAGCAGACAGAGAGAGTTGATTCTTCCTCTCGCTAAACAGCGGTGATTCAACAACAGCAAACAGCTAAAGAGAGTGAGTGGCGCCCGCGAAGCGGGTGTCACGAATTAAATCTCCAGATCACCGGTGGGTGTGTCCGTGGGCGTGGCGCCTGGGGGAAGAGGAACCAGCTGGTCAGTGCAGGGATTGCTGGTCCTCGCAGTCCCCCAGGTTACGCGGGTAGTTTTCTCCTTGCCTCTGACCCTGAGGACTCCAGCTGGGAGCGCTGGTCAGAGCGTGCCGACTGCAGCTCTCGCTCACACCAGCGAGTCCTCGGGGAGGCAGCACCTGGCAGCAGACAGAGAGAGTTGATTCTTCCTCTCGCTAAACAGCGGTGATTCAACAACAGCAAACAGCTAAAGAGAATGTCCAAGCACACCTAGACCTCAGAATCCAAGCCAGGGGCTACAGCCCAGCCCTGTTTAAAAACACACAGACTAAAGTACAGGCTATATCAGGGAAGCTCTGCTGTTCAAACACAAAGAGCAATGCAAAAAAGACACACAATGCACTGTGAGAATGATCACAGGATACATCACATAGCAACAAAGAGTGAGAAACATCCTCTACTCTCACTGGGCTTTGATATGCAGTGACCCGATCATTGGACTATCTATGCCCAAATACCCTCTCCTCTGTTTTAGGTGGGCTAAATATATGGGGGGAGAACTGTGTACCAGCAACCCGGAGATAATTAGATCGGATTCATGGTTAACCACATCCCTGGGTTCTACACGTGTCATAAACGTAAGGCGTGTACCATTAGGCTTATTACAAATGAAATATCTAGCCCCCTGCGCAACACACTGCACAAGACATGCCAGTCCTACAACTGACTTTGTAGTGTACGTGTTACAGTGTTCGTGCCCTAAGAGATGGGCAGGTAGCACTTAGCACATGGTTCATATCAGGATTCTCCAACATCTTCGTGTAATCAATAAGTACAACAAAACATACCCAGTTGCACAACATATCAATGAGTTTCATGGGAGAAACATTGCTGACCTGAGACACCTTGTCATAGACTCTGTCCCTAGACACATCAGGGGTGGAAACAGGGACCTCAAACTACGTAGACTCGAGTCCCGGTACATAATTTTCTGAACCGTAAGATCCCTTATGGTCTTAACTCAGACAAAGAATTGTACATCCATTTGTGATACTACCTTCCCCCTTTTATATGCCGGATTCCTTCCCGCATTCCTCCATCCCAGTTCAAGAGCTTTAACCGCACGCTAAAGTTTTTTGCAGGTCACTTTCACTATATGTTTTTTATTCAATTTCACGTTTTTTAAATTATAAATCCCACTGAATCTTGGTTGGCATGTCCCATGGCCTTTCATTGGTGGCATGACACCTGTTGCACCATTTGGACACTTGTCCAGGATTTTCCAAGCCACAGCTGGTTAGCTTACATTAGATCAATTACGCAGGTGGTTTATGCCCAATGGGAATATATCTGATACGTTTTATTCACACAGGATAATGTGGGTGCACCTACGGCTTTAAGCTTCCTTTACCGCTTTGCTATACATTGCTTAGTGTGGGGTTGCTTAACTGTAATGACATCACATGATTTTTTTGCCTTTCATGCACCATGTATTTTACATGTGATCCATGTCAATGTGCCGCCCAGCATGTTCTCTAATCTGAAGTGTGGTTTAGATTGTATGTATTCATATGCTGCTACACGCAAATCATAATGCTCTACTCTGATTTTTTGTATTTTATTTCCTCTGACATTTGGTTCTGTGAATGCAATTAATTCAGTGAATCATGGTGATTTGTTTCTCGTTTTATCATGTTGAATAATGCATATCATTATATCATTTATATTACTTTTAGCCTTTTTAATTTCTCATTGTGTCAGTGCACACAGTATGTTTTCTGTGTCTACGTTTTAGTCTGGCAACTCAAGTGGTACTTAGGGGCCTGTTAATGGCAGCCGCACTATGTGATTAAGGTGGCTGTGTCCACCGAAACGCGCCGTCCAGCGCTAAACTCTGCCTAAAATAAAACCCTCACAGTTTCCTGGTTTACGGTTCCTGCTTTCATTCTTCAGAGAGTGGAACGTTTTGCTGATATATACATATATATATTCACTGAAAAAAACATAGGTTTTAGAGGTGTTATAGTTAGCTGGACATTTCACTCATACAAAACCATTGAAATTCCTCCGTTATAGTTAGTTGTACTAAGTATAATTCTCGAGCTTGCAATCCACTGCTGATGATGTCACATATTACATCATTCATGACATGGTTAGTGACATCACTGATGAAATCTCGAATGACATCACTGATGACTTCACTGATTACATCATCCAGTGAATGTGGTTTGGTTAGATATTTAATTAAGTATTATATATATAGCAATCTACATTGAAGTCTGAGTGGATGTATAAGTGTCTGGATGGAGGATTTAGTAGCACTGTGATTGACTGTCTAAGTGACTAATTTAAAGTGTCTCAATAAATATATGGGATAGTGATTAAACTGTGTGAATATCTGTATCACTCTATCTCTTGTTATGTAAACTACTACATAAGTTGGGTACTAGCTATGTGAAAGTCTATATTAGTTAATAATTAGTTAAGTGAGTACTTGTATGGGATAGTGAATGTATGTGTGGTTGGGTGGGAGGTGTGAGACTGTCCAAAGATGTGTAAATAGTTGAGTTAGGAGGTATATGAGGTTAAGACTGTATGTGGAAACAGTTGTTTGGGTGAATGAATCTCTTTATGGGTGTGGTGATGAGTAAATATATTTCTTAATTATACATGTCCTACAAAGTAGAAATATAAAAGGTAGTGTGTGTGACAGTTGTTGTATATAAATACGTATACATAAGACTCACTGATTGTATGAGTGACTGTATCAAAAACTGTATACTTGTAATAGTGATTTTATAACACACTAACTATGAGTTACTATCTATATGAATAAATAAAGTGGTGTTTGTATAAGTGTGTAGCTTACTAAATGTAAGTATGATCAATTGTTTGCATAAGTGAGTAGGATGACTGCATAAGTGAATAGGAATGTGCTGGTGGAATTGTTGATGTAGGTGTATAAGTATATTTAATAGTGTTCTATAGGTCTTTGTTAGCATATATGAGTGAATCTATAGGTATGTGTTTAGATGTGTGTGTAGATATAGGAATCACTGAGTGGGTTTTTAGAAACTTGTATTGGTGTGTCAATGGTGTGTCAATGGTTTCAAATATGGTATTCCATATTTTATAGTGAGCGTTGAAAGGTTATACTAATATATGATGAGATGTATCAGATTGTCACGTGGATGATGTCATCAGTGATGTAATTTGAGATGTCATCAGTGATGTCACTGACCATGTCATAAATGATGTAATATGTGACATCATAAGCAGGCAATGATATCCTATGGAAGGAAATTCAAGCTACTGATAAGTACGGTTAGAATTACTTTTCAGAATCAGTACTGGGCTCAAAGATGCAGCACTGAGGTCTCTCCTGATAACAGGTGAGTAAATCGGAATTCGTAGTTCGGTTGATTTTACTTCGGTCCAGTATATATATAGCTACTTTCCTACACCATGCCCTCCATTCACCACTGTGTAAACACGCCGTGTGGCGCATTTTAAGTTGGGGAATAATTCCCCTTCAATCCTGAGGGTCCCTACGGTCCAACGAACCCACTAGGTACATCCAGTAAACGCCACAGAGCTGAGTAGCAGAGATATGTAAAAAGGGGCACAGCCTACACCAGCTCTCTGCAACGCAGTGCAGTGGCGCTTCCTGGAAGCACCTGGTGGGCTACTTGGCCCCATGGTCCTCAGGATTGAAGGGGTATTTTTTCCCCAACTTAAAATGCACCACAGGGCGTGTTTGCATACATCACCTCAGGCCCGACCCCTCCCTTCACCACTATGTAAACGCGCCCTGTGGCCATTCTAAATTGAGAGATTAAGCCCCCTTGAATCCTAAGGGTCCCTAGGGTCAAACTAGCCCACTAGGTACCTCCAATAAGCTCCGCAGAGCTGCGTTGCAGAGAGGTGTAAAAAAGGGCATGACCTTTGAACACCTGTCTGCAACGCAGCTCCCTGGGGCATACTGGAGATTCCTTTTGGGCTGTTTGGCCCTCAGGGACCCTCAGTATTGAAAGATAATTAATTCCCCAACTTAAAATGCGCCACGGGTGCGTTTGCACAGTGGTGAAGGAAGGGGGCGTGGCCTGAGGTGACATGTCTGCAAACACGCCCTGTGGCACGTTTTAAGTTAGAGAATTAATTCCACCTCAATCCTGTGGGTCCCTGGGGGCCAACTAGCCCACCAGCTACCTCCAGTATGCGCCAGGGGGCTGCGTTGCAGAGAAGTGTTCAGGGGCCATGCCCATTTTTACAACACTCTGCAACGCAGCTCCGTGGCACTTACTGGAGGTACCTGGTGGGCTAGTTGGCCCCAAGGGACCCTTAGGATTGACAAGGAATTAATTTCCCAACTTAAACTGCGTCACAGGGTGTGTTTGCACACTTGTGAACCCAGGCCCGCCCCCTCCCTTCACCACTGTGCAAATGCGCCCCCTGGTGCATTTTAAGCTGGGGGATTAACATCCCTTGAAACCTAAGGGTCCCTGGGGTGCAACTAGCCCTCCAGCTACCTCCACTATTCACCACAGAGCTGCGTTGCAGAGAGGTGTAAAAAGGGGCATGGCCTCAGAACATCTCTCTCCAATGCAGCCCCCTGACACATCCTGGAGGTTCCTGGTGGGCTAGTTGGCCCCCAGGGACCCCCAGTATTCAAGGGGAATTCGTTCACCTTCTGCAAACGCACCAGGGGGCGCATTTGCAGAGTGAAGAAAGGAGGGGGCCTGGCCTCTGGCTCGATGCCGGGCTTTTTTTGTTTTTTAAGAAGGGGGGCTGTGTAGCCCCCCTTCTTTTTCTATTTTTATGGCCCTGGGGACCACATCCCCCAGGGCCGGAGCCAAATTAGTTTTTTTTTTAAATGTGAAGGGTGCCGCGTGGACCCTCTCCCGAGGCCTTAATCGGCCCCAGGGACCCCATCCTCCGGGGCATGGCCTTTTCCATTTTTTTATTTTTTATTTTTTCTTGAATGTTGGTGAGGGTGGCCACGTGGCCCGCTCCCAGGCCACTTATGGCCCAGGGACCCCATCCCCGGGACCGGCCTTTCTATTTAAAAAAAAAAAGTTTTCAATTTTGGGGAAGGGGGCCGCATGGACCCCCTCCCGGGCCACTTGTAGCCCCGGGGACCCCATCCCCCGGGGCTGGTCCTCTCCGTTGGGGACTGTGGGGGGTCCCCAATCCCCCATGGTCCCAGCCGGCTCCCCGCGTCCTGCGAAAGCTGGCATTGCTTTTCCACTTGGGGAGCAGCTAACATGCTGCTCCCCATGCCGTTCCCCTTCATTTTCCACATGCCCCCAGGACTTGGCCTAACGGGGGCTAATTAGCATCAAAGCGCAGGAGACAGCGCTTAATTTTTTTTTATTAGCAGGATGCCCGCACCCTGGGGGACCCCCTGAGCAGGCCTAGGGGGTCAGGGTGTTTCTACCCTGCCCCCTTTTTGTATTTTTGTCTTAGGTTTCTTGTGCCTCAGTTCTACCAAGGCACAAGATGGCTGCCAACACTTCCTGATTTGGAGTGTTGACAGCCAATTAGCATACAGCTCGTGCTCTGGAGGATGCATGGATCCTGCGCGGCCATAGATATATATGTAATCTTAATTGTGATTTTCTCAGGAACTACTGAACAGGTTTACACCATTTAACCAAATTTGGCATAAAGGTAGCCCTTGCCTCAGGAAGAACTCTTTTTCTTAAATGGTCTGAATCCATTCAGCAGTTGCTGAGAAAATAAAAAAAAGTTTCGATATATAGAGGCGCGGTGGATCCGCGCACCCCGCCGATCACGAGCTGCATTCTAATTGGCTGTCAACACTCCAAACCAGGAAGTGTTGGCAGCCATCTTGTGCCAACCAAGGCACAAGAAAATAGAAAACAAAGGTGTAAAACATGAAAAGGGGGCAGAGTAGAAACACCCTGACCCCCTAGGCCTGCTCAGGGGGTTCCACAAGGACCCCCAGGGCCAAAAAAGCATTTAAAAAAAATAAAAATCAGCAAAATCCACTGAGGATCCATGGATCCGGCCGAGAAAATAAAAGAAACGAAGTGCGGGCTCCCACGCTTCATTAATATTTAGCCCCCGGGTGGTGCAGGTCCCGGGGGCAGTGAAAAAAAAAAGTGTGTGGGGTCCCAATCCCCCCACACTTTAATCTATGTGGGGCCTCCTGGAGCCAGTGATGGCCCTGGGGACCGCCACCCCGAGTGCCGCTCCTGCAGTGTCCCGGGGTGCCCACTCACAGGACACTGCAGTATGCTATGACAGGGTGGGAGCCGTGCTGCTCCCGCCCTGTCATAGCAAACTTGGTCTGGGTTTTGGAAGAGAGAGCAGGAAACCTGGTCTCTCTTCCAAAATCCAAACCAGATTGCTTTTCCACATGGGGAGCTGCATGTCAGCAGCTGCCTGTGTGGAAAAGTAATGCCGGCTGCTGCAGGATGTGGGGAGCCGGTAGGGACCGTGGGGAAATTGGGGCTCCCCCCACAGTCCCCAATGAGGTGGCGAGGCCCGAGGAATGGGGTCCCCGGGGCCTGAACCATCCCCAATAATAATTTAAAAAATAAATAAATAAATCACGCGAAGGACGGCCCCGGGGGATGGGGTCCCCGGGGTCATAATTGGCCTGAGAAGAGGGGCCACGCAGCCCCCCTCCATAATAATAAAAAACAGAATTTGGCCATGCCCCGGGAGATGGGGTCCACGGGACCCGGAATTGGCCACGGGAGGGGGGCCCACACTGCCCCCTACCGTTAATATATGTATATATTTTTAAATGTGGGTCAGGCCCTGGGGGATGGGGTCCCCAAGGCCCAAAAGAAGTAAAAAGAAGGGAGGCCACACAGCCCTCCTTCCAAAAAAAGAAAACTTTAAAAATCTCGGGATCGTGCTCCCTCCCAGCAGTTCTCTGCAAACGCACCCCCTGGCGTGTTGTAAGATGGGGGAAGTAATTCCCCTTGAATACTGGTGGTCCCAGGGGGCCAACTAGCCCACCGGGTACCTCCAGTATTTGATACTAACAGATTAATATCAACATTTAACTACTGTAAGAACGTCGAACATGTACTACGTGAATTACATCCAACTCACACCCATGTTTAAAGAGCAATATATGTTAGAGATTGTAATTATACACTTCCGACACCCAACAAAATCACAATACTCAGCGCCACTACCGCTACAACAACCCCACGGACCTCTCCTTCCTACTACCTAAAAAGGCAGCGCAAAACAGGACAACGAACCTTTCCAAAATAACATATCCCCTCAACAGCACACTAGCTTCATCTACAGCGATGTGAGAACCAAGTGTGTATAAGGGAAAGAACTCGAACATCAACAATAATGTACACAACGCTAAGACTACCGGTGAAATACTATACACAATTTACTATAGAAATCAAAAACTTTTCAGCGTGTAGATATACCATTAATACGTGTAGTGTACTGAATAGTGGACGCAACCATATTATATCAGACACTGGGGAATATTTCGGTCATGTAGCTGTGTTCACCCCCCTTTGAAACAGAAGCGGAGTAGGCTAGTCCAACGTAAAAAACGTCAACGTATGAATATAAATAATTAGGCTATGCCTTGGGCATGGTTCACTTCTACAAAGAGAAGAGACTGCAGCGCAGCAAGAGTCCCCACCCTGCCATTTGGCTGCCGCCATGACCGCGTGCTTCCTTGATACAGGCCGATTGCCAAATCAGCCCCACAGCACCCCAGACTTATGTCTGTATCGACTAGTGGTTTCCATTGACACTGCGGACAGCAGGGTTCACAACTTGAATTCAACTTTGGATTTACATTTGTCTTCAGTATCTGTGCTGATAACTGCCTTCAATCTATTCTGCGGTCAGTAGAGTTGACAACTTGATACAAGTTAAATTCAGCTTTGCATCAATACTATGGACAGCATTGAATCCAGCCTTGCTTTATTTAAGGCAGAGACAATTGTACTGTGTCCTCAGATTCTGTGACAAAATAGCATTCATCGATCTTTGTGTTGACTACTGCCTTAAATCTACACTGCGTACAACAGGGTTCACAACTTGAATTCAGCTTTCCATCTACACTACGGACAGCATTCAAGATATCCATGATTTATGTAAGGCAAAGAATATTTTGTTAAAGGATGCCACAAAAAACATTCCTCAATGAGTGTAGTGAGTTCTGTTTTCAAATGTAAGCTGCGATCAAAAGAGTTTACCGCTTGATACCAGTGGCGCATAGGCACTACAGCCAATATAAAATTTATTTAAGGCAGAAAAATAGTACTGTGTCGTCAGATTTTTTATCTAACAAGTATGTAACAAAAAAAGCATTCCTCGATGTCTGTGTCAACTACAGCCTTTGATGTACTCTGCGGACAGCAGGGTTCACAACTTTAAGCCACCTTTGCATGTATACTATGGACAAAAAGGAATTCAACCTTGATTAATTTAATGCAGGGACAATTGTATTGAATGTGTTCAGATTTTTTCAGATAGAATGACGATTGTAGATCACACATTCCAGTAGACAAGAGATATTGTACCACTGTGACCACCCCCACGAACCAATCATCACAGGGTACACACACGCTGACTTCTTTCGGTACCACTAAATCACTGCACCACAAGTCATTTCCCTGCAGCCTTATTAAAGCAGAATTCACTAGGCAAAAAAACATTGCTCCCATTACAGCCCCCCTGCATTACGCATTATCGCAGGGTACGTACAAGCTCAGCACCAAAGATACTACTAACTCCGTGCAGCATAAATCATCGGAAAGAAGAGTGAACAGTTTTGTGTCAGCAATGAGGCATACTATCACTTTTAAGTGGAATTCATGCAGAATCCAATCGACAAAAGACATTACTTAAATGACTGTGCCCCCCTCCCCAGACCATGCATCATCGCAGAATATGTACATGGTAGGCACCGAAGATACTAGTAACTCAGTACACCAAAAATGATTATCACATGGCCTTACTAAGTCACCATTCACAAAACAAAACACATTACAATCAGTACAGCCTGCCCGGACCACGCATAATCGCAGGCTCCACAGACCCTTCTTACTTTAGATACCACTAACTCAGTAGAAACCAAACTAAGTATAACACCTATCATACCCTACACAATATCACTTTATTTTACACAAACCACCCCTACCTCAATCCACCACAACTCATGAACTCTTTACGATAGAATCTTCTGTGTATACAATGCTCCTACCTTTGTACAGCAGAAGTCATAAACCGTTTATGATTAAATATCTGTATATGATATCATGATTACTATTCTACTTCTTACCAACAACGTAATAAAATGGAGTCGAGCACATGTGCTCGTACCCACTTTAATGATCTATCTGAGTCTGTGTATTTATTGTGTTTGTAAAATGCTGCTCCTTCACCCTACCACATTATTTTGTGCTATAAATAGCTTATGCAACCATCTTACCTGTGACAGTAAGTGTGGGCTATTCCTCCTTTTTTTTAACACAGTTATATAGCGCAAAATCAACCCAAAATGAATACATTTTCAGGCACACGTATATTACGTCATTACTCTACAATAATAGGATGTGGCCGCAACTCTGAGGCTCGAACACTGATTTCCAGCACCAAGTTCTACAGTGTACCTGAATAACCACATAGGTATATATATATATATATATTAGCTGCCCTTCATGTGCCAAAAACTGCAACTTCACAGCCCTGAACTACTACAGCTACAACACTCCACTGAATGTACAACAAACATTCATAATCACAGAAATGCGTCATGTCCACCATATTTTATGTGTGCAACTATGAACGAATATAGAGTCAGTAATACCCCGTAACTTCCATGTTGGCCAAGTTGTGGGACTTTACAGATATGATGACAAATTTCTTTTTAAGACCCGGGTGATGTCAGCACTACAAAACGGACACCCGAATCACTTGATTTCTCATATAGCTCACGATGGGATCACGCCCATACCTCCGGAATCATGGTTCAGAGCCTCACGCAGCATTGGCATACATCAGGCCAGCTCACTCCACTTACGCTTACAGGAAAACATAACAGCGAAACATTGCTCAGATTTAATTGTAGTGATTTCTTAGTTCCAGGTCTAGTTGTCAGAACAGCACACACACACTCCCTCATAGCTGGTATACACCCACACCACACCCATCCAGCTCCTGCGTCACAACACACGTGACCCTACCAATAAAAAAGATGGGGCGCACGTGCTCCCATCCTAAGCTCTGTGATGGCCCGTCCTAGTGATTCAAACACCTCATGTAGACCCAAACCACTGAGTAGGGGGCCCAACACTACGTGTGTGGCCTCTTTGGTCACTCAGTTAGTGATATCAGAAGCACTGAGCGGGTGAGGAACCTGCGATGATGATGGGAGCATGAGCATGTCGTTAGCCACACCGATATCAAGACTCGGCACCATATATGAGACTTCTTAGTGGCAGATCGGGACTACATGATGCAGAAGGTGTCCTGTCAATGAAAAGGTGAGTAGTAAGGCCTGGGTGCGCATCGGAGGGAGTCAATTGGCTGCAGCAGACTGCATACAAAAAAGCAACTGAAAATTTGACAATCTCCATTAATTAATAGGTGAAATTAAATGAATTAATCTCCATAATAACATTAAAAAAAAAGAAAAAATATATATACATATATTTTTCTTTATTGAATGCATACACTCGCACACATTTGGTTATTTGGGGGAGAAAACTCGGCTCAGGGGTCAGGTGGAGTTGCGGGAGCTTGAGGTGGGGTGCCATCTACTGGACTTGATCCGGTTAGATACACCAAGGGTTCTCCATGGGAGGGGGGGAGGTGGTCGGGGGGGTCACGGGTTAGGGGGGTGGGCTAAAATTTCATAAACAATTCCTCATTTGCCAAGGCTGTGTTCTATTGCACTATGTTGTGTATGAGATACATTTTGATATGCTGTCACTTGGTATAAGGGTAGGTCGGACAAAAGATGGTCTTTTTCTCCAAGTAAGGCTGGGTGGCGCAGGTCATCATCTTGCAAAAGAAACATTTTATCCAGGCTGAAATCGATGCTTTAGTTAGGGAGAACAAGTGGATCGACTTTGCAATTTCTACCTCTCAGTCTTTGACTTGTAGAGGGGTATCGCTTATCTTCAAAAAACAACTTAAGGCGAGGGTGTTAGAATCTAAGGTCGACCCAGCCGGTAGATGGGTTATTGCCTCTCGTTCCATTATGGGCACTCAAATCACTATGGTGGGGTACTATGGCCCCAACCAAGATGACTCGTCATCCTTGGAGGCAATCTTCTTCCATCTCCTGTTTATCCCCGAGCCAGTAATTTTTGCTGGCGACTTTAATATTGTGTTAGACCCGATTTTGGACAAATCGCACAATAGTCGACCCCGAATTCCATCAAAATCTAGGTCTTTTTTGCTAAATGCAATGAAGCAGTATGGTTATGTCGACATTTGGAGGTTAAGAGCAGGTGATCAGCAGGGTGTCTCTTTCAGAAACTATAAAGATCACCACCAGTCCAGAATCGATTTTGTATTAATTATCCATACGCTAGTTGATCTTGTTAAAGACATTAAATACCTCCCACTTCATCTATCCGATCACTCTGCAGTAGTCATGGAACTTACATCACTGCTGGCGGAGCCGGCTAGGAGATGGTCTTTTGATCGCTCTCTGCTCTCCCATCCAGATGATGTATTATTTCTCAAATCTGAGTTTAGTCGCTTTCTAAAGATAAACGTCGGGACGGCAGGCATAGGAGGGGTGTGAGATTCCCTCAAAGCATTTTTGAAAGGCCTTATTACAAAAAAATGGCTTACAGGAGGAGGGAATATAGAGAGGCCGTGACCTCAGTGGAGGCAAATATCTCTAAGACTCAGCAAGATATAGATGCTGATTCCTCCTCCACTGATGCTGTCCTGTTACCTTTGCGGGAAAGATTCCTTTCTTTAAATGGCCATCTAGCCTCAATCCTAAATCAGCGGATACAAGAAAGGTGGGAGGCCAGTAAACTCGCTCACTTCCAGTATGGGGAAGGAGCGGGGAAGTTATTGGCATGGAAAGTTAAAACGGACCGGGTCCGAAATAACATCGAGCTAAATAAAGTCAACGACGTTCCACTCTCCCGGAAAATAAACAATGAAATAATTTCTGATCATCAATCAAAATTAGACTGAATTAAGGCACGCATCGGTTAGTTTGATCGGTTTGTGGACATTAATTAAGAGAATCAAAAGTTGAATCTGGATATATTACTATATTGTGATAAAAGATACAGTTAGATAACATACATGGTCTGGAGTTGGTAACATTATACAGCTGGACCCTCGGGGCCGCAGCTCCGTCTTTTTTGCTGCCAGTACAGCGACAGTTGGGTTAGTATATTTGGGAGGGGTACCCCTTCTCAGGAGGAGGGAAGGGGTAGGAGGGGTGGGGGGTCAGGAATGTTTGGGGGGGGTTCTGTCTGGATGGAGGGGTGGTGAGGTTATAGGGGGAAAAAAAGCAACACAAGAAAATGAAACTAAAATTCTAGAGCACTTAAGGAGTTATGTATCAAATACGGCAATGTTATGGAATGTTAGGACTGGCAAAATACATGTTATAATTTTTTCTATTCTAAAATGCTTCGAATAAAATGTTTGGCTTGAAAAAAAAAAAAAAAAAAAAAAAGACGTTCCACTCTCCCTAGATGTGGACATTAGATCTGCCTTCAGAGATTTTTGTCAGAGTATCTACTGCGAGGATAAGAACATCAACCCAGATATTATTAAAGATTGGCTTAGTAAGATCATTCTCCCAGCGAGATGCTAGATAGTGAAATTTCGGCGGACGAAGTTAGAAAAGCCATACATAATGCTAAGAAGGGGAAGGCATCGGGTATAGATGGCCTACCGGCCGAAATTTACAAAGTATTGGAGCAGGAACTTGTCTCCTCCCTAGTAGTATTTTTTAATCAGATTTTACTGGATGGTGGGCGTCCTCCAATGTCATGGGACAGTGCGTCCATAACCGTAATTCTAAAATCTGGAAAGCCATCTACGGCATGCGCCTCATATAGACCAATTTCTATTTTATACGTAGATTACAAAATATTTGCTTTAATTCTTGCCAATAGATTTGCTCGTGTCCCCCCCAAAATCTTACACCCGGATCAGAAGGGGTTTGTCAAGGGGGGGCAGTTATATGAATTAACCTTTGATTTAATAGGGGCTATTGACCTGGCAGTTTTGGAGTCCCTCCCCTTGGTGGTTCTTACACTGGATGTCCCCAAAGCCTTCGACAGAGTGAATTGGTCGTACCTGTTGGAGGCCTTTGCGAAGTTCAATGTGGGATGAAGCTTTCGCCGGGCAATTGGTCTTTTATATCAGAACCCTAATGCATGTGTTCTGGTCAATGGCGGTCTATCGGATCCCTTTAACATCTCGAGGGGTACACGTCAGGGCTGCCCGCTCTCCCCACTCCTGTTCGATCTTTACGCTGAACCTTTTGCCCAATGTCTGAGGGACAATGTTAACATCAAGGCGTTCGCGTATAGGAGTTGGGAGAGAAAGGTGGCCCTTTACGCGGATGATATCCTTATTTTTACGTCTGATGCTCATATGGCCCTACCTGTAATATTTAAGCTCGCCTCGGAATTTGGAGAAGTGTCCGGCTATGAGATCAATGCCACAAAGACCGAGATGATGACCTGGAGCATGGACCAGAGCCTATTTAGCTCTAGCATTCGGCCAGGAAACATAATGAGGTATCTGGGCCTAGAAATTGTAGGGGATATAGACCAGATCGCCACAACCAATTTTGCCAAGGTAGCTAAAGATTGCCGTAAGCTACTTCAGTCTTAGGCACACCTTCCATTGTCATTTTTGGGAAGGGCTAACTTGGTCAAAATGTCCATTTTGCCTAAGATTTCATTTCTATTCAATACTATCCCTTTATATTTTGATCCTTCTTCTATTAAAAAACTTCAGGCCGAAATCAACACCTTTATTTGGAATAAACATCTTCCAAGAATCTCGTGGAAAAAGCTCTGGAGGCGAAGGGAAAAGGGGGGGCTGGCTGCCCCGGACATCCAGGTGTATGCCTGGGCGTTCCAGCTATCTCATGCCAGGATGCTATTAAAGAAACCATTGGAGTATGGGGTATGGACTCTGTACTCTACTTTGCTCAAAGGAGAGGGGGTTGGCCAGTCAGGATTCCTATTAAAATTTGGACATCCAAAGTTCTTTAAAAAATCAAATTGAAGATCTTGCTAGGAATGGTAAGAATTTGGGCTCAACTATCTAAATCTATTAAAATCGGGTACTATAGTAGCAGGGCATCTTTATGGGATTTGCCTGACAATCCACCCTGGTTGGGAGATTCGCTTGCAGTACCTATTAGAGAAGCAGGGGTGGTGGTTTGAGGAGAACTATTTGTCGAGGGGGAGCTGCTATCTTGGGAGTGTTTAAGTAATAAAATTGGCCCAAATCTGGCTAGGCTAAAATACTTGCAAATATCTAGCTGGTTCCGCTCTTACAGTGCACAGCCCTCTAGAGGAAGTAAATTCCCCATAGGTGGTTATAGCTCTCTTATAGCTCTCTTAATTGATAAACCCCCTATTAAGAAGGAGATCTCATCCTGGTATAACTTGATTTTGGAGGAAATGGATGGAGTATTCTTGTTACCAGATGAGCTTTGGTCGTCACACATGAGCAATTCTAATCTGCAAGACCTTTGAGATACTTCATGTAGAATGATGTGGGATATTGTGAAACCTGCGTGGTTGCGCAGGAACCCCATTTTTACTATTCACAGAGCTTACTACTCTCCCCTTCAACTCTCCAAATTTACCCAGGGGTCTATGGTGGCGTGTACTAAATGCGGGCTGTTGGCCGCCTCGGACATCCACATGTTCTATGAGTGTCCTCGCCTGGCCCTCTTTTGGGAAGACATAAGTAAGCTTCTCTCAGCATCTATAGGCTCCAATATTGTGTTAAATCTCCCTTTGGTGATTTTTGGAATCTTAGAAGGGTTTCCTGCTTCGGCGAAGAAGTTGGTCTTTTATGCCATTTTGCTTGCCAGGAGGGAGATATGCAGGAAGTGGAAGGACTCTTCATCCCCTTCTATCAATGACTGGTGTGCTTCCGCCTTGCAGGTCTCCAAGTTGGACTTGACTAGAGTTGGGAATCCAGATAAAAGATCTTTCTGGTATCTCCTGAAATGGGAGCATTGAGAAGCTGTTTTTTTTTTTCCCTCAGGTCCAATGATTAAGCCATCTATCCCACTCCTTTTTCCCCTCAGGTCCAATGATTAAGCCATCTATCCCACTCCTGGGTAAAGCCGTGTTTTGGTACTTCTTTTGGCACTCTGGCTGAACTCCTGAATCCTCCGTATGGTTTTGGTCTGGCGATCGTGGGTGTATCGAGCAATAGTGCTGAGTGATGAGGTCTGCTCTCCATGTTTGTCCCTACCAGTTGGAATATACTGAGGCAGCATGTAGCTTGTAAACCTATCGATTGTACACGTAAAACCTTGGTGGCATATGAGGAAAAAAAAAAAAAAAAAGCAACGCAGCGATTTAGACAAACGCAGTCCTATATAGTGTATCAAATTACAAGTACATTTTTTTTTTCCAAGAGCAGGAACGTTTTTATAATCGCTCAAACGTCCAGAATATAAACTATACAAATAGTTATTTTAAATGTGAGAGGGAACGTGTGTGAAAGGCAGATGCTATTCAACTCCACATTAAGAGAGTAACAATTACCAAATTGAACATCTTTCTTTTACTATCTTTTAGATGTAGAGCTTCAGGGTGTATTATGTCCCAGCACATGGTGAAAAACACACTGGTGACGGAAAGTTGAGCTGCGAATATTCTTTGCAGTCACTCTCTCACTTCCTCTCTCCTTCGATAAAAAAATTACATACAAAGTTAACTTCCTTTTTAGCTTACAGGTTGTGTTTCACAAATTGGCGCCCCCCCAACACCTCTAAAACTCAACGTTTGAGGATTCTGCGATGATGCCTGGCCATCGTAACAATGTTTGAGAAGGCTGCTACGACACGTGGTGCTCACTCTTTGAATCATCCCAATGACACAAGGTGAGCAAAAAAGCTTCTTTCCGAAAAAATGACAAGTCATCTGTGAAAGGAGAGAGTGGGTAGTGTGCAGCAGCTTTACTGCGTAGGGAATGTACAATTACCTCCGAGCAGTGACAATAGATAGATTACAACAGTCTGAGAGGCAAATCTACAAGCCCCGTACGCCACTTTTCTATGTACTATACTATGACTAACTCTATATACTATATTTCAGATCACTTAACTGGATGGTGCACTATGAACCAGCACATACATGGACACACAACCAAGGCAAAAGGTGAGCTACGAGTATTTTCTCCACTATTAACTGCTCCATCTATAACTTTCACACTCTGGTGAAAGAGTCTTGTAAATAAGCCCTAAAGAATATTGTCCTGCATAATGACTTGATCTCTCACCTAATTCTGTCTCATCTCTGAATCTTTTTAAAGACCTGTTGATCTGTAATGTAAATCTGACGCAGTAGGCTCTTCCATACAGACACAGCTTGAACGCAAGCCTATAAGACAAGTGAAATGTATCAGGCACACTGCACATGTTAAAAGAAGGAAATATCTTCAACTGTTAAGTTGACTTGTAATGTTTGACTTCATTTAGTCACATGGATCTAATTTTAAACACTAATTTTCTTTTTTTGTTCTGCAGATTGCCTACCGTACTTCTATTGGACTCCATATCACATTTTGTTTATTATATTGTTTTGATAAAGTTATGGTTCTAGTTATTTATTGTATTGTTATCTTTAAGTTACGTTTCCAGTTATTTTTTGTTTTAATGAAAAAAAAGTATATATGTCTTTTTGTTTTTGGAGGGGGTAAGCGGTCCCCAATAGAAAAGATATTTATAATTTGAAGTATAATGCTGAGGCTAACTCTTTCCCAGATCTTTACCAGAGTCTATACCTACGGCTAACTGTTCCTATGGAAAAGTTTAAAAACTCGAGCACAGTCACTTTTTTCCATTACCAACATAGTGTGGTGAACTTCTAACCTCTGTGCTCATTTAAGTTTTCCATGAACTGTTACTATGGTAGAGTTGAAAGTTACTGGCTGTACAAAATCCATTATATTAACCCTGGATCCTCTACAAGACCAAAAAGGATAGCAAACTAAAACAAAACACTGTGTACTAGATTCACAACCCCCGTGCACCACTTTCGCATCCAAGTCCACCCCCAACAAAATTAGAAGTGTGTGGGCCTCAATGACCCCCCTCAAGCCCCGGGAACCACCACCCCATAAAATGTGTGTATTGTGAGAGACAAACTGCGTGACCCTATGCCTTGAGCCCTCGAGAGCCCTGGAGACCGCAACGCCTGACGGCCGGCTTATGCAGTGTCCTGGGGTGCCTACCCCAGGACACTGCTGTTTGCTTTGAGAGGGCGGGAGTCTCCCAGCTCCCGCCCTCCCATAGCAGACTTAGTTTGCATTTTGAAAGACAGAGCAGAGAAATCTGTTCTCACTTTCAAAATAAAAAGCAGATTGCATTTCCACATACAAGTTAGCATCTCCCCTTGCTGAAAAGCAATGCCGACTCCCGAAGAACGCGAGAAGCCGGCGGGACTGTGGGGCATTGTATTTCCCCTCACGGTCCCCAACATTTTTTTATAAGACCCGGAGGATAGAGTCTCCGGAGATATTAGAAATTACTGATAGGGGCTATTTTTTACGGTAAAATTACAAGTCGTGCATCCAGCGCAGTGCTCAGTGCGGCCCCCTGGTGTGCACTCGCTGGATGCACGACTCATAATCTGTTGGGGGCGCGACACCAGCGCCTTTGATGCACAACTTCTACACGTTTGGTGCTCGGCATTACTTTTCCACATCACAAGCTACTAACATACAACTCCGCTTGTGGAAAAGCAATCTGATTTTGACTTTGAAAGAGAGAACCGATTTCCTTGCTATGGGAGGGTGGGATGAACACCCCTGAACACTGCAGGAACCGGCCCTCCCACAATACATGAAGCCCCCGGGAGTGGTAGTCCCTGGGGGGCTTTGGAGACCTTACAGCCCCCCACCCTAGCCATACTTTTTTTTGTTCACCCCGGTGGGTAATGGGGCCCTCGAGTGCTCCAGGAAGGGAGCCATATAGTCCCCTCCCACAATACATAAACCCCAGACGGGTGATGGTCCCTGCAGTTTTCAGGACCTTTGACCCCTCCCCACACCATTTTTTTCTTTTAAGCCCCGGGCGCTGACCATCCCTGAGGCTGGGGGCCCCACATAAAATTTAACAATTTTGCCCCCGGAATTTAACCCCCGGAGACAAATTATTTAAAAAAAACTCCTTTTTATTTTATTTATTTTACGGCACAGTCTACGCACCCTACACGCATCCCTGTTTAAAAAAAAATGTGAGCCCTGGGGGTACTTCTAGGACCCCCTAAGCAGGTCTAGAGGGTAAAATTATTTCTACCCTGCCCCCTTTCTCCGTTTTGAACACATATTCTACTGACCTCCTCAGCCTCGCTTCTACCGAGGCACAAAATGGCTACCAACAGTTCCTGGTTTTGAATGTTTACAACCACTTGACAGCCAATTAGCATTGAGCGCGTTATCAAGACAGTGCTCCTATGCTACGATGCCAATCCTCGCACAATCCGCGGATCCACCGCGCCCATAGATATATAAATGACTTTAACCATAATTTTCTCAGGCACTACTGAACAGATTGACACCATATAACCAAAAGGCACAAGTCGGACATGAGGACTACCTCTCTGCCAAATTTGGTACAATTCCGTTCAGCCGTTCGGGGTGTAGCCGTGGCTAAAAGTCCTATGGGAAATTGCATGGGGAAAACACGTTTTGGGACCCCCCTTTTTTCTCAGCCCCTGCTTGACCAATCACCCCCAACCTTCCAGGAAAGGAGCGAAGCTGGCCAAAAGTTTGGAAAATTTCAAGAATATTCATCAATTGACGCCAACGTTATTTCCAATAAAATGTTGCAGTTTTCCTAACTATAACAACCTACTGGCGACCGCCAGTAGGTAATATATATATATTACCTACTGACGGTCGCCACTAGGTAGTTATAGTAAGGGCCTAGTTTCCATAGGAAAATTGCTTTTTTCCCAATAACTTTAGCGCCGGTTTATGAAATTTTGCATAACTTTCAAAACTTGTGATCAGCTCAGGTCAGCTCCTGTCTTGAAAGTTTTGGGGTGATTCGCCAAGTGGGGCCTGAGAAAAAACGGGGTGCCCAAAACGTGTTTTCTCCATGCTTTTTTCCATAGGAAACTTTAGACACAGCTACAGCCCGAACTGCTGAACAGTATTACACCAAATTTGGCAAAAAGGTAGCCCATGGCTCAGAAAGAGTCATTTCAGTTAAATGGTGTAAATCCGTTCAGTAGTTCCTGAGAAATTAAAAAGATTAAAGTTGGAACATCAATTTCCCATAGGAAACTTTAGCCAAGGCTACAGCCTGAACTGCTGAACAGAATTATACCAAATTTGGCAAAAAGGTTGAGTTTGGTTCGGAGAGCGGCCAATTTTTCAAATGGTGTAAATCCGTTCAGTAGTTGCTGAGAAATTAAAAAAAATAAAAGTTTCAATATCTAGGGACACAGTGGGTTGGCGAACCCTGCAGGTCACGATCTTAACTCTGATTGGCTATTATCACTCCAAACAAGGAAGTGTTGGCAGCTATCTGGTGACTGAGTAGGATCAAGTCACAAGAAAACAGTAAAACAAAGTTAAAAGTGAAGCTAAAACGTCTGAATGCACGTGTGGAGCACAAATCCAGATACAAAAATAAAAATAAAATGAAGCTGGGGCTCCCCCACTTCATTCAAATGAGCCCCCAAGTGGGCCAGGTCCAGGGGGCAAGCAGTATAATTATACCGTCCCCTCCTCAGGGCTATGTAAATTAGGTGCGATAGGGCACATGGCCCTACTGCAGCCTCGGGGACCACCACCACCTCGGGGCTTTGAAAATAGAGGGAGGGGGTTGCGCGGCCCTCCCCCTGGAGCACTTTATGGCCCTGTGGACCACCACCCCACAGGGCTGGCTTCTGCAATGTCCCGGGGGGTCCACCCCTGAGACATTTCTGTTTAATATGACAGGGTGGGAGCATGGCTTCCACCCTGTGATAGCAAACCATGGTTTGCTTTGTTGAAGCGAGAGGGGGAAAACCTCCTCTTGCTTCAATAAAGGAAAGGAGAATTGCTTTTGGGCAAGGGAAGCTGCATGTTAGCAGCTCCCATTGCCCAAAAGCAATGGCAGCTCCCACAGGAGGCAGGGAGCTGGCATTGGGGCTCCCCCCACGGTCCCCAACAGAGAGGCCAGGCCCTGGGGAAGGGGTACCAGGAGCTAGCAGTGGTCTGGGATGGGTCCACACAGCCCCCCTCCACTTAAAAAAAAGGTAGATGTGGGCATGCCTCAGCGGATGGGGTCCCCGAGGTGACTGTAAATTTATGAAAGTTAACATTTTTTTCTTTCCAAAAAGTATGGAGTTGCAACCCTATAGCAGCTTTCAGCGCAGCTCCCTCGAATGAGCACAAAGGGTGCGCGGCTCTCAGCGCGGCACTCAAGTGCTTCTCATGTGTTTAAAACACCGTGGGGCATATTCTCAAGGACACATCGCCGAGTTAACACCACTTTATCGCAGCCAAAATGGTGACAAATTTAACGCACCATTCCAAGCTAGTGCAAACATCCCATATCACCAGTTTACCAGTGATAGGAGCCTCAAATAACATCGTCACGGATGACGCTGGCAAAAATCGCTAATGAGATGCAGAGTAGGTGTTCCCGTGCAAAAAGCAGTGAACACACCACTTTGCAGTATTCTCAACGACCAGCAAGATTGGCGAAGAGAACACTAAACAGGCGATAAGGTGCGGTAGCACCACGATGTTTACACCTGATCTGACCTGGTGTAAGGTTGGACTACAACCTGCAACATGAAAGGGAGCCCAGCCCACAGCCACACTTGAATGACAACAGATGCCATGGAGCCAACGATCCTGCAGCTCGGACACCCAAGAGTGCCCCGACACCCCCCGACACCACACCCTTTTCTGCCAAACCCCCCTGACCCCTGACAAACAAATGTGAGAGCTACCTTCCGAAATCTGAAATGGAACAATTCGGATGATGTTGCACAATTATATCAATGAAGATGCATGTGAGGTTCGACAAATCAGAGTCATCCATGAATTTACATATAAAACATTTTATTTACACAAAACAACAAAATAAAAGTAGGTACAGCCATGGCCTGTCATCCCTCGACAATCTGTGAATCACAGCCTGCAAGACAAAAAGCAAGATAAGATTGTGCGTCATGTGCCCATCAAAGGAGAGAGAGAGGAAGAGAGAGAGAAAGAGTGAGAGAGAGAGGAAGAGAGAAAGAAAGAGAGAAAGACTGTGAGAGAGAGAAAGAGAGAAACAATGTGAGAGAGAAAAAGGAAGAGATGGAGAGGTAGAGTAAATGCTGACACTGCAGACAAAACCCTCACAGCTCACCTTTCCGCCACCGGTGTATCTCCAACCACGTGCAGGGACATATTGCAGCCCTCAAGCTCATTCATCTGAAACATAGTATAGAATCAGTAATGGCAGAGTACATACAACTGCACAAGCTTTCATCGATGTGCCGCCCCCTGCCCTATTATGTACAAGGGCCATACAGGGGAGATCATGCCAATCAAAGGGGTCCCCCAATACATAGTGTACCCTAGTGTATGTAGGTGTGTTCACTATATTCTAAGTGTCTTTCAGCATAGCACTGTCTCCGGGCCTAGTTAGTCAGAGTCAGTTACCACCAGTACCCGTCAGCAAAAATTTGGGGGCACAGGATGACTTTGCAACAATGCCTCTTTCTGCTCCTCTGTTGTTTCTTTGTGTACATCTCTTGCTTCTTTCTGCACCTTTCTTCCTCTTTCTGGACTTCTGTTGCCTCTCTCTGCATTGCTCTTGCTTCTTTCTTCGCCTTTCTTCCTCTTTCTGCACATGTCCTACAACTGTAGGCATAGTTAGAAATTAGCATTTAAAAAACCTTTGAAATTTACTGAAAAAAACACAGGTTTCAGGGACGTTATAGTTACAAATTAACATTTAAAAACACATGTAAGTTCACTGAAAAAACTTTAGGTGTTAGGGACGTTATAGTTAGAAATTAGCATTTAAAAATCCTTAGGAATTCACAAAAAAAAAACACAGGTTTCAGGGACGTTATAATTAGTTGGACATTTCACTTGTACAAAACCAGAGAAATGCAGCCATTATAGTTAGTTCAGCTAACCATAACTCACATCCCCGCAGTGCACTGCTAATGACGTCACATATTACATCATTCATAACATGGTCAGTGACATCACTCATTACATCACTGATGACATCTCAAATGATATTACGATGACATCATCCACATGATAATCTGATGCACCTCCCCACACCCTAATATAACCTTTGATAAAACCACTCTAACATACAGACTACCATTTTCGAAACCATAGACACACCAGTTACTACATACTCACTCACTGATTCCTAGGTCTACACACACATCCACTCATTCACCCATTCAGTCACTCATACATGCAGTCACTCTTCAATACAGCACTATCATTTGCACACATACACCTATACAGACACTCATATACCACCACTTACCCATAGAGTTACTCACAAACCTAGTCAGTCATGTAAAGCATCAATCACACACTGATTTACTCACCTATACAGTTATCAACACACCACCTCACCTATTCATGCAGATAGTAACACATACTTACTCTCTTATACAATCACTGACACTAGCAAACACTCATTCATACAGCCACTCTCACAATCACTCACTCTCACATATAGTCATTTATATACTCCAACACTCACATATACTGCCTTTTGCATATGTAGTTACTCACACATATACCACTGATACATCCAGTCACTCACCAGCACAGCCATGCGCACAGTCACTCATTTTAAAAGTCATTTTAATATATATATTCACTGAAATAAACACAGGTTTCAGGGACGTTATAGTTAGTTGGACATTTCACTCATAAAAAAACCAGAGAAATTTGGTTGTTATAGTTAGTTCAGCTAACTATAACTCGTGCCCCTGCAATGCACTACTGATGACATCACATATTACATCATTCATGACATGGTCAGTGACATCACTGATGACATCTAAAATGACATCACTGATGACATCATCCAGTGAATGTGTGTTTCTATAAAGTTTAAATATGTTATCTATATAGGCCAAGGTGTATTGAAGAATGAGTGGGTGCATAAGTGTCTGGAAGGAGGATTTAGTCGGTGTGCGACTGACTGTACAAGTGAGTGATTAAATATGTCTTACTGAATGCATGGGTTAGTGATTATACTGTGTGAATGGCTGTATCAGTCTCTTAGTTGGTGAGTAAGTGGCTGCATGTGTTGGTGAGTAGCTTCTTGAGTGTCTATATGGGTTAATGATACCTGTATGGGTGCCTGAGTATCTGTGTGGGTCAAGAGATAGTGTGTGATTCCCTGCTGGGATATGTGAGGGGGTGATTCACTGAGTGCATGGGTTCATGTGTATGTGGGGCTGTATGGTTGAGTGAGTGTATGTATGGCTGTGTTCGTGAGTGAGTGGATATCTCAGTGGTATATGTGTGAGTAATTACATGTGGGAAAGGCAGTATATGTGAGTGTTGGAGGACTGTGAGAGTGACTGTATGGATGCTCGCAGGCCAGGTCGCTCCCCTGCTGCCACAGAGCTCCACCTGTGCGCCAGTGCCTCCCACGCTGCCGCTGCCTCCCTGCCCGCGAGTTTGCTCCTGCCATTGCCTGTGGTAGAGTGTCTCAGTTTTTTGTTTTTTTGGTACCGGTATTACTGTGATTTGTAATTATTGTACTGGTTCTCTGCTTGTGCCATCCTCATTGTTGGCCTCATTCCCCTCTCCCCCCCTTGCTTGCCTTCTGTTCCCCTGCCTGTTTTCCTGCCGCTGCCCCCCTGCGACCCTGCCCCCTCACCGCCCTGCTCCCGCCTCCCAGCTGATCTTCCCTCCCTCCCCGCCTTAAATGGCGGCTGCACACAGTGGGTGTGTTGCTGGCTCGCCAGAGGCAAGCCCGTCTGCACCCGTCCGCACCTGGACCGCGCCCAGCGCCAGAACCCTTGGCCCCCGCGAACTCCACAACACCAGACTCCAGTACGACGCCGGCACACTCCTCGCACTCAACCCCGGACGAGACCACACCTGCTTCCAAACTGCCCCAAAACGCACACACGGTCCCTTCTCCTGCCGCACCTGCAGCTTCACCTGCGACAGAGCCAACAAACCTCCCAAGACCGGGCCCAACCACCTCCGCTGCATACTCCTGAACACCCACTCCACACGCAAACATGACATCGAGCTCTGGGGCCTACTGGACACCCTTGCCCCTGACGCAGCCTTCCTGACCGAAACCTGGTGGAACGATTCCTTGGCATCCGGCATCGCCATAGCCATCCCGGACGGATACAAGATCACCCGCACCAACGGAATTGGAGGAGGAATAGCCATCGTCCACAAATCCACCCTCAAGGTCCCCACCCACGCGGACGACACTCTCAACACCGCTGAGCACCTGCACTTCCAAATCCACACCGACCCCAACCCCACCCTCCGAGAAACACTTATCTACAGACCCCCGGACCCCGGGCTCAGTTCAGCGAATCCATCGCCGACCTCGCCAGCACCCACACACTCACCTTCACGAACTACATCCTCTTTGGGGACCTGAACTTCCATCTCGAGAACAACAACGATGCCAACTCCGCCACCCTGATCGACAACCTCGGCCTCAGACAACTCATCACCTCACCCACCCACGTAGCAGGCCCACGCTGGACCCCGTCATCTCCACGGGCACCCACGTCGCCTTAGACCACACCACCGAACTCCACTGGACCGACCACCACTGCATCCATTTTACCTTCAAGAAACCAACCACGTACTACCACACCCAACAGTGGCCCCACCGCTGCTGGAGCAAAGTCACTGAAGACCAGCTGATCACCACCTTCGCCCAGAACCCACCCACCGACCTCACCAACCCAGACACCGCAACCCGCAACCTCAGACAGTGGATCAATGACTGTGCCAACATCCTCGCCCCGCTCAAGAAACCCTCCAACAACCCAGCAAGAGAGCCACCTGGTTCACTGATGAGCTCCAACCCTCCAAACACGCATGCCGAGAACTGGAGAAGATATGGCTCCGCGAACGCACACCTGACAACCACGCAGCTCACAAGGACGCCACCCGCAGACTTCACCACCTCATCAGATTAGCCAAAAGATCCTCCTTCAAAAACCGCCTAGATAACAATGCACACAACAGCAAAGAGCTCTTCAGCATCGTATAGTAACTCTCCAACTCCAGCGCAAAGCCAACGACATCCCGCCCTCACTGAGTGACTCACTAGCCATCTTCTTTTACCGCAAGATCGCTGACATCCACGACAGCTTCAACACCACGACTGCCCCAACTACGCCAGACTCCATTTCCCCTGTGAACACCACCAGGGCCAACCGCTTGACCTCCTGGTGCAACGTCAATGACGACGAGACACGCAAGGTCATGAACTCCATCCACTCAGGATATCCGTCAGACCCTTGCCCCCACCATGTATTCAACAAAGCAGATGCAGCCATCGCACCCCATCTACGGAAGGTCATCAACATCTCCTTTGAATCAGCAACATTCCTGGAAAGCTGGAAACACACCGAAATCAACGCCCTCCTCAAGAAGCACACCGAAATCAACGCCCTCCTCAAGAAGCCCAAGGCGGACCCCAAGGACCTCCAAAAGTTCCGGCCCATCTCCCTGCTCCCGTTCCCGGAAAAGGTCATCGAGAAAATCATCAACATATATATCCAGTTTAGAACGGGAACACTACCAGTCCGTGATCGCACCTCTAAATGGAAACCCCCCCATCAGACGCCTGCTACCTGCCCACACTGCAGTGCTGAATTGGAAACCATCTCACATGTCTTTTTTGTCTGCAGTGCCTATAACAAGCCTAGATCCAAATGGCTAAAACCAGTCTGTCGCCTACTCAAGACTAGAGGCTATGCTCCAGCGTGATGGAGGGTCCCGTTCTACCATCTAACATCACCAGAAAGGAGAGTTCTGACAGCCTTGGTAACATGAAGGTCTGATGTAGGCCCTGCGTGATAAAAAGTCTGAAAACATGCTAAAATAACCAGCCGTCTCCAGTAGTAAACAGAGGCCCCAGGGCCCACTATGCATGCAGGCTTACAAATACATGTTTCTGAGCACCAAAGTAAACAAGGTGAAAATAGGCCTTCAAAAGAGTGTTTAGCTTCACTGTCAGCTCCCAGACCAACACACACACACACACACACTTGCCCTGGTACACGTGGTACAGCTTCCTGAAACCCCTGCTAACGTTATATTTTGAAACATAGCTTGCACAAGTATAAGCAGCAATCTCTAGCAATAAACAGCATCTATCATGAGGATTCACACCTTCAGATATGTAGAAATGTGCGTGACAGAAAAATGTCCTTTTTTAGTAATGTACAACATGTAACCATTGAGCTTAGAAAAGTACAAGATGTTCCGGACGTGTTCTCTTCTCAAAAGTACAAGATGTTCCGGAAGTGTTCTCTTCTCAAAAGTACAAGATGTTCCGGAAATGTTCTCTCTCTCAAAGGTACAAGACGTTCTGTCCTAAAAATGTACCGAACATAATGTACTGAGAGCATTTCCTTCCGGTGTCCAAGACACTTGTGGTTAAGCCATCTGCACCGAAAGGCCAGGGTCCAGCGTCATCATAGAACCCTAGTTCCTCAATTTTGGGTATATCAAGCCCAACTGTCAAATCTGAGGTCAGAGCTTTCCTGCGGATGCCCAGCTGCATGAGCGTGGAAGGTTCTCTCGGCTAGCCGAAGACTGTCTGACTTGGGACATCGGCGCCTCACTCAGGTTGTGGATCTCCCAGGGCAGATAGCCCATCTCTCACTCTTTAGATCTCTAACCCTTCAAACTATCTCTCTTCATGAATATATTCCTGTATGGTAGGCTCCTTTAAAATAGGTGACTGGTCTCACTCTCAGCTATTACCAGGCACTGAATTACTAGCAGAATGTTCTATTTTAGCTAATTCTACTTACGCCTTCTTGGCCCTGCCCTCATAATCCAGGGCTCTGATAGAAATGTGCAATCTATAGCAATGGACCGGTTCTACATGGTGGGCCAATATACAGTTGGGTTCCATACTCTTGTACTCAGTAGTGTAGAATCGTTGATCATCTGTGTTAGTGATCCTTTTAATGTATTCCATTCCAGTATTACTCTGAGATATTTTGAGCATTAGTTATCCTGCATTGTTACCAGACAGAGTGAAGTCTGGATCCTATTTAGAAAAGTACATTATCGCGTGAATTAATATGCATTTAGCTCTCTGCGTGTTAATTGAAAAATAAAGTGCCACTCCATCTTGAACGTTTGGTATCTTACATGTGTATTCTTTCTCTTACTCAGTGAAGTGCTGTGATGGTGATGTGCGAATTTTAGTCACACCCAAAAGTGGTGACCACTGACCGAAGGGGTCAAGACTTTCCCCTTCACACGTGGCGCCCAACTGTTTCATCGTACCTGCCTGATCCATTCTGAGGAGGAATTCGGTGGTCTTCCAGGAGCCGCATTTGGGTGTCCCCGCCGCAGCCTCTTGCCTACCATTGGTGAGTCAAGGAACGTTTTATTTTTTCCCCCTTGAGTCCCGGTGATGGCTACATGGCTGTGTGCGGGCCCCCTGTGCTTGGTTCTGGGCTAGACTCCTGACCCCCCCCCCCCCTCAGAATTGCACATGGTCACGATCCAAGAACCCTCTGTGTCCCTCAGTGGTCACAGTGTCCTACTTGTCATTACTATTTTTATGTCAATACTTCTGCGCCTCAGTTGTGCACAGTTCGGTTCATAATAATTGCTGTTGTGGGTTGTGGTTTGTCGGTATCAGACAAGTCTCTCTCTCTGTCGGTTCCAGGCCGAGGAGAGCGCCTCTGTGGCTACTTCTTTGCTGTCAACTACCCCCAGCTTTGATCCCTCTCGGCAAGTCTCTCTCTCTGTCGGTTCCAGGCCGAGGAGAGCGCCTCTGTGGCTACTTCTTTGCTGTCAACTACCCCCAGCTTTGATCCCTCTCGGCAGTTTCAGTCTGCGAGCTGGGTGTGGTCCGGACACTACAGGTCCTGACCCGGGTTTGAGACCCACCCTGCCCCTTTTCCGTGGGCAGGTTCCTGATCCCTCTTCCAAGTCGAGTCTTGGGAGCTGGGTGTCCCCTGGAATTATCCAGGGTCGGAGATTTAAGGTTCTCCACTGGGGGTCGTTTGACTCTGACTTTCACACTCTGGCATTCTTGCCACCTGACTTTCACACTCTGGCATTCTTGCCACCTACCTTTCCCACTGCCTACGTCCCTTCAGCCCGTTGCTAAATTACTACTAACACCACCCACCCCTCCTCAATGAGGACTCTGCTTTACTGTCCTCCAGACATATTTTTACACGGTCTCGCTGTATTATTCTACATTTCCCCGCTGCTCCTACAGCCACCCAGCCAACGCCCCAGCCCACGCCCACGGACTTCCTGCACTTCACACCAGCGACAAGAGGAACTGCTCTGTGCCCTCTGTGGTTCATACAGCAGCTCGCCGGCTCACTTCCTCCCCTGGCGCAGCAGCGCCACTCTGCCTCACAGCTCCCCCGAGCCCCTCCCGCCCTTGCTTCACATTTAACACTGCACAGGGGTTTCTCCTCTTCCGTGCTCCTCGTTCCTTCTTTTTCTCACTGCCACTTCAACGCTCCTCTCTTTCTCTATCCATACCTACCTCTTTCAGTCACGGCACCCTGTTCTTTCCCTCCCTTCTCGTCACATTTATCAGTGCTGCTGACATTCTTTTACACTGTCTCTCTCGCCCTCCTGCTTCGCTCACTCATTACTCCACTTCTTACTTTCCCAGCATTGGTACTTCTGACTTCTCTGTTCTCTGTTCTTCCATTACTCCAACGTCATACTCAGCCCGTGGATATCTTCAGGTTATTGATCACACTGTCAAACAGTGACATTTCACGCCTTGATAACTTAGTTTCTACATCATTCCTTTATTTCATGTATTGGTCATTGCTCTGATCTTCAAGTAGTGAGATTTAATATCTGAATCGTTCTTTTATATCTTGGTGATTCATCTGTTCTTCTACATCGGGTTCCTTCAGGATGCATCCTATGTATGTTATCAGTATTTATTGTTCTGTCATCATGTTGTTCATTATGTACTATGTTGATTATTGACCTTCTCCATTTCATGTTTTGTTCATTTGCCCTGCTTTATGCCACATGTGGTCGTGCATTCATGTGCTTTGTGTAAGTAGCAGCTGCGCTTTGTGACTATGACACCAATTCCCTTCCCTGTGACCCACTGTTCCCTTACTCATACCTCTGCCTTGTCCCTCACCTACGTATAGTGTACCACACACCTTATCAATACCCGATTCCTCGCACGCCGCATTGGTCGCATTGCCTTTCCCGCATTGCACTTCCTTTCTCCACACATACAACGCCCGAGTTGTGCCAAATCATTTGCTTCACAATTGATTGCCAAGAGGAGGGAAGATTCCTGTTATCCTCCCCTGCCTCCCTACATCCCTTGCCTATACGTGTTATGCCTTACACCAACATATTTCCGTAATGACCACTAGCCCCCCACACATCCACCACTGTACCATTCAGTTCCTTCACGGCAGACCTGACCTACTTCACAATTCCTCAACCAACGAATTCACATCCCTTACAGAAGCACACCGCACAACACTCACAGACGCCTGGACACTTTTAGGAGCTAACCTTAAACCAGGCACCCAACTTAACATCTCCACACAAACTCTTGATAACATTCCAGACATATCTCTTACCCCACCATCCCCAGATACCGCTGCCCCTCAGCACTTATATACAGAGGACACCTCTAGTTCTGACGCGTCCACCCTATCTGTTCCCCACTCACTTCCCCCTGAATGCCCACAGTACCCACCCATTCTCATCACTGACGACGAGTCTTCACGAGAGTCAATTCTCACCATTAACGACGATTTCACACTAGAATCAATATTGTCATATACCACATTTGAAATAGTACACATCCCACCGCCAGAAGGAAGAGGACCAAACTCTCCTCAACCATCCGGCCCCAACGAAGATACATTACCCCTTTTGAGAGCACTTCTGTCTGATCCATTATAAAAAACTGGCCCCAGCATTCTGCCACACATGCAGAATACATCACACTGCTTCAACTGTCACATAAGGGGATGATCACACTGCACCAACTTACACATAAGGGAATGTGCGATCATCCCACTGATCATATCACCATATTCCTGATAAACAATAACGTTGTAGGCATTTCTGACGGCCACCCCTCTTGTTTCATCCACGTCACACCCCTCAGTAGCTCTGTTCTTCTCGCAATATTTCGGGCACTCAATATCGATTACGCCTACCCTCGTCACGTCACTCTATCTCTCGCACCAGCATTTTCACGCCCCGCCGAGCCTGTAGTAAAGGCTCTCCCACACAAACAGTTCCACGCACCACCGCCCCCATAGTAAAGGATCACAGCAGCACTCACTACACCTCTGCATCACCTGCCTATCAAATAACAAGAAACAAAAACCCCATGCAGGCTCTTCAGGCAGTTTACGAGAAACGAATATTGGGCACGTCAGTGCATAGAACTCCGGAGTGGATCTATATCAGGATCCGCCTACTATCCCCAGGCCTAGAACTTCCCACTGTAGTCGAGTCCTCCTGGCCACGGAACCCACTGCAAAGCACAGTTCGCGACGCCTTTGCCCGTCACAATCTGGAATTCCCTGATTTCTCCCCAGAGGGAAAATACAGGGGACCCGACGAAATACAGTTAAGATTCATACTCTACCACATCGCCTGTACTGAAGTAGGAGAAGAACTCATAAGAGACCTGCCTCCGCACGACTGCAGCCTGTGCACAAACGACTGCAGCCCTGCACAAACATCACAGCCCACACACCCCAGCCCTCACAACAACTAGCCGACAAAAACAACCAGGCAGGATTGCGTAGTCTCTCATACATACATCAGGCACTAAGTACACTCATGAGTAGAATACAGAATCCCACCGTGTATAAAACACCGCACGGCTATCATATATATTTTGTTGTGCATCTTCCAAATGTGGGAGGACCAGCAGTTCTGTCCGGATTCTTCCCCAGACACCCACGCCAGTCTCAGATAGCCGAAGCCTGCTTTGGCGGCCAACTCCAGTTCCCTGGTTGCACCCCCACACTAAATAAAGAGTTGCAAAAGGAGGTTTATGACCACGCCCTAGCAGGAGTAGCAGAAGAACTCGTGCCTGATCTCTAGAGAAGCGTGGCCAATACCCCGCATCAGACCCCTGCCTTGCCGGCCCACAAATATCTCGTCATGGCAACACCACTCCAACATGTCCTGAAAACTTTCGGTGCCCAAGAAAAACGCATACTCAAACACTGTAGGGAGCTTCACAAATTAACACAGAACATGGATTATCCGTGGCCCTCTGAAGGCTCTTTTAACGTAAATACTCTCGAGCACGCCACCACGTTCCTGAACACCAAATATTCAGGAACCAAATTACAAAAAAGGAAAGAAACCTTGGCTCTCTGGCGTATTTTTAAAGAAAACACGCAAGAGCATCCTGCCACCCTGCCCACTGCACCTTCTGCGCCCCCACCTTATCAGGCCAGTGGCATGTACCCTGCCCGAGGGTCAGCCAAGGACAAAGAACCAGATGTACAAAGCACAACTAACTCCTTACCCACTGTCGGATATGACCAACTCCCAAGTGACCTTTTTTCCACACCCGAACACCCTTCACCAGGTGGTGACGATAGTACTGCGTCATTGACACCACCCGGCACCAGCAGTGGCCCAACAACACTCGATACAGCGTCAGCTCCGGCCCTAGTCACTCCCCCACCAGGTACACCGGTCTCCTGTGGCAGTCCAATTTTGCACGCCACAGTGCCAGGGTTACCAGGGCAAATAAATGCGCAGTTTTCACTACAACTGAATCCCACTTCTGTCTCAGCCCTGCCTGTCGAGGAAGGAGAGGAGGCAACCAACAATGTGTCCGTCACCTCATCACACAACTCACGCACGTCATCTCACCACTCATCCGACTCGCCTCGCCAAACACTCCCTCACTACCCCGATCTGAACGGCCTCCGTAACATGACTGCTCCACAATTCCCGGAGCAGGAGGCCACCTCACGAGACCATATGCCCTTCTGTGGTCCACGCACAGGGGAGCCACTGATCACATTCGCCACCGTTCAGCAACAGAATAAGGAAAGAGAAGTACAGGGCCCACAAGCACCATATCGAGTCCATTATGACAATTGGAGAGCAGCCACAGATTTCAATAAAAGTGTAGAGTGCAGTCCCAATGGAAATGCACTACCTGACATGTTCCTCCGAGAAGGCCCACACAGCCTTGAACACGACGATATAACTTCGGTAGTTCGACGCGCCTCAATGAAATTAGAGCAGATAAGTGAAAGGCTGTCCGACACCCTCAAGATTGCCCACTTTCACACTCCAAATACCCAGGCAACAATGAACACTTCGCGACAAGACTCCGAACACGCAGGCATCTTTGAAAGCATGGGAAGGGATGGGGAACTAGGCAACAGTTCACAGCAGACAGCCCTTCTGCCATCCATACCTTTGCCAAGTGCGGATCCCTCCCGGGACATAAGAGATTATGAGGGGCGGCCGGAAGTGAACTACCATGGGTCCCCCTCCCCTTGTCTCCAGACAGCTACACCCGACAATTCACATACAACGGCTGGAACAGCTCAGCTCCAGCCCACACCACCAGGCATACCCCCACGGCGTCCCGCACCTGTAGTCGACCCGTTTGCCCCACCATCCGCCACAGCCATAACAAATTCCTCCAGCCAGCCACACGCCATAAGTGGAGCAAACACATCAACAAACCCATTCTACCAACATCAGGACTTCCAAAACTCGGGAGTTGGGGGTGGGGCCAAGAAAAAGAGAAAAACAGAGGTACAAAGACTTGCAGTATTAGGAACACACGGACGACCAGAGGACATCACATACGATGCCCCTGGCAATGACGCTCCCATCAAATACCAAGTCACTGGCACTGCCTCCATGCGAAACACTCGAGCTAGAACAGGCAATGGCATGTTCCTTAGCAGGCCGTGTGCCCTGCGGGACAAGGACCTTACCCCCAACCAAATAGTGGAGATAGGCGAAAATTCAGATTTCGCTGTCATCCCCTTCACAGACAACCTGGCCGGCTGGACAGAGTCCCTGGCCCCGCAGATGATCCCCTGGCCAAGGGAAGGGTCTTTCGAACCACAGCATATGGCCACAGCTGTAGAATGTATCCTGGAAGGTGTAGGGGATGAAGACTGGGACTACGACTATATGCGAGCCAGTCTCGAGATTTGGCAGAAATATGCCATAAGGTATGACACCACAAGACCGAAGTATCCAGGTGTAGGGATTAGCCGCCAGATGCCGCTAATATACAAAACTCCAGGGGCCCCCGCCATATATAACTGCTGGTCCTATGCAGAGAAGGAAGCCATTAAAAGGAACCTTCCACCCCTCACAGAGGGTGCCAGCAAATGGATAGTGGCCTTAGAGAAGAATACCACAGGCACCAAACCAGGGATTGGAGACATGAAAAGTTTGCTTATATCCATCATGGGAGGGGAAGCTGAAGAAATTTTCACAAGTATTAGTAGAGGACTAATAACAATGAACGAGACAAAATATGATGGGGAACCATTTGATAAAATAAGGGCGGCAGTTTGGACTAAGTTGAAATTAAAATACCCCGATGTTCCCGATATCGGGTCTCTCATGTCTCTGACCATGCAAACAAATGAGGACCCTAGTAAGTTCATTTCTAGAATAAAAGAAAAGTGGCATCAAGAGCTAGGTGACTCCTGGAATACAACCGGAGGGAACAGCAGGCTCTTTTACCACATGGTGAAGAGGGGACTGCCAGACGACGTGCAAGAGAAATTAGATGGGGTAGTAGCCATGGAAGCAAAACCATGGCCTGAGATACAGGCCCATATCATACATTTCTGCAAAAAGAAAATAGAACAGGAAAAAAGTAGACAACTAGCCATTGAAAATGCAGCTGCAAAGCTAGTACAGCAGAAGCTTAATAGGAAAAAGGATACAGTGGACAATCTCATGCTGGCGGCACCAGTCAGCCAAATGACTGCTGTCACCACCTTTCCACAGGACGCTCGAAATATGCTCGCCAACAATACCCAGACCACTCCCCAGCAAGTGCAGCAGCCTGCCGTACAATATGCACAGACACAGCCGCCACTAACACAACCAGCCATACAGTACGTACAGACTTCACCACAGCCAGCCATACAGTATGTACAGACTCCGCCACAACAGACAGTACAGTATGTGCAAGCCCAGCAGCAGCCCACAGTGCAGTACATCCAACAGCAGCCCCCGGTGCAGTATCTCGCACCACAACCTGCCTACAGTAATGAACAACGTCAGTATTACAACAACAATAGAAATACAGGGATGCAGGGAAGGGGCAACGGACAGCAAAGGGCCCAACTACAGTCAGGCCAACGTACATGCTTCTATTGTCACAAAGTGGGGCACCTGCTAAGAGAGTGTCGCTCTAGGATTCGAGACCAAGGCCAACAAGGTATGGGTCCCGGCCAGCAAGCACCCCAGCAGTTCCAACCACAACAACAAATGTATGCTCAGGCACCCCAGATGGTGTACGCTTATGCCCAACAAGCACCACAGCAGAATATGCAGCTAGCACAGCTCCAGACACCTGTAATGACCCAAGCCCAACAGCAATCCACATTGATGCAAGGTCCCGTGCAACTGCAGCAACAGTCACCCTCATACCAAATGATGCCCCAAGCCCAAGCTGCCCCACCACCAGGTGGTGTGGTAGTCACATCCAATAACCCATTTGCACAAGGCACCATCCAGCAATACTCACGCTAGGACAGCCCACAGACAACTCTTGTGTGCCCAGTTTTATCATGCATCATGAGCGGTGAAGATGACCCCACCGTCCTGGTCACGATAAATAACAAAACATATAGCTTCCTCATTGACACAGGCGCCACGTACTCCTGCATTACAGGCGGACACCTGCCTATTTCTGATCAAGTAGCGGACACACAGGGATTCTCTGGGGCAATAGCAAGGGTCCCCTTTACAAAGCCAGTACCCCTGCAAATAGGAGACCGGGTGCTAGAGCAACGACTGCTTTATTCACCACACTCTCCAGTCAACCTTCTAGGAAGAGACCTAATGGCTAAACTGAACATGACCATTCACTTCCATGAGAACGGAACAATGGTTTGCTCTATACCTGGCACACCCGTAGCAAGAATGATGGCACTCACTGCTCAATCTTCCCTGACAGATCAAATGAGGGCTCGCCCTGTGGACGAACAAGCATTCTCCACTGCGGTACACATCATTGTAGCCAACACACCCGAACTACACCAGCGCACTGTCCAGCTCCCCAAGGAGTTTCTCTTTCGTCCGGAGTCCCAGCACTTTCAGATATGTGACAACAGCATGATCCTAGGCATACGTGCTCTTCACATTACACCTACATATGGGGCATTCATAGCAAGAGACGACAATATGCGCTCATGGGCCTGTGTGATTTTCATTGAGCCCGGACACCAAGTGAGGGACATTTCAGATGAACAGCTCTTTGGTGATCCTGATAACTATCCAATAACAGAGATTGTCTACAAGTATGAGGTACCCCTGTCAGCGACAGTGGAAAAAAGAACACCCACTGCCCCGCAGAAATATGACTCAGTGCGTGAAGCTGACTTAGCCCAAGTCCCGCCACACCTGTGGACCACCGGTCCTAATGACGTGGGCCTCATCCGTTCTGCCACTCCATTTAAGATAACTCTGAAACAAGGCGCGATCCTACCCAGAATAAAACAGTACCCACTTTCCAAGGAAGCAGAGGAAGGCATTGCCCCAACAATACAAGCCCTGCTAGATCAAGGAGTCATATACCCATGCGTATCTCCAGTCAACACCTGCCTGTTTCCTGTGCGCAAGGGCAAAACTAATCAGTGGCGTTTAATTCATGATTTACGCCCAATTAACAACATAGTGGTACCAGAGTTTCCCATTGTCCCAGACCCTTCCGTCATCCTCACCAATGTTCCCCCGAATGCACAATACTTTTCGGTGATCGACCTGAAAAACGCATTTTTCAGCGTCCCCCTCCACCCAGACAGTCAGTACCTATTGGCCTTCGTCTTCGGCGGGGTGCAAATGACGTACCGGCGTTTGCCTCAGGGATACTGTGAGTCCCCGAGCGTGTTCAACCGCGTGGTCAAAGAGGACTTATCGAACTTCCAATGTCACAGTACCTTACTGCAGTATGTCGATGATATTTTGCTCTGCAGCACTACAGAATCCCAGTGCAGAACTGATACAGTCTCTCTGCTCACCACACTAGCTCACAGAGGCTACAAGGTGGACAAAAACAAACTTCAGTACTGCCAAACAGAAGTACAATACCTCGGTCAGTTAATATCAGCATCAGGGAGACGAGTCACGCCAGACAGAGTTGAAGCCATCAAAGGGACATCAGAGCCCCAAACTGTCAAGGACATGCAAAAGTTCCTAGGATTAGTGAACTATGTCCGCCAGTGGGTCTTTGATTTCTCCACAATAACTGCCCCTCTGTTAAAAGCAGTTAAAGCAGCCAAAGACACACGCAACAAAATAGACTGGACACCTGAAATGGCAGCTTCCTTTAAACAACTCAAAGATGAAATAACAAACGCACCAGTGTTAGGCACACCTGACTACACAAAAGAATTCTACCTGTTCACCCACTGCAATGGCCAGGTCATGACTGCCGTCCTCACTCAGAAATACCCAATGGGCCACAAGCCCCTTGCTTACTTCAGCGGAATGCTAGACTCAGTCATGAAAGGTCATTACCCCTGCGAGCAAGCTCTTGCTGCGGCAGCCTTTGCAGTGGATAAAAGCACACCCATTGTCATGGGATCCCCTTTGACACTGTACACTGAGCACGCTGTCTTTGCCATAATTCAGAAAGCTAAAACAACATTGACAACACAACGAGTGTCAGGTTATGAAGTCATACTGTCATTGCCCACCCTGAAGGTTGTCAAATGTCACACAGTCAACCCAGCCACATTCTTTGCCCATCCCATTACTGCATCCGATGATGACACCCATGACTGTGCCACATACTGTCCTGATGAGTCAGGAGCAGCAAAAGAGGACCCCCTGCCAAACAGCACTGTATATTTTGTAGATGGGTCCTCCACAATAGACCAAGAAACAGGGATCAGATACACAGGAGCCGCAGTGGTTAGGGCTCAGCAGCACGAGTCCTCTGACTCCCTAGACATTGTACAACAAATTACATTGCCATCGCACTACTCTGCCCAAGCCGCTGAACTAGTGGCACTAATTGCCGCTTTAAACAATGGGGTTGGTGACCGCATCACTGTATACTCAGACTCTGCATATGTCACAACAACAACACACTCGAGCATCTTGCGCTGGAAAAGGCGCGGATTCCTCAAATCAGATGGAACACCGGTATGTCACAAACTACTGTTGGAAGAACTAATAGAAGCCCTGACACTTCCAACAGAGGTAGCCGTTGTCAAATGTGCTGCCCACACGAATGGACAAGACTTTGTGTCCAGAGGCAACGCTCTGGCAGACTGGGCAGCCAAAGCTGCAGCCAGACCCCCCCTACCTTTCACTGAGCATGACCCGCACAACACCCCAATTTTACTGGCCCAAGCTACAACACCAACAGAACTGACAAAGACAAATGAAGACAGTGTACCCTTAACACCACACACAGAGAACAACAAAGACACAAACACCACCCCTATTGATCCAAATTATTCCTGCCCACTCGATGACACACAACAATACGATTTCATTGCCCAACTACATCTCAGAGAGATACAAGAAAGTGCACCACCACAAGAGAAAGAGTTATGGAAAAAGAGGGGAGTACAGCAGGACCCTGCTGATTTTATTTACAGGCAGACCATGTCCGGAAAACCTGTCATGCCACAAGCCTTACTGCAGATAGCATTAGATCAACTTCACCTTCCCGCACATGTCTCCCGAGATAACATGTCCACCACATTACAAGCAGACTGGTTCATTCCCAATGCGTATGAACTGATACAGCTCTTTGTTAATAAATGCATCATTTGCCAACAGTATTCCCCAAACCCAACTCTCAAAACTGTTGCCTCCACTATTCCTAAACCTTCTGGCCCATTCAAAGAACTCCACCTTGACTATGTCGACATGATTGACCGATGCCAAAATTACCGATATCTCATTGTGGTAGTATGCCCCTTCTCACGGTGGATCGAAGCTGGACCATGCGTCCACTGCGATGCCAAAGCAGCAGCCACATTCCTGCTCCGTGACGTCATTTCCCGCTTTGGAATTCCTTCCGCCATCAGGACTGACAACGGGAGCCATTTTTCAAACGCCATCTTCTCCTCTCTCACCACAATGCTAGGCATAAGACACAAGCTGACATCCGCTTACCATCCCCAAAGTAATGGCATCTGTGAGCGCCTCAATGGCCTGCTCAAAAACAAAATAAGCAAAATTAGCGCCACCATCGGCAAAAAGTGGCTCTACTGTCTCCCACTGGCCCTCTTCTCATTAAGAAATTCCCCAAGCTCGGATCACCACCTCACACCCCACCAACTTGTCACCGGACGATCCATAAATGTAGCAGTCCCTCCCAGCAGGCCCAAAACTGATAGCGAGTCATCCTCTGAGATTGTTAAAGCTGAGCTTTACGACTTCTTGTGCACACTAACACGCGCTGCGCAGTTCCTCTCTGTCCAGGTATCCAGAAGGAAGGAGAAGGGCCCCATCGATCCTGAGCTCCCACCTATCCGTCCTGGAAGTCTGATCTTTATCCGGAGACACGTCCGGAAGTGGAAAGACCCCAAATTTGACGGCCCCTTTTCAGTGACTGATTCATCTCCAACTGCTGTCCGGATAGCTGAACGAAGAGCATGGATACATCGGCGAGACGTTCGGCTCGCTCCTGTGCCTCCGCAACAATAAACAATGAACTAAGAGAGGAAAGAGACATGCCCATGGTCCCCCTGAATGAGGACAGCGGTTTCCCGTCCACTGCCGAAGAAGAAGAAGAAGAGGAAGAAGAAGAAGACACGCCCGTGCTGACCCAGGAATACAGCAGCTACAATGCGAAGTTATGTACTCTTGTCACATTTATGCTTTGTATCATTGTTGGAGTGGCACTAATAACTTTTAATTGGTGCATCTATTTTTTTGCTGTAAAGAGCTTTAATGAGATAGGCAATAGAAATACCTTACCATCCACTGTTTCAGCAACAGTACCAGCGGTCACACTCAAACAGCAGACAACAACACAACACACACTAGGTCCTGAACTCCCAGAAAATAGCACTACTAACAATATGTCCGTTAGTGTACACCTTGAACTCTCACCCAGTACCCCAGAGGAAAGGACTAGCCCCTGGAAGATAGCTACCATCGCCACAGAACTAGCGCCCCGCCAACGCCTTCCCCGTCACCATAGAACACGCCGATTTGCTATCGCCCCATACAGAACAAAACCTCTTGTCCCCCGCAAGAATGCTAATAACCAGAAGGTAGGGCATAAAACATTCCAACATCTTGTGCAAATACAGGAAGGTCTAAGGCCCATGCTCAGCCTGCCCCAAATAGTAAGGGACCATTCAGTCCACTCCTCTCTAGTGGACAACTCCTGGTACAGGGACATGACAGCAGTAGGGAAAAGAGTAACAAATGAGTCTTGCTACGTATGCTCCTACATTCCCCATGCAGTAGGTGCTGACAGACTGATTTTTCCCAAGGAAGTCCCACCGCACATAGCCATGTGCCTTCTGCACTTGTACCTCTGCCGAATACTAGGACAGATTAGGGTCCTTTCAGCCCAAAAGGTAGTGCTGTGAAGGGGAAAGTCTTGACCCCTTCGGTCAGTGGTCACCACTTTTGGGTGTGACTAAAATTCGCACATCACCATCACAGCACTTCACTGAGTAAGAGAAAGAATACACATGTAAGATACCAAACGTTCAAGATGGAGTGGCACTTTATTTTTCAATTAACATAGAACACGCCGATTTGCTATCGCCCCATACAGAACAAAACCTCTTGTCCCCCGCAAGAATGCTAATAACCAGAAGGTAGGGCATAAAACATTCCAACATCTTGTGCAAATACAGGAAGGTCTAAGGCCCATGCTCAGCCTGCCCCAAATAGTAAGGGACCATTCAGTCCACTCCTCTCTAGTGGACAACTCCTGGTACAGGGACATGACAGCAGTAGGGAAAAGAGTAACAAATGAGTCTTGCTACGTATGCTCCTACATTCCCCATGCAGTAGGTGCTGACAGACTGATTTTTCCCAAGGAAGTCCCACCGCACATAGCCATGTGCCTTCTGCACTTGTACCTCTGCCGAATACTAGGACAGATTAGGGTCCTTTCAGCCCAAAAGGTAGTGCTGATGGTAAACGTCACCAAATGGGACTACGTCTATACGGTACACCAGGTTGTCACCGACGCAGCGGAACTTAGGGAGGAGTTCAAGGAAATGCGAAGGTTAGGGGTACAGGACATAGCGTGGCATGAAAGTCGTATTAAGTCACGAGGGTACATAACGAACCTCAAACCCCGGGCAGGGTGTGAGGTTGCATTTAAACACCCCCCAGGCCCACACAACTGCCCATGTAATAATAGAACAATGCTACGCCTCCTAGCACAGGTCTACCTTAACTACAAATGGCATAGCCCCGGAGGATTTTATTGTAAGGCGGCAGCCTTGGGACCCCCGTGGGCGGACTGGAATGAAGGGGATAAGTGTAATCAAATATGGGCTGAGGAGAGTGGGAGGTATACATGGAGTGGGGAAGGAATGCCAGAACATAAAAAAGGATTCAAACTAAAAAACCCTTCTCTTTGTTTCATAGGAAACGGCTCGGTGGCTGTTGGGCGCAACACAGACTGTAATTCCACGATGTTCAGCTTCGATATGCAGTTCGGCACCACGACTTTAATGGATTATTACTGGGCGTGCGGAGAGCACCTCTATATCCAACTACCTCCTCAATGGCTCGGACTGTGCACTTTGGTGACTTTGCATGAAATTCACCTGGTCGTACCAGCATCAAATGCTTCCCACATCCTGTCACATCCAATGACAGGTGACCTGACATTCCTCCATCGACACCGGCGAGCAGCAGAATATTTCGCAACTGAAGCCCGTGGCAAGGTCCCAGAAGAATTCCGCCTCTTCAATGAGGCCCAGCTGTTCTTCGGAGGGGCATTCCCCATTTTTCAAACTCAGGCTAATGCCCGCTGGCTGGAAGTAACTCGCTATGAAGTCATGAAAGCAATAAACAGCACCAGGGATGGCCTAAATGCAATTAGGGAAGAACTGCGCCCACTACGACTTATGGTTCTGGAACATCGCTACTTCCTCGACATGCTAACGGCCAAAGATGGTGGTCTGTGTCATCAAATTGGGAAATCCTGCTGCACTTTCATACCTGGGAACGACGAGGACAATGGATCAATATCAAGGGCCATTGAGGAATTGACTAACTTGGGAAAAGACATGATTGAGGAAGGAGGTGCCCCTGCAGACATTATTCCAACGAACTGGTTCGACTTTGACTGGATGCCCTCCTGGCTAACTGCTATTCTAAAACTAATGATACCGATAGTCGGAATTATGGTCTTTCTGTGTTGCGCCTTTCAGTTAGGGAGTCACTGTGTCAAGAAATTAAGTGCAAAAGCTGTAGGGATGAATTACGCTAGGACAGGGATTTACGAGATACCAAGATATGAGGACATGGATCGGGCTCCTGGGGATGGGAATGGAGAACAGGTACAAATGATCAAGCTAGTACAAAATAGCACACATCCAGCACCACCTGCCACACACTTTGGAGTACTACCAGCCCCACTTCTCCCTCCAGGTAGATATACAGTAAGTAACAACACTGCAGCTGCCCGGTATGAATGCCTGCTCAATAAATCAGGTCAGCAATATAACCAGCTACTAAGGTCAGACGAAGACGTTGCACGACCAACCAGTTTTCAGTGCTATGTCAATGACATGCCATGGATTCCACCCCTGGCAGAAAATTTAACAAAATACTCACTTAAGAGTGTGTTCATAAATGAACAAGAGGGGGCAGATGATGGAGGGTCCCGTTCTACCATCTAACATCACCAGAAAGGAGAGTTCTGACAGCCTTGGTAACATGAAGGTCTGATGTAGGCCCTGCGTGATAAAAAGTCTGAAAACATGCTAAAATAACCAGCCGTCTCCAGTAGTAAACAGAGGCCCCAGGGCCCACTATGCATGCAGGCTTACAAATACATGTTTCTGAGCACCAAAGTAAACAAGGTGAAAATAGGCCTTCAAAAGAGTGTTTAGCTTCACTGTCAGCTCCCAGACCAACACACACACACACACACACTTGCCCTGGTACACGTGGTACAGCTTCCTGAAACCCCTGCTAACGTTATATTTTGAAACATAGCTTGCACAAGTATAAGCAGCAATCTCTAGCAATAAACAGCATCTATCATGAGGATTCACACCTTCAGATATGTAGAAATGTGCGTGACAGAAAAATGTCCTTTTTTAGTAATGTACAACATGTAACCATTGAGCTTAGAAAAGTACAAGATGTTCCGGACGTGTTCTCTTCTCAAAAGTACAAGATGTTCCGGAAGTGTTCTCTTCTCAAAAGTACAAGATGTTCCGGAAATGTTCTCTCTCTCAAAGGTACAAGACGTTCTGTCCTAAAAATGTACCGAACATAATGTACTGAGAGCATTTCCTTCCGGTGTCCAAGACACTTGTGGTTAAGCCATCTGCACCGAAAGGCCAGGGTCCAGCGTCATCATAGAACCCTAGTTCCTCAATTTTGGGTATATCAAGCCCAACTGTCAAATCTGAGGTCAGAGCTTTCCTGCGGATGCCCAGCTGCATGAGCGTGGAAGGTTCTCTCGGCTAGCCGAAGACTGTCTGACTTGGGACATCGGCGCCTCACTCAGGTTGTGGATCTCCCAGGGCAGATAGCCCATCTCTCACTCTTTAGATCTCTAACCCTTCAAACTATCTCTCTTCATGAATATATTCCTGTATGGTAGGCTCCTTTAAAATAGGTGACTGGTCTCACTCTCAGCTATTACCAGGCACTGAATTACTAGCAGAATGTTCTATTTTAGCTAATTCTACTTACGCCTTCTTGGCCCTGCCCTCATAATCCAGGGCTCTGATAGAAATGTGCAATCTATAGCAATGGACCGGTTCTACATGGTGGGCCAATATACAGTTGGGTTCCATACTCTTGTACTCAGTAGTGTAGAATCGTTGATCATCTGTGTTAGTGATCCTTTTAATGTATTCCATTCCAGTATTACTCTGAGATATTTTGAGCATTAGTTATCCTGCATTGTTACCAGACAGAGTGAAGTCTGGATCCTATTTAGAAAAGTACATTATCGCGTGAATTAATATGCATTTAGCTCTCTGCGTGTTAATTGAAAAATAAAGTGCCACTCCATCTTGAACGTTTGGTATCTTACATGTGTATTCTTTCTCTTACTCAGTGAAGTGCTGTGATGGTGATGTGCGAATTTTAGTCACACCCAAAAGTGGTGACCACTGACCGAAGGGGTCAAGACTTTCCCCTTCACACACTAGCCATCTTCTTTTACCGCAAGATCGCTGACATCCACGACAGCTTCAACACCACGACTGCCCCAACTACGCCAGACTCCATTTCCCCTGTGAACACCACCAGGGCCAACCGCTTGACCTCCTGGTGCAACGTCAATGACGACGAGACACGCAAGGTCATGAACTCCATCCACTCAGGATATCCGTCAGACCCTTGCCCCCACCATGTATTCAACAAAGCAGATGCAGCCATCGCACCCCATCTACGGAAGGTCATCAACATCTCCTTTGAATCAGCAACATTCCTGGAAAGCTGGAAACACACCGAAATCAACGCCCTCCTCAAGAAGCCCAAGGCGGACCCCAAGGACCTCCAAAAGTTCCGGCCCATCTCCCTGCTCCCGTTCCCGGAAAAGGTCATCGAGAAAATCATCAACATATATATCCAGTTTAGAACGGGAACACTACCAGTCCGTGATCGCACCTCTAAATGGAAACCCCCCCATCAGACGCCTGCTACCTGCCCACACTGCAGTGCTGAATTGGAAACCATCTCACATGTCTTTTTTGTCTGCAGTGCCTATAACAAGCCTAGATCCAAATGGCTAAAACCAGTCTGTCGCCTACTCAAGACTAGAGGCTATGCTCCAGCGTTAAGAATCTTACAATCTGATCCTAACACACTACTGGCCTGTGGGGTAGCTAAATTTCTTAGCTGGGCGTGGGTGATTAGATTCAAAGCTATGTGATGAATTTTTCTCTGGCGGTCTCATGTTATTTTTCTTCTTAACTAACTCAAAGCTGTAAATGGTTTAATGCTGTTTTATCCAGTTTTTTAAATGATTAATTAAGTGTTCTAATTAATAACATGAATTGTATTTTTATTGTTCTGTGCTTTTAAGATATCTCTATATCGAATAAAGCTTTGATGATGAAAATCGTCAACATACAATTGGCCTGCCACCTGGAAGACAACAACATTTTGGACCCATCCCAGTCCGGATTCAGACGAAACCACAGCACCGAGACTGCCCTCATCGCCGCCATAGACGACATCAGGTGCCAACTAGACAGCGGTGAAACATCAGCCCTCATCCTCCTGGACCTGTCAGCTGCCTTCGACATGGTCTGCCATCGCTCTCTAAAGACACGCCTCCTAGAAGCCGGAATTCAAGAAAAGGCTCGATTGGACCACGCCCTTCCTATCCGGAGGAACCCAGAGCGTCCGCCTCCCACCCTTCCGATCCGAAGCCACCAACATCATCTGCGGCGTCCCCCAGGGCTCATCCCTCAGCCCAACGCTGTTCAACGTCTACATGGCCCCCCTCGCACAAGTGGCCCGCCATCACGACCTTAACATCATCTCCTACGCCGATGACACCCAGCTCATCCTCTCCCTCACCAAGGACCCACACACCGCCAAAACCAACCTCCATGAGGGAATGAAGGCCGTCGCTGACTGGATGAGGAACAGCCATCTGAAGCTGAACTTGAACAAAACAGGGGTCCTCATCCTCGGACCCACCCTCTCAGCCTGGGACGACTCCTGGTGGCCTACCACACTGGGAACAGCACCGACACCCACCGACCATGCACGCAACTTTGGATTAATCCTCGACTCCTCCCTCTCCATGGCTAAGCAGGTCAACGCCGTCTCCTCCTCCTGCTACAACACCCTCCGCATGCTCCGCAGGATCTACAAGCGGGTCCCGACCGAAACAAGATGAACGGTGACACAGGCCCTCGTCAGCAACAGACTGGACTACGGCAACGCACTCTACGCAGGAATCCCAACCAAACACCTACGATGGCTACAACGCATCCAAAACACCTCTGCCCGACTGATCGTCAACGCCCTCCGCCGCAGCCACATCACCCGCCTCCTGAGAGACCTACACTGGTTCCCTGTAGACAAGAGGATCACCTTCAAGCTCCTCACCCACGCACACAAAGCACTCCACAATGCCGGACCAGCCTACCTGAACAACAGACTCAACCTCCACACCCCCTCCCGCCAGCTCCGCTCTGCCAGCCTCGGCCTCGCAGCCGCCCCCCGCATCCAACGAACGACCTCCGGCGGCAGATCCTTCTCCTACCTCGCCACCAAGACCTGGAACACCCTCCCTACCCACCTACAGCAGACCCAAGACCTACTTGCCTTCAGAAGACTCCTCAAGACCTGGCTCTTCGAGCAGTAGCGGCACCCCCTTCAGCGCCTTGAGACCCTCACGGGTAAGTAGTGCGCTTTACAAGTACTATGATTGATTGATTGATGAGTGTGTGCTTGTGTTAGTGATTATATAAGAGAGTAAATATGTGTTTGTATCTGTATGAATAAGTGAGGTGGTTAGTGTATAACTATATAGTTGAGTAAATGGCAATGTGATTGATTCTTTTTGTGACTGACTAGGTGTGTGAGTAACTCCATGGGTGAGAGGCAGTGTGTGAGTGTCTGTATGGGTATATGATTGCATATATCAGTGGCTGTAGAGATGAGTGACTGCGTGAATTAGTGACTGTATGGGTGAGTGAGTGGATGTGTGTACACCTATGAATCAGTGAGTGGGTATGTACTAACTGGTATTGAGATATCTATGGTTTCAAGAATGATAGTCTGTAATTTAGAGTGGGTGTATCAAAGGTTATATTAGGGTGTGAAGAGGTGCATCAGATATTAAGTGGATGATGTCATCAGTGATGTCATTTGAGATGGCATCAGTGATGTCATCAGTGATGTCACTGACCATGTCATGAGTGATGTTGTATGAGACAGCATCAGCAGTGCATTGTGGGGGTGTGAGTTATAGTTAGCTCAGTTAACTATAAGAGCCAAATTTCTCTGGTTTTGTATGAGTGAAATGTCAGCCTAACTATAACATCCATGAAACCTCAGGTTTTTTCATTGAATTTCTAAGGTTTGTTAAATGCTAATTACTAACTATAACAGCCCAAAACCTCTGTTTTTTCAGTGAATTTCTAAGGTTTTTTAAAACGATAATTCCTAACTTTAACACCCTTCAAACCTCTGGTTTTTTCAGTGAATTTCTAAGGCTTTTCAAATGTTAATTTCTAAATATGCCTACATAGGTAGGACATGTGCAGAGAGAGGAAGAAAGACACAGAAAGAAGCAAGTGCAGAAGGAGGCAAAAGAAGTCCAAAAAAAGGGAGAAAGGTGCAGAAATAAGCAAGAGAAGTGCAAAAAGAACCAACAGAGGTGCAGAAAGAGGCCTAAAAGAGGCCTACTTTGACTGTACCTTTCCACAGACTCATACAAAGTAGCCTAATCCCTAATCCTTCTCCCAAGATGTCTTAAACTTCACTTTTCTCTTGAAGCTTCACTATTAATTGAGTACGCAGAATGTTAGGCCTACCAAATATAAAACAGCAATCCTAAGCATATCACTGTAGTAAGTCTCACCAAGTTTGTGAAGGTATGCATGCATGTCTTTGCTTTTACTGAGTGACCTGTTGCATAAACATAAACATACAAATACTTGAATACCTGTGTTTCAAACAGCATATGCTGTAAATATATGTACAAAAAGGTGTATGTATTTCTTTCTGCTCATAATACAGGGCACATAGGTATTCAATAGTATATTTGAGGGGTTTTATAACACCTATATACATAAGACATGTCTGCCTGTGCAACTGAATGACAGAGTAGAACTGAGAACATTTAACCACCTATAGGAGAAGCTACCATCTTCAGATGCATAACACAGGTGACAATACATATACAAGTAGACATAAACCTCAGATACAAGAGCATGCAGACCGTAAAACTTGACAGCTTGCACTTCCCATTTGAGCACAGAAGGAGGTGAGAGAAGTTCAGAAAGAAGCAAGAGATGTGCAGAAAGAAACAAAAGAAGTACAGAAAGAAGGAACAGAGGAGCAGAAAGAGGCAACAGGTGTGCAGAAAGAGGGAAGGGGTGGAGAAAAGGGCAAGGGGGTACAAAAAGAAGCAAGAGAGCTGCAGAAAGAAACAAAAGAAGTGCATAAATAAGGAACAGAGGTGCAGAGAGAAGCCAGAGGGGTGCAGAAAGAGGGAAGTGGATGCAGAAAGAGGCCAAAGTGGTACAGAAAGGAGCCCTTCACTGTTACCTCGCTTGCTGCCTACCATACAGGGACTTCATCCCCCACCTGCCATGAAGCCAGGAGCCGACGACAACCATTTCATGCCAGGAGGCACTACAAAAGCGGCACAGGGCTCCCATGGTGCGAGAGTCCTTTACTGTTACCTCACCTGCTGCCTGCCATATGGGGACTTCATCCCCCACCTGCCTTGCGGCCAGGCGCTGACCATTTTGTGCCAGGAGGCACTTCAAAAGTGGCACAGGGCTCCTGCCGTGCGGGACGCCCGCAGGAATGCCCAGGCGAAGCCTGGGCCAAGGATAGGCCCCTCTACGTCGTCACAGCTTAGAAGAGGCTTGACTGGACCACCGCTCTGAAAATCGCAGTTCAAGGATTAAGAATCATTCTTAAAGGTACTGTGTGTCACTGTTGTGCCAATTTAATTTTATTTTGACCTGGCTGTTTGGGATTAATATTGGGAAAACATAAGGCGGGGGATGTTGAGAACTATGAACACAGTGTTAAGAAATCAAAGAAATCATGCTCAGTTAAGCATGTGGCCAGAACTGGAGCTGCTGGTCTTGATCAAACAACATTGGCAGATATTGACTAATTGGTGAGGTTGAGCAGTTGCTTACATCGGGTAATACTAGAAAAAAGGCCAAATTGGTGAAAGTTCCGGCCATGTTCAATGCATTGAGTGCCCCTAAGGCTCCTGTTTCGGCATCAACCCTGGTTGAGAGGTCTCATACATTGTATACTCTACAATTAGAAAGTCAAGCTTTTGGGCCTGCTCCTGTTTCAGACCAGACCCATACAGGACGTTAGCCTGCTGATACAGCCACTGTTACTCAACTTAATAAGACCCCATGCTCTCTATACCCAACCATTACAGAGATCCCAAATGTGCCCTGTTTCAACCGATTTGCTCCTATTGAACCTAGGGAGGAACCAGTGTGAGTTGAAAAATCTGAAGCACTAGCACGGGACATTCCCACACTGCTTTGTCGATAAGACTGTAAAGTGCACACATAGTTTTTTTTTTTTACCGTTCTTTTTAAAAAAAAAAGTTTTTTATTGAAGTCCTTTAGTGACACCATTAATCATAACACAAAAACAAATTTAGCAAATTTCATATCATAAAACATGGTCAGCCAGGGAGTACAAACATCTATTGACTTTCATTTTGATCTGCAAAATCTTATAAACAATTATTCAAAATATGATCCCCAAATGTTTTCAAATTTTCTCACCCCCCCCAATCCTCTGAGCATAAATTTGTTCGCTTTTTCTAACTCTTTTTATTTTCTGAAGCCATTCCTGTATCGAGGGAATCTGTCCTGAATGCCAATTCTGCAATAGCAGCGATCTAGCCACCGCCATTGCGATATACACTAGTTTTGCCAACTGGTCTGGAAGCTTAAGATCCGGATCGAAACCATACAAGGTTAATTTAACATTCAAGAAAATCTTAATCTTATAATAAGTTTGAAGAAAAACAAAGATTCCTTCCCAGAATGCCTTAATTTTGGAACAATGGACCATTATGTGAGACCAGTTGGCCGGAGCATATTCTAAACATCTGAAGCAGTTAGATGGATTATTGCTATACATTTTATTAATAGCCGCCGGTGTATGATACAGAAGCCATTTACTGAAAAAAAGCATTCTGCCTGTTGGCTCCCCTTAATACACTAAAATTAAATTTATTAATTGTCTTCCAAATATTCAGAGATAGCCCATGATTTTCTTGTCCCTCCCATTTTCTAATTGCTTTTAAACTTAAATCCCCCTCCCTACTCTGCGCTAAACATCTTTTCCATTCCACGGGTTTCCTAACCCGTGAATCCACAAAAAGATCATTAGTCAATTGGGTAGGTTGACTAATCTGTGTTGGGTCCATTTGCCCCAAAATTTTATGTATCAAATTATAAGAACCTATCATCAAAAAATGTCCATGAATTAAACGTACCATCTCTGTCAGGGTTATCCACGATTCATTCCTTACAAAATCCATTAGCTTAGTAAACCCTGCCCGCCGCCAATTTTCAACTATCACTGGTCCTATTGTAATACCTATGAATGAAAATACACTGATCAGGGGAGTTGTTAAATTAAAGAGGGGAAGAGAATATCTTTTAAGCATGACACAGCGTCTCTTAAAAAACCAGGTCAATGTCTTATAGCGAACAAATTTGGGTGATTTAAGTACCTGAACGGGGAGGGTATCTGAATCTCAAGGCAAATTAAATAAAAAAAATATATATAAATATATTCTGACCATGGGTTTGGTTTTTAAATCTTGCCAGATACTGTGCAAAATATGCATTGTAATAATCCCTAAGATTTGGTAGGGAAAGGCCTCCTTGATCCGTATCCTCGTAAAGAGTTCCTATTGCAATTCGAGGTGTCTTTTTTGCCCAAACAAAGGCTGAGAACAAAGATTCTACTTTAGAAAAAAACACGCTGGGCAAAAAACAGGAGATGGTGGAGAACAAAAAATTAAATAAGGGGAGGACGGGCATTTTTATAAGCGCGACCCGGCCAAGAATAGATAATGGCAATGAATTCCACCGTGCGAGCATTGTACGAACTTTTTGAAGATGATCAAAATTAAGTATATACAAATCTTTAACTGAAGCAGAGAAAAAGACCCCTAGATATCTTTTGGGTCTATTATTGATACAGCTGCCTATGTCAGGATGAAGTTCTGGATCTATACCACCACATACCAGAATTTCCATTTTCTTTTTATTGATCCGATATCCCCCCAAAGCCTCGAATTCTTCAAAAATCTGCAGAGCCTGTACTTGAGATTGCATGTCAGGTTTGATTAACAACATGATGTTGTCGGCATATAATTTAATCTTGGCCAGAGAGGTGACGAGGGGAAAAATATTTACGCAATTCCGAATTGCAACTGTGAGTGGTTCAATGAAAAATGCAAAAAGAACAGGTGACAATGGGCATCCTTGCCTCGTGCCCCGCTTAACTAACACTGATCCCACCATGGCTGTATTGATAATGACATTGGCTTTGGCACCCGTGTAAAGATTCTGAATTAAGTTTGTGATTTTTTTCCGGGATCCCAAAATGCTGCAAAATAATGAAGTGTCCCCCAAACCACCAAATCAAAAGCTTTTCCCGCACCTAATAACAAAATTAATGCAGGGACCCCCGTGTCTCAAAATAATCTAAGCAAGAAACAACTAGGGCTGGCTCTAATCAGTAAGGCTGAGCCTGATAAGCAAAACAACAAAAGAGGGATGCCAGTACTGATAGTATAATTAACAAACCACTTATCCACCAGACAAAGATATACTTCAAGGCTGGGAAATACTATTGAATAGCCACTTTATTTTGCAAAATCTATAAAAAGGTACAACAGTTCTAACCTTAGTAGGTATAGTCAACACTAAAGAATTTTTTTTGTGACAAAAATGGGAATAAGGGACACAGCACAAGGTGAAATATCAATCATACAATCATAAATCAAACATATCACAGTCATACCACAAACATTCTTACATTCATACTAGAGTACTTCACACAGACTGGAGAAGTCATACACCAGCGGGGGAAGTAACAGGTCTCCTGTAGATTTGTAAAAATTCAACTCAAAACAATACACTCCTTAGAGTCAAAAATAAATCAATTATTTCTAAATATTTACAAAAGTGAGTGTACAGTTGTCGGGACTAGTGAAATACAATTTTATAACACTAGAACAACCAGAGGCAGACCAAAACAGGGAGGGCCTACGCGGTTCGAATCCCTAGTGGTCATGGGGATTCTCCTCAGGGCCAGGTTATTCAGTTGGAATCTATCCGGGAGATCGAATTTGTGAGTAGAAAAGACCTTAATCCTAGGTGTCAAGGTTTCCTGAATGGCAGGGGTATGAATAATTCCGGTACAGTGGGACCAGGGGTCCCAAGACTGTGTGTTCCTGGGCGGGTCGTCACCGTTTCAATCCCAAAGGTGTGGAAATTGTATTAGTCACAGACTCCTTCCAAATATCGGAGGGTCCGTCAAGCCGCGTCCTAGTCCTTCAGCGTATCTCTTAGCGCTAGTCACTTCGCAGGTGCAAAATAATGTGGCTATTCAATAGTATTTACCAGCCTTGAAGTAAATCTTTGTCTGGTGGATAAGTGGTTTGTTAATTATACTATTTGCAGAGTGGCTAATGAATCTGAGCTCCACATTATTTTTTTCTGTCCGGCCTACAAAGCGATCCGCAAGAAATGGATCGTCCCTATATGTAGGAATCTGGGGTTTGCAGTGTGTCTGGCCGCGTTTAGAGTCCTGAAAACAGACTTGTGGGATCACATTGTCTTTGCAGTGGCTAAATATCTAGGGGCAATGTGGTTTCTGAGAAGTCAGTGCCTCAAAGCTGGTCATTGATTTTTACGCAGTAAAATGTGATACCCTGTATTATTGAACATTCCCATGGTCTTTGACGTATCTTGAAATGTTTTAATGTTTTATTGTTTTTTACAAATATGAAAGGGATAATCATGTTTAAATGAATTGTGTTTTAAAATATAATTGTACATGTATTTTCTATATATCTTTTATGGTACTAAATGTACTGAAATAAAGATTTTCATACATACAATTATACTATCAGTACTGACATCCCTCTTTTATTGTTTTTTTTTTTCCAAAATAATCTAAGGCCTCAATCAAAAAATGTGTATTAGTTATCAGTTGTCGACCTGTGATGAAACCATTTTGATCAGGATGGATCAAATCTGCTGATATAAAATTAAAACATGTTGATAATAGTTTTGTGGTAATTTTATAATCAGAATTTAATAATGTGATAGGTCTATATGAATTAGGATCTTTAGCTTCTTTCACCTTCTTCAAAAAGCTCACCACGGTTCCTTCCCGAAAGGAATCTGGAATTGAACTGCCATCCAAAATAGAATTTAATAATTGCAAAAAGAGATCAGAAAAGGAACTAAAAAAAACCCTAAAAAACTCGGCAGGAAGCCCATCAGGGCCGCAAGCCCTTACCATTTGGAAGGTCTTTCACCACCCGCTCTATTTCTTCCCTGGTAAATGGGCTCACCATTATCAATTGGTCTGTTTGGGAGAGAGTAGGCAGTGCATGTTTACCTAAAAAATCAGTTAACTTTTGATGGTCTATATTAAGTTGCCTACTATAAATCTTATTGTAATGGGAAAACATTATCAGCCCTATCTCACCCGACTCTGATGTCTCAATATGGGTACCTGGGGACTTTAAGGAACGAATCAAATTTGCGGCGGCTTGTTCTCTTGCCTGCCAAGCTAAAAATTTCCCTGTAAAATAGCTTTCTTCGTACATTTTTTGCGATTGCCTACGAAAAATCTCTTCACTCTAGCCAAAATAATTTGCGCTAAGTTCCCGCTTGGCTTCATTTAATTGATTTTGAGCACTTCCAGAGGGGTTCTGCTGCCTTAGGTCCGGTAGAACCTGTATTTTTTGTAGGAGCGAGTTCTTTATATTCCGACAATTCTGCTGCATCTTTCCCTATAACTATACCCCGAATAAAGGCCTTCAAGGGATCCCAGACAATATTAAGGGGAGCCGTTTCCATGTTGCGGGCGATGAAATCTGTAATCTCTCATTTTAATGATGCAACCCATGCTTCATCATACAAATATGTTTTATTGAACAGCCATCGTTTGGGGACTTTCGTGTTTTCCCCCAAAGCAAACACGATGGATAGCATTGCATGGTCGGAAAACCCATTATGCAAAGTTTTCTGATAGCAAAAATTAAGTTGTCTAGAAACAAGAAAGATGCGGGAGGAGGACTTAAATCTACCTGACCAACAAGTATACTATTTTTCAATGGGTTTTGCGTACGCCATGGGTCACAAAGATCAAGTACTGTCATGTTATTGGAAATAGATCTTAATGATTTAGGTTTAAGCTGCTTTTTTAAATAAGTAGTAGAATCCAACTTTGAATTTAAAAGAATATTGAAATCACCTCCAATAACAATATCCCCTCGCACCATCAGTAAAGATTGAAACAGGTCCTCATAAATCTGAAAGTTATCATCTACTGGAGCATAGAAACTGACAAAGGTAATAGGTCTTTGTCTGTTTTTAATTTTACATGTAGCCCAGCACCAACGACCTGAACCACCCTCTTCTGTCTGTATTATTTCGGCATATATATTCTTATTTAGGAAAAGCGCAACCCCCCGCTGAGATTCAGTAAACGAGGAAAAGCCTCAATATGAAGCCCATGATTTAAACATAGAAAACTCTTCGATTTTTGTAACTGGAATATGAGTCTCCTGTAACAGTATTACAGCGGGGTTTTCGGTCTTGATCCACATTTCTATAGCTCGCATTTTTTTCTTATTGTTTAAACCGTTGACGTTAAAGGAAATTTGTAGTGGCCTAGCTTGCCTCGCGCCCAGGGCGCGAGGCCCATATAGTGTGTCTCGTGCCGTCCGTTATGACGCGCTGGGACGAGTGACAGTTGGTCGAGCACGGCGATGTCGATGCCGAATCTGCCATGTTGAGACGTGCTTGTGGGAGCTGCAATAAAGACTTTACAATTCTATATTGTTGTACTTCTCGAGTTATTACACTCGAAATTGGCGACGAGGACGGCTCCCACGGAGAACTCACAATCGAAGGAAAATTACCTTTGAAACATCGGAACATCGAAGGATGAAGCTGACTTCGAACTTGTGAGGAGCGTACCTATGTAAAAGAGATCTGCATGAGGGACGAACTGCTTGGTGATCGGCTGCGGCGTTGCTGAAGTCAGAGGCGAGCGGAAGCTGTTTTCCCATTGGTTTGCTTCCGTGTTGTAAGAAAGCTGAGGTGAGGAGTCGAGGGATGCGCTGCGGTGGGCGTGTATCTTACGCGATCTGTCCCGCCTTCTTTGCCGATCCTCTCGGAACCCGTACGGAAACAACCTCCCTCCCTGTTCTTAAAGGGGAATCTACCAGCTGTAGTCCATGGATTGTGCCGAGTACTGTTGGTGTAAGGTTTATCTCACAAAGACACTCCAGGAGCACAAACCATACTGCATCTTGGCGAGGGAAATTTATAAATTAACACAGCACGTCTCAAGGAGGGATAAATAATAAATAATTTCCTTTGTGTCTTCAATGGATATTGCGCATGAAAAAAAATAAAAAAAATAAGGACCTGTCCAGCCCAAATTAACATAAGTGCTCTTGGGAAAATTAAAGGAGCTAACTTGTGGTCTGTTCAATGTTGGTTAATGGGAGATAAGTGTTAAAGAGAATCATCCGTTGCAAGTTTCTCTTTTATTTTATTTCCACCAACTAAGGGAAAATTATGCAGTCCATCCATTCTCCACCTCCTTTTCTGGATACACCAGGTGAACCACCAGTGCCTTGGAGGAAATGGTTCGATGCGTTTGAAAATTATTTGGGTGCAATTGGTGCACACAGATTCAGGGCTGAAAGGAAAAGGTTCTTACTACTTCACTCGCTGGGGTTCGAAGGAAGGGAAACTCTCAAACATTTAGCTGATGTGGTAGATGAAGGTGGAGAAGAAACGGATGAATACCAAGACACTGTGAAGAAATTGAAAGTGAGATATGACAAACAACCCAGTGTTGTGGTTTCAAGACATAAGTTCTTTAAAAGAGCGCAGAAAACTGAGGAAGATGTTGACACATATATTACTGCCTTGAGAAAGATGGTGGCTGAGTGTGAGTTCGAAAACTTCAGTGAACAATTAATACGTGACCAGTTCATAGGTAAATGCCTAGATAAAACCATAAGACAACATTTTTGTCCTTGGAAAATCCATCCCTGGATGAATCCATCCGTATAGCAAAGAGCATTGAAACTTCACAAGCTTCTATCAAGGAGTTGGAGAGTAAAAATGCTGAGGTGGTCACCCCTGTGCGCTTGAAAATTTTTGAAAAAAAGAAAGATTATCAACTGAATAATTTCTTCAAAAGAACTGACATCTGCTTCAGGTGTGGATATCCCTCTCATGCAAAAAGTGGAAGACCATGTCCGTCAAGGAACGCTACTTGTCGCAAGTGTGGAAAATTAGGGTATTTTGATAAGGTCTGCCAAACTCATAAAAAAAACAGACCAAGTTGCATGCGTAATGGATACTAGTGGGAGTGAAAGTGATGAAACTCTCAATGAACTTAAAGAAATGGTCTTAGTGGTCAATGAAGGAAACATAAAAAGTGGTGATCCCAGTGACTGTGTAGATCCCTATGCAATTATTGGTGTAGGTGAAAAAAATGTGAGGCTTCTGGTAGACTCAGGAGCAAGGATCACAATGATCAACGAATCATTATTCAGGGAGAAATGGGGAAATAGACCCCTGCAGCCGCCAGACCATGATCCTGTATCCTATGAAGGGAGGAGCATAGAACTACTGGGATACTTTGAAGACATCCTGATCTTCAAAAACAGGCACATATACGGGAAAATATATGTGGCCGTGCACGGCTTAGACATATTAGGATGGTTCAATCAAGGTTTGTTCAGCATGATACTTTGTCCAGGAGCAAAGGAACAAATATTGGTTGTTCGTGATCAATCACATGTTGAAGAATTGCTCAATAAATACCCAAAAGTATTTTCTGGTGAATTGGGGAAAATCAAAGGATTCAAGCACAAAATCAAGAGAAGAAGTGATGCAGAGCCTGTCAAACACAAAATAAGAAGTATTCCCTTCAGCATAAGAGAAGACTTGGATAAAGAACTCTTGTCCATGCAGAAAAGAGGGGTTATCGAACCCATCGAGTCGTCGGATTGGTCTTTGGCTTTGGTGGTAGGTCGGAAGAAAAATAACGAACTTAGAATCTGCATTGATCTGCGCAATCTAAACAAGGTGATTTGGGTGGATTTGCATCCTCTACCGAATATCTCGGAGATGTTGGGTGTAGTTGCTGGTGCCAAAGTCTTCACCAAACTAAATTTGGCCTCGGCATATCACCAAGTTGAACTTGACAAGGAATCACGCCATTTCACCGCATTTAACTCTCCATCAGGGCTATTCCAATTTTGTAGTATGCCTTTCGGCCTGGCTTCGGCAGATTCTGTCTTCCAGAGAATCATGGTCAACTTGCTGAAGGGAATAAAAAACGTGGCCATATTCCAAGATGACGTCCTGCTGTTCGCTAAAGATCAACAAGAACACGACAAGGTACTAAGCGAAATTTTGTCCATTTTCCAAGAACATGGTGTGGTCCTAAAAAGGGACAAGTGTGAGTTCTCTAAAGACAAGGTTGAATATCTAGGTCACACCATCTCAAGCGAAGGAGTTACACCCAAGCCGAGCTTGGTACACGCCATTGTTGATGCTTCTGCACCTAAAGACAAAGCTTGTGTAAAATCACTTCTAGGTCTCACTGAATTTTATGCCCGCTTTATTCGAGACTATGCAACGAAGATACGTCCCATATCGAAATTGCTACAAGACAAATGTGAATTTGTGTGGAATGACGAATGCAAAACTGCCTTCCAATGGATTAAGGAACAACTGAGTACTGTTAAGGCCTTGAAACCTTTTGTTCAGGATGTCCCATGTACTCTGACTGTGGATGCTAGTAGCTATGGCTTAGGGGCGGTCCTGACACAGATGGTTGGTCAAAGTGAACACACTGTAGGATTTGCATCCAGGGTACTCAGAGAGGCAGAGTCTCATTACTCTGTTATCGAGAAGGAGCTACTAGCATGCTGGTGGGGCATTCAAAAATTCAAAAATTATCTGTGGGGGCGTATGTTTACACTTCAAACGGACCACAAACCGTTGGTTGCTATTTTAGGAAATACCAACAGTCGTGGTGCTACTCCACGCATTGCACGCCTTGCATCAAAACTCTTACAATTCAACTTTAAAGTAGTACACATTGCTGGTGGGAAAAATGTGAGGGCTGATGCATTGTCACGTTTGCCCGCAGCCACCGGTCAGGACATACAATGTAATGATGATTGTTGTTATGACGAAATGGAGGATTATATCATAGCAAGTGTGGAATTGACAAATGTATGTACAGTGGGACAGGGAAGTTGGAGGGAGGCTCTAGCTAGCGATGAGGTGTTAAGAGAGGTAAAGAAGTATATTACCCAAGGGTGGCCTAAGGAAAGAAATGTGGAAGTGGCTTTACAACCCTATGTGAAAGTGGGTGAAGAGCTTTCGATTGAAGATGCTCTGGTATTCAGGTTAGAGAAACTTGTTCCTCCCGTGAACATCAGATCCACTCTTCTAGCCAAAGCTCATGAAGGGCATCTGGGAGCCACACTTACCAAGCGCAGAGTAAGAGTACTTTTGGTGGCCACAAATGGATAGAGACATTGAAGCAATGGTTCAGGAATGCACAGTTTGCTCTTCTAGTGACAAATGTCTTCGCACTGTCAGTCCCCCTCTCACGCCCATTTCTCTTCCCGGGGGTCCGTGGGAAAAACTTGGCATAGATGTGATGGGACCCTTCCACAGTCTACCTCAACAGTGCAAATTTGCAATTGTTATGGTGGACTATTACACTAAGTGGCCGGAAGCCAAGTTCATATCCAAGGTTGACTCCAGAGAAATTATTGACTTCATGAAAGAAATATTCATGAGAGAAGGATTTCCCCAATCCATTGTTTCTGATAATGGGGTGCAGTTTGTATCAGCTGAGGTTGAAGAGTTTCTTATCATCACAAAAGTTCACTCTATCATCCACAAACCAATGGTTTGGTGGAGATACTTAATAGAGTTATAGGCGACTGTGTCAAATGAGCCATAGAACACAACAAGGCTGTACCCCAATGTGTCAGGACGATGTTGTGGTTCCATAGGACCACCCCCCATTCTTCTACAGGAGTGTCTCCTTTCGAACTTTTGAGAGGTAGGAAACCATGTACAGAATTTAGACCTGCATGGATGTCTACGTGGTTTAAATCAAATTCCACTCCTCAAGAAATGGATGAAAAAGTAAGGAACAGGTGTGCCAAAATCCAGTCCAAACAAAAAGAGTACTTTGATGAAAGGAAGCGGGTTAAAAACAGAGAGTTTGTTGTGGGTGACCGTGTCAGAGTTAAAAAACAAGGTTTTGTAAAAAAAGGAGATTCCAAGTTTGGGGAAACTGTTGTGGTGGATAAAGTGTGTGGAAATGTTGTCCGAGTCAAAGGAAAAGACTGGTGGAATGTTAACAAGGTGGTGAAAGTCAAAAATCTTCAAAATGACACAACGAGTTCCACTTCTGGAAGAGATGTTTCCCATAACATCTTTCATGGTGATCTCAGTGTTCAGAGTTCTTCTCCTCGTCCCTCTACTGTCAGGAGGAGTACCAGAGCAGTCAGTATTCCTGTTAGATGCCGACAATAATCTACCCTTCCTCTCTGTGATCTTTTCTCAGTTACTTTCTTTCTTTCTGTTCTTTCTTTTTATCTCTCCCTCTCTTTCTCTCTCTCTCTCTCTCTCTCTCGCCTCTGTCTCTCCTTGTGTTAAGGAAAGGAGATATGTAGTGGCCTAGCTTGCCTCGCGCCTAGGGCGCGAGGCCCATAGAGTGTGTCTCGTGCCGTCCGTTATGACGCGCTGGGACGAGTGACAGTTGGTCGAGCGCGGCAATGTCGATGCCAAATCTGCCATGTTGAGACGTGCTTGTGGGAGCTGCAATAAAGACTTTACAATTCTATATTGTTGTACTTCTCGAGTTATTACAAAATTATTTTCAGACCCATTCTAGTAGACATTCAAAATCATATAAACTTTGGAGAAAACATTGCAGAAACATTACACAATCTCTGTCTATCCACCCTTTTCTTTTGTCACTTGCAAACCGACAAAAAAACCCTCAGCCAAAGAGAAGGAAAAAAAAAAGCTAACAAAAATAGCACCAAGGACTTAATTTTGTTTAGTTCTTTTTCCCACCCCCCACCCCCCACCCGTGCCCCCAACCCCCACAGCCCCTCCCATCCTGTGGCCCTTCTCCTACTCCTGCTTCCCTACCCCACGGTAGCCACAGAGCCTTAACCCCTAACATTGAGGTGTCGTGTTATTACACCCCTTAACCCCCCGGACCCTTTGCCCCTCACCCCTCCTTCTCCACGAGCCTCTAAGGACACATCTTAAGCATTTCAAATAAAAAAAAAAAAATTAGATAGCTCAACAATATCTAGCCCTTCTAACCATGCAAAATCTCCTTAAGCAGCTCCTGCGCTTCATCGACATCTGACAAGATATAAAATTTGCCCTTAACCAAAACTTTCAATTTCGACTGCTGGGCAATCATGGCTTGGGCTCCCTTGGCTTTAAACAAATGGAGAATTTTAACAAACTCCTTCCTTCTGCAAGCTGCGGTTGCGGACATATCGGAGAAGATTCGGCATTTAATAGTTTTGTTTACTGCCAACTGTCTCTGTTGAATAGCCTTGGACAGAATTGTTTCTTTTATCCGGACATCTGAAAAGTTTAACAGAATTGTGCGGGGGAGTGTGGAATTAGCGAACGGCTGGGCCGGGACCCGATGAGCTCGAGTAATCGTTAAGTCACCCTTAAATTCTGGAATCACTTTCTGTTGTAGAAAAGAGGTGACCCAGTGGACCATATTGGATCCCTCTATTCTTTCTGGAACCCCCACTATTCTGAGATTAGATCTTCGACTGTAGTTTTCCAGATCGTCCAGTTTTGTTTCTAATGCCCTCGAGGTCTTAAACATAACTTTGACATCTTTCTTAACCTCTGTCATTTGATCCTCCAAATTAGAAATTCTGCCCTCAGCCTCTTGCAGACGAGCAGGTGTATTGAAGCCAGTTCAGCTTTTTGGAACCTTTTCATCTCCCTCACCTCATCTAAAATCAGATTTAGCATGTCTTTGACTGACATCTGCAGCTCCCCCACAGTCTCGGTGTCCATATCAAGAATAGGGCTGAATGGGTCCACAGAAACCGCAGATCTAGGGTCAACTTGTAACACTGCGGCATTTACCAATTCATCCCCTCTTTGACCTGCAATTGGTGGACTTTTTTTGCCATGTGGTGAGGTGGTAGCGGACATTGTATTAGCTGCCAGATTTAAGACTGGACGCAAGTTGCCTGACAACACCGTAGCAGCTGATGCTTCTGAAGAGTGGCTTAATCCCGAAAAAACAACAGGCTGAACCGGACTACTAGCAGAAATTATAATAGGCTTTTTCTCAAACAAAAGAAATTGCTTTGAAACTTTGAGGGCCCCCGGTGTCTTAACCTTTTTTGCTTCCTTCAGACCATCTTGAACGGATTGCCCAGTCTGAGCCACCTCCGAGCCAGTATTAATTTCCCCTGTCTCCACTAGCACCAAATTATCTCCTGGGCTAGTTTGAGTAGGTAAAACTGTAAGGGACCCCTCCAACTCATCTGAACTCTCAGAAGAAGAGTATATAGAGGCCTCCTCCTTGCAATCATCTTTACCCGTTAATTTAGCAGCTTCTGCTGCCTCTTTAGCCTGCTGACGGCGGGCCTTCACCTTAATTCGCGCATTCAGAAGTTTGCCCATATTTTAGCTTCTCCAGCGGTAAGTCTCTGAGCAAAAAAAAAAAAACGAAGGGAGAAGCAAAGGATTCTGGATGCTGAAGTCCTGGGCACAAAAATTCAGAAAGCTTGCTGACACCAAAGCACCAGAGGCACGATAATCGAGGCGGGTAATCTAGGCAGTATATCCAAGTACATCAAAATACAGAAGAAATTTTTGCAGAAGAATTCTTCCACCTCCTTCACTCGTGCCCAAGCCCTGAGCCTGCCACTGCCACTGCCGCTGCCGCTGCGCACAAATTAATTCTGTGCAATAATGTATGTGACTCGTCCAATGCCGCCAATACTGAGGGATGGAAGTCGTTTGGGGCAGGCAGCAAGCCCACAAGTCCGCGGCATGGCAGTCAGCGGTCCACGTCTCTCATCTGCAAGTCCGTGGGTCTGTAGGGCTCAGGGCAGGCACGGAATCGATGCATCACTGCCTTCGCTGCCTTTTACCAATTTAGCCTTGGAAATGGAGGTTTCACCGCTGCTACTACGAAATGCCTCATAAACGCTTCAACCAAGCGCTGAAAAGCACACAATCATTCACGGAGATTGGGAGCCGCCAAGACGCCAGCTACCTGCAGCCATCATCCTCCTGGAGGAGAGGAGCAAGGAACAAGGTCCACAGGTGTTACGTGGAGGCGTGGAACTCCACCGTAGCGACGTCAGAATGTCGCTGTCTTGCACACACAGTTGTGATGAGCAATCAAGTGGACAATAAATTGTTGTTGTATAGTAAAATGAATTAGCTTTGTATTCAACTCTGGTTACTATCAGAAAATATATTGTCTTTTAAATCTAAGATTTTGTGCAGTTGTTGTTGCAGCTGTTGGAGCTCTGGAAAGTTGCGTACTGGGGAGACTCCTCTGTCTGGGGTAGCCAGGAATACAGAGTTGCCTTCTGATTCTATTATAAGGGGAAAGGAGAAAGGTTGCACTGAGGACCCCACTGGTTCCATTACCCTTAATAACAACATTTATCCAATGTCAGTAATGGCATAGTGAATTATGTTCTAGAGGTGCATTTACCAAAACTGTATCTGCGAATCCCCCTACATTTCTGCCCCATTGGGTCACCAACCAAACAACAGTGAGTGAGTAAGTATTCCACCAGAAGACCATTGCATAATTGTGTCCCCTCCCCCTATACCATATCTACTGGTTCTGCTCCCCGTCATCCCACAAGGGGTTTTCCCCCAAAGCATGTTCTCCATTCAATCTAGAGAAAAGCAGAAATCTTATAGGTCCATATACATGGTAAGGGTTCCCAAATTGAACACCAGTGCTAGGGAGGATACTGAGGCACTGATCAACAAGGTGATCTATTGGCTAAGACATGAGCGGAATTGCCTATCTGTAATAAGATCCGACATTGTATTTGCAAAAAGGCACTCAACCGCATCCTCACATTATGATCACATTCACATTTACTTATGTTCCAACCTTCTGGTTGAAAATGTATTTAATTTTGAATTGCGTACCTGTGAGTATACTGGGAAAGAGTAATCGAGATACAACTTAAAGTACTTTCCCCATTATCGGGGGATCGGATAGGTCAACAGGACGAGGATTCTGTCCACGTAACTGATGTTTTTAATGTTTCTAATTCTCAGTCCCCTGCTCCTTTATCTCCCATGAACGCACTAGATTGACTGTATAAAAGGCATGTGTGTCTAAGTGACATTACTGGTCGTATGGGGCAACGGGGGAAGTAATGATAAATTGTTGTTCAATTCATGCTGATGAACAATTGTCCCTTTCAGGTATCAAAAATAATAAGGCTGCTCTGCAAGATGAGACCCCAAGTTTCCCTGAAATACATGATAATGGTGATTGTATTGCTTTACGACCCCCCTGATGAATATATGAATATACAAGACCACATAGCCTCAAAGGGCTTAATCTTATTACTAATACAGCTGATGGTTCTGATACTCCATCATGTTTAAAGGTATTGTCCTGGAATGTAGCAGGTATAAATATGAAATTATGTGACCATGACTAGTTAATGTATATCACAAGTTTTGGCATGTGTCTGCTACAGGAGACATTGGCTACAGAGAGAGTCTATATAGACGGGTATACATGCCTTAGTGTAGATGCTAAACCTGCAATGCACTTTGACAGAGCCAGTGGAGGGCTTCTAATTTTGCTAAAGAATGGGTGTTTCAGCACTTTTACTGCGTTGTAAATAGACTGCCCATACTTGTTTGGTACATTAGTTACCCTACCCTTTGGTCTTTCCCTGGCAATATTTAATATCTAGTTCAGATCAGTTAAGCACAATGATGCATCCACTATTTAAGCCTTACTAGACACTATATTGGATGATTTACCCTCTAATATGAGAATAATAGCAGCAGAAGATTTCAATTATCCCGTTTAAAACATGCTCCCTTTTAACAGAGATCACAGCAGAAGAAAACGAGTATTGGGGAATTCCAAAACTGACAGCACCCCCAAGAAGAAATCCCACCTCCTGTGAACTACAATTAGCCTTGCTGGTCACTGTTATAGGTCTGAGAGCTCTTAATGGTCGTACTATATCTGACCCCTAGCGTGCGCCAACAATTAGGAGAGGTGCATGTGACAGTGTAATTGATTATGTCTTAACTGATCTGAGAATGTGGCCCTTACTAGCTGATACGAAAATTAATATAAGGTCTGATAGTGATCATATTTCACTGGAGGTGACATTTGTTGGAGAGCCTTTGGGACAAGGGTATGTTGTTTTGCAGACGGTTGTCCCCGCACTTCCAGTAACCAACAATCGCTGTACTGTTAAATGTCCCAAAGTTATGGCAAATCCAGAAATCTATTCAGAACTTTATAAACAGTTTGTTGCCTCTTTTGACCAATACGAGGGGATAGACCCAGCTGGAAGTCCCTTTTTTATCAGTTCATAACCAGTTGTTTGGTGAACTCCTAAATATCTTTCATAAAGAGGTGAATGCTACTAATTTGCTACATTCTATGTGCAATGTTTGGTTTGACTCTGCATGTAAAGCAACTAAGGATTCATTGAAATCTGCAATTATTGAGGGTGATAAAGCCAAAATTCGTACTGCCAGAGGAATTTACAAATCCCAACTTAGATAGGCTGAAAGAAATTGGGAAGATAAGAACTGGCAGAACTTATTTGTAGCGACTAAAACCAAGGACAGTAGATCCTTTTGGAAATTAGTAGCGCAAAACCACAATGAAATTGAGAAGTGCCCGAATTTTAATATATCACGGGAAAACTGGGTGGCCCATTTTTCATCACTCTATTCGTTAAGAAACCCTGATGACAGTGTGGCTAATATAGCTAAAGATACAACTATACCCCCCACAGAGCAAAAGTCGCATAACACATCTGTCTTGTGTAGCCTTGAAGAGACAAATAGTTCAAAATATTCTCTCAAATTAGCAAAGGCACCTGGGCCTGATAAAATTCTGAGTGACCTTTTTAAGTCAGAACCGCTTATCTGGTCAACTTATTTTAACCTTTTATTGAATGCCATCTCGGCCAGGGGAGCTGTCCCTGATTCATGAAGGGGGGCCGAGATAATAACTATATTTAAAAAGGGAGATGTTAATAATCCAGCCAACTACAGGCCTATAAGCCTGTTAGATAATGCCCAAAATATTTTCAGTCAGCAAGTCCTGAATAAACTGAATGGATGGATGAACAACAAATTCTCTCTCCCTTCCAAGCTGGTTTTAGAATGAAAATTAGTACTATTGACCAGATATTTAGATTCACACTGCTGCACTGGAAACTGTGTTTTTATGTCAGGGTACCCTGTATGTTGCATTTATAGATCTTAGAGCTACTTTTGACCTCATCCACGTTCTAATCTGTGGCAGGTCCTACTGAACATAGGTGTCCCCAGAGACTTTGTACAACTGCTGAGTAAGTTACATAAGAAAAATTATGCCCAGGTATGCTAGGGACCAAGTGGTGAACTGACCAAACGCATTCCAATTGAACGGGAAGTTAGGCACACTGTGTACTCGCCCCCACTTTGTTTTCCCTTTACCTAAATGATGTTGTCAAGGTTTTGGAAAATTGTGTTAATGACTCCCCAATGCTGAATAATAGGAAGGAACCGATCTTACTATTTGCCGACAATTTACAACTCATTTCAAAGTCTCCCATGGGTCTGCAGACACTGGTAAACACATTCTTAGACTTTTGCTATGAGAGGGGACTTGAGCGAAATGTTAATAAAACTAAATTTATGATATTAGCAAGGGGTCCAAGAAAGGTAAAACAACTATTCGGGGGCAATGAGGTCCTTGAGAGGTTTGAACATTTTTATTAATTAGGATATGATTTAACGACAGTTTTAGGTGGCTAGACCAAATTACAAAAAGCAAACTCCTTACTGAGCATAGGTCAAATGCCATTCTAAGGATGCAAAAGAAAATGGTGTCTCACATAGTATCACCAACTCTGGAGATTTATTGTGCCAAAGCCCAAGGGGCTACTCTCTATGGGGCTGAAGTAAGGGGCTATGTTGACACTAGCAGGCACATGCATCAACCATTCTTGCAAGCGCAAATGGTGCGATTTGCAAAAATTAGCCGTTTGCACCCGCAAAAAGGGCTTCTGCAATGCATTAACCTGTCAGCCGCTTGCAATTTAAGAAATTGCAAATTATTGAGATTTCTTAAATTGCGATTGCATTTAAGGAATTGCAAATTGCGATTCCTTGAATGCAATGCATGATGGAATCACAAATTATGGTTTGGCTAATAGGGGGCGCAAATTACCATCAATTTGTACTTCATGGTAATTTGCAAAAACGTTGAAAATGTACTAAAGTGCATTTTTCAAAATTGTAGGTTGCACACACACATGCCCTTGGGGCATGTGCGTGCGCAACATGCGTGAACATATCAGTTTTAGGGGTGGAACAGCGTGTCCTTTTGACACCTTTGCACCCCTGAAATTGCATGCGCAATTTGCGAGTACCTATTGGTATTTGCAAATTGCACATGCAATCTCCCTGTCATTCCTATGGGCCTATAGGCCCATAGGAATGAATTGGAAGGCATTCCTTAATTACGACTCGCAATTTGAATGTCACAATTAAGGAATGTTTGGGAATCGCTGATTTTATAGCAATTCCTACATGCATAGGCTTTTGCAATTCATCCATTGCGATTCCTTAATAATCGCAATTAAGGAATCACAAAAGCCTACATTGATGCATGTGCCTGCAAGCCCTTGGCACTGGTACAAAACAGCTTTGCTAGGAAAGTATTATGTCTTCCTCATAGTACACCGCTTACCCCATTGTATCTAGAACTGGAAATAAAAAGAGTAACTGATCGGGGACCTTGAAAATATTGGTTTAGTGGGTCTGGCTCTGGTGTACACCAGAGCTTGCGTACTATAGGAATTCCCTGAGTGAAGTGCTTAATCTACCAGGTGCTAACTCGCTTCAATGGATCAAACACTTGTATTCATGGATGGGAAAGCTAGGTCTCCATAGATTATGGGCTGATCCTACCCAAATTAAAGAGAAATGATATACACCTACTTAAAACCACTTACTGGGATTTTATCAATGAAGGAATATTAAGAAGAAGTTCCTTAGGATCTTTGACCAATACTTTTCTTCATTTTAAACCTATCAAACTATTAGAGGAATACCTGGATTTCATACCCTTTATACTGTTTCGTCAGGGGAAACTACCTGTAAGATCGTTTACTCATAAATGGAATGTAGCACAGTCTACACTGTCTTGTCCAATATGTAACAAGTGTGTTGAAAATGAATCACATCTATTATTTTTCTGCCCAGAGTACTCCTACCCTCGGAGGAGGTGGATTATCCCTATTTGTCGAGAACTGGAGATTACACATTACCAAACAGCCCTAAGGATCTTAAAGACTGATCTCTCTCCAAGAACTGTTGTAGCTGTTAGTAAATTTTTAGAGCCAGTTTGGTACAAATAGAATGCGATCTTTAAAACTAAAACCGTTTAATTGTTATGAGTTCGATTTTATCACTTATCTGTACTAATGAACTGTCTTCCCTTTGTATTGATCTTATGCCATTTTTATTGGAGTCTAGTTTTAAATACTGATTTTGAAGCACTAAGCACTTTAAAACTTGCCTATGTCACTGATGAGGGTAGATACTCTATTTATTTATTTAGTTATTTATTTATTTATTTTTTGGATTTGTAAAGCGCTATTCCTGCTATTTCTGTATATATACCTTTGATTTATTTATGCTTTACTTTTTATCGCTTATTATGTTCCTGCCGAGAGTAGATATTATATATTGCTGCTAATGTTGTATATATATATCTGCTGTATCCACGCTTCAGTTTTTATTGCTTAGTTTTAACACTATTGAACATTTGCATTGGAAGTGACATTTGAAACAATGTATATTTTGCTCGTGCAGGGGGTGCTTATAGTTTTAGCTTTGAACTGATAATGATGCATGTGACAATATTGTGATCTATATCTGTGTATTGTTATCTACAAAATGTTTGGTTGTTTTTTCCTGAAAATTTTGATGATATTTATAACCGAATAAAGTAAATTACAACTAAGAAGCAAGAGAGGTACAGAAAGAAACAAAAGAAGTACAGAAAGAAGGAACAGAGGTGCATAAAGAGGCAAGAGGGGTGTAGAAAGAGGATAGAGGGACACAGAAAGAGGCATGAGGGGTGCAGAAAGAAGCAAGAGAGGTGCAGAAAGAAGCAAGAGAAGTGCAGAAAGAAGCAACAGAGGTGCAGAAATAGGCTAGAGGGGTGCAAAAAGAATGAAGAGGGGTACAGAAAGAGACACGTAACCAAATAAAGTAAATTACTACTAAGAAGCAAGAGAGGTACAGAAAGAAACAAAAGAAGTGCAGAAAGAAGGAACAGCGGTGTAGAAAGAGGCAAGAGGGGTGCAGAAAGAGGGAAGTGGGGTACAGAAACAGGTGAGGGTGCAGAAAGAAGCAAGAGAAGTGCAGGAAAAAATAAAAGAAGTACAGAAAGAAGGAACAGAGGTACAAAAAGAGGCAAGAGGGGTACAGAAAGAGAGAAGAGGGGTAGAGGTAGAGGGAAGTGTGGTACAGAAAGAAGCAAGAGAGGTGCAGAAAGAAAGAAAAGAAGTACAGAAAGAAGGAACAGAGGTACAGAAAGAGGCAAGAGGGGTGAAGAAAGAGGGAAGAGGGATGAGAACGAGGCACAAGGGATGCAGAAAGAAGCAAGAGAGGTGCAGGAAAAAAAAGATGCAGAAAGAAGCAAAAGAAATGCAGAAATAGGCAAGAGAGGAACAGAAAGAAGAAAGAGTGGCTTGCACACCATTATTACCAATTTCACACCCACATTTAAGCAATAAGGAATAGGTGACCATTCTAGGTTTGCAAAGGGCCTTCCACCATGCTTTAACACTTGTTGCTGCACTTTTGGTAACGTTTGAGCTAGAAACAAGGCATTTTTTTGTTCAAATTTGCAAAATAGGCAGCAGATTATGTGTGAATGCGGAAGATGTATAATTGTGCAAAAGTCGGTGAATCCAAACAATTGCATAATTCCAGTGGCCCTGCTCATACCTCTGACTAGGTCCAGAAGTGCTCCCCAGTGATTCCATCTTTTGTTGTCTCATTGAATTCATAGTTTAGCTTCAATGGAAATGAGAAAGACTAAACCTGAGGTTGGATAACACAGACTACCACATAATTACTCTCCATAACACATAACCCCACTCCACATAATTCCTAAACACAAAATACCACATACTTACTATCCACATAATTTCACTGCACAACGTACCACATAATTCCACTACACACAACAGTCTCTGCCGGCTTCCAGACACACGGACGATTGCGCCTTATTACAGGTGCTGGGGACTCCCACTGTTGGCACCACAGACGGAACACTGATATGGTGTACGTCAGGCTGTACTACGGGCGGAGGGAACTGTTTATTTACCCTCTCCCTCATCCTCTGAATGGTGCCCTACCTTAGGCTACTGTGATAGGATAGCCCTACTATTATGAATATTGGGATGAGTGCTGTCATATTACCAACCCAGCCTCTTTTAGGAATACAATTTGAGATACGGTTTACTATTATCAAGGCCCTATATCCATGAACTTTACATTTTCCATTTGAACTCAGAGCCTACAACTAGGAGGCCTGCCTCTGTATGAAGAAACTATCTATTCATGAGCATCTTACTGCTGGAATAATTGCCGTTCCTGACCTTGTGATTTGTTCAAGAACGTGAACCCTCTGGACTTTTCGAATCTGGTGTCGCATTATAGTGAAGACTAAGAGTTATCTAATTCACATCACCTCTAACAAGGTGCTCTTTACTTGAGCCCTGAGGAAGTTCCCGTAGCACAAAGGGAACGAAACGCTTTGGCTGTGTCGCTTTTATGAAATGAATGAACAAAGAGAAGATTTTTCAAAAAATCCTTTTGCACAACTGACTTTATTGGAGTGCACCTTCCTTTTTTCTATGAACAACGTACAACCACTCCACTCCAAATAACATTAGTACAAAACGTTTACATTTACAACGCAAATAGCTCTAACTCTCGCAAATGCAAAACCTATTACATTGCAAATGCTTCTTTAACCAGTAGTTGCGTTTGTAGAGTGGTGGAGAAATGGGTGCTGGGCCTCCAACCTGCACTCAGGAATTCTGCTGCGTAGAACTTACAGGAGGTGCCAGGAGGGCTTCTTGGCCCCCCAAAGTCCCTCAGGAGTAAAGTCGACTTCATCCCCCAACCAGTAGTGTGCCACGAGGTGTGTTTGCAGAGTGGTGGAGAAAGAAGGGTGTGGCCTCCATAGACCTCTTAGCAATCCCACTGTGTGGGACTTACTGAAGGTAACAGGAGGGGTAGTTGGCCCCCAAGGACGTCTTTGGGTGCCAACTACCCCTCCTATTACCTCCAGTAAGCCCCACACAGCAAGATTGCTAAGTTCTCATAGCAGACCACGCCCCATTTGCCCACTACTCTGCAAATGCACCTCCTGGTGTACTTTTGGATGGGGATTGAAGTCCCTTTCACTTGTGGGGGTCCTTAGGGGCCAACCGGCTTACCTGATAGCTCCAGTAAGCCCCAGATAGTGGGATTGCTGAGAGGTGGACATAGGCCACACCGTTTTTTCTCCACCACTCTGCAAACATGCCTCCTGGTGCGCTCTTGGTTGGGGGATGACATCCCCTTGAATCTTAAGGGTGCTTAGGGGCCAACCAGCCCACCAGGTACCTCCAGTAAGCCTTAAACAGTGGGATTGCTGAGAGGTGGTCCAAGGCCACGCCCCTTTTTACAACACTCTGCAAACTTACCTCATGGTGCACTGCTGCTCAAAGGATAAAGTCCACTTTAGTCCTGAGGTCCTCAGGACACAAGACGACCTCATCGCCTCACCAGCAATGTGCCAATAGGCGCATTTGCTGAGTGGTGTAAAAAGGGGCGTGGCCTCAGACCACCTCTCAGCAATCCCACTGTGTGGGGGGCTTACTGGAGGTACCTGGTGAGTGAGTTGGCCCCAAAGCACCCTTAGGATTCAAGGGGACTTAATCCCCAAACGCAGAACTCGCCAGGAGGCGCGTTTGCAGCGTGGTGCAGGGATGGTGCGGGCCTCCAGTGAGATTCCAGCTTCTTTCGTTTTTTTGTTTTGAATGGGAGCTGTTTGGCTCCCCTTCTCTTAATATTTTTTGGGCTTTGGGGACCCCATCCCCCAGGGCCTGAGACATTTTATGGTTTTTTTTAACTGGAAGGGGGCTGTGTGGCCCACTTCCCATGGCCGATCCCCCATGGCATGGCTACTTCTATTTTTTTATTCCTTTGAAAGGCGGCTCCCGTCCTGAGGCTATTTTTGGCCCGGGAACCCCATCCCCTGGGGCTTTGCCTCTCTTTAAAAACATTTTATTCTTTTTTTGTAATGGCAGGGGGGCTACATGGCCCCCCCCTTACCTGGGCCACTTTTGGCCAAGGGAACCCCATCTCCCGGGGCCTGGCCTCACTTTGGAGACCGTGGGGGAGTCTCAATGCACCCGCTGTACCTGTGGGCTACATGTCTCCTGCGGGAGCTGGCATTGCTTTTGGACAAGGGGAGCTGCTATCATGCAGCTCCCCCAGTCCAAAAGCAATTCTGCTTCGCTTCATGGAAGCTAGAGCAGGCTTCCTGCTCTCGCTTTCATGAAGCAAAGCAGAAGTTTGCAATGACAGTGCGGGAGCAGTGCTCCCGCCCTGCGATTGCAACCTGCATTGTCCCGGGGGTGGGCACCCAGGATATTGCTGGAGCTTCCCACTGGGGTGTGGCGGTCCCCAGGGCCTTGGATGGCTCCTGGGGGAGGCACGCGCAATTAAAGAATTGCTATTACCTGTGCATGTAGGAATCGCAAACATCTTTGCGATTCCTACATGCACAGGTAATAGCGATTCTTTAATTGCGATTCTTTAAAAATCGTGATTAAAGAATGACTATTGTCTATGTTGATGCATGTGCACCCATGAAATGTAACAAGTGTATAAATTATATTAGAAACCAAGTAAAAGCCATTATAATTCATTCCAGACAAGGCTCAATTAGGAAAAGTAATTTCTATGACTAATTAAACATAGGTCTAAACTGCATCTTTATTACTTAGGAATGATCTTTGATGGTAAGAATAGTATTTCCCAAATCTAGATATATTTCTTTAGTAGGCAGCCCCATCAGTATAGATATGTAGGTTTTCCTTATTTTTCCTTGAAATAAAGAAAGTCAAGTCAGAAAGTGGTAGACACTAGTGCTCAAACAATAATAGTGAGGATATTGATAATTCGTAATTTAATTTCAGGGCATATTATTCTTTTTCAGCCTTTTGGAATTCTGATCAAACCTTTCCTGTAGACTATTTGCTTAAGTCTTTCTTGGGAGGAGCGTATGATGAAATAACATTTTTAATACATGTATTATTTGAACATGGTTAATAGTTGTTTATCTCATGTTCATTTGGAATTGTAGTATCTATAGCCTTAAGAAAATATCGTAGCATTACTTTCGGCAGTATGTATTTTTAATTATCTCTCCAGTACGAAGGCTTCTAGTGAATGAAGAATGTACTGCAGGTCAAGGGAAGTCAAATCAATGAAAACAAGTTCATCAAAATACAAAAATAAAGTTTATAAGATTTCAAGTTAGGAGAAAATTATAGTGGGGCCATTAGGCAAAAAGGCAGATCTCAAATATTGATTTAAAAAAATGAAAGGTACCAAAATGCATCTGTGTTTGAAGAATTTATCTGTTGTATACTTTGAAGTATAGTCATTAGAGCTCACAAGTCGCTCTTGAATCTACGAAGAGCAAGGTGCTCTTGTATCTCTATTTAAAGGGAAAGGAGATCGTTTGTAATGCACAAGTTAGTCAGTATGAGCTATAATACTGGCCCCTAAATATAGTCATGTACACTAAATCTAGAATTGTGACACAGATCAGGTTTTTTTGTTATACTAGAATACTTCCGTGTAATGCCAGGGAATTTGTCTAGGGTAGAATTGAAAAACAATGCAATATGTCCAATTGTAATTATGTCTTCTGCATTAGCACACAGTTTTACATATACAATAAGGAACCCTGCAAACAACTTGTTCATGGAATCTAAAAACGCAAAGGTGACGACTTACAGGATTAGTGATGGGACCTCTGTATTTATCTATATTTTGTCAGGATCAAAATGCCCTGCCATGAAAACAGAGTTTGTTTTGGAAGACAAAAAAGGTTCATATCCACTCCAGTCAATTCACATTAAACACATGTCTCAAGTTAGTGTCTGAAGAAGTTGAAAACTGTACGAAAAATGTACCACCTATTAATACAGAAATGTGCCTTTACGTACACATTATGGGGCCGATTAGGATGGCGGACGGAAATGGGTACTGTCCGCCATGGTGGGGGAAATTTTACTCCCGGCAGCGCCGCGGAGAAACCGCGGTTGGGATTAGGATATTCATGTCACGAAACTCCGACCGCGGCGGACGGAACACAACCAACACCGTCCGCGGTGGACGGAACACAACCAAGTCCGTCCGCGGCGGACGGAGTCCAATGAACAACCACTGCCGCGGACGGAAATGACCGCGGAAAATAAAACATGTACCGCCATCCCTGAGAATACTCCGTGGCCGCAATTAGGATAAATCCGCCCGTACAACGGAACTCACAGCCATCCACGTCCGCGGCGGAAACAATGCAACGAGAACCACAGCATCAGGGCGGAAGGCCAACACGCACAACATCCCTAGCGCCTAACAAATGTATGAAAGTGCACCGCAAGTCCTAAGCAAACATACGAACATTGACAAGGCCCCCCCCCCCAGCACAAGCCACCATGACACGTCCCAATTATCCAATAATGCACACAAGTCAACACGCCCACCTACCACCTGACTGCCAACAACCATCGAGACACGACTATAAAAAGACACCCCCACACAACCACAATCCCTTGCACCACAGCATTGCTGCCAGCAAGAGGGCCATTCGAGACACTGCTAACTCACATAAAATCACATAGAAGACACCCACCCACCACCCTACCACACAAACACCCACCACACAAATCCTACACATCACACACCACACACCTGCACCTCCCAACTCACTCAACTCACACACTGAGCACCACACACCATGGCACCCAAAAAAACCCCCAAATTCACGGAGACAGAGTTGCGGGTAATGGTAGATGAAATTATCCGTGTGGAGCCCAACATCTTCGGGGCCCAAGTCCAGCAGACGACCGTGGCGCAAAAGAACCACATGTGGGACAGGATCGTCACTCGTGTGAATGCGTCGGGGACTGTGCCGAGGACCAAGCACGACATTCAGAGGCGGTGGCATGACCTTAAGACCAGGGTCAAGGGCATCCGAGCGAAAAACCACGCCAGAGCCAATCTTACTGGCGGTGGCACACCCCCGGAGCCCATACCCTACACCGATTGGGAGGAGAAGGTGCTGGTGATACTACACCCAGAGAGCCTAGACGGCCTTGACGAAGGAGAAGAGACTGGTGAGTACAAACCAAGCACCACGATCAGCACGACATGGTCAGGCTCACACAACTGAGAAGAAACATCCCCCACGCCCCAACCCATGCACGTCGGACACCAACACACTAACATGTCCATGGCTCCCAACAGGCCCCCATGTTCACGGGGAGGGTGGCGGTGGTGGTGGAGGGTGGGGTGTGTGAGAGGCCCAAACTACAACTCCCAACAGGCCCCCATGTGCACGGGGAGGGTGGCGGTGGTGGTGGAGGGTGGGGTGTGTGAGAGGCCCAAACTACAACTCCCAACAGGCCCCCATGTGCACGGGGAGGGTGGCGGTGGTGGTGGAGGGTGGGGTGTGTGAGAGGCCCAAACTACAACTCCCAACAGGCCCCCATGTGCACGGGGAGGGTGGCGGTGGTGGTGGAGGGTGGGGTGTGTGAGAGGCCCAAACTACAACTCCCAACAGGCCCCCATGTGCACGGGGAGGGTGGCGGTGGTGGAGGGTGGGGTGTGTGAGAGGCCCAAACTACAACTCCCAACAGGCCCCCATGTGCACGGGGAGGGTGGCGGTGGTGGAGGGTGGGGTGTGTGAGAGGCCCAAACTACAACTCCCAACAGGCCCCCATGTGCACGGGGAGGGTGGCGGTGGTGGAGGGTGGGGTGTGTGAGAGGCCCAAACTACAACTCCCAACAGGCCCCCATGTGCACGGGGAGGGTGGCGGTGGTGGAGGGTGGGGTGTGTGAGAGGCCCAAACTACAACTCCCAACAGGCCCCCATGTGCACGGGGAGGGTGGCGGTGGTGGTGGAGGGTGGGGTGTGTGAGAGGCCCAAACTACAACTCCCAACAGGCCCCCATGTGCACGGGGAGGGTGGCGGTGGTGGAGGGTGGGGTGTGTGAGAGGCCCAAACTACAACTCCCAACAGGCCCCCATGTGCACGGGGAGGGTGGCGGTGGTGGAGGGTGGGGTGTGTGAGAGGCCCAAACTACAACTCCCAACAGGCCCCCATGTGCACGGGGAGGGTGGCGGTGGTGGAGGGTGGGGTGTGTGAGAGGCCCAAACTACAACTCCCAACAGGCCCCCATGTGCACGGGGAGGGTGGCGGTGGTGGAGGGTGGGGTGTGTGAGAGGCCCAAACTACAACTCCCAACAGGCCCCCATGTGCACGGGGAGGGTGGCGGTGGTGGTGGAGGGTGGGGTGTGTGCGACAGGAAACAGAAATGTCTACAAATCAATGTAACCATGTACTGTCCACATTACTGACCTGCTCGATCTTGTCCCTCAGGTGATCGTCAACTGACTGGGGAAAGCAGTACCCGGCCGCCAGCCTCGCCTCCCACACCTACAGGACTCTCTGCCGACGACGACACAGGCAGCTCCGGGGCGGAGGATGGAGCGGGGCCAAGCACGCAGCCAGGGCCATCTGGCTCACAGGGACTCCCGGGACCGACCAACGTCGCATGTGTGACTCCCGCGGCACCCGTCTCTGTGATCTGCACAGTCCCCACCACCACCAGTACCACCAGTACCACCAGTACCACCACTACCACCACTACCACGAGCACCACGACTCCTGCCGGTGCCACCCAGCATGACCCAGCGCGCAACGCTGGTCCAACGGCCCCACACACAAGCAGGGTGAGTGGGCCACAAACACAGGCAACGGGACAACTGCCAATCAGGCGACCCACACACCGCCGGTCAGAGGAGGGACAGCTACCCGAGCCAGTGGCACAGTCCCTACAAGCTCTTGCCAGGTGCCAGGCCTCATACGACCGGTCCCAGGCAAACGCTGATCGTGTTCACGAGGACTCAGTGGACAACACCAACAGCCTGCGCGAGATCTCTGGCATCCTTGGCCAGATGTTGGTGATCATGGGCCAGCAGGCAACGATGTGGAGGGAATGGGTTGCCCGGAACAACCCCCCCCCTCCTCCACCATGTGTGTCAGCGCCACCGCCACCGTCACCTCCGCCTCCCCCGTCGCCTCCGCCTCCGCCTCCACCGCCGCCACCACCACCTGAGCCCCTGGCGACGGATGTGGCCCATCACCAACCTGCCCTCCCAGCTGCCTCTGTACCACCTCCGAGACGGAGGGGGCGTCCGAGGCAGGAAGTTGCTGAGAGCAGTGTTGGAGCGCCAGGCACACGCTCCAAGAGGGGACGACCTTGACAATGCCACTGCCTGTGCCAGACATTCACCCTGCAAACCATCCTGTCCCACATAGACAATCATTGCCACTGGTCTGCTGGACTAGCCTGACACCCCCCAATGTGGTGTCAGCACGGACATTTCATCTGCCATTACCTACAACTCCAACTCCCTCCCTCCCACTTACTTGTATATATTCACCAGCACAAAAGCACAACCTGTCAATAAATTGCATTTACTCACACAATGATGTTTTGCCTCCATGTTTATTCACATGATTGCCATCAGATACAGACGTAAACAGGTACAGGGATCATAGTCGCACATGATCATGGCGCTGCGGGAGTGACCTAGAGAAAACCAGAGACAGCAAACACACGTCAGTAAAGAGATTCACACACATCACAACACAATGCACAGCAACATTACACAAACGACAACCATCACACAAGCATGGGATGGGAGCACACACATCATGGACACTCCTATGTCCAAAGACATGAAGACACACATGTGCAACCATCACAAACCACACCCAGCTGAATAACCCCATATCCACACAATACCAGATAACATACATGAGGCATTGTCAACCGCCACTAGAGGTAGATACTCACATTCAAGGGAAGTAGCGATCAATGAGCTGGCGCCTCTGGTCCACACCTTCCTCCTCACCACTATCCTCATCAGTCGACATGGGTGGGATGGGAGGCCGAGGAACTCCTTCGTCTTCAGGGTCCAACAGCAGTTCAATGTCATTGCGTACTGCCAGGTTGTGGAGCATGCAGCAGGCAATCACGATCTTGCATACTTTTCCTGGTGAGTAAGGCAGTGCCCCTCCGGTCTTATCGAGGCACCGAAACCTAGACTTCAGCAGTCCAAAGGTACGTTCGATGACTCTCCGTGTCCTTCCATGTGCCTCATTGTACCGCATTTCACCCGCCGTCCTGGGATTACGTAGGGGACTGAGGAGCCAGGGCCGGTTTGGGTAAGCCGAGTCGCCTATGTAGGGGGATGACAGAGACAAACATCAGAACAAGATATGGTGGGTACCCCATGCAACACAGAGATCACAAGAGTCCCCACTGCACACTCACCAACAAGCCACGCTTGACCGGGTGGCAGATTTGCCATGAGTCGTGGGACATTGCTGGTTCGCATGATGTGGGCGTCATGTGCGGATCCAGGAAATCTTGCACACACATGGGAGATGATGTTGCTCGCCAGGCACACCACCTGCACGTTCAGCGAATGAAAGTGTTTCCGATTCCTGAACACTTGTTCGCGTGCCCGTGGTGGAATGAGCGCGATGTGCGTGCCATCAATTGAGCCCACAACGTGAGGTATGTGGCCCAGTGCATAGAAACCAGCTTTGACAGCTGGCAACTCTTCCGGACGTGGGAAATGTATGTACTCATCCTTGTACAGCATCATAGCTGTTAACACATCCCGAAGAACCGTGCTGAACATTGCCTGTGACATACCCCCGGCACCTCCAACTGTATACTGAAATGTGCCAGTAGCGAAGAAATGTAGTACCGCCATGACCTTTGCAGTGGGTGTAAACGAGCCAGGATACGTTCTACGTGGCTGCAGATGAGGAGCCAATTGAGCCACAAGCTCCAGCAACCGACGTCGATCCAGCCTGAATTTCCGAATCACCTCCTCGTCTACCATATCCTCCAGCTGAGTGTATGGGCGATGCACATTTGGAGCCCTCCTGTGTGGGAGAGAGATGTAACTTAGGTCAACGTACAAACGACGCATACGTGTACAACTCCATCACATGTGTACCTTACTGACATAACTCCAGTCGTCACCCTAATGTATCGTAGACACATCACAGACACTCATGCAACTGCATGCACACAAACGATAAGTTTACACACGCCATGTCATCAAGCACAAATGCCACCACCAATGATGATGTGCATACGGTAATGACATGCATGGTGACAGAACGTATAAATCACATACACGGAATGCATGTGTACCACCACCACTGTAGTCACCTCGACACAACAATAAACCGACAACAGATGCATGAATTGGCCACACAGCCGTGATGTACTGTGTAGTTGTGAAGATGTAACAACGTCTGTAGGGTCAAACCCGACGTCAACACGTACGAATGCACATCTGTTGGCCATTGTGTGCCGACCGATGTCCATTGTATGGACACACATGCTATATTGTATGACATATGACCTTTCACAATCACGCTCACATCCCTCATGACGCAACTGCACACAACACATCACGGTGCAGCGTCTGACAAGATCACATATTTGGCGCCGCCATGGCGGTGCTCAACTTCCGCTACTTCCCAAAGGCAGAATGCGGCCTGCGTCCCTCTTCCCATTGGCTGCATGTGCAGGGACCGTGACGGGCACACATCGGCAACCGCACGTGCAAGCTTCAGGCACGGATGCTTCAGTTGCAACAATGTACTATCACTGGCGCCTCCATGGCGGGGCACGTACACAGCGGGGGAGGTGCAGGCCTATACACCCTGCAGATGTACTCAATGGACATGTCAGTTCATGACCCCCCTTACAGTCACCTTGCATCATCCACCGTACACCGGCCGGAGCGGCCGGCCCATGAACAACCGCCGTGCCCGGCCATGAACACAACCGCCATGGCCGTGCCCGGCCATGAACAACCGCCGTGCCCGGCCATGAACACAACCGCCATGGCCGTGCCCGGCCATGAACAACCGCCGTGCCCGGCCATGAACACAACCGCCATGGCCGTGCCCGGCCATGAACAACCGCCGTGCCCGGCCATGAACACAACCGCCATGGCCGTGCCCGGCCATGAACAACCGCCGGTCCCGGCCATGGCGGTTGTGTTCATGGCCGGGCACGGCGGATGTTCATGGGCCGGCCGCTCCGGCCGGTGTACGGTGGATGATGCAAGGTGACTGTAAGGGGGGTCATGAACTGGCATGTCCATTGAGTACATCTGCAGGGTGTATAGGCCTGCACCTCCCCCGCTGTGTACGTGCCCCGCCATGGAGGCGCCAGTGATAGTACATTGTTGCAACTGAAGCATCCGTGCCTGAAGCTTGCACGTGCGGTTGCCGATGTGTGCCCGTCACGGTCCCTGCACATGCAGCCAATGGGAAGAGGGACGCTGGCCGCATACGGCCAATCGCAAGTAGCGGAAGCTGTGCACCGCAACAACAGGGCCAGTCATTGGCCCATTTCACGATCACGCTCCCAGGGCTGACCAATTGCTGGCGACGTATGCCACTGACACGTGCTGAGGGCCCTATATATGTGTCTTGGCCAACATGAAACTTCCTACCCTGGGGACCAGTGCTGCCTGTGACCATCACCTCGACCTGCTGCTGCTGCTGAGCTGACCACCGACTGCTGCCTGTGACCATCACCTCGACCTGCTGCTGCTGCTGAGCTGACCACCGACTGCTGCTCTAGTGCCATACTCCGTGATCTTGCCATGTCGAGAGGCAAAGAGATCCGGTCTCGACCCTTCACCGCCGCGGAGCTTGATGTCCTCGTGGACGGTGTACTCCGCAACTATGGACGCCTCTACGGCGCACCGGGACGGGTGGTAAGTGCAGTGTGGGACATGTTGGTGTGCATGAGGGGGCCAAATGATCAGGCCTATTTATATCTTAGCTGTGTAGTGTGGGCTAGACATATGTTCCTGATTGTGCATGGCTGCTGACAGTAACGTCTTGCCCCTATGTGTGTGACAGGCCACCTGTCCACTGACTTAAACCCTTTTGTCTCCCATCATGGTAGGTCAAGCTGCACCTTCGCAAGGACCTGTGGAGGACCATAGCACGGGAAGTACGGGCATTGGGGGTGTGCAACAGACGACATACACACTGCCACAAACGCTGGGACGACATTTCCAGGCTGAGCAAGAATGTAGCGGAAGTAACACTGGGCCTGATTCCAAGGACGCCCCGTCTGGCCCGACGCTCCATGACCCCTCTCATGCACCGTATCATTGCAGTGACGCATCCTGAACTGGCCGAACGTCTGAGTGCCGATCAACAGCAAACTAGCGGTGAGCATCTTGTCTGTGTAGGAAACTTGTGAGTGCTATGCATGTATTGGTGCACAGACACACCATTGAGTTCCGTGTTGCGTATGTATGCCTGTGATGGCATTTTGGTCCCATTGGGTGGTACTCATTTGACATCCAGGTCCGCCATGTTGACACGCCACTTGCTTAGTAGTTGAGTGTTAAAGCACATCCCCTAGTGGTCCATGTCCCCATGGCAGAAAATGTGAGGATGACTGGTAGGGGTGGGCCATGTGCAGGCTGAGGGCTCATGAACCTTTGTCTGCTATGTGATTTGGCTATCCTGTTCCTTCTGTACGTGAGTGTGCCCATGACTCACACATCTTTTCTGTGCATTTCAGCTTTGACAGAGGACACTCAGCCACAGACGGTGGAGAGTAGCCGAGGAAATGAGTCCGGCTCAGACTTCGCACACACGCAGACTGACACGGAGGAGGCCAGCGCCGGAGAGGGGGACAGGACCGTCCCTGAGGACTCGCATGTGGAGACACCATCGTCCTCCTCGTCGGACACTCTTGGTGAGCCTGCACTGTTGTCACAGACTGGGAGTGGGCACTCATCACCTTCTGTCGGAAGACAGCACACAGGGCCCACACTTCCGCCAACTGCACCATGTATTGTTCGTGGCCGAAGGAGTAGGGGGAGCAGAGTGGCGTTCGGTGCAGGCACCGCTGCCCCTGCCACGGTGAGCCAAAATGCACTGTGTGCTGAGGCCGTTGATCTGCTGCGACAGCTGTGTGTGGGTCAGACCAATATGACAAATGCTTTCCAGGATCATGATAGGAAGTTGGGGCAGGTGGTGGCATTCATGGAAGGGATGCATGGCGATCTTGCAGGTCTACACAGGACAGTGCAGTCATTGGCAAGCAGTGTGTCGTCTGCAATAGTACAGTCGAATGAACAGGGTGCTACTTCTGTTTCCCCATCTACACCGCTGGATGTCTCAGGGGGTAGTGATTATTCAGAGCAGGACTCAAATACAGGTTATTGCACTAGAAGCAGCGTCAGACAGCACGTCAGGGCACGCAGGGCACAGACCCCATCCCCTAGATCAGCTAAATCTGTTCACGTAGACGACGTCAGATGCACTGGAGTACACACACAGGATCCACAAGTGTTGTTGGGGGACATGCCTTCCGGAGCTACACAGGCATTCAACACGAAAGGTACTCCGAAGGCAAGGGATACTCACATGTCCATGGACTGTTCCTTGGACAAGGCCAGTCAGAAGACAAAGGCACCTACTGAGAGCAGGGAGACTCCCAAGAGCAGGCCCACAGCAGTGGATAGGAACACTCCCAAGGACAGTGAGAAGACTAAGGCACCTACTAAGAGCAGGGAGACTCCCAAGAGCAGGCCCACATCAGTGGATAGGAACACTCCCAAGGACAGTGAGAAGACTAAGGCACCTACTAAGAGCAGGGAGACTCCCAAGAGCAGGCCCACATCAGTGGATAGGAACACTCCCAAGGACAGTGAGAAGACTAAGGCACCTACTGAGAGCAGGGAGACCCCCAAGAGCAGGCCCACAGCAGTGGATAGGAACACTCCCAAGGACAGTGAGAAGACTAAGGCACCTACTGAGAGCAGGGAGACCCCCAAGAGCAGGCCCACAGCAGTGGATAGGAACACTCCCAAGGACAGTGAGAAGACTAAGGCACCTACTGAGAGCAGGGAGACCCCCAAGAGCAGGCCCACAGCAGTGGATAGGAACACTCCCAAGGACAGTGAGAAGACTAAGGCACCTACTGAGAGCAGGGAGACCCCCAAGAGCAGGCCCACAGCAGTGGATAGGAACACTCCCAAGGACAGTGAGAAGACTAAGGCACCTACTAAGAGCAGGGAGACTCCCAAGAGCAGGCCCACAGCAGTGGATAGGAACACTCCCAAGGGCAGCGACACACACAGGGAGCAGGTGTCTGCTGGAGGCAGGTGCACCACAGACGACAAGTCTGCTGGCAGGAACAGGGCGGCGAGCAGGGCACAGGCTACATCCAGAGACAACACTCCACCTAAGGATAAGGCACATCCTACGGACAAGGCATCTAGCATGGACAATGGCGCAATCAAGGACAGGCATACTTCACCCCTGGCTGCACTGAGGCTGATGTTTTCTACTAAACGCCAAACTGATGTCTCCGCGGCGGAGTCCCCCCATACCTCCACTCCCATCCAGGCCAGTCAGAAGCAGAGGAGGGTGTCCCCTGTTGTTGCATCCCCCATTACACATCATTCCGAGTCCAGGCGGCAGGCACAGAGCAAACGACAAGCAGGCTCCAGCACGTCCCCCGAAACCAGATCCCCGGCAGCAGTTGCTCCACCTATACTGGGTGGTGATTCTTTGGAGTCCCCACCACTTGGCAGTCCTGTCCTGTCCAGGGTGCACTCACACCTCCCTAAGAAACGCAGACACACACCATTGACACCTGCAAACCCCGATTTGGCTCTAGGTGAGCTATCCCCAGCTCCCAGGCCCACCCTGCCTCCTGGCCCATACAGCCCTGTGGCTCATCATTTCAGTTGTCCCAGTGGCGCCGGTGCAGTTGACTCTCATGTATCAGATGGTGGCACAGTGTCAGTTGTGCCCTCTCCTGTTGCAGGTCCTGGCAGTGTATCTGGGTCTATGGCTCACGTGTCAGTTAGAAGATCTGTGGCTGTGTTGCACACTCCTGTTTCTGGTGCTGGCAGTCTGTCTGGGTCAGTGGCTCACGTGTCAGTGACTACATCTGTGGCTGTGTCTCACACTCCTGTTGCTGGTGCTGCCAGTGTGTCTGGGTCCGTGGCCCATGTGTGTGTCACTCGGGCTGTGGCTGTGTCTCACACTCCTGTTGCTGGTGCTGCCAGTGTGTCTGGGTCCGTGGCCCATGTGTGTGTCACTCGGGCTGTGGCTGTGTCTCACACTCCTGTTGCTGGTGCTGCCAGTGTGTCTGGGTCCGTGGCCCATGTGTGTGTCACTCGGGCTGTGGCTGTGTCTCACACTCCTGTTGCTGGTGCTGCCAGTGTGTCTGGGTCCGTGGCCCATGTGTGTGTCACTCGGGCTGTGGCTGTGTCTCACACTCCTGTTGCTGGTGCTGCCAGTGTGTCCGAGGCAGGTAGTTCACGCAGTCCCCCCTGATTCTGTGATGTGACGTGCTGTACACTTCACTCAAATGTTAATTCACATGGTGTGTCCATTGAGAACTGCGTGGCACTCTTGTGGTCCCTGTGACGGGTTGGTAGGGACACGTAGTTGTGCTGCCTCTGATGTACCTGCTCTGTAATGCACAATGCCCTGTTGATGCTCTGATACTGCATACTGGCCTCTCGTTACCTGCCTCTGATGTACCTGCTCTGTAATGCACAATGCCCTGTTGATGCTCTGATACTGGCCTCTCGTTACCTGCCTCTGATGTACCTGCTCTGTTGGCCACACTGCCCTGTTGCTGTTCTGATACTGCATTCTGCCCTCTCATGTGCTGCCAGTGATGTGACTGTTCTGTGCAATGGACTGTTGATGCACTTGGCCCCTCTCACGTGCTGCCTCTGATGGAGCTGTTCTGTGCAATGGACTGTTGATGCACTTGGCCCCTCTCACGTGCTGCCTCTGATGGAGCTGTTCTGTGCAATGGACTGTTGATGCACTTGGCCCCTCTCACGTGCTGCCTCTGATGGAGCTGTTCTGTGCAATGGACTGTTGATGCACTTGGCCCCTCTCACGTGCTGCCTCTGATGGAGCTGTTCTGTGCAATGGACTGTTGATGCACTTGGCCCCTCTCACGTGCTGCCTCTGATGGAGCTGTTCTGTGCAATGGACTGTTGATGCACTTAGCCCCTCTCACGTGCTGCCTCTGATGTACCTGCTCTGTTGGCCACACTGCCCTGTTGCTGTTCTGATACTGCATTCTGCCCTCTCATGTGCTGCCAGTGATGTGACTGTTCTGTGCAATGGACTGTTGATGCACTTGGCCCCTCTCACGTGCTGCCTCTGATGGAGCTGTTCTGTGCAATGGACTGTTGATGCACTTGGCCCCTCTCACGTGCTGCCTCTGATGTACCTGCTCTGTACTCTACAATGCCCTGTTGATGCTCTGATACTGCATACTGGCCTCTCGTTACCTGCCTATGATGTACCTGCTCTGTAATGCACAATGCCCTGTTGATGCTCTGATACTGCATACTGCCCTCTCGTTACCTGCCTCTGATGTACCTGCTCTGTAATGCACAATGCCCTGTTGATGCTCTGATACTGCATACTGCCCTCTCGTTACCTGCCTATGATGTACCTGCTCTGTACTCTACAATGCCCTGTTGATGCTCTGATACTGCATACTGGCCTCTCGTTACCTGCCTATGATGTACCTGCTCTGTAATGCACAATGCCCTGTTGATGCTCTGATACTGCATACTGCCCTCTCGTTACCTGCCTCTGATGTACCTGCTCTGTAATGCACAATGCCCTGTTGATGCTCTGATACTGCATACTGCCCTCTCGTTACCTGCCTATGATGTACCTGCTCTGTACTCTACAATGCCCTGTTGATGCTCTGATACTGCATGCTGCCCTCTCGTTACCTGCTATGTTGTACCTGCTCTGGTGCCCACTTTGCCCATGTTCACGCATACACTGTGATTTGACCCCTATTATTTGACAATAAAGGTAGTCTATCAAGTCTCGTGGTCTGTCGTTGTCATTCCTGCTTGCGTCCTGCTAATGTGTATTCGTATATGCTTCTCATCAGTGGTTTCGGTAACATGACACTCCCCCTCCCTACGTCACGTCCCTTGCTGGTATTCCCCTCCAGACAGCCAATGGTTTGTACCTTACCTGCGTCGTCGTCCATAGTAGGCCATGACTAGGACGTGGTGGATCGCGAAGAGCATCGGGAAAGCGTGTAGCGCCGGGTCCATGGTGGTGGTCAGCTTGCGGTGGGTATCTCGGCTGTGTCACCTATGTTCGCTGTGGGGATTCCGCCGTGTTAAGACAGGTTGTTTTTCCGCAGCGGTTTTATGTGTGTTTTCCGCCATCTTGATTTGGGGGACGGTCTTCGACGTCAGTGCGTACGGCGGAGCGTTTGGATGTGTTCCGTCCGCCGCGTGGTCGTGTGTAGTTGGCCGGCGGAGCGTGTTTTTCCGTCGCGGACGGAAATTTGACACGTTTTCCTATCCTGATATGGCGGACGGAGTATCCGCGGCAGGCGGACACGGAAAAGGCTTTTTCCGCCTACTCCAGGGCCGCGGTGGCTCTTCCGTCCGCCATCCTGATCGACCCCTATATGTGTATCAAAATAAAGGTTGAGAAAATGTGCCTTTATTTAAAGTGCAAAAGTGGAAAATGCTGCATTGTTCTGCAGAAAGATCCCATTTATATCATTCTTGCACTGCCAGGCCTCACTATTGTTTTCTTCTTCACTATCAATTTACGAACATAAATGCTTTTCGCAAAAGATGATTTAACGTTATAACTAAACTATAGCACCTGATCTCATTGAGAATGTGCTGTTTCCTGAAAATGTTATTTTTCTTTTCCTCATACCATATGATTTAACGGTATTTAGATTGTTCCCATGTCACATATTCATAATTAACAAGAATATTAAAGAAAGAAAATGCTTGCTGCAGCTTACATTTTCGTGATCTAACTAGAACATATCATATTTAAATGATTCATTTTGTACAACATCTCATTGTTACACAATGGGACATCAGGCAGCAAATAGAATAGGATCTCATGAGAACCTACGTAGATGTATCTTTTTGTAGTACCCTGTAGCCATATCTGTGTGACTTTATGTCGACATGGACGATTACGATGGGAATTCTCTTAAAGAAAAAATAAACTTTTCAAACTTCACCAAACCCCTATTTATTGGCTGAACATCAAATGAAAGTAATGATGTCTATTCTGTGTGGTTCTCATTCTAATACAGTGACAAAGATTCATTGTCTTAGGATGGTGTGGAAATTCCAGTTTCTCTAAGTAAGTTTTAAAAAGACGTTACTTGTGGAAATTTTTACATGATTTTCAAGCTTGCATTTCTGAAAAGAAAAGTCACGATATTGCTGTACCTCCTGTCTCTAGCTTTATCATATCAGCCCCACCACCATTATCTATCCATTTGACCGATCATTCTTGGCCTTTTCTGGAGTGCTTAATATTACCGATCACAAACAAGCCTTTATGGGTGTGTTGTGATTTTTAAAAACCTTTACTTCAGTCATGTTCTTTTAATTTAAGAACGTATGATCATTTATCCATGTTTTTTACTTTTCCTCTTTCTTTGTATAAGCTGAGGTTATTTTACTCATGTGATTTAATGTTCGAGAAATAGCTGGCATGACCCCTGAGTATTTTGTTTTTTTGGGGAGCGCAGTATGGCTGAGTATGCTCATATATAGTGGTTTAATTCAGTGAAGCTGATTATGAGACTCAAACCCATAGGTCCATTCCTGTAATGTCACAGAAGAATGTGGAGGCTGGTGGAAACTGGTTTTCTTTGAGGAAGAAAACAGCTAGAGAATGTGTGAGCCCCAGGCAAGAGTAACAGGACAGCAAGTTATTTTATTAAAAAAATGTTGAGGACGAAAATGTTTGACTATATAAGGCTGGTTATGCTACTTCTGCGAAATGCATCGTATGTCGGTAGTTAGCCGGACTAGATGGGTCTAAACCAGTTTGTTTCTATTGCGGTACTTCAGTGTTTTATTTAGAAGAATCAGTACTGAGTCTATAAAAAGAGATGGATTAACACTATTTAGAAATGTTAAACTACAGTGTCTTTTACTTCCAAAAGGAAACAGATTGAAATAGAATCTAATGACGTTCCAGAGTTACAATGTGATAACTTGTGCATGTTGGCAGAAACCATAAGTTCAAATTTCTTCCAGGTAAAAGAGGAATGCTAATCTAACCAAACAGATAGATTTAGGAGGGGGAATTCCTTTGCACCAGTGTCTTGTTTTCACAGAATTATTGTAAAATAGATGTTGAAGGTGAAACAAGAGCTTGTGATTTAATTTTGTTTTAAAAGCTTAAAATTTGAATGCTTGCTATTCCAAAAATGGTTATAGAAGAATCATATCTATTTTATATGCAACCAAGTTAACTTTATATTCAGCTTTCCTGCTTGAGCTATAGTTGTGCCGCCAAAGATGTTTAACTTTCCTTGTTTAAAGCTTATGGTTGTGGAGCAAATTATTGAGGCAGGGTGAAGACATAGGCCCTTTGGGGTAAGGGTACTCTGTCACAAGTGACTGATATTACAACTAGATTATATTTTAATGTACTTGTAGTATGGTGGATGGGATTTCCATCACGTTTGTGATGGAATATCCATCCACCAAACTCTATTTCAGGTCCATTGTTCCTAATTTGATCTATCTGTCATATAATGAATATAGTGAGGTAAGAGAATCTATCATTTGTTTACAGTATTCTGTATCTTTTGTGAAGGATCAAACTTAGTAAGTAAGAACAGAAATAAAGGATTCATCAAGAAGAGGACAAATTAACGATGCAGCATTTTTTTTTCTAATCTATAAAGTAATTGCATATTGTATTTGAAACTGATGGTATCAATTGAGTGAGATTTCAAACTAAATTAAGAAGTGATACAAACAAGGTAACTGGAGAGACTGCCTCAGAGCAGAGGTTATATAAAATAAATATAAAATAGTACACATCCAAGTGAATGTGCTGACCTCATCTAATGCAATTATAATACATTATGGGACCATATCCGTTAAGGGACCATGCCTTTTTCCTTTCTCAACCGATAGCACTAATGAAAGGATTCTTTCAGGTTCTAATGTTAGTAAGAATGGGATACCCCCTCCCCTGTTTAGCCATACCAGGCAAAGAATATACAGAAGTGCATATAAAAGAAACTAGAAGTGCACCCCCTGGTTACACTTGTTTTCAAAAGTGGTAGGCCTCCTCGTTTCAGATTTGTTTGTATGTTTATTTACTTGTTTGACTAATTGAAATTGACTAATTGTAAACCTTTGGAGACATTTCATCAGTACATTTTGATTATATTCATGGGCTGTTTTGGTCTGTTTTTTAACAACATTCCGTTCTATCTAAGTTTTTTTTATTTCTTAGTTTCTCTTTTTCATCCAATTCTCATTCTACTTGTTCTCTTGTATTGATTTCCCTGATGTCTTTCTGCTTCATCTACATTGCTTTGGACATTACCTCTCACTTTCCATGTCCCTCCTCAACCAATCTCATGCTTGCATTTTAAGACTGACAACAGCATGCCTATGCAGCTAACATTGTTGTTGGAACCCAAAAGGCAAGCCCGACTGGGTCAGCCAAGCAGTGGTGCACAGTATTTGAGAGCTTGTTGAATTCTTTTTTGTTATCTGTTACACTTGCTAAAGGCATTACTGCTATGAAAAAGCCTCCTGTTGCCTCTGGTAGTCAAAAACATTTGCTGAAACTCAATATCCTAAAACCTTAGGGAGATGTATTCATATTGGACATTAGTTCCTCGGGTGCAAGCAAATAGGATGTTTACACCACTGCTGCATCTGTTCCCAAATGCACCAAGCGCCTGTTTTATGAATGCTCAGTCCGAGGTCAACAGCGCAATGCAAATTAATGAGCCATCAATGGTAATTTAATATTCTGAAGGTCACAGAGAGGTGGTGTTGGAAATTGAACCTTGAAGTGAATCCCAAATAGGTGTGCTCTCAGCTTGATCAGTGCCCAGACCACGTTAAAGGCCTCCCTCTCCATAGCACTCCAACTCTGTTCCCAGGTGAGTGACCTCCAACCAATGAAGCCTACAGGTTGGTCTAGTCCCTTCTCATTTAACTGTGCTAAGACAAACCCTATTCCATGCTCTGAAGCATCCATCTGCACAATGAATTCCTAGGAGAAGTCAGGAGCCTTGGGTACAGGTGCTCTACACATAGCTTCCTTAAGGGAGTCAAACGCTTTCCAACAGGCCCCTGTCCAGATCTTGAGGGAGTCAAAGGCTTGCTGACAGGCCTCTGTCTAGATCACTTTCTTGGGCTGCTTCTTCAAAGTCAGCTCAGTTAAGGGGTCAACAATTGGTGCCATAACCCTTATCAAGCCTCCTGTAATATCCGGTGAGACCCAGAAAGGCTTTCACCTCAGTCTGTATTTGGGGTGGGCTGCCATGCCATGACAGTCTCAATATTGGCCTTGAGGGGCTACACCTTGCCCCCATCTACTTTGTGGCCCAGCTATGCCACTGTACCCAGCCCAATCTGGCGCTTACTGGCCCTGATATTCAGGCCATCATGTTGCAGGACCTGAAGCACCTCCTGGAAGTGGTACAAGAGTTTCTCCCAGCTGCAGGCAGCTAAAGACATTTATGTCATCACGGTAGGTGGCACAGAATGCCTTCTTCCCAGCCAGGACCCTGATCCTCAACCACTGAAAGGTGTCAGTGTCAGTCTTTAAGCCAAAGGTCATCACCCTGAACTGGGAGTAGCCTTTTGGGGTCGCGAAAGCTGACCTCTCCTTTGCCCCCTCAATCAGTGCAATCTGCCAGTACCCTGATGTGAAATTTAAAGTACTGAGGAACTTGGCAGTGCTCAACCTGTTTATGAGCTCATCAGCCCCAGGAATAGGGTGAGCCTCAGTTTCAGTGACAGAAATGAGTTCTCGCTAGTCAGCACTGAACCTGAATTCAGGAGGGGGAGTGCCCGGACGGGCAGCCTTGAGCTGGAACAGGGACTGTTAGAGGGCCTAATCAACCCTAAAAGCAGCATATTTGAGACTTCCTTCTTGGTACTGGCCCTCATCATGTCCAACAGCGGGTAAAATTTGTTTTTGAGAGGCATTTTGTCCCCAATATCAATTGTGTCCCCAAGTACACAAGTGTGTGAGCCCAGGGGTGGGGGAGAAGAGAGAAGAAAACTACCCCAACAACTGGCGACGATCATTCTGCTGTTCTGAGGTCTAAGTAGAGGAGAGGTTTACACCCTCTACTTACCCATCATGCTTCTGGGCAGACAGGAGGGCAGGAAGAGGTTTTTTCTCCTCTGTCACTCCGTCATCTGTTACCAAGAGCATGGTGACTTCAGACCTCTCAAAGTATGGTTTGAAGGACTTTAAGTGGAGCAGCCTTAAGGGGTTTCTAGGAGTGTGGAGATTCACCAGGTAGGTGGCATCCCCCTTTCCTCTGCTTTCCCTAATATGGGCCTGCTCAATGATCTTGGAGTCTCGGGGCTCTAAAGGCTCCATGACCCACATCTTCTGGCCAGGCTGAAACTCCACCAGAGTGGCCTTCTGGTCATACAAGAGTTTCATTACCTTTTGACTATCACCAAGATGATCTTTAGTCTTCTTCCAATAGCATTTCATATGGTTATGGAAAGCCAGCACCAGCATGTAGGAGGCCAAATACTTCCTGGAAGCTTGTTCCCACCCCTTTCTCGCAAGACTGAGAGGACTCCTAAGAGGGTACCCAAAGAAGAGTTCAAATGGGTTAAACCCAACCACCTTCCACAGCCCAGCCCTTTATGTGAACAACAAGCATTGCAAGAGGACACTCCACTTCTGCCTCGTTAGCTTAGGCAGACCCATAATCATGCCTTTCAGGGTTTTGTTGAATTTCTCGAAGAGCCCATTGGTTTGAAGATGAAAACTTGAAGGTAACCCCACACTCATCCCACATGTGCTTCATGTACACTGACATGAAGTTAGTGCCTATGTCAAACATTACTTTCTTGGGCAGTCCAATGTGGGTAAAAATCCCCATCAGGACCCTAGTCACTGCAGGTTTAGTCATCAACCTCAAAGGGATGGCCTCTGGGTAATGTGTGTCATGGTCCAACCTGACCATGAAGAATATTTAGAGAACCTGAGACCCCTCCTCACTCAGAGGGATCTAGAGCCACTGGGAAGTGACACTCACAGTTGGCTGCGACTATGACCTTGTGGAGCGTTTTTCGGAGGACCTGTTCTACAGACACCAGTTGACACTTCACAGTAGCTATACTGGCCCCGGTGTCTCTCAGAGCCTGCACCCGGTGCCCATTGATGGTGACCCGCAGCCTATACTTGGAGGCATTTAAAGGCATATGGACTTTTGGTGCCATCTCTCTATCCTCTAGGGATACTAAGGTAGCCTCTACTCTCTCCCAAACTTGGACCACTTCCCCTGCAAGCGCTATACTCACCAACCCAGGTGTCTGCCCACCTGGGGAAGTGTGTGCCTCCTTGTGACATTTTGCTGTCTCCCTTGAAGTACCATACTTGTAGAACTCAGTACTCTGGTGCACGAAACTAACTGTCGATTTTTCAAAGAACCCTTTCCTTTTAGGCTCTGACTGGGGCTGGATATTGGTGTTCTCTTGGGAATTATTTTAGGGGGCTGTTGTAATCTTCCTTTTCCCTTTTGCCTCTGTCCACCCCTCCGCCCTCATCCCAGTTGGTACTGCCCCTAACCCTTGTGAAGCTTGCCTTAGAACGTTGGAGATGACAGAGCGCTGGCTGCAGGGAGACATCGTTTTATTACTCTTTAATAAATAAAACAGGAGTACAACTTACCAAGAGGTGTTTGTCCTTACTAAACCTTTTTGGCGACGAGGAAGGGATAACAATTTTAATAATCTTAGGAAGCAGCATATTTTACTGCACAACCTAGGCTTACATGGCAGAAAAATATATGAAGATATAACAGGGATATTGATGGACGATGAGAATGAGGAAGAGATTGAGGGAACTAATGTGTTTGAATATACACTAAGGAAGTTGGAAGAACATTTCAGAGTGAAAGTCAATATAGTCTTAGAAAGAAACAAATTTTTTAAGAGGGCGCAGAAGAAGTAAGAAAAGGTAACGTCCTATGTAGCAGTCTTAAGGAGTCTATCCGCTACTTGTGAATTTGGTACTCTCACGGACTCTTTAATAAGAGACCAACTAGTGAGATGCACAAATGATACCAAAATCCAGGAGGAATTACTCACAAGAAATCCTGACTTGGAAGAGGCTTTGAGCATAGCAAAAGGTTTAGCGCATACTGCCATATGCATGAAGGAGATGAGGATTAATAATGGGGACAGTAAAAGTAGAGGAGAGGAGAAAAGCACAGCTAGTGAAGATTCAGGGCCCGATGTAGGTAATTTTTTTTTACCGGTTCATAAATACGACTCATACCGAATCGGTATTTATGAACCGGAAACCCAAATGTAGGTAAAAATCTGGTAAAAAATACCGATTCGGTATCAATCGGTATTCAAAGTCGGTAAATACAGAATCGGTATCTACCGAATCGGTAAATTCCGACTCTGTAACACCCATACAACCCTATGGCCTTCCAGTCCCATAGGAATGAATGGGAGACAATGAATCGGATTTTACCGATTCGGTAAATACCGAATCGGTAAATACCGAATCGGTAAAATCCGATCTCGAAATTTCGAATACATGTCATGTGAGCCTGTGCACCAATCAGGGACACCCACCACACCCCACATCCTAGCACCTGAGAGATCAGCCAATCAGGTGCAAGTACCACACCCCAGTACCTGGAGGTGGCCACGCCCATGCAGGTGCAGAGCAACAGAACTGCAGAGAGAGCTGGAAGGGAGACAGAGGAGCAGGCAGCAGTGAGACCAAGGGAAACAGCATGGAGTCCCAGGAGGCACCAAAGGATGGAGGTGACAGGAAGAGAAAGATGAAATTTAGCCCCACAGAGCTCCAGGTGCTGGTGGAGGAGGTTGTGCAGCACTACAGCCAGCTGTTTGGGAAACAGTCTCTACATGTTGCAGAGTCTGTAAAGCGGACCACCTGGCTGGCAATACAGAGCAAGGTCAATGCTCTAGGAGTGACCCACAGAGACATTGACGACATGAAGAAGAGGTGGTATGATCTGAGGATCACCACCAAGAAAAAACTAGCCACCCAGTGGAAGGAATCAGCAGCAACCGGTGGGGGGAAGAGCCGTGCCCCAAGCCTCACCGACCTGGAGCAGCTCGTGGAATCAACCATGGAGCGTGAAAGCATACATGGGATCGGGGATGCTGATAGCTCAGCCAGAGCTGCAAGTAAGAAAGGTAAGATGCATGGACATGTACCCCACCCATTCCCAGGCCCCTTCCCCAATGTGGGTGAATCACTCACAATCCAGCACACATGACTGTAGTCCCCAGCAATGCATAATGGTAGTTGTAGTCATGGGTACATACATCAAAGCTGCCAACACCGAACCCTGCATGCCATGCCACACTCCCCATGCACAAACAGTCTAGGCAAATGCTAATGTGTCTTAGGAATCTGTGTTGGCAAAACAGGCAGCTGATCATTGTCCATGTCTGTTCACAGGAGAGTCATCGCGCAGAGCAGCGCTGGGAGGGGAGTGTAGTGCCACAACATCGTCTGCGCGGGAGAAGGCAAAAGACACTGCTGGACCTACCACTGTCCCTGAGGAAACATTCACACCCCAGGCACCCACAGCAATGGAGGACGACACCAATGCTCAGCCACTCTCGCCCCTGCTGTTTGACACACAGACACAGCCAGCACCAGCAGGAGCTACAACACCCAGCTCAGGGTCCCCTGGGCGCGTGAGGCCAAGGAGGCTGGATGTCCCACCTTTACGCATACTGGAGAGCTCCGATGAGGAAGTGCTAGTGGCTCCCAGACCTACTACATCAACAATGTCTGGCCACGCTGGACAACTTGGCTCACAGGGATCTGGCCGTGCAGGTGACCGTGTCCGTAGGGCACGAGAGCAGGATGAGGGGCAGGATGTGCAGGGTGTCTTCGCTGGGCTTGAAGCCACAATGGTGAAAGTCCAGCGTATGCAGGCCAGAGGCATCATGGCTGTGCACCGGCAGGTGCGCATCCTCAATACCAGGATGTCGGACATCGATCGGGGGATTGGTGCCATGGCAAGGGGAATGGAGGCCATGGGCAAAGGGATGGAGGCAATGGGCAAAGGGATGGAGTCCATGGCAGAGGGGGTGAGGGGCATGGAGGAGCGCATGGGCACCCTCTGTGACAGGCTGCAAAGTGACCAAGAAGAGAGGCGCAGGTATAGGCGCGAAGTCAGGCTGCTCAATCAGTCGATCAACCGCTTGGCAACCTCCACCACCCTGCAGTGTCGCCGCTCTGTAAATCTGCAGACTGACATTGTTCACTGCTGCAGTGACTTGTCCCGGGGGATGGGTAGGGTGACCTCAGCAATGGAGGCAATGCTGACCCAGTTGACAGCCACAGGTGGCAACATGGTTGTTGGGGAAACTGAGGAGACAACGAGCAGGAGTGGGTCCAGCACGCCTGTTCAGGACATACGTATGAGCAGCAGACTCCATGCCGAAGACACCGGCACCACTTCACATGTAGACCCCCAGCCCCGTGCCTCGCAAAACACCATGCGTAAGCGCAAGCATTGAAATAATTAATGCGCACAGGACAGGTCAAAGTGAGGAAACTTTGGCAATACATTGTGCAAAGTGAATTTAATTTGATTATAGTTTTGTTTTGGAAGGTGCAGTTGTGTACATTAAAGTGAGTGTTCCAATCACTGGACATGGCTGTGTGTCATCGCTCAATTAGAAGTATCTGTTGGTAATTTCAGCACGTCGCAGTCAAACATCTTTTGCTGGTGCTGCTCCTGCTGCATTGTGATCTGCTTGTACTGTCCCATCATCAATGTCCTCATGATATGTGAGTTCTATCTCTGTGCCATCCTTGGTGGCAAGATTGTGCAGCAGGGCGCAGGTCGCAATAATCTTGCAACAGATAATTGGCGTGTATTGCCGTGCACCTCCACTCTTATGGAGGCACCTAAATCTACTTTTCAGCAGCCCAAATGTACGTTCCAGCACGCTACGTGTTGTTCTGTGTGCCAGGTTATAACACCTTTCACTCCTGTTGGATGGGTTCAGGTAGGGGGTGAGCACAAATGAACGCAGGGCATACGCACTGTCACCTGGGTGGGAAAGGATAATAAGATTATTCACATACTCAGGAGTGCTCCTTCAGCATGAACTGTCAGGGTGTCTCACACATACTTACCCAGCAGGTATCCATCACCAAATTCACCAGCAACAAGGCGTCTGTATATCCCACTGTTGGTGAAGATGTAGGAGTCGTGGGTACTCCCAGGATATTTGGCTACGATGTCCGTTATCATGTTGCTAGCATTGCAGATCACCTGCACATTGATTGAATGTGTGGATTTCCGGTTCCTGTAAATGTGCTCAGTTGCTGCAGGTGGGCATAATGGGATGTGCGTTCCATCGATGCAGCCTATTATGTGCGGGAACTGTGCAAGTTGATAGAATTCGGTTTTTGTCCTTGCTAGTTCTGCAGGTGTCTCAGGGAACTCAATGTAGTGCTCCATCCTCTGCATCATGGCGTTTAGGAACTTTCTGAAGAAGCGTGACAGGCAGCTCTGGGACACTCCACCTACAGTGGCTATCATGTGCTGGTAGCTCCCAGAGGCAAGGAGGTGTAGGCAGCACAGCACCTGTACATGTGGTTGGATGGCGTGTGCTCTTGGGGTTGGGTGTTCCAGATATGGGTGGAGGTCCCTGATCAAGTCCAGGATTGTTCTGGGGTGGAGTCGGTACCTTTGCAGGATCTCAGCTTCAGTGAGTTGGAAGAGGGTGATCCTCTGCCTATATACCTGCTCCTCCCTTAGCCAGACACTCTCTCCTGCTGCCTGTATGCGTAGCCGCCTTGCAATCACGTAGAAGGCCGCCATTGTGGGTATACTGTTGCATTTAGGGAGCTTCTTATATATCCTGTTCCTGGTTTCCACCTGCTCCCAATCCATGGTAATTACCGACTCTTAAATACCGAATTTCACGAAATTCGGTATTTCATGACTTTGCTACATCTCAAATGGCCTTTTTTACCACATCTTATTTACCGACTCAGTAAATATGAATTGGTATTTATTATTATTATTATGCGTTCTTATATAGCGCTCGATTACCCGTAGGCATCTCGGCGCTTGCCTTGGGAACCCGTCCTGGCTTCCCCCAAGGTGAAAGCCAGGCATCCCGCCGCGGGGGGGCCGTAGTGGAGATTAAGCAGGCTAATGCCCAGAGCTGCGCAGTGTGAACCCATGATTCGAGTAGGCACCGAAACGAGAATTATCGAGTCCGTGGATATTTGGGCTCAAGACCCTGCCGCGTCGGGAATTGAACCCTGGTCCCGGGTCTGACCTCTGCTTCAGGATCTGCCTCCTCTAACCAGTGAGCCACACTTCTCCTCTGCCTCCCGATTCGGTAACTTACCATTTCTTATTTACCGATTCGGAGAATATGTATTCGGTAAATTCCGATTCGTGTAATACCGAATCGGTGTTTTACCGACTGGTATTTACCGATTCGGTACGTTTTTGGTGACATACATCTCGTTGCACTGATACCGGTCGGTAATGGCCGATTTTACCGATTTTCGGCCGTTACCGACCGGTATTTGGCTACCTACATCGGGCCCCAAGTATGCAAGGTTGGGGATAAGGGTAAGGAGACACAAAAGATCAAAAGTGGGGGTCTACAGTGTTTTAAATGTGGCAGCCCCAACCATTTGGCAAATAACTGGAGATGTCCTGCAAGGGGTGTGCAGTGAAGGAAATGTAATAGAAAAGGTCACTATTCTAAAATGTGCAAAGGGTACGGTGCAAAAGTGCATGCCATAGAGTGTCAAGAGGATGAGGTAGATAGTGAACGCACTTACGTATTCCAGATTGATGATGAGAATGTAAAAAATGATATTAACTACCCAAAATGTGAAATATGTTTGTATGGGGAAAAGTTTGATGTGTATGCTGACACATGCTCACCTTTTACTTTAGTGGATAAAAAGGTTTTTGAGGAAAAGTTTAGTAAGCACAAGGTACAATTGGAGACGCCAGAGATACACCCATCAAACTACACAAAGGAACCTATCCTTTTAGAAGGAATAGTCACCATGAGAATCTCTTTCAAGGGAAGGCACACAGTAGGGAAGGTATATGTCACCTCTCGAGAGTCGAGCCTATTAGGGTGGAAGCACCAGAGAGAGTTAGGAATAAAGCTTGATCCGAACAATAGTGAACAAGTAATGCTAGTAGAACCAGCCAGGGTGGGGGCCAATTTGGTCAAGGAATATAAAGATGTGTTCAATGAGAGTCTGGGAACATTAAAGAATTATATGCACAAGATAACACTTAAGGAAGTAGCAGTGCCCGTGGTGCACAAGACACGCTCGGTCCCTTTACTCATGAGAGAACCGTTAAAACTGGAGCTAGAGAAGCTGGTAAAACAAGGAGTAATCGAAGAGATCGAAAGTGCGGCATGGTTGGCGCCCATTGTCATCACGAGCAAAGATGGAGGACGCAACCTTAGACTCTGTGTGGACCTGAGGGACCTAAATGCAAATATAATAGTAGACAGATTCCCTCTACCTCGCATCCATGAGATGCTGAGCACGTTTCAGGGAGCTAAGTTTTTTAGCGCACTGGACCTATCTTCGGCCTACTATCAAATTAAACTCCACCCTGTGTCCCAACAGCTTTTACTACTCCTTTTGGGAATTTCAAATTTTGTAGGATGCCGTTTGGCTTGGCATCCGTGGCTGCGGCATTCCAAAGAGTGATTCAACATGCGTTGAGAGAGTGCAAGAAAACCATGTGCTTTCAAGATGACATATTGGTATTTGGTTCAGATGAAGCAGAACACAATGAAAATGCAAGAAGAGTCCTAGAGAAACTAAGAGAGTTAAGTTTCACAACAAAAGAGAGTAAATGTAAGATTGGAGTCAGTTCTGTGGACTACCTGGGACACACAATCTCTGAGGAGGGAATCAAGCCAAAAATTGATCTGGTCAATGCAGTAAGGGATGCTCCTACACCCACTAATAAAGAGGAGATTCTCTCTTTCCTAGGTCTGGCCGAATATATGGCTAAATACATCAAGGATTTCGCAAAGATGTCGCAACCCCTTAGAGAGTTGGTCAGAAAGGACAGAGTCTTTAATTGGAACAAGGAACAGGAGGAAGCATTAGCCAGTATAAAACAAGCTATTTTAGAATCCCCCTTCATAGGAAATTTTGACAGTGAAAAGGACACCATTATTATGACGGACGCCAGCAATAAAGGTGTAGGAGCAACTCTGGCACAGAGGTTCAACGGTAAAGTGAGAGTTATCGCTTTCGCGTCAAGAACCTTAAGGGGTGCGGAAGTAAATTATTCAACAGTGGAAAAAGAAGCACTAGCAGTATTTTGGGCTGTTAAACATTTTAGTTTCTACGTGTGGGGAGTGCCATTCAAGATACATACGGACCATAAACCGTTGATGGCAATGTTTCAGAAAAAGGATTTGGAAAACATGAACCCGAGGGTAGCTAAATGGTTACTAGGTCTGCAAGGTTACAACTTCAGAACAATTCACACACCAGGTCAACAGAACAAAGTAGCAGACTACTTATCCAGGGCTCCAGTAGTGGCAGAATGTGAGGAAGTAAGGGAGGAAAAGGAAGTTCTGGAGATAAATCTAGCAGCCATTTCAAAAGACCAATGGGATGCCAGCATGGGCCAAGGCAACTGCTTAAATAGAGTAAGAGAGTTCATTGTGAAAGGTTGGCCGGACCGTTGCAAGGAGTTGGATGCTGAGATACAGCCGTTTTGGAATGTACGGGACGATCTTTCTATAGAGGGGAACTACGTATTAAAAGCAGGGAAACTGATTCCCCCGGAGGCCCTCAGGGGACAGGTGATAGAGTTGGCACACGAGGGGCACTTGGGCCGAAGTTTAAGCAAAGCCAGACTGAGAGCAGAATACTGGTTTCCTGCAATGGATAAAGAAATGGAAGACAAAGTTAAAGATTGTCATGCATGTGGGTTGAGTGATAAATCTAAGACAACAAGACCTGCGCCATTGTCACCAGTGGATGTACCAAGCACACCATGGGACAAACTGGGTTTTGACTTAACAGGACCATTGCATTTGAGAGGATCACAGGAGTGGTACATCTTAGTGATGGTAGATTATCATTCTAACTGTATCTCTTACAAGTTCGTGCAAAACATCAACACAAAATCTTTAATCGCTTTCCTGACAGAAGTTTTTTCGAGAGAGGGCATTCCATCGACCATAATCACAGACAACGGGGTCCAGCTGGTATCTGAGGAGATGAAAGAATTCTTAAAGGACAGCTCAATAACACACATTCGCACGCCTCTATATTGCCCTAGAGCGAATGGGAAGGTGGAACGAGCAAATCGGATGCTGAAGGAATGCATACAGTTGGCAATCAAATCAGGGAAAAACATGGAAGACTCGGTAAGGAACATGCTGTGGTCATACCACACCACACCAAACCTAACGACAGGCATTTCGCCTTTTGAGTTACTGAGGGGCAGAAAAGCAGGTTCAAAATTATCTCCGAATTGGATGGGTCCGAAGAATCAAATAGAAGTGGACCATGAAGATTTCAGCAAGAAAATCGAGGAAAAACAAAACAGATATAAAGCATGGTATGACAAGAAGAAGGGAGTAAAGAAACAGAGCTTCGTCCAAGGGCAGAGCGTGTGTATTAAGAAACCGGGAAGGAACAACAAGAATGATGACAAGTTCTTTCCACCAAAAAGCATCAGGGAGGTCAGGAAGAATGTAGTCATTCTCAATGATGGGAAAATGTGGAGCCAGGACCGAGTAGCCCCTGTACAAGGGAGAAGTACCATACATAGGAGGGAACACTATCCCCCACTGAGTCAAGAGAGGGAAGAGAGTAGGGGAGAGCTAGGGAATAGATCCAGGAGCATACCTTTCTGGCACAAGGATTATGACATGTATTGAATGTTAACTAGTTGCTCTTGCTCTTGGGGGGTTTGCAATGCTTTTGCATTACATTGTTCTCTTCTGTAAGACACTGTGTTTTTGCAGGTATCCCCAGGATCGTACCACCCAGGCCTCACCTTATGGGGCCCTGCATTTCCTGTTCCCTGGTCCTCTTTCTATCCCCACCCATCCCTTCCTTGTGTTGGTAGGGAGATGTGTTGTTATCTTCCTTTTCCCTTTTGCCTCTGTCCACCCCTCCGCCCTCATCCCAGTTGGTACTGCCCCTAACCCTTGTGAAGCTTGCCTTAGAACGTTGGAGATGACAGAGCGCTGGCTGCAGGGAGACATCGTTTTATTACTCTTTAATAAATAAAACAGGAGTACAACTTACCAAGAGGTGTTTGTCCTTACCACAGGGGCCTTTAGTGAAATCCATAGCTTTATGTTTTTCTCCCCCCTTGTTCTTCTGGTGAGTCTCCTGACCACTCTTCTGGGGATCCCCCAGATATCTTTTAGGATGCTCTGTAGCTGACTCACAGGTGTGCCTCCTTAGCAAGCTCTCTGGGATCAGTGAGCTTACTATCAACTAGGAGCTTGTGCTGTTCTCTAAAATAAATATTGCATATGTGCTCTCTTAGAATCAGATTAAACAACCCAGTAAAATCATCTACTTTGCTGTCCGGCACCCAACCATTCAGTGCCTTGCTGACATAATCCAGACAATTCACCCAAGACTGGATCTGCATTTTCCCCTAAACCTAATGTAGTACTTTTCTGGGGTGAGTCCAAACTTGGTGACAAGTATGGTCTTCAATGCGATGTACTTCATCTGGTCACCCAGTGTAAGCAAGGTGTCCCTCCCCACAGTAAGCAGGTGTTTTCAGAGTGATGCCCCCCAAAACACTTCTGGGAACCTCTGCATCATAAGGGCCACCTCAAAGGCGGAAAACCATGTGTCTATGTCATACCCTACCACATAGCTGAGCATCGGATCTTTAGATATGTGAACTTTCTTGTCCCTTTCAGACACTGTGGGTATGCTACCACCATAAATGCTGGAATCTGTAAATCTGGCTTTGATATCCAGCTCGGTGAAACTCCTTTCATGAGACAGTCATTCTAAGGCTAGTTTCAACTCCATGGACAGTTTCTTTTCCTCCATTTTGAGCTTGGCCATCTGCAGCCTCAACTTCCTTTCCATCTACCTGTCCACTATTTCATTTGTGAACAGGGCTTGTGAAGACACTCTGCTTTTCGCTCTGGCGATGAGTCTTCTCCCTCATCTGAGTGCTGCATCTCAGGGTGTGCATCAAGGCCCTGCTCCTTCACATCATCCTCCTCATCTCCATCCTCGGTTGATGTCAGCAACTGGTGAACCTCTGCCCTCAGAGCTTTCTGAAGCTCCAACATCTTGGTGCCTTTCTTGTTTGGCAGTCTCCTTTACTTAAAGAACTGCTTGAGCTCAACCATGGTGTAGCTATCTAGATTAGCTAGCTCAAATTGTATTACTGCAGGTATGGTCACAGACAGTCAGGTAGAATGAGAGTGGATTTGGAAAAAGCAAAAGAGCCAGTAAAGGAGAATAACAAATACTCCAAATGGTCTTAAGTTATTTAGCTGGGATTTTAGTGTAAAACATCATCACTGCATGGAACTGAACACACAAAAGTCCTAATCTCGCAGGTGAACGCCAATGTTGGTAATTGTGTTACTGGTTGGGGGTGGTAAAACCCTATTAAAGCTGCAGCCATCGTTTTGGTCCGGGTGAAACACAAGCATATCCTAAATTTACCTATGTTTAACCCTTTGATAGCTTGTCACAAAGCAGTCAGGCTTGACCTAGAGACAATGTGTAAAGTATTTATGCAGCTCTTCAAACAGCAAGTGAAAACACAACACAAGAAAAATTCAGATTTTCCACAGCCAGGGTGGGTAGAGAATCATTATTTTATTAAAGACAAGGAGGCTGATATTATGCATACTTCTTTAATTTGCCATCTCACAACAGCAGCAACAGCAAACAATATAAAAGAACTTAGAACATACCTCCAATGTCCATATAATCCAGTCAGTGGCAGCCATCTTCCTTCTTTATGCTGCGAACTCGCTCAAAAGTTCGAACCAAGACTTTAAAACTGAACCCAAAAGATTAAATCCATTAACTCCAAAGAGCCTTCTGCCTCCACCATTACTTCTTGTTGTGTCCTCCTGAAAGATTCAAGCACAATCATTAGGGGGTGGGTAAAAACACAGGGAGGGATAATGTCAGCCTCCGTGTCTTTAATAAAATCATGATTTTCTACCCACCCTGGCTGTGAAAAATCGGAATTTTATGGCAAGTCATGGAGGCCAATATTATGCATGTTCAAAGCCTTGCCATAATATTCACTACTGGACAGTCCACAGGCTTAAAGTAACATTTCTTAAAAACAGATTCAGAAGACCAATCAGCCACAGCTAAAATGCTTGATAAACCCCCTCCCAGGATGAAAGCCTTAGAAGCCATAGCCCCCCTAGCGGAATGAGCGCCAAACCTAGTTAGATCAATCACTGCTTTACTCATGAGCTCCTCGATCCCAACGAGCCAAGGTGGGAGTGCCCTGTGTGGAGGTCTGTAAGAAATTAACAATTGAGTTTGAGAACTAGGTATCAAACATTCAGTCTTTCTCTGTACTCACGTATACATCTTACCAGGCAAAGTTTCCTACATTCATCAAAGCTAGGGTAGAAAATTGTTTTTGACATAGTTTTTGTTCTTTTTGTGATACAGAAACAAACACCTCCAGGAACAAACCTACACCCAGCAATCTCTAAAGCCATAATATCCGAAACCCTCCTGAAAAAAATCAGACAAAGCTACATAACCAACTTCAAAGAAAGATCTCTGAGGCTTAGAAACTTGTTATCGCTCCATTTCAACAACTCTTTCAAAACAACATCCACATCCCAAAGGGAAGTGTATTTTGGTCCCGGAGGTGCTTTAATTCTCACTCTCTTCGAGAGTCTCCTGATCACATCATGTTGACCTCTAGGAATGCTATCCAATAAATCATGACCAGCACATATAGCTGACCTTCCAATATTAACAGTACTATAGGACTTACCATCATTAAAAACCTCCAACAAGTAGTTAACTACTTCAACTACAGGAGCTGATACCGGATCCAGACTCCTTGAAGCACACCAACGAACCCATCACCCCCAAGCAAACCTGTAAGCCTTTGAGGTTCATGGAGCCCAAGACTCCTTAATGTGCTTTGAAGCCTCTGAAGATAAGCCCGACATTTTCCAGTCTCTACCGAAATCAACCACGCCATTAGCCTCAAATGGCCCTGAATTACCAACTCGTGGAAATCTCCTGAAGCGTTGATTAGCAGATCCGGCACATCTGGAAGAAGTACCGGGTCAGCAATCAACATCTCCATAACATCTGGATACCAACCCTGAGATGTCCAAAACGGGGTTCTCAAGACAACGTCTGCCCTTTCCTGTTTCACTTTCAAAAGAACCGTCTGAATCAGAGCAAAGGGGGAAATGCGTAACAATGAGACCTGACCCAAATCTGCAGAAAAGCATCAACCGCCTCTGCAGCAGGATCCGGCCTCCAACTGAAAAATCTCTGAGTATGAGCATTCACTCGGTTTGCAAAAAGATCCAATTCGAAAGGGCCCCATTTCTTGCTCAACGCTAAGAATATACCTCTGTTTAGTCTTCAATCGCTGAAGTCCTTCAATTCCAATCTGCAATGGAATTGCTCACCCCCGGCAAGTATTGATCTAGAACCATGATGTTTTTGCTCAGACAAAATTGCCATAACTACTGCGCCAAATCCGCTAAAGCCATCGAACTTGGACCCCCTAATTTGTTGACATACCTTACCACTGAAATGTCGTCCATCTTTAAGACAACACAACATTTGACCCGATCTCTTGAAAAACTCTTCAACGCAAAATAACTTGTCAACAACTCCAGGTAGTTGATACGCATTCTCCTCTCATGACCTGTCCACTTTCCTCCAGTAGCCAATGAGCCACACCAGGCTCACCAACACAATCCAAGGTGCAAATCTGAAAAACCCAGAAAAATAGTCTCCTGAGTGGGAACTAAACATGATTTCTTCTTGTTTACTACAAAGCCCAAGTCCTCGATCACTCTGACTTCTAGGGTCGTATTTTTATGAGCTTGCTCCTTGTTGTCCGAAATTATAAGAATGCCGTCCAAATAAATATTCAACTTTATCCCCCTTGATCTTAACCAGACCGCAATGGGACGCATCACATTCGTGAAATATCAAGGTGCGGATGTAAAGCCGAATGGGAGGCTCTTGAATCTCCACATGGTCCCTTACCATTGGAACTTTAAGAGGTCCCTTTGATCTACACACACTGGAATAGCTAAGTAAGCGTCTTTGAGATCTAAACAAGATAACCAATCTCCCTTCCCCAAGATGTCTCTTAGCATATAAATACCTTCCATTTTGAAATGGTTGTATTCCACCCGTTCGTTCAGCTTCTTTAGATTTATCACGGGCCTCATAGTCTTGTCTTTCTTTTCCACTAGGAAAAGATTGCTTATGAAACCATTGCATGAATTCTCTGCTTTCTCTATGGCACCCTTCTTTTCTAACTCTAGTACCTCTTGACTTACCAAATCCACTTGGTCCTTCCCAAATCTTAGAGGGGGAGGACTCCTTACCTGAATTGGAGTCACTACAAAATCTATACGGGAACCAGACACAGTCTGTAAAACCCATGGGTCTGAGGTAATTTCCTTCCATCTGTCTAAAAAGAGAGCAAGCCTGCCAACCACCTTTAACTGAATAGAAAAAGGTATTTTTCCAAACATACCTTCGAACCTTAATCTTCTCTCGCCTCTAAAGTGACCTCTTCCCCCTCTTTGTCTCTGAGGGTAAAAACCAGGGGTTTGTTTGAAAACCTCCTTATTTGTAACCATCTCTTGAAAAGGAGCCTCTTGAGATTCTAATTCCGTGGCCAGGGAATCGGCCTGCATCTTCCAGTTGAACCAAATACCTTTCGAATATCTTTTTGGACTTTCTGTATAGAATTGAATGCCTCTGCATATTTTGCCATTTCCTTAACAATATCCTCCCCAAAGAGAAAACCATTTGCTAGGTGACCCGACTCCTTACAAGCAAGTCCTGCCAACTATGGATCTATCTTCATAAGGAAGCTTTTCCTTCTTTCAATACATAAAGATGAGTTGGCATTTCCCAACAAACAAACGGCCCTTTGGACCCATTGCCACAGTTCCTCTGTATTAACCACACTTTCTTGTAAATAGGCTTCCTAGCATAAATCAAAACTTTTGGTCAAAGGACCAAACATATCCAGGAGGCGGTCCTGACACCCCCTAAGCCCTTTATCAAGAACCCTTCTAGGGTCCCTGGCTATCTTGTTTAATAAGGTTAGCATCTTAGAGTTCAATTCAGGGGTAAAGGCTAGTTTATCAGCCAATGAGGATCTAGGGCACTCAGACCTCAGCTTTGTCCTAACCTATTTTGGCATCACTTCCCTGATCCAATATTCAACATATTGTGTGACATGTTTTGCCGGCACCCATTGTGGAGAAAGCGGATGTTATATAGTATTGGGTAAAAGCGTGACAACCCCTAATGAATCTAAAACCCGAACTAGTAAACCATCATCTCTCTCCTTTTTAATATTCTTTCTCTTAGTTTCCTCATCATCCAAGGATTCAAAATCTGAGGAACATGAAATAATAATGTCCCCACTGCTTGAGGACTCATCGCAGACAATTGCCCTGTGATCCCCTTTCTTGGCCTTTATAGCCTGTACCTTTAACTCGTTACGTGTTTTATCTCATGTGCCTTTCATCATAAAGGCCCCTTTTTCATTTCTATCCTTTTCTTTTGCCAAATGCTTTCTCTTCTGTGTGGCCTTTAAGCCACTTCCACTGGCACCATGCATATCTTCCTCTTCTAGAGACCAAAACTGTTTGTCACTATTCCTATTTACCTGCTGATCCTGGTTGGCGCCTCGTTCCACCGCGGCTGGTGCCGTTTGCTGTGGAGGGCGGTCACGACCTTGTGCCCACCCCCTGAGGGTGTTTCTCTTCGCCAGAGGTGGGGACGGTGCCTATTTAGGCTGACACACATTTTCCCGCGCAGCGGAGGCGCTTGAATTACTAGGCGCTCAGCTGTTGTGTGCGCATGAGTTATCCTTGCTTTTAAAAAACTGCAATTGTTGTATTTCTTTTACTCTGTCTTACCTGCTGATCCTGGTCGGCGCCTCGTTCCACCGCGGCTGGTGCCGTTTGCTGTGGAGGGCGGTCATGACCTTGGGCCCTCCCCCTGAGGGTGTTTCTCTTCGCCAGAGGCGGGGACGGTGCCTATTTAGGCTGACACACATTTTCCCGCGCAGCGGACGCGCGCGGCGAGTAGCCGGCGGGTCGCCAAAGGCGAGCCCATCTGCGCCCGTCCTCGCTGGTCCGTCGCCCGTCTCCAGGACCCCTGGATGATATTTACTGTGAATGGCTCCATATGCTAGGGAGGAGTTATTTGCTCTCCGGTGCCAGGCAGCCTGTGCGGCCCATCTCTTACATCCAGGCTCTCGCTGCCTACGATGTCATCACTGTGGTTTTACTGCCACTGAGGACCCACTAATTACACCGTCGGGAAAGACCACGAAATTAAATATATTGAGCCTGAACTGCAGATCGCTGGTGAGGCACCACGAGAATGTTTATGATCTTGTGGTAAATCACTCCCCGGATCTGCTATTCTTAACAGAAACGTGGTTAACTAATGATTCATCAGCCATCCTGAACCTGACCTTACCCCCTGGTTATTTAATACAAACCCAGAATAGACCCAAGAGAAGAGGGGGCGGATTAGCAGTGATTTTCAAATCCACCTAATCCTGCTCTCTTTCTCCTATAAATATAGTCAATTGTGAATGCACTCTTTTTAAGATAAAGATCTTAGATATCTTTACTCTTACAGGGCTTTTGATTTATCGCCCCCCTGGCCCTGCAAGCGCCTTCCAGGAATCTCTGGTCTCAACTACTTCTACGCTTGCGTTACAGGCTGCAAATTTTAATATAATTGGGGACCTTAATCTCCATCTCGAGTGTTGTGAATCCCCCGCTGTTCAAGAGCTTCTGGACGACCTTGAGGCCTGTCAACTCACTCAGCTAAGCAAGGGGCCCTCTCACCTGGCAGGTCATCTGCTTGATCCGGTATTCTCGAACATCCCAGGAGCCATGGCCTCCATCCCTAGCCCCCTTATCTGGTCGGATCATTTCCTAGTCCAATTTTTTATCAAGATCCCAGCCAGCTCCAGAAAACAGCTTCCCCCCCGTCTCTGGAGATGCCCATGGCATAAATTAGTGGGTGCCACGTTCGAGACCAGACTAAAAAATTCTCGTCCGGACTGGCCAGAGAATCTAGAGGAAGCAGATACAGTATATAGAGAGTGGATTAACAAATCTCTAGACTACTGTATTCCTAAGAAACTGTCCAGGCCCAAGCGCGAGCAGTCGCATCCTCTGAGGCACTGGAAGCCCAGAAAAAGCAATGTAAACTATCGGAGCGCATCTGGAGGCGATCTTATGATCCTCAGGCCAAAATGAACTTCAGATCCGCTACCAAAGCTTATCATAGACTCATAAAGAAAGTCAAGACCAACTACTATACTGAACTGATTAGCTCTAGCTTAAATCGTTCTAAAGCAATTTTTTCATTAGTGAAGGACATGACTAAGTCACCGGAGGGACGTAGCTGTATGATAACATCTGACCTGCATTGCGAAGAGATAGCCCGCTTTTTTGTTGGCAAAGTCCAAGGGATCTATAACTCTCTTAATTCTGACGGGGCTGTCCCAATGGCCCACCATGCCCTAGACTCACTGGAACTCCCCTATTCACTTCATGCCCTCCCTCTTATATCGCAGGCCAATATGGAACTTCTGGCTGCAAAAGTTAAGTCTAGGTCCCCGGACGACCCCGTCAAACCAGAAATGTTTAAATCCTTCCAGGATCCTATACTGGTGGAGGGTCGGGAACTGATTAATAGATCTTTTCAGTCCGCCATCACCCTAAATCTTGGAAACATGCTAAGGTTGTCCCTCTATTGAAGAAGCCCACCTTGGACCCAACCAGGGCTGAAAGTTTCAGACCTATCTCTCTGTTACCTTACCTGGCAAAGGTGGCAGAAGCGCAGGTGAATGCCTCTCTGACTAACTATTTGGAGAGTAATGGGATTCTGGATGAATCGCAAACGGATTCCGGTCAAACCACAGCACGGAATCCGCCCTAGTGGCCGTCACGGAACAATTGAGGGTGACACAAGATCTGAGTGGCACGTTGGTTTTAGTCTTGCTGGATTTGAGTGCGGCGTTCGACACGTCTCCCATGAGATCCTATTGAGAAGACTCTGGGAGATCGGAGTCAGGGATGGAGCCCTGGATTGGTTTGTGTCTTTTCTATCAGACCGTTCCTTCCAGGTCCATGCTCCGCAGTACTCATCCAGCAGACTCCCGCTGTGCTGTGGTGTCCCGCAGGGGTCGGCATTCAGCCCCACATTGTTTAACGTGTATGTCCACCCTCTGGCCGTAAGGGCTAGGGAACGTAAGATCAAATTAATTTCATACGCGGACGACACGCAACTTATTTTCTCCTTCTCCAACAACACCGAGGTAGATCGAGCCAAATTTCAAGATGACATTCTGGTCATCTCAAGTTGGATGTCCATGAATTGCCTGCAGTTAAATTCATCAAAAACTGAGGTACTTCTGATTGGCAAATACACTCACAAGTGGGATGACCTCTGGTGGCCCCCCACGTTAGGCCCACCTCCCGTCCCTAAGAAGGAAGTAAAAAACTTGGGCGTGATTGTGGACAACTCACTTACTCTAGAGTCCCACGCAAAAAGAGTGGCTGGCACGTGCTATGGTCGCCTTCGGTCTCTCAAACCGATACTGGGCTTTTTTGAACCTTCTGTACGCCAGACAATTATCCAAGCCCTTGTCTTATCGCACATATACTACTGTAATGGCTTAATGCTTGGTTCCAACCTGACAGCCATTAAAAGACTCCAAAGAGCCCAAAATGCTGCCGCCCGTACTTTGTTTGCTCTACCAAAGCACTGTCATACGTCCCAAATTCTGCGGCGCTTACATTGGCTCCCGGTGAAACAACGCATTCACTTCAAAACCCTCTGTCTAATGCATAAAATCCTTCATTGCTCTGGTCCCCAAATTTTACGAGATCTGTGTTCTTTCTATACTCCTACTCCCGCCCTCCGCTCGGCAGACCTTCACCTTGCCTGTACGATTAAAATCCGGAAGAGTAGAGCTGGCGGTCGCTCCTTCAGATACTTAGCCCTGAAACTGTGGAATTCAATCCCCTTTGAAGTGCGTGCCACAAAGAACTACCTGTCCTTTAGGAAACAAATCAAAACCTGGTTGTTTCCCATCATCTAGGGTATCTAAAATTGCGCCACACGTCACTTCTATGGGCTAGGTTGCCTTGCACTCAGGCTTGTCTGTAAGCGCTGGGACGCCCCGTTGCTGGGGTAGCCATGCACTATATAAGCCAGCATAACATAACATATTTTTATTGAATCTAACTTCTAACTTGTCAATACAGTCATACAGCTTCTTTCCAAGCTGAGATGCCAATTCTGAAACACCTTTATCAACATACTCCTTGACTTTAAGGTCAACAGCCTCACCATTTCCTCATGAGTGCTCCAGATCATTCAAGAAGTCTTTATTCGATTATTAAATCATAAAAGACATGTAACACAATTTACAAATCTCTAAAATACATATACAATTCACATAATAAAAGGACAAATAAAATGGTCAAGGACCAGATTAAATCGAATACAGTACTTCATTGAGAGTCATTAAAAATTAAAATAAACCTTAGTCTAATAACCTTAATGGGACTGACAGGTTTTACAGAAACACAATTACACATGATCAATAACAATTCTGTGAAATCGAGGCAATAACCTAAGATGAGTTAATAAATCTAGTTCTAAGGATCCAGGCCCAGCCTAGATATTTCGCTACTCCAGTTACGATTAAGGGTGATGGGTCAGACTTTAACAACCTTCTGGCAACTGCTGCCGAACGAATACCCAGATTCCTACAAACAGGTTTTAGCCACTTAGCTCTGGGGGCAGTATACAGGGGGCAGACAAAAAGGAAGTGATCAATACTTTCATTCGAACCTGAGCACCTAGGACACTGTCCCGGTCCTCCCTTACCCCACTGTTTTGTATAGTCCCTTAAGGGCAAGCAGCCACACCTAGACTGGTAAAACAATTTGCGGTCCAGGGGCTTAGTTATTACATCCCAGTAATTTTCAAAGCTGGAGACATCTTTCATAGCAAGAAATTTGCCAGTGAGGTTTGTATCTGACTGTCTGGTATGTCTAATATTCACCACCCAATTCCAGTATTGTAGCTTTAAATCCTTCTTAGTGGGAAATGTTGCAGTGTCAGGGTTTAGCCATAGTTCCCCATATCCCATAGCACAAAGAGTGGATCTCAGAACCTTAAACCAACCTATGTTTGAGGAGCCCGGAAGATCCCTAACCTCTAAACACGCTCTCGCATAGAGCTGGAGTTCGGGCGTAGTCCAGAGGCGACGCCAAAATGCTATTGGGCGCTGTCTAGCCATGTCCTCCACCGGCTGACACCCAAGATCATACAAGAGTGGAAGCCGAGGAGTAGATTGTGGGAGGCCAATAGCCTGCCTTAGGAATTTATTTTGGGCAACTTTCAAGGAATCAAGGTTACTATGACCCCATAGCTCCGCTCCATACAGGACAGATGGTAAAACCTTCATGCCATACATTTTTATTAAGGGGGACATGGGCCTAGAACTGGAGTTTTTATATTCTTTAAGCAAGGCTCCTCCAATCTGCATATGCTTTAGTGCCATTAGGTTAACCTGGTGAGCCCAACTGAGAGTCTCACTAAACGTAACTCCAAGGTAGGTAAACAGCTTAGTCTGTTCCAAAGGTGTACCTCCCATAGTAACCCTAGCTGAGACGGATGAGTGCCCTCTTAGTACCATAAATTTTGTTTTGGATGCATTTACCTCTAACTCATGTTCGCAGCAAAACAGTTCGAACCTTGACAGGGCCTGCTGAAGACCCTGTCTGGTCTTAGATATTAAAAGACTGTCGTCTGCGAACATGAGGAGTGGGATTTTCATTCCAGCCAGGGTCGGGGCATCAGTAGGCTGGTTGGTAAAATATTGAGTAACCCCATTTATATACAAGGAGAATAGGGTGGGTGCTAAAACGCACCCTTGCCTTACACCTTTAGAAACTGGAAATTTTTCTGTTACCTCCCCTGGTTTGCCCCAACGTACTTGGGCATATGTGTGGACATGAAGGTTGACCAATAGGTGTAAGAGAGGAGCAGGCATACCCAGCTTCGCTAGACAGTCCCATAGCTTGGCCCTTGGGACAAGGTCAAAGGCAGACCTTAGGTCCACGAAAGCTGCGTAGAGATTTCCTTTTCCTAAGGTGACAGTCTTCCAATAAAGAAGAGTGAACCGAAGAGCCTGATCCAAAGTACTCACATGTGGCCGAAAGCCAGCCTGGAGTGGAGAAAGAATGTTAAACTCATCAGTCCATTCTTGAATCCTGCCAAGGGCAAGGCGGGCTATGATTTTTTGCACCGCATCAATTAGGCTGATCGGCCGGTAGTTGGAGGGAACCGATCGATCGCCTTTCTTATAAATAGGCAGGATTTCTACCCCAAACCAAAATTCGGGGACCTCAGCACCTGAGGCTAAAGCATTTGCCAGATGGACTAAGTAGGGGACCCAAAGGTCCTGATCCTGTTGGAATAGATCGGCAGGAATGCAATCTGGACCAGGTGCCTTACCCCCAGGGATGGCTTGCAGGATATGTTTAACTTCACTACTTGTAAATTTAAGTGGGGGACTAGAGATAATATTTGGAATATATTCCTGTATATTACTACAGTTCTTGAATTGTTCCTCAAAGAAACATACCCACTGGGATTGACCAACCGAGGCAGGGCTTGGACGATCTTCCTGTGAATTACCCCATTTTAGTAGGTGCCAAAACTGGCACATGTTCCGGGATCTACATGCTTCGGTTAGCGTCGCCCACCGTTCCTCATCCCAGTTGGACTTAGCTTTATGCCTTGCATTTTTATAAGCCTTCCTACAATCCTTTATTAGGCTATGGTTTTTTAATTTTATTGCTTTAAACAAATCCCCATGGGTTCGACGACAATCCTCATCAAACCAGGATAAAGTTTTCTGTTTTCCCCTTCCGCCCTGCTTGGAAATGGTTTTGACAAAAAGTTTTTTTAACTCTAAAAATAAGTTAATATGAATCTTAGTAATTTTTACATTAATATCATCCTGAGACTCACAACAAAGAATTTCATCCAGGGTGTTTAGAACCAAAGTTCTAATCTCCTTACGTGCCTCAACATTAACAGAGACTTTAGGCCACCGCACCCTCCTCATGTTGTTACTAAGGACAACTTCATTCTGAACAACATTTGGGCAGTAGCTCTCTAGCCCCAGGAAGCTGTGATCCCTAAGTTCCATCACAAGCGGGTCGTGATCACTTTCAGGTCTAGTCGTAACCACCATGTCCTCTACTAGGGCCCACATCTTAACGTCTACCAAAATATAATCTATACGGCTATTATATCTGCCGTTACAAAAAGTGTATCTGCCTATCCTATCGGATCGCACTCTGCCGTTTAGTGCTCGCAGACCCTTATCCAGGCACAACCCTTTAATAAATGTAGCAGTTTGCGTCCATTTCCTGATCGGGGCTAACTCAAGCTGGGGAATCCCCCAGGTCATATCCTCAGCCTCTGTAAGTAAATCATCACCAACGCTCAAAGGTTCAAAGCAGGAGTTGAAATCCCCCATTACAACAGTAAAACCATTTACATGTGAACCGGAAAGGAAGTTGTCCAGAATATGGAGGGTTGGTACAACCATTCCTCCCCGGCTACCCCTGACATAGATGTTAATCAATAGTATGTCGAGGCCTTTTGATGATCTAATTCTTACCGCCAATATGTCAGGGCTTTCAGTATATACCACCTCAGCTCTTACACCCTCATATTGGCGAACCCAGGTAGTCAGGCCTCCCATAGCACGCCCTCTATTACCTTTCATTGCTGGTTTACTAAAATGTAGGTAACCTACATGGAACACCGCTGGGAGTGCCCAGGTTTTCTGGAAAGTCCAAACATCACCATGGTTAATAAAATCAACCCATTCCGTGTTGCACAATCTGGACTCAAGGCCAGCAATATTCCAGGAGCCAAACTTAGTACCACTTGAAGCTGTCCCAGAGATACTAATATCATCATACATTTTACCCCCAATATTTGACCTATCTACTGGGAGTACATTAAGAATGGGCGTAAAATCCGTTCCGCTCGCGGATTTTGCGGATTTTCGGTAAATTCGCAATCCGCGAACTCTAGCGAACTTGCCGAAAATTCGTAAAATCCGTGCGAAGCGGATTTTTTGCTTGCCAACTAGAATACTATACAATTTCGCGGGAGTAAATACTTGCGAACACGTAGATGCGGCGGGCAGCGACAATCTCGCAATTGCGAGATTGCAAAATTTGCAATTTCGCACAAGAAATAAACCTTGAAAATTATGATTTTTATCAGAATAACTCCTCAGGTTGACATTTGCCTGCACTTTTTCTTTGCAAGGAGTCCATTTTGGGGGGTGGGGGTGGGAGGAAGGAAGAGCCCCACAGTCTCCAACTTCCTGTTCCTGTCCACCAGGCTCCTCCCAGTGCTTTCTTCATGTGCTGGTCACTTTGATTTGGATCTTGACCGGGAAGGATTACTTTCGTGGATGCTGCTGGATATTTGGATTTTTGCAATACTGAAAGCACTCAGCAGGTGCAAAAGTTAAATCTTATCATTAGTAACCATTCCCTGTAGTGCTTCCTGAGGGGCCGCTTCAGAGTTCGTTTGCCTACTTGCAACTATTCTATGACCCTGCTCTGACCCTCACAGCAGGCTCAGAGAATAGCTACAAGTATACAACAAAGGTCCTGTTAAAAAAATTACACTGCAACAGAAAGCAATTACAGACAATACTGAAAGCACTCAGCAGGTGCAAAAGTTCAATCTTATCATTAGTAACCATTCCCTGTAGTGCTTCCTGAGGGGCCCCTTCAGAGTTCAGCAAATTACAGATAAGGAAGCAGGTGCCAGCCAGACTGGAAGTTTAAATTCAGTGACACATTAATCAACCCCAAATTAATTCATGTCAGTTGAAGCAGGGCAGGTGTGCTTGCTTTTTTTCACCCCCATAATCTACAGTGATAAACCAACCAGAGGGTGGCAGTGATGTACCAGAGGGTGGCATGGGTGTACCAGAGGGTGGCAGTGGTGAAACAGAGGGTGCTGTGAACCTGTGATGATGAACCAGATGTAGAAACAACATAGTCGCGGCCGTTGCGAGCCGACAAGTAAGTTCGCAATTGCGAACTGGTACAGAACCCTCGCGAACTGGCAGAAATCCTTGCGAACATTAAAAAAAAAAAAAAATCCGCAAATTCGCGAGAGTTCGCGGATTTTGCGGGTTGCGAATCCGTAAATACGCAAGTTCGCGGATTGCCAATTCGTAAAATCCGCCCATGATTAGAGTACATCATCACTCCTTTTTCCTGTGTCGGCCTCCCCATAAGCTACCAACTCGGATGACTGATCTCCATTTCGTAAGCCCCTGTGGTCACCAATCACCCTATCAACTACCTCGACAGTCACTACATCCTGGGATACTACTTCAATTTTCTCACTCATACCCCGTTCCCCTCCAGAGGTATCATACAATTCCCTACCACAATAGATTAATATGTCCTTTGGCATTATTCCATAATAAGAATCAATTTCTGGGGTAATAAAAGTACCGGTACAATCTAGGATGACCTTAGAAACTTGATTGTAGGAGACAAGTCAATCATTTGATTCCAACCCTGACAAAGGATCATACAGATTAGACAATGGAATATTCCAATAGTCATTAGACCAATTAGAGTTAGTGCGGTTATTTAATGTGGGGAGAAAACTAGGAGGATAGTGACGACGGGTAGAGAGACAGGGAGTGTTAGGATTATTGGTAGGAAAGGGGAAAAGAGATGAGTGTTTTGGCATGGTCAGGAAGGGGGTGTATCCACTAGCACCATGATGGACAAGTGGTCTTAACATGGGCTCTGGGTAGAAATAACTCAGATTTCGAGTGGATATACCTCCTTCATTGTTTCCTGGGAACCAGTCACTTATGTAGGGAACAACTCTGGGATCCCTAAAGTTGATGATCACAATATCGCCCTCTATATCCTTTGGGCGGACACCCACCCAGTTACACCTTCTTACTGAGATAATCACTCCGTTTAGATGGGCTGGAAGGGGTCTATTTTTTTCTAGCCAATAGATAACTTTATTCTTCAAGTTATCATTAGGCTCACGATAACCATTTGTGATCGAGGGAACACCAGTCAAAACAATTACAAAATTAAACGAATCGGGAGGTAGGTCCACTATGTTCCTGCGAGTTAAGGTCTTTCTTTGAGATAAGGTTGTATTTTTATCAACAACAGGGGGCAAACTTTGACTATTAGCAGTAGGGATCGGTTTGTTTAAAGCCTGCACATGCTTCACTTTAACTAGTGTTGGTTTGGGTATTGGGTTATCTTTGTTATTTTTTTCAATTGAGACCCTTCAATGCAATTCACTGGCTGGTGAGTTTTTGTCTGGACAGCAATTGTTAGTAGATTATCTATTTTCTCCCCCAAAATCCTCACTCTCTCCAAAAGGGGGAGCATGTATGATTTTAAATTTTTGTCTAAAAGTTCTATCATCTCTTTTTTCAAAGAGGTTAATAGATCATCTATAGGAGTAGGAAAGGGGTATATAGAAGACCCTGAAGGGACAGCCCTCACAGGCGAAACTGTTATATTAACATCCGGTATTTCTACCGGGGGAGGTGAAGCTTGATTAAAAAGACTTTTCCTTTTAACCCCACCTTTTCTCCTCTTCTTCTTAGGCGGGGAACGAAACACCCTATGAAGTTTGGTGGATTTGGTGCCAATATCATTTTTACTTTGAGTGGGCATTCATTTGTGTATGGGAGTTGACTTGGTAGGGGTTACATTGTCGGGTAGGTGATTAGACAAAGATGAGTGTGATTTGTTGGCTCTAGTTGGAACTACTGGAGTATTTAGAACTATGAGACTATTAGAGGTAGTAGGTGGACTATAACAATTATCAACGATATTTGTTCCAGAATTTATAACAGATGTATTGTGGTCACGAAAAATACTAGGGAGGTGGTCAGTACAGAATAGATCGACATCTCTGTCCGACCTACCAGAGCTTCCTGTGTCATGTATAGAACTTCTATCAATCACGGGAGGCAGGGGATTCTGTTTCAAATGTTCAATGGATCGACGTCGCTCAGCACGCTTCTCAGCTAGTAAAAGTTCTTTATCTATATCCTTATTTGCTTTCTCAAAGTATTTATCGAGGGGTCCGAGAATCGACACCCCAACACAAGATAGTAAGGAATTAGACATAACTATAAAACTATATTTTAAGGTGCTAAGAAGTCCAGCCAACCTGAATACAACAGTGGTGAAATTACAGTCTTAGAGACCGGGCCCAGCCCAGCCTCTTCCGGCCCCTGACGGCCGCAGACGGCCCTGCCCTTGTCCCGGGCTTCTCCCGGCGCACACTCGTGCAGCGGGAGTGATGCTGTCCCTTAATAGGGAAGTGATGGGCGTGGGGGGGCGTGGCGATCGGGGAGAGCAGCCCAGGTGTTGCTAGTTGGGCTCGCAGGGACTCCTGGACAGTGGAGTCCCTGCTTTTGCTCGCAGCCCCAATCAGGAAAGCTCGGTGAAGCCGAGAGCAGCCCCTCCGCTTTTGAAGACCGCACAAAGACAGGTGCGCTGCGGGACCCACGCAGCGGGTCCGGCGAGTTGTTGCCGCAGGTATGGGTCGAATACACCAAGGGCCAGTCCGCAGTCCGCGGTCAGGAATCCTTTCGCAGCAAACAGTGTCCCAGAGAACAGCCCCAAATGTCCGCCTTTACCTCCGTAGGCGGGGGGGCCTGGCGATCGGGCAGAGCAGCCCAGGTGTTGCTAGTTGGGCTCGCAGGGACTCCTGGACAGTGGAGTCCCTGCTTTTGCTCACAGCCCCAATCAGGAAAGCTCGGTGAAGGCGAGAGCAGCACTCCGCTTTTGAAGACCGCACAAAGACAGGTGCGCTGCGGGACCCGCGCAGCGGGTCCGGCGAGTTGTTGCCGCAGGTATGGGTCGAATACACCAAGGGCCAGTCCGCAGTCCGCAGTCAGGAATCCTTTCGCAGCAAACAGTGTCCCAGAGAACAGCCCCAAACGTCCGCCTTTACCTCCGTAGGCGGGGGGGCGTGGCGATCGGGGAGAGCAGCCCAGGTGTTGCTAGTTGGGCTCGCAGGGACTCCTGGACAGTGGCGTCCCTGCTTTTGCTCGCAGCCCCAATCAGGAAAGCTCGGTGAAGGCGAGAGCAGCCCCTCCGCTTTTGAAGACCGCACAAAGACAGGTGCGCTGCGGGACCCGCGCAGCGGGTCCGGCGAGTTGTTGCCGCAGGTATGGGTCGAATACACCAAGGGCCAGTCCGCAGTCCGCAGTCAGGAATCCTTGCGCAGCAAACAGTGTCCCAGAGAACAGCCCCAAACGTCCGCCTTTACCTCCGTAGGCGGGGGGGCGTGGCGATCGGGGAGAGCAGCCCAGGTGTTGCTAGTTGGGCTCGCAGGGACTCCTGGACAGTGGAGTCCCTGCTTTTGCTCGCAGCCCCAATCAGGAAAGCTCGGTGAAGGCGAGAGCAGCCCCTCCGCTTTTGAAGACCGCACAAAGACAGGTGCGCTGCGGGACCCGCGCAGCGGGTCCGGCGAGTTGTTGCCGCAGGTATGGGTCGAATACACCAAGGGCCAGTCCGCAGTCTGCAGTCAGGAATCCTTTCGCAGCAAACAGTGTCCCAGAGAACAGCCCCAAACATCCGCCTTTACCTCCGTAGGCGGGGGGGGCGTGGCGATCGGGGAGAGCAGCCCAGGTGTTGCTAGTTGGGCTTGCAGGGACTCCTGGACAGTGGAGTCCCTGCTTTTGCTCGCAGCCCCAATCAGGAAAGCTCGGTGAAGGCGAGAGCAGCCCCTCCGCTTTTGAAGACCGCACAAAGACAGGTGCGCTGCGGGACCCGCGCAGCGGGTCCGGCGAGTTGTTGCCGCAGGTATGGGTCGAATACACCAAGGGCCCGTCCGCAGTCAGGAATCCTTTCGCAGCAAACAGTGTCCCAGAGAACAGCCCCAAATGTCCGCCTTTACCTCCGTAGGCGGGGGGCATGGCGATCGGGGAGAGCAGCCCAGGTGTTGCTAGTTGGGCTCGCAGGGACTCCTGGACAGTGGAGTCCCTGCTTTTGCTCGCAGCCCCAATCAGGAAAGCTCGGTGAAGGCGAGAGCAGCCCCTCCGCTTTTGAAGACCGCACAAAGACAGGTGCGCTGTGGGACCCGCGCAGCGGGTCCGGCGAGTTGTTGCCGCAGGTATGGGTCGAATACACCAAGGGCCAGTCCGCAGTCCGCAGTCAGGAATCCTTTCGCAGCAAACAGTGCTCCAGATCAGTAATGGACTCTTTGAACCAAACCCTCAAAACTTGTTTACCTAAAGAGAACCTCCTAAATCAAAACCTTTAAACCCTGCCAGAAAAAATTGTAGTAAAACATCACTTTACAACACCTTTCTAGACAACAGTGAAGTAAAAAAACACCACTAAAATCACCTATGTCTAAAAGTCACAGAAATCCTGTTGACAGGTGCCCAGTTCACCTCAGACTGACTAGAAAAATGGACTCCTGCATCGTGTGCGTGTCCAAAACATGGCTGCCTTTAATCTCATAGTCATAAATGTGCTTTTCCTAAATCAAAATGGCTGCCGCATCACCTGATGGAAGTACGGCAGCCTCAGTGCACCAAAATGGTATCCTCAGTGAAGCTGGACCATGAAGTAAGTAAAGCACACACTCTTCATCATATACTGCACGCGAAAATCTGTTAAAATGCATATAATTCCCACAGTGGAACGTCAATCCTTAAAATTCCTAAACGTACAGAATCTTTAAATTAAAAACGTACTGTTCCGAAACTAAAATAAATATTTAATCTGTGCGATGCGAAGGAGAAGTGTTATTTTCCCTCGCACACACGAAGAAAAGCTTCACTTAAAAGTGAGCTTAATTTAATCAAAACATCAGTCTGGCTTCTTTGAAAAACATGTGCGCGCGAGACGCAGTAAATGAACGCTTCTCTCGAGACGCTTAAATGATCCTCGTGCTTGATAAACAGAAAGAAAAGCCGAGGGAGCATGAGTGCAGAGCAATGGTTGTGCTTGCGTCCCAAGGCATTAAACATCCTAAAATTCAATACACAAATACATATCACTGAATATATACACAAATGAAACCAGGAATGAGACTCATCCAAGTAATCAAAATACCAAATCAATCAGATTAGGCGAGATAAACTAAATATATTAAATAATCATATTTAATTATTAGTAAATTCATTAAATCATGATTCTTCTCACCCAATCACATTTAAACACAGCAAATCCATACACAGTGACAATAAATTCACAACATCTCTATAGTACCTGGAAATTCATTCAAAACATCACAAGAATAACAAAGTAAGCACAATAGAGGGCAAACTTATCTCAGATGTGAGCAGCAACAAAAGAAGGAAGATGGCTGCCACTCACTGGGTTATATGGACATTGGAATGTTAAGTCTTATGTGCTAAGTTATTTTATATTGTTTGCTTTTGCTGCTGTGAGTTGGCAAATTAAAGAAGTATGCATTATTTGACACCAAAACAACAAACATCCAATCAGTAGAACCAAAGATATGCAATTTTAAAGATCTCAGGTAAATAAAGTGCCTAAAAGCAGAATGCGCCACTCGTAGCTATCTGGTGGTGCAAGACCAGGTAAAAGTCACAAGTTCGGCCTGATTGCATTAGAGCGTGGGCAGGACAAGGACCAGGTTGGTCCCACTGAAAAAGTTACCTTCAAAAGTCCAGCGGACATGGTGGAGGTGACCACAAGGAGCAGAATGAGCCTTGCTGATGGTCGGCGATGTAGTGTAAATAGCAGGCTGTGCATTGTAGACGGTCTTCGCTGTAGTGCAAATATCCTGTCAGGTGTCGCAGATGGTCATTATTGTAGCTTTGCATTGGTGGTCACCACGAGTTGCCAATACTGTAGTGCTGAGCGCAGATCTCACATCTGGGCATCGCTGGCTGTCACTGTGGCGCAGAGAGTCAGATTCACTGGAGCTTCGCATTGGCAGGGGGTGCGAGCCTCAGGATCTTGGAATGAACAGGCCGGTTTGCAGTCGCGAAGAGCCTCAAACTTCAGGATTTCTCACTTTTTTGGCGGACAGGGTGCAACTGAAGCCATACCAAGTGTCTAGGATCTGAGGGGCTCCTCTTGGGGATCAGAATCTCACACCAGCAGAGGGCAGCAGGGGCCAGCAGGGATCAGATAGATCCAGTTGCAGGTCCAGAAAGTAGGTCTGCTGGGCAGGTGCGTGAAGGCCTCTGGAGCTTGCTATGTCCCTGCAGCTCAGAAGAGGAGGCCAGTCGGCTGACCCTTGGAGTCACTTCAGCTTGGAATGAAAACCAAGCAGAGAAGCAGAGTAGCAGAGTGGCAGTCCTTCTTGCAGTGAAGCAGCACAACAGTCCTTCTGTAGTATCCACAGGACCAGGAGTATACTGAAGAGTTGGGTCTGAGGGTCCAATATTTACACTTGGTGCTAGCTTTGAAGTAGGAGATGGTTCTAGAAAATTCCCTTTAAACTTCTTGAAGTTTCCTGCCTACCCTATCCTGGCTCTAAGCTGGCTACATGAGCAATGCAGTGGGGACAAGTCTTTTTTGTGAAGGCACGGCACAGCCTATTCAGTTGTAAGTGGGGCTATACAAAGCACTTCCCCATTCTGCTAGTTGGTGACCCATCCAGGCTCACCTAAACCCTCTATTGTGTGATTGTCTGTGGGGAACAAAGTCTAACCATCAACTACACCCAGTCATGAGACCTAGGAACAGGCTGCATGCACCAAGCAGTTAGGGCAGAAAAATACTAACCTTTTAAAATTAAATTGTAACTTAAACTCTGACTTTACCATTAAAGAGAATGTGTAATTACAATGCCTCAGACACCAAACATGAAACGTTCACCTGTTCTCAATCAAAAGTTAGCACTTATTAACTGTAATAAGGCAACCCATTGTTATCCCATAGGAGAGGTAGGCTTTGCAATAGTGAAAAACTACCAGGACATTTCCAAGTTAAAAGTACATGTTCCACAAATTAAAAATAAAACTACATTATGCCCTCTGGGTGACTTGTATGTTCTAAAAAGGAGGGTTTAGGCCCGGCCAAAGGTTTATTTTGCCAGGTCGGAATGGCAATTAGAAACTGCACACAGATGCTGCAATGGCAGGCCTAAGACATGTATAAAAGGTTACTTAAGTGGATGGCACAAATAGTGCTGCAGGCCTACTGGTAGCATTTAATTCACACAACCCTGGATACATTTTTGTGTCACTTGAGTAGTGGCTAACAAGTAAATTAAATGTGTCAATTAGGTGTAACCTGATTTGACCATGTTTAAAGGAAAGAGCACATGAGCTTTAGCACTGGTTAGCACTGGTTAGGTGCAGAGTCCTAAGGCCAACACAAGCGAAATCAGAAAAAATGGAGGAGTAAGGCAAAAAGTTTGGGGGAAGACCACACTAACCTAACAGGACTAACACATGGCTTTTAAAACATTCAGGTCACTTAATCACCAATCCCTCACTTTTGGCTGCTCAATCTAATGATGTTACTGTGAAAGCCCTATGTCTTGTGGAGCCTGAAGAGAGCATCACAAATCAGATTGACAACTCATCTCTTGGTATGTCGCTCCTCATTTAATGAAAGTTTATAACACTTAAGTATTCTCAGCTTCTCAACTTTACCAATGCTATTTTGATTACCTGTCATCGTTCTGGCTACACTACCACCTCAAATGCTTTATTTCCTGATTTTCTCTCTGCTCTGAAGATGTCTTCAAGTGAGGCTATTTTCGGGGTTAAATTATGTGGAGGCTTTTGTGGCTCATAAGCTTATCTCTCAACTTAACATTGTAGGTTTCCTTTAATAGATTGTGGGACACAAATTTTGCATGACAGACCCTAAAATCTGTGCTATCCTCCTGGCCCTCTAAACCAGTGACACTTCAACCTTCATGTGTAGTTGTTGAAGTCAGCCTTTTGATCTTCTATTGCTATTCAAGGCCTTGCTATAACTAAGGTTAACCTCTACTAGTGTAAAACTGACCTGACCTGTCTAACAATTGCGTTAATTCCTATCATGCTTGAGATTCCTGTATCTCTGTCATTAACTATCATAGTTTCTTTAAGCCTTAGATTGAATCTTCTCAATGCAAGTGTTGGACTTGGCCCTTTTTGCAGGGCCATCCCTGAACTTTTTGCCTTCCTCCTATATTTTTTCTGACCAGCTGTTGGCTGTTTTATGAAACTGGGCACAGTACCACTGCTGATCAGTGCTAAAGTGCATATGCTCTCCCTATTGTAAATTAATGTATTGGATTAGTGACTCTATGATTTATTCATTTGATTTAGTTGTCAGCCCCTAGTACAGTGCATCGTGTGTGCCCAGGGCCTGTAAATCAAATGCTGCTGGTGGGCTTGCAGCCCTGCTTGTGCCACCCACAGAAGCAGCTTGTAAAATGTGACTCAGGCCTGCCATTGCAGAGCCTGTGTGCAGCCTGGGGCGGCCGTGTCAATTTGACAAGTGCACCCACTTGCCAGTCTCTAACCCTTCCCTTTTCTACATATTAGTTGCCCCTAAGGTAGGCCCAAGGGCAGGGTGCATTGTATGTAAAAGGTAGGACATGCCCTGATGTGCGAAGCATGCCCTGATAGTAAATTACAGCCAATTTCATTTTTCACTATTGCAAGGGTACCTGTTCCCATAGGCCAGAATGGGGAGTTTGAATATAACATCTTATAATCCTAACTGACTCAGGGAACTAGGTAGAAATTCGAGTTTAGCATGACTGAACTCAGAATGATTAAATACATTGGTTTTAACATTCTGGGTTTAAAAATACCACTTTTAGAAAGTAGGTATTTTCTTGCCTAATTATCCAAGCCTGCCTCTGCTAGGGTGTGTATTCCTTGTCTGGTTTTTGAGTGACAGGGGCTTGGGGGCTCCAGGAGACAGGGTGAGTCAGCACAGGGCTGACTAGACCTATCTGCATGTAGAGTGGTGGGAGGAGTTGCACCTGGGCTTGAATACGGCTGTGCCTGCCTTCCACAATGCTGGCTCCACCTCCTGCGGTGTATCTAATGACCCTGGCACACACTGTGAAAGGAAAGAAGGAGTCCTGTAAATAAAGTGCTCCAGGACTGCACAGAAATGGTTTGGACTAGGTACAGACTTCAGAGACAAAGGACTTTGGTGTATAAAAGGGGGGAACCAGACCCCAGAACTTTAGATCACTTCTTGGAATCAAGACAACCCTTTGCCAAGGAAGCTGTAAGGAGGAGACTGTCCCTGTGCTGTGCTGTTGGGGTTGGCCTGCAGTGGGTTTTTTATTTGCCAAGGAATGAGAACAGGAACTTTATGTGTACTTTTGCAATCTTGAAGAAGAATCTCAAAGGGCTTGAAATGAGCTTGCCTCCTGCCTGTAGACTCAGGGATACAAGACTTCCTCACCAGCTTCCCTGAATTCCCTTACTGTGGAATTCTGCATGCAGAGAGGTGCCTACTGTTGTTTAGGCCCTCTGAAGAGACTGTGAGTCGCTGGGAGCTGGGAGCTGGAAGTGCGACGCAACGAGGAGAAGTGTGTCGCCACGGCAGCAGTTGCCGCCACATCACTGAAGAAGCATGCCGCCACTGCAGCTGTTCGCCGTAACATCATCACCGAAGCGTGTCGCATCACCGGAGAAGTGTGTCGCCGCCGCAGAGGTCGCCGTCGCATCACCGGAGAAGGGTGTTGCAGGGCCTATCGCGGCTCAGAAGTTATTGAGTTCGCCGCACGGCCGTCGGGCATGCACGCATCACATCCAACGTTGTCGCATCACATCGAGACACCATTTTCTCGCATCTCACCGGATCGTCGCATCGCATCGAGGCTCCAACTTGTCACATCGCACCGGATCACAATAAGAAACCAACACATCGCCTCCTCTCCGGTAAGGAATTGACGCATTACCTCCCCTGCGCTGCAGTAAGGAACCGATGCATCACCTCCCCGAAGCAAGGAACCGACGCATTAACCTTCCCTGCGACCCTTTTGTTTGTATTGCATGACGCATCCAAGGTACTTTGAGAGTAAAGTGTTGCATTTACCATCCATATTGAACTAAGCTATTTTCTACCATTTTAGAGACTATTTTTGATTACAGTATTGTGGATTTTTGTCCGTTGGTCTTCTGTTAAGTCTAGTAACAATTACATATTTTTCTAAACTAGTGTGGTGTCCATTTGTAGTGTTTTCACTGTATTACTGTATGTCTTCACAAGTGCTTTACACACTGCCTCTGAGATAAGCCTGTCTGCTCATGCCAAGCTACAAAGGGGGTGAGCAGGGGTTATTTTAGAAGTGTACCCCCTTACCCTGACTAGATGCAAGGGTCACTATTTGGTCAAAGGTACCTACCTCTGCCAACTAGAGACCCCCATTTCTACCACTAAGAGAGAGCAGGCGATTGTAGGAAGCTGGATCTGTATATACTATACCAAAGTAAGGCCTAGTGTGCACAGAATCCCCAGAGGTATGGCAGAGGTTAAATTAGACAAGTACCAACAGCTCTCTTTGTGCTATTGTGGGTGAGCAGTTAGGCCTATCAGGAGAGTGTGTTAAGCATTTATTTAATTCACTCAATCAAGGCTGATGGCACACACTCAGAGGCTGAATCCAGACCAATTAGTTAAATATACAAAGGTATACTTATAGTTTAATTTGTAGCACCAAGTAGGACTTGGCAAAGGCAAGGAAGGAATGCTTCAAAATGCAAGGCTGTACACATAATTGCAAATGTGGATAATATTTGAATCATTTACAGGTTTACATTACTTTACAAACAGTTCAGAATGCAGTAAGATTACATTAAGATTACTTTTGCATTACTATTAGATTACAGTGACTAATCAGGCTGATATGCCTAGATATCACAACGTGGATCCTACAATACATGGTGAGTAAGACTTTTTCACATTTAAGATAGTTACTTTTTCTCTCATACAAAACACAGGTCAACACTTAGACGTTTTTAGGAACAGAAAATTTGTAACATTGGTTCCAATAGGAAAAAGAGTGTTGACGTTTCAGGGTGACTTCTGGGTTATGACCACCAGCTAGAGAGGAAAGTTGGGTTCTTTGGGGATGCCTGGACACTTGATTTGGCCACCCTATGCCGTGGGTCATTGGGTACAGAGGTGTCTTTTAGCGTTGGGTCTGCTTCCGGGCTCCAGTCACGGTGAGGGCGACCTTCAGGTTGAAGCTGCAGGTGTCGGCTTGAAGCTTGAGTTAGGTCAGGGATCACCAGATCGCAGGTCAGGATCACTGGGGAAACCTATTTGCGGTGTTGGGCCACTCAAACTCGGGCACTTGGTGTCACATGCAGGATGGTGCAGAACTGCGGAGCTGCCCTGCGGTTTCTGGTCTTGGAGTTTTGTTGAGCAAATCCGGTGCTCACAGGAGACAGAGTCTGCATGTTGAGTACAGGGCAGGTGCTCAAGCCTCTGGGTGGCTGCTGGACACACCGGGGTTTCTGCTGTAGTCAAATCGGGGTCGAGACAGGCCGGTAGGGCTGGGGCAAAGCAGTTGGTGTCCTCTCCTTCCTAGGTCGAATGTGAGGAGGCAAGGATCAGGGTTGTCCCTAAATACTACATTTAGGGGCATTACTGGGGTGTGTAAGTTGGGACCAATGGGTCCCTTCCTTGGGGTGAGTACACCCCCTAGTTTCCCATCTTCCAGTAGGAGAGGGGCATGTGCCTCTTCCTAATTGCCTGGGTACTCTCATCTCCAAGATGGAGGGGACTGAGATGTGTTTTTCATCTCACCTCCCCCCCCTAAGGGTTGGGGTTGCCAAAGGTGAGCACACCTCTCCTTCTACTTCGGTTTTCCCGCTGATTCTCCTGTTCATAGTGGGAGTCTGAACTGGTGGGAGCCAGTTTCTGGGGGCAGCTAAATGCAGGGACAGCTCACAAAGGTGACACGCCTTGGAAGTTCCCCTTTGTGGACCCAGCACATCCTGGGGGAGGAGGCATGACACCTCTGCTCAGGATGGGCGTTGTCTCCGGACCCAGAGAGCGGAGGCTCTTTACCTAGGGGTCTAGAAAACCTGTTTTGTGGTGGCACATTTCAAGCAATCATTCAGGAACCACACCAGGGCTTATTGGTTTTCAGGAGGCATCTCTAAGATGCCCTCTGTGTGCATTTTACGTTAAGTCCCACACTGGCATCAGTGTGGGTTTAATGTACTGAGACGTTTGCTACCAAACATCCCAGGTTTCAGTGAAGCCATTATGGAGCTGTGGAGTTCATAATGACCTACTCCCATACCATATACTCTTTATATCTTCACTGTACTTACAATGTTTAAGAATGGACTTACACAATGTAGGGGTACAGTGCTCATGCAACTGCACCCTCACCTGTGGTCTAGTGCACACTGCTAGAGGGGTGGCTTACCTAGGCCACAGGCAGTGGTTTGCAGTGTGCCATTTCGACTCTTCACTTTTCTCTGCACCATAACATGCAGCCTGCAATAGCAGTGTGTTGGTGCTTAGGTGCCGGGCCTCTAAGGGCGCAATAGGTGCTGCAGCCCTTAGTTGCCTTCCCTGGTCCACTGCCCTTGGTCCCCTTTTACAAGGGGCTTGCCTATGGCAAGGGGTGGGCCAATTAGGGGTACAAAGGTACAGCTTTGGTAAAGAACACATGCCCTGGGAACCTGATTGGCAGGGACTCAGGGCACACCAAGTCAAAATGCATCATGTGTTAGGCAAAACGTGGGGGGTAACCCTGCAAAAAGGAGCACTTTCCTACAATGATCAACCATATGGAAACTAAGGGTTTTTTAAAATGAAGACAAGGTAGTTTACAACCAAAGACACTTTGAGAACCTCGTCTATTACTAACCTAATTTAAGTTGACCAATGTTAGGTACGAAAATAGTGCCTAATCCAGAAATTAACCAATTCACACAGTGGAGCCACCTCCTGCAGTTCTACTACCTTACCTGGATCTCCCTCAGCCTTTAAGCATACTGAACATAGCTGGTAGAAGAAGTACAATCATCTTTATGGAAATCACATACAACTGAAATGCTATGAATTCGAGCATTATTGGAGCAAATAATAAGGAGAGGGCAGGTGTCACTGCTCAACTATCCTGCCCTTCTGTCCAACGTCTCCTTAAATTATTTCTTCTCATAACCTAAAGAGTGCCCCCACACATGTTTCAGGCTGAATAATTAAAGACTAAATATGAGCGCTAAAATTCTGTTTTTGGGTTATTAGGAAAAGAAAACTTCTTCGGCTTATAGAGAACATGTGGTTGACTTTGCTTTGCCATAGTGAAGGTGTCATGGAAGAGATTCTGCCCTGGGATCGTTTTCTCGATTTAGTATATCAACTGCATATCTGAGAATTTTCAGTTACCACACAATTCACCGGCCATGAATATTTTCTACAATGCTAAAAATGTACTTTGCTTTAATCCAATACGTGTGACTACTTTTCTCCATTGGAGAAGCAATCAATATTGCTGTAAATGTCGTTTTCAAAACCCTAAGCCTTGTCCATTTCATATTTTCTGATGCTGTCCCGAAATCCATTAACAGCAAGTTCCTGCCACATACTCCTGTGCACTCTTTCAGGGATGAATTACTCACTGGCCCTCGTTATTGCAGACAACAAAAGGCAAGTCTTTCATTAACAGAAGAGTGCTTTCATCTTTGTATCTCATACTGTGGTTCCCTCTCATGTCTAGATTGAGATACAATATCCTACCTCTAGCTTGTGCCCTGAATGGTATTCATTCCATTATACTTTGTAATACTGCTAAAGGAACTTAAGTGACGGTGTGTGATACTTTCCGTGCAAAATGACAAAATGTGTCGTAGAGAACTACGGTTATCTTCACTTGTGCCAGATTTCCAATTGTGAAACAGATATTGAACTCTTTTAAGAACATTTTGGAATGATTTCCACTTAGTGTGGTGCACACCGCCTGCTCTAGTCCTATGTTTATGTTTGTATTTGGCTGTGATAATTTAGGGGTATTATTATCAAGAAAAGGCGATAAAATTATCGCCGCTTTAGCGTGAGGAAACTGCAGCTAAAGCGGCGATAATGGGCTTGATAGTATGCCCTTGTGAAATCCCATAGAAGCCCATGTTCTGGTGTGAACATGGGCTTCTATGGGAATTCTCATGGGCATATTATCAAGCCCATTATCGCCGCTCTAGCGTCAGTTTCATGCCGCTAAAGCTGCAATAATTTTAACGCCCTTCTTGATAATATGCCCCATAGTTACTTGAGTTCGAAGGTCTGTCTTCGAAGATGTTCAAATTTCTGTTTCATTTTTGTTTAATGTAAGGGTATAGTTTGTGTGCCCGTTGACTTTTGTTGTCTGGCTTCATATGCATCATATGAATGTTGATTTACCTCAGAGTTATCAGCAAAGGCGAAACCCTCTTTATGTAAATTTGCTTGCCGGACTTTTGTGTGAAATTGCGTTTTCAAATCTATGGCTCCAGGTGCCATATCTCAAAACAATTTTTGGACAGCGCCATTATGTCCTCCCTGGTAAGTAGCGCAGTAAATGTGCAACCTCCTTTTTATAACTCTATAATTGGAGAAATTATTTGTGATATTTTGTGAATATTCAATCAGAAGAATTTCAGCTTCTGTAAAATGATATGGTACCACATTATAATAACAGAACACAACAACAACGTAACACCAATGAACCAAGACCCATGCACAGCACAACAAATAAACATCTATACAACAAACCAACACAAAAGAGTACACTAACACAAAACAGTACCACTGTGACAACACTGCAGCACACTAGCATGACACAAAACATTAATACAACAGCACAAAAGTACACCATCATAAACCACACCAGCGAAGAAAAAATAGTTACACCAGAACTACACAAAGCCACTGCACAACAAAAGCTCAGCATAAAACACAACACAACAATAATGCACCAAAGCGGAACAACATAAGAACACAACAGAATAAAAGTACAACAATTACACTGTTTTGCATTTTGTGATATATTAAATCTGCACTATGCTGTTGTGGTTGTGTTGTTTTCTTGTGTTAATAATACAATATGTTTTTGTTGCTATTTTAAAGCATTGTGATTTTGTGTTGTTCCGTGTTGCTTTTTTGTTTTGGTGAATTGCAGTGTTATGGTAGGTTCTTCTAGGACATTGATATGTTGTATTCTGTTGGAGTCATTGTTGTGCTGCTTTATTTTGCAGTTGTTTTGTCATGATGATTTCAATGGTGCTTTGGTTTTGCACTGTTGTCTTTTTGTAACATTTCATTGAGTATTTTGTTGTTTTGTTATGGTGTTGCTTTGTGCTATTGTTGTGTGACTATGCAGCATTTTTTGCATTGTTTCGGTGGTGAATAGTGTTAGTTATGTCTGTTGTGTTATTTTATGTTGCATTGTTGAGCTTTATTCTGTTGTGTTATTGTTGTAGTGTCCTGTTTTATTTTTCTTGCGTTGCATTGTCATTCTATGTGTCATTTTATGCTGTTGTTCTGCATTCTGTTGCAGTTGTTTTCTTGTGTTTATCTTGTAATGCTGTCGAGTTATTGTTATATTTTGGTATTGTGCCACTTTGTGTTTTTTATATGATATGCAGTTTCTTTGCCGATTTTACCAAAAGCTGCTACTTTCCAGCCAAAAGCAGCACAAAGCTTAAAAGCATCAATGAAAACAAGCATTGACTACACCAATAGGTTTCACCTTTGCCAGAGCTAATGTTATTGCCAATGTCTTTATAGATGTTGCACTGCAGTGGGGCTTTGAGCTCAAGGGTCCATAAGGACCTTGAGTGGAATCAAAGTCAGGCCTCTGTCTCGAACCGTCAGTGGCTCACTATCTTTAGTAGCTACACCTTGTTTAAAAAAAGCCTACAGAGTTGTGTGCGAGGAAGCCTTGCACATTCAACACCATTCACAACCCGAATCATACTAGCAGCCATAATGAGTTTGATTACATGGTGTTACTTAACTATGTTCATGCCTCCTTCCTGGGCTGGAGCTGGTGGTACAGCTCCTGGATGGATTTAGGGCCAGTGGCATGTGGTAGAAGAATTCCTCGCATGCCTGAGTTTTGTCAGTGTGAAGTACTGATTGACAGCTTTTGTCAGAGCAAACAGGCAGGAGAGATAAGGCAGCATGTCACAGGTTCACTTAGTAATGGTACTGAACTACAGCTAAAGGCCCACAGAATTACCCTAGTTCAATGCTTGGAGAGCACTCCTGTGGCAAAATAGCATTCTGCTTGTAGCACTCGGGCACTCAAAATTCCAGTACGTTCTTAAGATGAGCGTATAGGTTCATGGTGTCATGTAAGAGGGTGGACTGACATGGCAATTTAACACACAGGCTGCATTATAAAAAGCATCCGGCCAACCAACAGGCCACTGTTAGATATTTTTTCATGGCGCATTTCTTGCCAGGATCTTGAAAATCTAGTTATAACACATGCCAAGCGATTAGAATGACTTTGTAAATCAAAACAGTAAATGAAGGAGATTGAAGTGGTAAGAAAGAAGGGTGGGAGGAGAGGGGATAAAAAGGTCTGGTACAGACAGAGGAATGAGGGGATCTGGGGCATGGTGGATGAGAGAATCTAATGCCTAAAGAGTGGAATGTGATTGTCTAATATTCTACTGTACGGTGATTCATCCACAGGGAAGTGGGTAACACCAGTTGTGAGGTCACTGGAGGGTACGTGATAGAAACAATGCATTGTCAGGGTAGAGGAAATTTGGTGTTTAGACACACCTTCCACATTTGGCAACCAATAAACGGGACTTATTGTGTGGTGGGAGGGATCAATCAATCAATTAGGGGAATTGTAAGCGTGCTACTCACCCGTGAGGGTCTCAAGGCGCTGAGGGGGGTCCGCAGATCTGTCTAACTGAAGAGCCAGGTCTTGTGGGTCTTCCTGAAGGTGTTCAGGGAAGGGGCTCGTCTGATGTCTGGCGGTAGCTCATTCCACGTCTTGGCTGCAATGTGAGAGAGGGATCTTCCACCTGCTCCGGCTCTGCGGATGAGACGGGATTTCGGCTAGTGTGAGATTGGATGATCGGAGGCTTTTTTTGGGTACATGGAAGTTGATTCTGTTGTTGAGGTATTTGGGTCAGTTGTTGTGTAGGCATGATTGAGGATCTTGAAGGTGACTCTTTTCTCCACGGGGAGCCAGTGAAGTCTTCGTAGGTGTTTGGATGATGTGTTCAAGCCGGGGGATGCTGAGGATGAGTCTAGCGGCGGTGTTCTGTATTGTCTGGAGTTTGCGGAGTAGGAACTTGTTGATGCCGGCGTTTAGTGTGTTTCCATAGTCCAGTCTGCTGGTGATCAGTGCGTGAGTGACTGTCTTCCTTGACTCAGCTGGTGGTGGTGGTGTTGACCTGTCAGTTCATGTTGAGTGATTAGTCAATCACGATGCCGAGGTTTTTGGTGTGTTCTGAGGGGGTAGGTGGGCTTCCGAGGGTGGTCGGCCACCAGGTGTTGTCCCATGCTGAATGGGTGGTTCCAAGGATGAGGACTTCTGTCTTCTCGGCGTTGAGCTTCAGGCAGCTGTTAGTCATCCAGATTGCGCGGTCTTGCATTCCTTTCAGGAAGTTGAGTTTGGCGGTGGTGGGGTCTTGGGTGAGGGAGAGGATGAGCTGGGTGTCGTCAGCGTAGGAGACGATGTTGAGGCCTTGTTGTCCGACGATGGCTGTCAGGGGTGCCATGTAGATGTTGAAGAGGGTCGGTGATGACCCCTGCGGGACTCCGCAGGAGGTTTCTGTGGGATCAGAGAGGTAGGGTGGCAGTCTGATCCTTTGGCTTCTTCCTGTGAGGAATGATTGGATACAGGCCAGGGCTGTTCAATGTCGGATATACCTTGGAGTGCTCCCCACGACCCCAACAGTCAATGTATGCCGGCAGCATGTAGTCTGGTGACTAGTGTGCAGTGGGAGATGGTGTTGAAGGCCGCTGATAGGTCGAGTAGGTTAAGGGCTGCGGAGTGGCCTCAGTCCAGGAGGGTGCGGATGTCATCTGTGGCTGCAAGTAGAGTGGTCTCGAGGCTGGGGTTGCTTCAGAATCTGGATTGGGATGGGTTGAGGATGGCATTGTCTTTGATGAATCGCGTCAGTTCCCTGTTGACTGTTTTCTCTGCAACTTTGGCTGCGAAGGGGAGGAGCGAGATGGGCCAGTGGTTCTTAAGGTCGGTGGGGTCAGCTGAGGGCTTCTTTAGCAGGGGTCCTAACTTCTGCGTGCTTCCAGTTGTCTGGGAAGGTGCCTGTTTTAAAGGTGGTGTTGATGGTGTGTTGCATTTCGGGTGCGATGGCAGCCGCTGTTCTGTGGTAGATGTGAGGAGGGCAGGGGCCGGTGGGGGCTCCTAAGTGGATGCCTTTCATGGTCGAGGCTGTGTCTTTGGCTGTGGCCGGTGTCTAGTTGGCGATGGAGGGCTGGCTGGTGTCTCTGGGAGGGCGGGAGTCTGGCTGTGGCATCTGGTGGGTGGTCAACAAAGTTGTCGTAGAGGTTTTTGATCTTGAGGTGGAAGTAGGTTCCAAGCTTATTGCAGAGGTCTTGGGATGGAGTGATGTCTGTGTCTTCACTGCATGGGTTGGTGAATTCCTGGATGACACTGAAGTGTTCCTTGGAGTTGTTGAAGTTGGTAAGGATTTTGTTGTGAATGAAGATCCTCTTGGTGGTTCTGATTTGGTTGTGGTAGTCCGTCGCAGTGTCCTTGTAGGTAGTGCAGTTTTCTGTTGTCTTGGTTTTTCTCCAGTTCTCTTCCAGTTGTCTGCAGGTGCGTCTGGCTTCTTGGAGAGTGGTGGTAAACCAGGCAACTTTCCTTGGGTGCTGTTTGTCGGGGTTGCGTAGCGAGATGAACTTGTCTGCACAGTTGGAGATCCAGGTGTGAAGTTCTCTGACAGTGGCTTTAGCGTCAGATGCACAGGTGTGGTTGTCTCGGGTGAAGGTGGAGATGAGTTGCTTGTCGATGCAAGACCAGGTTGGTCCACATAATTTGCCAGAAAATAAAATTGTATTAGCCAATCAAAGGTTAAATGAATTACACTTGGGGCGGGTGTCAGACTTACAAAGGATACTCTTTAATAGCTGCACAGGAACAGAGATGCTTGCTCCCGAATCCACCCGAGGGCAGTAGACTAGAGCTGGCACATATATATATATTCGAGACTCCCATCCACTATCCTCAGAGGGAAGGGGGAAATTGTATAAAATAATAAACAACAAGAAGAGATTGCCTTGGATGGTTCCGCTCGTCAGTCCGACCTGCAGACCGCCACTGGCTTGAACCCTGAAGGGAAAAATCACAATTAGCCTTATACTTCTACCTATCCCCTACCTTTCCCCTGTTATCTGTTCAGGTTTTCACCCACCATTACTTTCCAAGAGTCTTGCCCTCTCTTCTATTTCTTGTAGGCACGGACGTGGCTGAACTTCTCTTTATTTTTATGTTCCTGTAATTCAAAATTGCATTTCTTTTATTAGTTTTTCTACCCTCCCTGTTAGTTCTTATCTTCTAACTTAACTCCTTTCACTCACTTCTTGCCTGTCCTCCTGCGCTGTTATCCTAGGTGCCTTTTCTCTACTTTTCAGGATTTATCTGTGAACTGAAAAATACAGGTACACTAATATTATTATCTGGTTGCCTCCCTACTACTATATTTCTATGTATGTTGTGTCTTGTATTCTAACTTACTTATATCTCTTGTCTTTGTTCCTTGTTTATGTCCTCTTGTAGTTCCTAAGACTAACTCTTTTCTCTTTCTTTTTATTTTAGGTTATATCATGCTGCCTGTTCCAAACAATTGTCTTTTCATATTTTCTTTTGATTCAGAAATGCCTTGGTAAGTATTTAACATCAGCTTAAAAACTCTTTTTACTGCCTCAGTCAACACAGCACACCATTATCACTTATCTTTGTCTTCTTTCTTTCTTTTTCAGGAATAACCTCTGAACTCTGACGACCTCCGGTAAATGGTTTGCCGCTCTGAACTCTCTCTCGGCTTTCATGAAACGCTAGCGTCCTCGAAGATTCTCTGTCAGACGCTCGCTACGGTAAATATTCTCGGGAAATAACTTCTACGAAATGGCTCCTAACACTACCAGGATACTAGGAACGGAATTAGGGGACTTTCCTAAGCTTCCATTTTCGTAACTCAACTTCGCTCTCTTCACGATATTCCGAGCTCCGCAGAAACGCTTCTGCTTCTCTAAATTCCGTTAGTGAAGTGCGCAGTCTTCTGTCGTCGCGCGCCCCACCTGGACTCCTCAGATCTGCTAAACACCGCAGCCGAAACTGGCGGCCATCTTAAGGTTCCGTTTTGTAATGCAGTCTGACCAGGAAACCACAGCCGGTTTGCTTTCAGCTTGGCTGCTCCGCACATGGGTTACGGCCGCGACTTGCGAATCAAGGATTCTGACAGTACCCCCCAACAAGGTAGATCCTCTCCCTCTTGGTTTAGTGGGGGATCGTTGGTGAAAGGCCTTAACCAATCTTGGAGCGTGAACATCCTCCTCTCGCTCCCAAGATCGTTCCTCAGGACCATACCCTTTCCAGTCTATAAGATAAGACACCTTTCCTTTGGAGCTTCTTGAATCTAGTATCTCCTTGACTTCATACTCCGTTCCCGTTTCCAACTGGATAGGTTTTGGGGGCAGTGTCTTCCGTAAATTGGTTGAAGTCTTTTTTAACAGTGAGACATGGAAAACTGGATGGATCTTCAGTTTCGATGGCAGGGTTAGCCTATAAGACACCTGATTTATTTGTTTCTCCACTGGGTAAGGACCAATAAATCGAGGCTGGAACTTCCGCTTCCCTTTCAACCTCAAATTCTTGGTGCTTAACCAGACCCTATCTCCTTTCTCTAGCTGAGGGCCCTCACGTCTCCTTTTGTCTGCGTAAATCTTATATTTTTCCTTTGCCACCTGTAAACTTTCTATTGCCTCTCGGTGAATTTGTTCAAGGTGGGACACTATATCCTTAACTGCTGGAACTGATATGTCTATCTGCCTGATGGTTGAGTTCGGATGTCTTCCATAATTCATGTAGAATGGGGAGAAATCTGTGGAGACATTTTTTGCATTATTGTGGGCAAACTCCGCTGCCCACAAATAATCTGCCCAGTCCCCATCCTGTTTCAAAAGGAACAGTCTGAAATATTGTTCCAATTCCTGGTTCACTCGTTCTGTCTGACCATCGGTCTCGGGGTGGTAGCTGGTGGAATACCTTACTTCTGTTCCTAAACTTTCCATAAAGGATTTTCAGAAACGAGAGATGAACTGGGACCCCCTGTCTGAGATGATGATTTTAGGAATGCCATGTATCTTTACTATGTTCGTACTGAAATGTGTAGCTAACTGTTTAGCAGATGGGACCCCCTGTAACACTGTAAAATGTGCCATTTTAGAAAAGGAATCTACCACTACTAATATGGTGTCATAGCCCTTGCTACTTGGTAAATCAGTGATGAGATCTAACGTAATTGTGTGCCACGGATAGGGTGGTGTAGCTAAAGGCTGGAGTAATCCTTTTGGGGCCTGCCGTTCAGATTTTCCCTGCGCACAAATCTCACAAGTCTTGACGTAGTTTTCGATATCCTTGTTCATCTCTGGCCACCAGTAATGTCGCTTGATCAGTTCTTTGGTTTTTGCTTCTCCCTTATGTCTGCCAACTTCGCATCATGGCATTCTTGCATAACCTGTTGTTGCAATTCTTTAGTGGGGAGATACAAGTTTTCCTGAAAATAAGGGAGTTGATGAATAATTTTTCTACCCTCTTTTTCCTGTGCCCATTCGTGCATTGCTTCTTGCGTCATCACTTGTGAAATGCTGTTCTCCAAACTGATCGAAGTCGTGACTCCAACGATTTTCTCTCTTGGTATGATGGATTGATTTTCCAATGGCGTTTTCTGATTTTCCGTGCCAATTCTGGACAAGGCGTCCGCCTTTCCATTTTGGGCTCCTGGTCGGAAGGTGATTACGAAGTCATAATCGGCGAAGTACAATGACAATCTCAACTGTCTTGGAGTCAAGGTTCTGGCTGTTTTCAAAAATTTCAAGTTTCGATGGTCCGTAAATACTGTCACTTGATGTTGGGCTCCCATGAGGTGATGTCTCCATTCCTTCAAAGCATCTTTTATCGCCAACAACTCTTTTTCGGTGATATTGTAATTACATTCTGCTGGGGACAACTTCCGTGACCTGTAAGCGACTGGGTGCAGTTGTCCAGTGGCCTTATTTCGCTGGGATAGAACTCCACCAACCGCTTGGTCGGAGGCGTCTGTTTCTACGAAGAAAGGTTCATTCGGATCCGCATGCTGAAGGATTGGGGCTGTAGTAAAGTCTTGTTTCAACAGGTTGAAGGCTTCTTCTGCTTCTGGGGTCCATTCAAAACAAACACTCTTTCTCAGTAGCTTGGTAAGTGGCAGTATCTTATGAGAGAATTCACTAATGAACCTACTGTAAAAGTTCGCAAATCCAATAAAGCTTTGGACTTCCTTAACACTTGTAGGGGATTTCCAATGTATCACCGCCTCTATTTTCCGCTGGTCCATTAGTATTCCCGTAGGAGAAATAACAAAACCCAAGAATTCCACTTGAGTCACGTTAAAAGCGCACTTTTCCAGTTTAACAAAGTCTGTTTTCCCTCAATTTTTTCAAGACGCCTCGGACCTGATCCTTGTGTCTCTCCTTGTCTGCAGAATAGATCAGAATGTCGTCTATGTACACTATAGAGCATTGATTGATATATTCTTTTAGTACATCATTGATGAAGTATTGGAAAGCTGCTGGTGCGTTGCAAAGCCCATAAGGCATGACCTGATAATCGAACAATCCGAATCGAGTTCTGAAAGCCGTCTTCCATTCGTCGCCTTCTCTCATCCTGACCAAGTGATAGGCCCCCCTCAGATCTAGTTTGGTATATATCTGTGCTCCCTTCACTTGGTCCAACAATTCCGAAATGAGAGGTAAGGGGTACCTGTTCTTTTTGGTAATCCTGTTGATTGCTCTATAGTCTATACAGATCCTCAAATCCCCTTCCTTTTTTGGCACAAAAAATAAGGGCGACGATACCGGGGATTGAGAAGGTCGAATGAAGCCGTTGGCAAGATACTTGTCCAGGTACTCCTTTAGGTGGCGATGTTCCTTTTCCGTTAGAGCATATACCCGACTACAAGGCAGATTGGAACCAGGTTCAATTTCTATCTTGCAGTCATAGACTCGGTGTGGGGGCAGCTGTTCGGCTTCCACTTCGTTAAACACATCTTGGAAATCTGCGTACTCTTCTGGGATTTCTTGCGCATTTATCACACATATCGAACCTTCCAATTGGCACAAAGAGTGAGACGGGCTGGCTTCAATTTCTGGTCCTCCTTCTTTGTTTCAAAACAATTTTCCGTACAGTACTTCGAATTCATCCTAATAGTTCTGTTACTCCAATCAATGGTGGGGTTGTGCTCGGTGAGCCAAGGTAACCCAAGGATTAGTTAAAACTGAGGAGCATCTATCAAGTTAAACTGGATCCTTTCTTCATGGCCACCATCAGAAACTAGATGGATTATCTCGGTGTGGCTCACTATGGGACCGGATGACAAGTTAGTTCCATCCACCGCTCTTACAGGTTCACTTTTAGTCTTCGAAATCGCCTGTATTCCCACCTTTTGAGCAAACTTTAGATCACAAAAGTTTCCCGTGGCACCGGAGTCTATCATTACCGACACCCCGGGTAGGGTTATATGTCTGAACTTCGCTTTCATGGATAAGTTAAGATGAGGAGCAGCTGACTGAAGAGTATTGGCCACTCGATGTTCTTCGGGAGTCTTTTCAAGAATCGCACCCACCTGTTCAACTCCTCCAACCGGTGGTGCTGCTAGTTTTCCTTGGGCTTCTTTGGGCAGTTTCGGACAAAATGGCCTCCTGCGCCGCAATACATGCATAAATTACCAGTCCGTCTTTTTCCTTTTTCTACTTTTGACAGGGGTTCACGTATCGTTCCGATTTGCATAGGTTCCACCCCTGATGTTCCTTCGTTACTTCGACTACTCTCTGATCGGACCCGGTCAAACCTAGGAACCGTCGGTCTGAATTCTCTTCTTTTCTCGCCTTTTCTCTCCCCCTGCCGAAAATCAATCTCAAGCACAAGGTCCACTAATGCAGATATTTCGGTAGGTCTGTTTGGGATTCCTGCCAAGGCATCTTTCAATTCGTCTTTCAAGCCACGGTAAAATACTGCGGCTCGCTTGCTCTCTGGCCAATTCGTTTCCACTACTAGCTTGTTGAATTGGGCCAGGTAGGACACCAGATCTCTATTCCCTTGCTTTAGATCTAGTAATTCGTTGTCTACTACTTGAGAAATTCTCCTCCTGTCGAATATTCGCAAGAACTCTTCCTTGAACTCCTCATAGTTTCTTAATATTGGGTCATTTCTGGTTATAAGTGGCAAGGACCATGCCGCTTCATCCCCACTCAAGTAGGACAAGGCGAAGGCGACTTTAGATTGTGCGTCAGGGAATATTGAAGGGCGGCACATATAATGTAAAGAACACTGGGTTATAAATATTTGCGCCTTTTGCGGGTCCCCACTAAATCGCTCTGGTGCTGCCAAGGGTATTACTGGGGACAAGGAATGAATTACTTGGGTGGTCATCTTGTTTGTGCTTTCTAACAAAGGATTCTGTGGGTCTTGTCCAGAACTAAGGGGTTGTCTCAATCTATGTGCTAGTTCAGCTGTTTCCTTCCTGGAATTCACAATCTCTAACTTTAAATTTTGATTTTCCTCTCTAACTGCACTTAGCTCTTTTTGTATGGTGTCTAAGATCACTCCTAACCCTTGGATGTCAATTCCTTCGCCCATCTCTGTTCGGGTGCAAGGTGCAACATGGGCACTTCACTCTGTCAGACTTACAAAGGATACTCTTTAATAGCTGCACAGGAACAGAGGTGCTTGCTCCCGAATCCACCCGAGGGCAGTAGACTAGAGCTCGCACATATATATATATATTCGAGACTCCCATCCACTATCCTCAGAGGGAAGGGGGAAATTGGATAAAATAATAAACAACAAGAAGAGATTCCCTTGGATGGTTCCGCTCGTCAGTCCGACCTGCAGACCGCCACTGGCTTGAACCCTGAAGAGAAAAATCACAATTAGCCTTATACTTCTACCTATCCCCTACCTTTCCCCTGTTATCTGTTCTGGTTTTCACCCACCATTACTTTCCAAGAGTCTTGCCCTCTCTTCTATTTCTTGTAGGCATGGACGTGGCTGAACTTCTCTTTATTTTTATATTCCTGTAATTAAAAATTGCATTTCTTTTATTAGTTTCTCTACCCTCCCTGTTAGTTCTTATCTTCTAACTTAACTCCTTTCACTCACTTCTTGCCTGTCCTCCTGCGCTGTTATCCTAGGTGCCTTTTCTCTACTTTTCTGGATTTATCTGTGAACTGAAAAATACAGGTACACTAATATTATTATCTGGTTGCCTCCCTACTACTATATTTCTATGTATGTTGTGTCTTGTATTCTAACTTACTTATATCTCTTGTCTTTGTTCCTTGTTTATGTCCTCTTGTAGTTCCTAAGACTAACTCTTTTCTCTTTCTTTTTATTTTAGGTTATATCATGCTGCCTGACAATTGTCTTTTCATATTTTCTTTTGATTCAGAAATGCCTTGGTAAGTATTTAACATCAGCTTAAAAACTCGTTTTACTGCCTCAGTCAACACAGCACACCATTATCACTTATCTTCGTCTTCTTTCTTTCTTTTTCAGGAAAAACCTCTGAACTCTGACGACCTCCGGTAAATGGTTTGCCGCTCTGAACTCTCTCTCGGCTTTCATGAAACCCTAGCGTCCTCGAAGATTCTCTGTCAGACGCTCACTACGGTAAATATTCTCGGGAAATAACTTCTACGAAATGGCTCCTAACACTACCAGGATACTAGGAACGGAATTAGGGGACTTTCCTAAGCTTCCGTTTTCGTAACTCAACTTCGCTCTCTTCACGATATTCCGAGCTCCGCAGAAACGGTTCTTCTTCTCTAAATTCCGTTAGTGAAGTGCGCAGTCTTCTGTCGTCGCGCGCCCCACCTGGACTCCTCAGATCTCCTAAACACTAGACAGCTGACCGCAGCCCAAACTGGCGGACATCTTAAGGTTCCGTTTTGTAATGTAGTCTGACCTGGAAACCACAGCCGGTTTGCTTTCAGCTTGGCTGCTCCGCACATGGGTTACGGCCGCGACTTGCGAATCAAGGGTTCTGACAGCGGGGCTGGGAACAAAAAATGGTAGCCTTCCCAAATTTTTACTGAAAAATCCATATTGCACTAGGTTATTGCTACACTTCACTTTACCATCTGAAGAGGGGATTGGAAGAAAATCACAGATTGTGGCACAGGATGTGGCCATGGACAGGGTCTCAGAAAGAAGTTCAGGGAAATTAGTACCGCCGATGTTTGCTAGTGGAGGGTTGAGGAGGGGTCAAGCCATAGGAAGGGGAGAGATGGGGTGGTGAGAAACAGGTGGCTTTGTATATTGCATTTTAAATTTGCTTTCCCCTCTCAGCTGCCTGGCGAAAGGATTTACCCACTTGCTGTTGCAATAATATTTCTTTACAAAGCACTAGTCACTTTATACTGTTTTGAACTTTATATTCAGTTCTGAGGCTTTCTTTTTTGATTCCTATTCTGCGACAGTTGACATTATATGTATGGCCTTTCATTCTTGCTGTGTTTAGGATCACCAGACATTTTTTATGCAATATTACATTTCTTAAGCGTTGCTTTCTAATATTAGGAAACAATATGATTTTAAAAAAAAGGTAACATATATGCACTTTAAATTGCACTGGAGCACTTTCTACCATTGATTGAGTTAATTCCTTTGATGAAATATGAATCCTTTGGTTGCTGGTTTTAATTTTTAAGAAATAATATGAACTTTTTAAATATTTTTTGATATACATGTATTATCAACTGCACTTGGACACTTTATTTTTTATTGAACTGAGGTTATGTTTTTGCTGAAATGTTTTAATATCTTTCATGTTGATGCCTTGCTTTTATGGCTCTATCCGAATAAAGACATTTTGATTTGAGAAGAGTTGCTGAAAGACAATTTGAGGAGTGAGGAATAAACAAGAGACAGAGGAGGGATGGTGATTATACAACAGCCTAGAGTTTCCAAAAAGCACAGCTCCGAAAAACACATGCAGTCAAAAAAAGACGATTATAAATAAAAAAGTAATTTCAGCAACACAAGATGTGGATGAATACTTAGAAAGGAAGAAGTACCTGGTTCTAGCTCCACAGACAAGAAAATAACATGAGGGCACACAATAAAAATAAAGAAACTTACAGGAAATGGCAAGCGATAACCAATACAAAGCAAGCAAGTCAGAGTGACAAGCAAGCCAACAAATGGTAGGGAAAGGCAGGCTGTAAGCCCCTTTTAAGATTTTCATTTTAATTACAAGAGATTCCTAACAAGCACAGTGCAACTGCTGGCAGGCAAAACAAAAAACGTAGTCAAAGATGATAACATACTACGGCTACAACTCTATCACTTTATATGACTTCAGTGACTCTAAAATAATGGTGTAGACCATGCCTTAAATTAGCACTTCCCATGCTCTCTATTAGTGATCCAGAGGCTGATGTTTACAAGGACTTCCTCAACATCAATGAACAGTAAGATTGTCCTCTTCTTTCATTGTACCAGCCTTCTTTTCCACTTGCAGTTCTGTTATGAAATTAAACAGATATTTTTTTAACTGACTGTAACTATTTACTTGTATTTGTATGATCCATTTCTGAACATAATGTCAACAACACAAATTCTTATAACTGTGTTGTGTACAGAGCATGAACCAGGGTGTAAATCTTGTAATTATGAATTCTAGTTTGACAGCTGTTTGTTATTGTTCTTCATAATAATGTTTATGCGCCTTACTTTAAAGTGTCAATGATGAGATATATGCACATAAATAATATGCATTGCTTTTATTTTTTACAAATCATGACTATCCAGCTTTGTTTATCCTTTTTATTCATGTAAACAATCTGGGCTTGATTCACAAAGGTAAACTGACACTTTTGTGTAAGTATTCAATTTTTTGCTATTCACCAAGCTATTTTACTTGTAGTATCTTTAAGACTACAGAGTCTAAGAACATAAATTGATAGTACTGACAAGGATTATCCAGTTTCTACTTGTTTTAGACATCAGAACTAATACACTGGGTATTGATCAGCTGTGCCCCATGTGCAGAGTGAGTCAAAACCAGCAATATAATTAAGCAACAAATGGGGGGTGAGCACACAAAACTGTTCAAAAGGGTGGCTATACCTAAAATATAAAATTAGATATAAAGTTACTACTCTTAACTTTGGGTGTTTATTTTAGATGTAAATCTGGCAAATACATGTTGATCTATGAATTGAACAGAAAAGGGGAAAAAGCTTATGTCATGCAGTTCCCACTAATCTGTAGGACCTGCGTGTTTGTTTGACAACATAAACTATGGGCCATGTGCCTAGGCACCCCCACAGGACATGTTGGCTTAGAGACCTGCTAGCTCACAGTGCCACCATAAGCCCCCTTATCCTTACCAGGCAGCAAATAGTTTCTGGCAACCACTGAACATGACAATCCTGACCCCTCATGGATCGTGGAAACAGATCATTTGGATATAGTGCATAGGAGGGCCTTGTACAGGATGGTTGAGGCATCATTATAATGATGTGTGGAGCTAGATGTGTAAACAAAGTATTTTCAGAGAAACTAATCCAAAACTGTTGTGCACGCAAATGTGTGCAAAAGTTCACAGCAGAAAGGTTATTGTGAAAAATAGGGCCATATAAGAAATTAGCTGCTTTGCTATGTGGGCCTAACCCGGGCAAATATCACTTATTTAGAGAATATTAATATATACCTGATATTACTGTTGGGAACACATAAATAGAACCTACCTCAGTGCTCTATGCTCTTCCTTTTATGCTGGAATGTGTTGACAGATGCTCTACAGTTGTGTTATGTGTTGTGTATATGTTTGAATGGGCCAAGCAATGTGTTGTGAAGTGTTTTTAATAAGTTTAGAGCACTGTTAGATGTGAGATGAGTCATGGATTTTGTATAATTTATTAGCAATTTACCTATATTTCTATGAATGGCTATTAGATATCTTATTATTCAATAATTTTGATTGGAAACTGTGATGCATATTTATATATGTTTATTTTTGCAAAGAAAACACAAGGAGACCCAAAGAGACCCAGCTATATGCAAATCAGTCTTGACCCTGTGCCTCATGAGAACAGTCCAGCCTGACTGCTAAGCCAGGTCTTCCCTGAACCGTAAACAAGCATCCTGGGACCGGTTTCGGGGTAACACCCCTCATTAGCCAGGCTAGCATGAATCCAATGGCAAAGTGAGCAAGGGACCCACGTCTCCGCATACCCTGCCAACTTAGGGTGTACAAAGCAAACACAAGGCGATGAAAGAATCCAAAGAAAACAAAGAGTTAGTAGTGATGATTACAGAGTCATTTATATAAAGGTTTTTAACAATCTTGAGTATAGATATTCTTTATTCCTTATATGTAATCTTGAAGTGCATAAGTTTGACAACAGGTGATATTTTTCATCAATGCAATTTCCATATCAAATATTACAATTATGCCCTCCAAGTTCAATCTAAACTATAATGGAGTCCACGGCCAACATGCTTTTCATGGTCCTACCACTTTCTCAAAGCTCATATTGAGCTTTAATAATAATGATCTTCTTGTACATTGATTCTAAAGGTGGGTTACAGAGTGTCCTCACATAATGAGTCAGCCAATCAATGTGATTTGTATAGGTGTCTGCAATGTGCAATGTGTGTGTGTGTGTGCTTGTATGTGTGTGTGTGTGTGTGTATATATATATATACATTCACTGAAAAAAATAAAGGTTACAGGGTCATTATAGTTAGACTCAGATTCCACTAAACTAGTGAAATTCAGAAGTTATAGTTACCTGAGCTAACTGTAACTTATGCCCCAGCAATTCATTGCTTATGACCTCACATATTACATCTCTCATGACATGGTCAGTGACATCACTGATGACATCTTATCCCCTCCGCTGCGCCGAACGTTCGGCGCTGGTGCGGAATGTTCTATTGCGTGGGCGGGCGGGGCCGGAACGTTCAGCGGACGTGCGCAGTAATACCGAGGTAGTGCACGTGACGTAGGCTGAACGTGCGCCGCAGTGAAGGGGTTAAAATCTTAAATTACATCACTGATTGCATCATCTAGTGAGTGTCAGTATTTTGTAAACGTTTCTGAGACCTAAAGAAATATACTAAGCTCCTGCATAAGTTAAATTACTATTCTCTTTGTACTACTTTTGAGTGATACTGTTTTTAATATATGTAATCTGAGTGGCACTGTAGTGTAGCTCCTATTTTCCCAATAGGCTCTGCGCATTGGAATAGTACCTACAGCAGTAAAGGCCTAGGCCAGACGTTAACTAGGTCTACTACTGTCGATACTAGACTTAATTTTTGGGTTTGCCAGCTAAGCTCAGAGTTCGCTAGAAACTTTCTCGAATGTTCAAGGAAGGATTAACTCCCCTGATTAGACAAGAAGGGATTTAGTTTGTGACAACCATAGAACATGACAACTTTGCTCTCCCCTAATCAAGAGTCAATCTCAAGAGTCGTGTGAGCACAAGGCAATTATTTTACTCAGTCAGTACGTGCATTCTTAGTCTCATCAGAATGTAGAGAAAAGGAAGAGACGGGCGTGTTCAATAAAAGGTGTTATTTATTGATCAGTCTCTTTTCTCGTACAAGAGAAATGGATCGATATTATTGCAATACTTATAGTTAAGTAAAGTGCATACATTAAAAGCAATAGTATAAAATAATACTGTAAAAACATTGATATGGTTTCTGAGCCATATGATGTTTTAAAATGATTAAAATATATTTACATACACATATACATTTGACTAAACGTGCTCAACTGGTGTTTCTAAATACGCCTACCCCATGTACCTGACCTAAGTCTAATACGTGGGCGGGAATAGAAAGTTACAGTTTAAGTTAAGTTTGTTTTTGCCAAGTGAATAACTAAAGAATTCTCTAGGAGGGGTTATTCAGTTCTGTACCTGGAATTTAGGATGAATGAGGAATGGTATCTCTTTCTCTGCTCTCGATATTCCAGGCTGCCTGCGAGGGCTGCCCAGAAACGCCGGTGCTGGGTCTCTCGGCTTGAGATAGCAGCGCGTCTCTCAGCGCGTCAGGAAGGCGGGGCTGCTGCCTGCGGGGTCTGCTTCTGCTCTCGGCTTCGGCAAGTGTGGCTGCTCCGTCTTGTCACCACGCGTGTGTTTGCATAGGGCAAGGTCGGCAATATTTATACCTTAAAGGTGCCGGGATTGACGTAAGGATGGACATAGGTACGTCAATAAAGATGTCATACGACTTGCTCGTTAGCACATTCTTTACTAAAGTTCTCTGTGAAATCAAAACAATGGCCGCACGGATTATCCAGGTTGTCATAGGTTTGATTTGTTATGAGAACGTCGTATGCCTTATCAGGGGCTGGAGGAATGTCGCTTGTCTAATTAGATCTCAAGCGTTATGACCTAATCAGATAACACGTTCCTGTGCCGTAGTGTGACTGCGTCAGATAACGGTATCTGCATCATGGGGGATTTCTTGCCTCATGGGCTGACTGTTAGTTAACTAGCTAGGTAGTTTAACCAGAATAGGGTCAGGAATAGGGGGATCGATTCAGAACCTATAGAAATACACGACACCCACTCCACGCTAACTATGGTCATATCTACTAATCTATGCATAGTATAACATAGTACAACATACTATAGAGTATAGTGTATACCTTACCACCCCAAAATACATAAATGCATTTTGAAATTTTCAAATATACTGAAAAATTGCAGTCATATATATTGTATGCACTTAAGCTATGAATTAAATGCAAAAGTAAACACGCATTGTTATGCATTATTGCTTGTTGGTATATGAGAAATACACATGAAATGGCTCTTAATATGGCTATACAGAAAAAAAGTCGAAACCATTTCATCACATAAAATATATTGTGAACATACCAGCGGGCAGCTAAAGTCTATATAAAGTCTATAAAGTATCTAAAAAAATAGAAATCTTAGTTCTCTAGGAATAGTTTCTTACTTTAAGCAGAAGGTCAGTGTCCCGGGGAAAAATATATAGAAAAATATTTTAAGGGCTTGCTGAAAAAAGTTGCTGTCCGTGAACTGGATTGTAATTGTTCATGTGACTTTATTTTTTAAGTTGAAGGCCGGATTCAGGGAACGCCGTGTGCGAGTTTACTCAAAAGTCTCTATTTCTGTTCCGGAGAGAACATCATATCATTCAGGCTTTCGAAAAAACTGTCAACAGCTTCATGGGAAAGTTCCACTAAGTCGGAAATAGGGGTAACCATTCATTCATGCGCATGATTGTCTGCATTGACATTCTGATTTGCATTGCTGACAGAAGGTCGTACCTGTTCGATGCTGCTTTCATCTTGAACTTCACTACTCTTCAATCGCAGTGGTGAAGATTCCAGGAATGCCGTCATCAGAATTGGCAGCCTTTGAGGGCAGCACAAAGCGTGAACCTTGGTAGGAACCAGCAGTGTATCTGCATCCACCGGCGCATCCGATTGTAGTGTCAGACAGGTGTCTAACACGCATTCTTCTCCGCATAGCAGGCACCTTAGTACAGGAAAAACACACCTTTGCCACATTGGTCGAAATGATAGAAACCAAGTCATGTTCAGGTCTCTAAGCCGGGAGAGTCCCAGGATTTTTGATATCCGGTCCCGGTATCCAATGGCTAGGATCGTATCTTCCATTGTCGCGAGAGTTTGATCTGTGACATGGGTTGCCATATCGAAAAATAAGGACTAGGAATAGGATTCCTGCAATTAGTCCTAGGATCAGGGGAAGTCCGCCAAAAATCGAATGGACGAAATCTGGAAAAATACCCAGTATGGCTTTGAATGGTGTTAATGCCATCGAAAATACTGTCTTAAATACCTTTGAGACCCCTGTGGTATCAGAAATATTTAAGATTTCGCTCAGGATTTCCGCGAAATGTACGGGGGAATTGGTTGATAATAATGTATGTATCTCTGCAGTCGTCCTTGCGACTTGTAGATCATACGTTTCTTTAGATGACGTGAGCCTTGTAGGCGTCTGAAGAAGCACTGTTTTCATTCTGCTTAAAGTATCTATTCGAATAGAAGTAATTTTCAAACCGGGCCATGCCCTTGCCTCCCTGTCTGGAAAGGAGCTGGGGAACAAAGAACGTCCACAGCACTTGACCTTCGCCGTCGTAGTGACGAGATAAGGAGTCCCGGGCATAAGACTACAACATCTGCGGTCTACAATAAGAATGTAACTCCCATTATAGAGTCTTTGAAAGAATGGTTCTATTTCAGTTGCAGGTGCGCCTTGCTGGTGACATGAAAGGTTGTATGAATTCCCTTCACAGGCTCCGTGCAAACTAATACCGTTACACAGAAGCGTGCCGCTTAGTGACATAGCACAATTGTTGCCACTAAGAAACACTTTCTGTCCTTTGTTACTGACACATGCATGTGAATAGGGCAGGTTCCAAGATGTTTTAAGGTACCCCTTTCCCAATTTCTCGTACATGCCAGCCTGTATATATTTTTGGCAGTATTGAAACCTGAAGGTTGAGATTGGAATATTTATGATTCCGTGGATTATCCATTCACTGACAGGTCGTTCTGACATTGTCATTGGTAATCTTTCTAGTTTTTCAATGCTCAAGATTGTATAATCAGCACCCTTCTGCGCCATACCGATTTGTCTATCAGTAAGGTTAAAGATTTGGAATAGTGACGTTGTGTTGATTAAACGCCAAGGCACATAGCCTGAACGCAGATTTTGTAACGTCCAGCCAAGCTGTACGATAGAACGCAATTGTGACTGACCATGTTGTAATAACAGTAAGTCTTGCGATAATATATCGATTGCTGAAGACACAATGCTGTCCAACGAAAAAATTCTGGAGGACAGAGTCATTAACCCATTGTCCACCACAGAAAGTGATTTTTCCAAATTAATACGGTCAATTTCCCGTATTCTTTCTGCTGTTTCAATTTGAGTAACCTTCCAGGCCTCATTGTATGCTGCATATACAGAGGCTGCTATGAAACGCTTTTGACGCTGTTTGCGTGGTCCCAGTATGAAATCACGCAAGTCAGCACCATCAGTAAGTAAAGTTAGGTGTTGCTTAATTTCAGGCAGTGTGGAAGTTTGTAGCCATTGAAGGCATAATTTGCCCACACTGTAGGTTGTTATTATCCCTGGGTGATGTCTTTGAGGATATCTAGGGTCTGGCCTGGTCCTTTTGAAACCCTGTGTTTTATTCAGGAATCTATCTTGACAGTTATTTGTATCTGTGGGCCAGATCAACCATTGTTTCCAATCAGGATGTGTTCTGTTTTGGTTAAGTATATGGCTTATGTCTATTTCTTCATCTGTATCAGAGTTATTGCTATACATTGTTGGCTTTGGAATAGACAGGTTATTTAAATCTTTGATTTTGGCTAAGCCAAGACAGGTGGTTTGTTGAACAGTGTCATTTAAAAATATCATTTGTTCTGGGATCATGCAGGCTCTAAACAAAGCTTCTAAACCCTGTACTTGCCATTCTTTTGTACCCCAAACACTTTGCAAATCAACATTTTTGTCCCAATAATCGAATCCAAAAGTATTCATTTTTTCAAAGAATGAATCAGAATAAATCAATTTTGTGTTGGTTATCATGGTTTTGGTCCCTGTCTTGTTTGACAATTTATAATAAAATGTTTCAGCATTACTAGTGTTAAAACCTTGAAAGTATGAATATTTGTCATAAACGGTTCTAGAGCTCCTTTTGGAGGTGTAGCACAATGTTCCCATTGATTAAAATTTAAAACATTTCTAGGTTGTGCAGATTTATGCAAGAAATGGTTACCATAGTGGTTATAGCAATACATACTATCATAATTTGTAGAACCTTGCAAATAATCATGTTTTGTAAATTTAGCAGACATTACTAAGTCAGACATCATATTGTTTATACTTTCAAGGTCCCAATCATCAGCAAATGAGTTTGGTTTTGCAAAGTCACTCAAAGAGATCTTAATTTGGTGTGGATATTTCAGGATCTCGACCGGACCATAAATTTCATAGTCAGTGTTGTCCCAGGCTACCCCACCAGGTATTGGAATTGCTGTGAAGTTGGCTGAAGAAAGTTCTGAAGAAAGTTCTCGTTTCTCGACGTGTGAAGATGTGTGTGGTTTGAGGACCAAGTTGATGTTCTGACTTGCTGTGTCCATTTTAGCATATTTTCCCTCAATGAAGCGTCCCAAAGTAAATACCATGATGAGCCAAAGTATGAGGATAAATGCACCAAAACCCACCCAAAATTCAATCCATGGAGAAATCAGATATGTTTCTTTTAGTTGTTTCAAAAGTTCCTTCGCTTTGTCTTTAAAGGATTTTGATGATGGCTGTGTCTTTTGTTCGCTGAAGCCTTCAGAGGAATCATCGAAGTTGATAAAGTAACCGGATGCAGTTCTGTCAATTGTTCCAATTGGTTCAGGATTTTTGTTTTTTGCATTTTCACTTGGTACTTCAGTATAGATTGGTGTGTCTCTGCTAAATGTCTTTATTTGGGTTTTCAGAGGTCTAAGTTCTATTGCATTGTTGCATAGTCCTTGTTGTTCTTCTGTAGGCGTTTCGAATGTGATGAGCCTCTTTGTTAGGACCTCTGTACTGGTAGCAAACCTTGGTGTTCTGCTACTTATTGGGAGTCCACTTGGCCTACTGTTTGTTATCGGCCACATGTTGTGGTTTTACCAGGTCGATGGATACAACTCGGTTCTCCTTTTTTCCAGCAAGTGGCGGTAGTACAACTGATCTTGTCCCGTTGACAGACAAGACAGGAACTGCTTTTCTGTAAGAAGGCCCAAATTCCTTCTTTACCGCGATCTTCTCCCTGACTAGATCCCCGACTTTTGGAATCCAGACAGGTCTTGCTGGGACAGGTGGTGATTCTTCAGTGGTTGTTGGCTGTTGTTTCAACTGTATGTTGCTCAGGTCTTTTCTTGTTTTGTTTAAGTCCTGCAAAATAGCCAAACGGTCTTTGACATCAAAGCTTTTTTCTGTTACCACTGAAGTCTGACTATCAAGGTCAGAGATCAACATCCTAGTTCCGAATAATAATTCGTACGGACTGAATCCCTTCAGAGAATTTCTTGGCAAGTTATTTAGACTACGTTGGACACTTATTAGATGTTTGACCCACCCAGCTCCCGAACCTAATATCCTTTCTATTATAGATTGCTTTCTGTCTTGGTTTTTTCTTTACACCATCCCATACCCTCAGGAAGGAAGTGAGAAGATTCCCGCTGGGCTGTGCTCATTTGGCCATTCTTTCCCCCCCCAGGCTGGATTGCCTGAGAAAAAGAAAAAAATGGTCGAACGTAGCATGCTCTTAGCGTATATGCCATTTAGACTCGCAAATCTTGTATAACAGTCCGGACGTCAGCTGAGTGCTGTGGATCTACATTATAAGTGGGAACTAGCCTGTATATGTTAATCGCAAGCCATTCTTTTTGCTGGTAATATTATCTGCCTCGATACGACGAGGTATTAAACTGCTTCTCTCCCCACTGCGATCTCTGTTGCAGTTTGGGCAGTTTTTTACAAAGATGGTAAGATGGAGGCTCATGCCTGGCCACCAGTACCGTGATTGTAAATCTTCCAGAGAATCTTTTAATTTAAGGTGTCTGTGACCCTCGCCCATGTGTGCGTCTGCGATTAACAAGTTTCTCCTGTCCATGTTTGGAATCACTCTATCCCCCACTCCAGGGATTCGGGCAAAAGGGACGGAGTTTGCATCGATTATGTATGTATAATTGAGTGGATAGTTGATCGGTAACGCTGAGCAGTCGCCTTTTGATGACGTTTTCACCGCCAGCAATGTTTCACCGTCAATGTATTTTAATGTATGCTTTTTTCGATCTACGGGAGCCGATTTAGTGGCTGCCGCTGCGGCTGTCTCAGCAAATGAATTCCCCACAACGTGAACGCCATCACGTTGATGACTCAGTGAGTGAGTCACGTGAGTCTTTGGTAGTTCTTTCTTCAAAAGAGCTACTTGTTCCCAGAGAAGTCTCTGCTTTATTGGTGCATCTGTGTCATCTTTGTAACCGTTCTGAATCCATGTCTGCAAATCCTTGTTATATGCTTTGACGCAGAAATATGAATCTGACACTATAAGTGTCGGGAATTCGCGATCCGCATTATCTAGCGCCATTTTCAAAGCTATTATTTCAGTTTGCAGTTCTGAATTTGTTTCTACTGAGTGTGATTTTGTTAATAGAGGTCTTAGTTTACCTCCGCGCCACACTTCTTTTGTGATCTCACATGTGGGATTGTATGCATGTTCTCCCCAAACGGAGGGTTGAGCATGTCCGTCTGTATAGATTACACAGGCGTAATGTCGTAGAGGCAGAATGTCGATTGGCAGAGGATACGTTTTTTCATTTTTTAGATTTTTTAATTCTTCTAGTTCTGGATCAAAGAAGTAGTATACTTTGTCCGTTGTGATTGAATTTACCCATTGTAACCATTCTGGATCCAATGTTGTTGTTGGTAAATTACACGGTGTTGTTAATGCCTCGAAGGCTGATTCAGCTGTTCTGACTGTGATATGTCTACCGTCAGCTATGTCTTTTCTCTAGCTATTGCGGTTTGAACTGCTTGAACAATTTTTCCTTTGTTGCTGAATCTCTGTTCAGCTTTTGTGTACAAGTGTGATTTGAATGCAATTGGTACCTTTTCTCCCTCATTAGAGGTCAGGTATGTGAATCCGCATCTCCCTGGGATGACTCGGATCACAAGGTTGCGTGTATTATCACGTGTTTCTAATTTTGTTTTAATTAGCATGTCTGTTTGTAAGGATCTCAAAATGTCTGTGTGTGTTTGAGTCCAACTTGATCTTTTAAAATCTGGTTTAATTAGATCGTAAAGGGGTTTGACCCTTTCTGCGTAATTTGCAATGTAAGTTCTTCCGAAATTTAGGAAGCCTAGAATTGACTGTAGGTTTTTTAGTGTTTTAGGAGCTTGGATTACGGCACATTTCTCTAGGAAATTGTCTGCCAGGCTTTTACCTTCACTTGATAACTCATATCCTAAGAATAGGACCGTCAGATGGGCAATTCTGGACTTTTTGAAGTTGAATTTGTAACCCTCTGCAGCGAAACCAAGTATTATGGTGTTCACTCTTTTCAAGTGAGTTTCCAAGTCATCATCTGTTAAGTAAATGTCATCGACATAAGATAATGCTTCATCATCATATTGTTGTAGTAATTCTGTTACTCTCGCTGAGAATACCCCCGGGCTGTTCTTGTACCCCTGGGCTAACCGACAGAATTGTTTTTGAGTGCCATTTACTGAGAAAGCTGTTAAATATCTGCTCTCTGGTGCTATGTTTTGACAAAAGAATCCGTTGGAGATGTCCAAGGTAGTTTTGTATTTTTTGCGCACTATGTTATTCATTAGTGCAGCACTGTGTGAGTTTTGCACTGCAAAAGTTTTGCAACATGTGTTAAGGTGTCGGTAATCCAAATCTAGACGATATGAGTTGTCTGGTTTGGCGACCGGAAACAAAGGATTGTTCATTTGTGAGGTGCAAGTTTCAATCACCCCCTGGTATTCTAGCTGATCTAGTATTTCATTTACTTGTTTTTTAGCTTCTTGCTTAATTGGGTACTGCCTTTGTGCAGTTGGTTGTGATTTTAACTGGACTTTGTGAGGAGGAGAATCCTCATCCCATCCTACATGATTTTTATATAAAGCAGGTGCTAAGGCCACTGCCCACTTTCTAGCAAGTGTGTATTTTTTATGAATCGGGATTTGATTCGAGAAGGCAGGCATAATTACTTCTTCGCCATGAGGGCACTCCCTGACAAACTCTGGTGGCCAGTCTTTTTCAGCTAAAAGTATGTCATAACCCTTTGAGAGGTTATCCCAAAATAGTCCCCTTATTTTCCTAGTCTTATCTCCCTCTATACGTAATGTTATCTCGTATATTTTGTGGGGCTTGCTAACTCTGGTATCTGCAGTTTCCACTTGAAGGTATTCATTCGTGTCCACTGTCTCCAGATGATTCATAAGGACTTTGCGAGCTATGCTCACCTCTGCTGCGCTGTCTAGCATTGTCTGAGCCCACTCTCCGTTTTTCAGTTGTGTCCTCAGTATTCTCGGCATTGTTAACTACCTTGATACTGGCTACCTTCTTTTTTTGAAATTGTGATTTCTTTTTCAGTTGAGCAGGTTCCTTGTCTTTGGACTTGGCGTGCTCTTCTGATCGTCCTCTTCTTTCCGATTTCTGCGAGGAATTCTGAAAAGATTGAGAGGGACGTGTATCAATGTCTCGATATCTATCAGGTTTTTTAATATTATCCCTATTTCTAAGGTTATATCTATTCCCAGAGGGTTCACTCTGGGGTGACCTTTGTCTCGGGTTTGGAGATTTCTCTCTTCGCCTAGGAGACCTTCCTCTGGACTGGAATTTCTTTTCTTTGGGATTGGATTGTTTGTTCCCATCCCAGTTCTTTTTTGGTGAATTATTATTATTATTAAAAAACATTTTTTCTGGACTTGTAGTCAGTTGCGGTTTTACTGGTATTCCACCTAGACTATCTCTGCCTAGTTCTTCATAGGATTTTTCTATGATTCTGGCAATTTCAGCTGGTTGGTCTGCTATATCTGTCTCTTTTAACCTCTGGCGGATCGCCACGTTTGCTGCTTCACCCTTTATGTTGGCTAGTAATATAGCCGAGACCTGCTTGAAGTCTTTTAGTAATTTCATACCTGAGTACCATAGTTCTGGACCGTATTCATCTTGAATTTGTTTTAGCACATCTGGTATTACCGAAATGGATGGAACACCGTGCGTTTTTGTGTAGATGGAAGCAAAGACTGTACCCCAAGTGTCACAGTCCTCAATGTGTGGTGCGATTCCCATCGGGAGACATATAGTCAGAATCCTGTGTTTTTCTAATGGGGTGGTGTCAGGAAACACCGCCTCTATTTGGGTCATTTTCTGTGCCAACCAGAATGGTATTTGTTCCCGTTTAGCTGGAACTTTACCTAGGCAGGATTGGATGTTCTGTGGTGTAATTTTATTTGTGTTCCCCTGGTGAGGGGTCAGCTGTGGAAGTTTAATCGCTGGCTGAATTGTTGAAGTCCGCATTACATACTGAACTAATTGTCTGTGAATTTTTAGTAGTTGTTTTAGCTGTATTAACAGCTCTGCTGCAGGCATTCTTTCGATGTCTGGATATGGTGTGTATCCGGCTAGGACCGGCCACGTTGCTCCTGGTCTTCCTAAAGGACCGAGCCTTGTAATGTGATTATTATGTTTTAGGGCGCCATCAAATAAGAGCAAATGCTCTTGGAATTTGAGTGGTACTTCCACCTCCTCGAAAGGAGTGTACTCATTAGGAGGTTCCTCTACTTTGTAATAGTGGAAGTACTTTGTTATAGTATTAGCTGCTGGAAAATGTATCCATGTATAGTATACCTCTGTCTGCCGATATTCGTGTGCCTCGATTACGAATATGACTGTGCCACCTCTAGGTGTCAGTCCATTTTCTATAAGTTTTAAGGTTATAGATCTCCTTTTGGCGACCGGAATGAGTATTATATCCGCGTCTGCTGCTTGCATGGTAGCATCAGCATCTGCTATTTCAGTAGCTAATCTAGTAACCTCTCGTTCTTCATCGCTGTCCATTTTGCTGACAGGATGGTATTATGTTTATTTGCAGATCAGGTTTCTTTATGGAAACAGAGATTAGATGCACAATATTTTGGAACACTGTTTATCCTTCAACGTTGACTAGACCAAGAACCATACATAGGAGTTCCCTCCTGCGAGGTTTTGGAGGATATTATAACCTTTCACCCACTCCAGACGTCTTTGGAGTATTTGGGAAAAGGGGTCTGAGTGAAAAAGCACGACTGAGTTACTCTAAATGTCTTACGTTAGTTTTATCGCCCTTTCCAAACACGTTGGGCGCCATGTAGTGTAGCTCCTATTTTCCCAATAGGCTCTGCGCATTGGAATAGTACCTACAGCAGTAAAGGCCTAGGCCAGACGTTAACTAGGTCTACTACTGTCGATACTAGACTTAATTTTTGGGTTTGCCAGCTAAGCTCAGAGTTCGCTAGAAACTTTCTCGAATGTTCAAGGAAGGATTAACTCCCCTGATTAGACAAGAAGGGATTTAGTTTCTGACAACCATAGAACATGACAACTTTGCTCTCCCCTAATCAAGAGTCAATCTCAAGAGTCGTGTGAGCACAAGGCAATTATTTTACTCAGTCAGTACGTGCATTCTTAGTCTCATCAGAATGTAGAGAAAAGGAAGAGACGGGCGTGTTCAATAAAAGGTGTTATTTATTGATCAGTCTCTTTTCTCGTACAAGAGAAATGGATCGATATTATTGCAATACTTATAGTTAAGTAAAGTGCATACATTAAAAGCAATAGTATAAAATAATACTGTAAAAACATTGATATGGTTTCTGAGCCATATGATGTTTTAAAATGATTAAAATATATTTACATACACATATACATTTGATTAAACGTGCTCAACTGGTGTTTCTAAATACGCCTACCCCGTGTACCTGACCTAAGTCTAATACGTGGGCGGGAATAGAAAGTTACAGTTTAAGTTAAGTTTGTTTTTGCCAAGTGAATAACTAAAGAATTCTCTAGGAGGGGTTATTCAGTTCTGTACCTGGAATTTAGGATGAATGAGGAATGGTATCTCTTTCTCTGCTCTCGATATTCCAGGCTGCCTGCGAGGGCTGCCCAGAAACGCCGGTGCTGGGTCTCTCGGCTTGAGATAGCAGCGCGTCTCTCAGCGCGTCAGGAAGGCGGGGCTGCTGCCTGCGGGGTCTGCTTCTGCTCTCGGCTTCGGCAAGTGTGGCTGCTCCGTCTTGTCACCACGCGTGTGTTTGCATAGGGCAAGGTCGGCAATATTTATACCTTAAAGGTGCCGGGATTGACGTAAGGATGGACATAGGTACGTCAATAAAGATGTCATACGACTTGCTCGTTAGCACATTCTTTACTAAAGTTCTCTGTGAAATCAAAACAATGGCCGCACGGATTATCCAGGTTGTCATAGGTTTGATTTGTTATGAGAACGTCGTATGCCTTATCAGGGGCTGGAGGAATGTCGCTTGTCTAATTAGATCTCAAGCGTTATGACCTAATCAGATAACACGTTCCTGTGCCGTAGTGTGACTGCGTCAGATAACGGTATCTGCATCATGGGGGATTTCTTGCCTCATGGGCTGACTGTTAGTTAACTAGCTAGGTAGTTTAACCAGAATAGGGTCAGGAATAGGGGGATCAATTCAGAACCTATAGAAATACACGACAGCACTGTGATTGTCTGTGTCAGTGTGTGAGTGGGTGTGTGATTGGCTGTATTGGTGAATAAGTGGGTGTGTGAGTAGCTATATGGGTGAGTGAATGACTGTGTGAGTGGCTGTATTGCTGAGTAAGTGGGTTTTTGAGTGGCTGTATGGGGATGTGTGGTTGTGTGAGTGGTTCTATGGGTGGGTAAGTGCGTATATGTTAGGCAGTATGGGTGACTGAGTGGCTGTATGAAAGGCTCTATTGTAACTGGGTGTGAAAGTGGATATATGGGTAAGTGAGTGGCTGTTTGAGTGGGTGTATGGGTAATTGAATGGGTGTATGAGTGACTGTTTTGCACAGTAATTATCTGTATGAGTGGCTGTATAGGTGTGTGAGTGGTTGTATTGATGTGTGAATACATTTTTTGGAGCAGGGTCATCCTCTTGACATGGCTGCAATGTGAGAGCAATGGCATCACGAATCCCATGTGACACAGAATCAAGTGGTGTTTATTGACTGAAGACTTTTCTATCATTAATAGAGGAAGTACACACCCCTTTCCCCCATCTTTTTTGTGTGTCTCTAGGAGGTTGACATCTGAATATTATCTCTGGCAAATCTGGTAATTTTTGTTGTTTTGTTGTTATTTGGAGTGAAAAAATTAAAAAAGTAAAGAAAATGGAGTGCATCTGTTGGTGCTCAGAGTCCAGAAGATCATGGGAATTCATCCCAGGGTGAAGAACCACCAAAGGCCAAGAAGGAAACCATTCATTGGAACATTTTTATGATTCCAGCTTGGGAGAAGAAAGTGAATGCCAAAACGGTGACATGCTGTCTTTGCAACAAAATCCTCTCTAGAGGATCAAACAAAAAGTAATCTTGTGGCACTCCATCAATGATGAAACATCTGCACACAATGCGCTCATCACAACTTCTGAGAGAAGAGAGCTGAGGGAAAGGAGGGACCAAACATCTAGTACAGAAGGTGTGCAACCAAGAACCTCACCTGGCCCAGTGCTGGAGACAGAACCACCTCTCAGTGTCCAGGAATTTTCTGTACTTGGAAAATATTTCCTGAAATGTAAGGCTATTTTGACCGTCGGGGAGCCATCTATCTCTGCTATTGTTCAGATCATTAACACTCATAAGTGTTAGTCTTTTCCCACCAGTTGCTGGTGCAAGTTCTCTGGTTTTCATTGGCAAGCATTGTTCATTAACACAGTTAGGATCAGCGTGGATCTGAGGAAGACAGAGGCTACTGATCCCTCAAAAAGAACAACCCTTATCACACAAAGTCCTTCTGGCTACACGTGAAGAAGAGGAAAAAGGAAGATAGACGTAGTGTAATGTGTAAGGAAAAAATAGAAGCAGAAATTTCCTTCAGGACAGGAACCCTCACTCACCACTAGGTGACATGCTTCATCATAAGGGTTTCCTCCTCACACCGTGGTGTGGGCTACCACTCCTTCAGGGGAGGAGCTGGGGTATTTTCTCAAAGATGAGCATAAGAAAGTATAGGTGAGTGAGGGGCAGAGTGCAAAGAAAGTTGGTGAGTGATATTTAAAAATGTCTCTCTGGATCCACTGAATTTTTATTAGGCAGTCGCAGGAACAAGATAAAAAAAAGAGGGCTAGGGATTAAACCAATATATCCCTAGTTCAAGGTCAACAGGTTTCTGCCCAACTCATTTCAATGGTGAACAGAAACAAGGAGATGTCTCCTTGGTTCTGTGCACCATTGAAACGAGTTGGCCAGAACAAGACGGTGCAAGAGCATGGAGAGTGAGTTTGACATATAGCACTATAGGAAACAAACCCCTTTGAAGTGAATAGGGTTGTTAAACAACTGACCGCCCAGTTCCTGTGGTGGCCAGTATATTTATTTTCTTTATCACATATGCAGAGTGACTATTTAAGGTCCTGCCAAATTCCTCTGGATCTGCATAGGGGACCACTAAATGGCATTAAGAGGGTGTGTGAGAGCTATATGGTTGAGTGTGCATGTGTAAGTAGCTGTATCATTAAGTGGATGTGTGAGTGCCTGTTTGGGTGGGTGAGTGCATGTGTGAGTGACTGTGTAGGTGAGTGAGTTGATACATGAGTCACTGTATCAGTGTATCAGTAAGTAAATGGAGCATGACTGGTGTATGTGTGAGTGAGTGGGTTTGTGAGTAGTTGAATTACTGAGTGAGTGGCTGTGCCAGTGGCTGTATGAGTGTGCATGTAATTAGCCCTATGGGTGAGTGAGGGGCTGTATGGGTAACTTAGCGAGTGTGTGAATGGCTGCATGGGTGAGTGAGCAGCTGTGAAAGGGACTGTACGGAAGTGTGAGTGGGTGTCTGAGTGGCTGCATGAGTAAGTAAAAGGGTGTGTGAGTGGTTGTATGGGTCTGTGAATGGCTACATGAGTGGTTTTGAGGGAGTGGAAGTGGACAGTACTCAGAGGACTATGTTGAATTGCTGCTTTTGTGAGTGATGTGGAGGTGGCTTAAACAGAGCGTGATTTTTACTGAGAGAACTTCTGCATTAAGCCAGTCGAATGGTGGAATTATGGTACAATACTGGCTCTTTGAGTTATCACCCATTGAGAGTTTTACATTTATTTGATGGCAAAATGTCATAGTGCATACATCAAAGAAGCAGGTAAGATGATATACTGAACATTGACACATTTCACCCAAGATGGTGACCAAAATATGGTATTTTACTCTCTGCTTCCTTGTCACCTGCCAATAGCAGCATCCTTTGGATATGTTAACTGTATAATTCAACCATGTAAGTTTAATTTATTTTGCAGCAATTGATAAAGGCATTGGACCTAAAAAGTGCCTTGCTAAAATAAATAATGGATTTGGAATTGAGAAATGTGTTTCAGTATTATTTCCCTGCCCCAGTGAGATTAGTTTGTGCATAGCTATCTATATATATATATATATATATATATATATATATATATTACCTACTGGCGGTCGCCAGTAGGTATATATAGTTAGGATTTTTTCTCTATGGGTTTTTTGAAATATCTATGTCTAATAACTTTGGCGTTTGTGGACGGAATTGGCTGAAATTTTCAGGAAAATGGCACATTTTGTTTCTGAGCAGCCCCTGAAAATTGGGGGGGGGTTCGTCCAGGGGGGGTCGAGAAAAAAGGGGGGTCCCTAAACGTGTTTTTAACATTGAGTTTTCCATAGGGCGGTTGGCCTCACTTTTAGCCCGAACGGCTGAATGGATTTGCACGAAACTTGGCAAAATTGTAGGGACTGGTAGCCCGATGTGCCTTTTGTAGGTCTCAATATATGTGCTCCAGTGGATTTTGAGAAATTAACGTTTAAAAAAAGATATATATCTGTAACAGCGGACCGGGCAGCGCTCCAGTTCGCGTACTTTTCGCGCAACGGAGCTTTGTGAAGCGAAGCTGATTGGTTCTCCGGCGTCTGTCAACATTCCAAACAGTCCGTAGCGGCCGCCATCTTGTCTCTCGGTAGGATCGAGAGACAAGAGGAGGCGAAAGGGAAGGGGCAAATGACGATAAGGGGGCATAGTAGATCCTCCCTGACCTCTTAGGTTTGATGTACCATTTTGCCAAGTTTGGTGTAATTCCGTTCAGCCATTCAGGCTGTAGACGTATCTAAATGTCAATAATCGAACGGCTGAATGGATTTGCACGAAACTTGGCAAAATATTAGGGACTGGTAGCCCGATGTGCCTTTGCTAGGTCTCAATATATGTGCTCCAGTGGATTTTGAGAAATTAACGTTCAAAAAAAGATATATATCTGTAACAGCGCTCCGCTTCGCGTAGTTTTCGCGTTACGGAGCTTTGCGAAGCTGATTGGTTCTCCGGCGTCTGTCAACATTCCAAACAGTCCGTAGCGGCCGCCATCTTGTCTCTCGGTAGGATCGAGAGACAAGAGGAGGCCAAAGCGAAGGGTGAAATGCCCATAAGGGGGCACAGTAGATCCTTCCTGACCTCTTAGGTTTGATGTACCATTTTGCCAAGTTTATTGTAATTCCGTTCAGCCATTCAGGCTGTAGACGTATGTAAATGTCCTATGGAAAATTGCATGGGGAAAACACATTTGAAAGTGTTGAAATTTAGAACCAATTAAAATGTTACTTTGGTTTTGTATTTGTGTGTGATGAAAGTTAATTGGTTATGTATATATGTCAAATGAGAGGAAACCACAGCCATTTTGTGATACTACTGTCTGAGGTACATTTGTGAGGAATTTTTGGTGGTGAATTTCTGGTGTTTGATTTACACAGTACTAACACTTCTCCTACTTTTAAAAAGGTGAGTTGTTAATTTGTAAGGGGAACTATGTTGTACACTTGAAGATAATTTGAAAAAAATTTTCTGTTATTTATTTGCAGTCCTTCTGTTATACTAAATACTTGATAAAGTTAGTTTTATATTATGTATTACTAAAAACGATAAATGAAAGTGATTATTTTCTTCTGCAATTTACAGCAAGCAATTTCAAAATAAAATGGCTCACAATGAAGAGACCGTGGCAATTTCTTTTGAATTGTCCACTACATTGATTGAAATTGAGAGCACCAATAATGAAATATTGTCACAAGGAGGAGATGACTTGTATGATTCCATTAGATTGATTGAAATGGACAGCACCAATAATGAAATATTGTCACAAGGAGGAGATGACTTGAATGATTCCACTACATTGATTGAAATTGAGAGCACCAATAATGAAATATTGTCACAAGGAGGAGATGACTTGTATGATTCCATTAGATTGATTGAAATGGACAGCACCAATAATGAAATATTGTGACAAGGAGGAGATGACTTGAATGATTCCACTACATTGATTGAAATTGAGAGCACCAATAATGAAATATTGTCACGAGGAGATGACTTGAATGATTCCACTACATTGATTGAAATTGACAGCACCAATAATGAAATATTGTCACAAGGAGGAGATGACTTGAATGATTCCACTACATTGATTGAAATTGACAGCACCAATAATGAAATATTGTCACAAGGAGGAGATGACTTGAATGATTTTTTTGATCAATCTGTTGATGGCGAATTTATCGAATGTTTGGAGACCATAGAGTTACAAGAATCATCATTGCAGACTTTTCATGAGGAAATTGCTGATGAGGACATGTTACTAGTTCTTTCAAATTTAGAAAATTCTGAAGAATAAATTTATATTTAGAAATCAAAAATTGTTTGAGACATTATTCATTTTTATTTTTAATTTATGAGGTTGTAGCGAAGTGATTGTAGTATAAAATGAGACTTATAGTATAGAGTGCAACATTTTTATGTTACATGGTAAGTTTACTCATATTTACTTCCCTTCTGCCACTATATTATCTCCAATGTGTATTTGACATCTCTTCTTCATCTCCGGCCTCCTTTCTCTCACTGTGTGTCTCCGATGCATCTTATCGCTGCTATTTTGTGTAATTACAGAAGAGAGTAAAATAAAATAGTTCGGAACGTGAAAAGGGGGCAAAGTAGAGTACCCCTCACCCCCTAGGCCTTTTCAGGCGGTCCCAAAAGGATCAGTTTCTGCTTTCCTGAGAGATTATGGTATGAGTTCCATATACCACAATAATTTGCATTACAACATGCAAGATATCTATCTCCTATTACCAACTTTTGGAGATATTCGCGCTAGGCGCGAATATCTCCAAAAAGTAACACCTGCCCTGAGCAGTTCTTAGCCATGTTATCCAATGGGAGGTGGATAACATGGCTAAGAGCATTAGCTCGGTAATGCATGAATATCGCTGACTTTTTAGCGATATTCATGCATTGCGGCCGTTTATTATCGCATTTGCGATAAACCTTGATAATAGCAAGGTTTATCTTCGATAATTTCTGACGATGCTTAGCGGTAAAAAATTCGTTCGTAAGCATCGTTAGCGATAAATATCGCTTAACTTTGGTAATATGCACCAACGTCTGTTAACGTTCGATTCGAAGGAAATGAGGAAGTGTTGAAAAACATTGTTTGCGCCATCTTGCCTTTTTTGAAATGCCACACTTTTGTCGTGCACGGCAGCCATTTTAGATGCCTTGACCAGACCCACTCTCTGCACGCTGTCGATTCGTAGCATGGCTCCCCACCCTCGCAAGCATCTTCCCCAGGCACTGGTCACCCCCGCTCTCTGTCTTATGCATGGGCAATAAACCTCCCCCCAACTGCGCTGCTCTTCCCTGAGAATCACACTCTGTGCCCGCCCGACACCTCCCTTTCGCCCTATTCACTACCGCACCCTCTGACACTCCTCTTCCTCTGTGTCCGATTGTCCAGGCTATCAGCTAGCCCTGCAGATGTAGTTTATGGCTCCAGCTGTAAAGAATCACCCCTCTTCAAAGGAGTTATAGTAGATCAAGGCCCACACCCGATGAGATCCGTCACACCACACGTGTTCCTACTATCTGAAAACCATCCTGTATTGTGATTGGGGAGGGGACCGAGCCTGAAGCGGAAGATTCCAGGAATGACTCTTTGTACATCAAAGTTTTTACAATTATGTGTCACATTAAAAATATATAGCACTCCAACAAAGTAGTAGGAATATAAAACTTTAATAACATATAAATATATACAACAAAACAAAAACAGTAAAAACATTTAAACAACGAAGAGACCGTGGCAATTTCTTTTGAATTCCTGATGAGGACATGTTACTAGTTCTTTCAAATTATGAAAATTCAGAAGATGTTGCCTGGGGGTGGGTCGTCAGTAGCAGTCTGTTGTGCGAATAGTTCCAAGGCAGCAGAACGCGCTGAAATCTAGATGGCACGAAAGTGATGTCTAGTAAGTTGCCGCCCAGCAAATAACGGCGTGGGGCGCCGCGGGGGTGAGTGAGTCCAGTAGGCACCACAGCTATTCTTACCGGCATTGCAGAATTACTGCTGGGGACAATGCCTGTGCTGTAGCAGGGTCACAGCAGAAACAAAAAGGATTCTGTTGAAGATGTTGTTGGTTTTCAATTTGAAAACAGTTCTGGTGTCAACTGCTATGCTAATGTAGTGGTTAATGTTTTGTTTTCTCTAGAAAATGTAAAAGAGGGGGAGGCATTCCAAAGTTCCGTTAAAAGGGCAAAGGAAAGGATCGGTGGTTTGAACTATCAGTCAAAAAGGGGAGGGGGTGCAACAATTTTTCCTACCGGGTCACACTGTGCTTTCACCGGAACTGAGGTCTGCAGGATTCTAGTAATTCAAAGTGAGGCTGGCGCCAGCATGGGAGCGCCGACGTCCCGCGGATACAGTTTGGTCACTCCACGGGCGATCATGGCAGTCATTCCCCATCGGGGGTCGGAGACTCCCGCGGCTCCTCTAGAATCTTCAAGGTCGTGGAGCACTACGGTGGTGGAGTCAACCAGTGACCGGGCCATTTCTTTATGCTGGGCCCGCTCTTGCCAGGTCGACCGCCATTTTGAGAGTTCGGTAGCTACTGGCGATCGCGGGGTCAAATGAGCGGACGGGCTCCACCCTGCCGGGCGAGACGTTGCAGCATCGCCACAGTGGAAGAACCCTTTTCCGGGCGCTTGGAGCGCTGAGGGTGCAGGTGGGAAGCCTCCACTGGGGAGGCGGGAGAGGCCTGTTCGCATCGTCTCTCCCTCCCAGTGCACCCCACGGCGTCTCGCTTGAGATTTGTTATGGCCGGACCAGGCGATGAGGACGGGGGGGGGGGGTCGGAGGCATGTGCAAGACATCCCCCCCCAGTTTTGTCGCAGCCATTATTCAAGAAAGAAGAAGTGTCCCGTCCGTCTTCGGGCCGGGCTTCCGGTGGATGTCGGCCGGACGCCCCTGGCTCTGGCCCCATGAACGGGTTCCTTGGTTTATCGGCTGCAGCCGGATCCCGTCGGCCTCGGCCCCCCGACCGTTGGTGGCCGGAACGGAAGAGCATGTGGCGGGACTACCTGAAACTGTCAAGGGCCACCGCGGCCGGACTGGGAGAGAGAGGGGAGGGTCGAGGAGATATTCCCCCCCCTGCAACTCTTCAGCGTTGTAAAGGCAATCCCCTGGCCGGGTCCCGCTGGCCTCGGCCTCTCCTCCGGCTACACCCTACGTTAGGATCTCCTGGCCGAGGCGTGGCAGCAGGACCCGCCTTATATGGGCTGCTCCCGGCTGGGCGTAGCCGCAACCCTGCCCCACCTTGGAAGTTTCCAGAGTGGGGGCGGATGTTCTACTGACTTGCATTTTCCCTAGTCTATCGATTTTTTTGGCGTGGCAGGCGGTGGGACAGCGAGGGGTGATTTGGTTTCTCTTACTGTTTTTCTGGTCTCTCACCACTGGCATATTTTAACGTTTTCTTGTTTCTAGGACATTAATAGGTTTTATCATTACGTTATGTTATCGTTTCTTTGTTCGTTGTTTAATAAAAGTTCATGTTCATCAGTGGCCTACTGATTTTCGTTTTCCTATTCTTTTCTTTCCAGGTTGTTTCATGCTAAAGTTTCTGTTAACAGGATACAGTGATCACTTCGTTATTATTGCATATGTCCTTTTCACTAGGGGTGCTCTCTGGTCGGGCCAGATGACGTATCTCTAGTAAATGGTCCGGGTGAAACAGGTGCATCAATCAGTGGGGAGTAGATAGGCATGACAGATTACAACGGGGGAGAAAGGTCCGCATTACGTACCCTTTCACTATTTGCAAAGATTTTCCTACGTATATTTGCAAACAGGGAATACCTCCAAAAAGAACCAATTCCCAAACAGTCAATGTTTGGGGAAACAATCAATCAATGAGGAACGAAATAGGCACGACGTGTTAAAGGTTTGCGTTACCTACCCTTCACTATCTGCAAAGGGAGAGAGAATATTCCTATTCTTCCTCGTTTGCAGGCAGAGAAGATTCTTAAGAGAACCAACTTCGAACAATTCAATGCTCGATTCAAACAATCAACAAGGGGTACTGTGAACACAAATGAACGCCGCTTATGTACATACACATTGGTATTATCAACAGGTTGTTCCTAATGTTTCTATTTTAGGGAGGTCAAAAAGAGATCCCATTAGTGGCCTACTGATTTTGCTCGATTCCTTTTGTTTTTTTACACGATTTTTCGCTATCTGCAAAGACTAAACAGAGTATTGCGACTCTGTGCTTGTTTGTAAATAGAGAATGAACCAAAGAGAACAATCAATCAAATGGAGAGAGAAGCAGGCACGACGGATTACAACGGGGGCAAAGGCCTGCGTTAACTACCCTTCACTATCTGCAAAGAGAGAGTACTCCTAATAGAAATGAGGGGTGGGGGGCAGCATTCAAAGCAGATCAGTGTGCATAAACACGAAAATGTTTTTACTTACCACGTACTTGACATTCGACAGCTTATGATATTTGCTATTAAAAAACCATTGAAATTCACTGAAAAAACCATAGGTTATAGACCATATATAGTTAGGAATTAGCATTTAAAAAACCTTATTTTACTCACACAAAACCATTGAAATTCCATATATAGTTAGTTGCACTAACTATATATCGCGCACCCGCAATCCACTGCTGATCATGTCACATATTACATCATTCATGACATGGTCAGTGACATCACTGATGACATCACTGATGACATCTCAAATGACATCACTGATGACATCCCTGATGACATCTCATTTGACATCATTCTTGTGCTAATACGATAAACCTCTTCAGACTCTAATATAACCTTAGATACACTCAGTGTATACAGACACTCACACACTGCCACTCATCCATGGAGTTACTCACACACCCAGTCAGTCATGCAAAGAAACAATCTCACCTCCATTTCTTCAACTATACAGTTAAACACACCTTACTTATTGAAACATATACTAACACATATTTACTCTCTTATACAATCCCTGATACAAGTTCACAATGATCGATACAACCACTCACTCATTCAGTGGCTCTCATGCACAGTTATTTATATATGCCAACTCTCACATGTACTGTGTTTTACATATGTACTTACTATGACATGTAGCATTGAGATATCCATTCACTCATCAATACACTCATGCACACAGTCAACTGCCCATGTAGCTGTTTCCACATGCACTCTTGAACTCATACACCTAGTGAATAAACTGCTCACACATCTATGCATAGAGTCACACACCTTCCAGCCACCCCCACACAAACTCAATCTCCCATAGAAATACTTGGGCAACCAATTAATAACACATATAGCCTCTCGTATAGCTAATGATCAACACATGCAGCAGTTTACAGAACAACAGACATAATGATGCACAAATTAAGACAGTTTAGTCACTAACCCATGCATTCAGTGAGACACATTTAATCACTCACTCATACAGTCAGTCACGCACCTACTAAATCCTTCATCCAGACACTTATACATCCACTCATTCTTCAATATGTAAGACATATTTTAACTTTACAGAAACATACAGTCACTGGATGTTGTCATCAGTGATGTCATTTGAGATATCATCAGTGATGTCATCAGTGATGTCATTTGAGATGTCATCAGTGATGTCATCAGTGATGTCACTGACCATGTCATGAATGATGTAATATGTGACATGATCAGCAGTGGATTGCGTGTGCGCGATATATAGTTAGTGCAACTAACTATATATGGAATTTCAATGGTTTTGTGTGAATAAAATAAGGTTTTTTAAATGCTAATTCCTAACTATATATGGTCTATAACCTATGGTTTTTTCAGTGAATATATATATATCTATATGTAAATCTATATATCTATCTATCTATCTATCTATCTTTCTATCTATCGATATCTATCTTTCTTTCTATATATCTATTATGAATGCAAAGCGAGATGAAATATTTGGTAAATTACTGGCATGGAAAAACAAGGGTTTAATTAACCAGGAAGAACTTACATTTCTTAAAAATAGACTTGTTTTTACAAGAACACGTTAGGGCTTTAACGTCATATGTACAGGACACTACAGACTTTTTAAGACAACTGCATGATTTCAAATGGGAGGATGAGTATGTTCTTGTGTCCATGGATGTATCTAACCTGTACACTTCAATCCACCATAGGGATGGACTGAGAGCAATTGAATACTTCCTGGGAACAAGGCCCATAGAATATCATGCACATAACAAATTATTGATTGACCGTACCAATTTCTGCCTAAACAATATCTTCTTCATGTTCCAACAGCAGATATACCACCAGGAGTGAGGCGTAGCCATGGGTGTGAGCTTTTCGCCTAGCTACGCCTGTCTCCATATGGGGTGGTGGGAGTAGAAGGTATTGAAAACAAACATAGAAAATGTTGGACAGATAATGTGGTAAAGTGGGTCCGTTTTATCGATGACCTGTTCATAATATGGCATGGCAGTAGAACATGTGCTGAAAATGTCATCAATGAACTAAACAATAATGACATGAATCAAAACAGCACAATGGTTCAGCACCCCACACAGTGTACAGTTGACAATGACAGTCAATACAATAATCCGGAAGAAAACAATTCAGTAGGACTAAAAGTTCTTTTCTTGCTTTTATTGATAGTCTTCAAGTAAAAAAACGTAGCCAACGCGTTTCGTCCGTAGGACTTCTTCAGGGCGAAAGCTATTCATACGTTTTTCTCAAAGGTTTTCTCTCAGAACTGTTTATGTTATACGTTTTATGTGAATGGCATTAAAGGCTTTTTTATGTGTTGCTGTAGTCAAATCCTTATTTTTCAAAATCTTATTTGGCCTTATCATGATCAAAGAGCCATCAAAAGACGTTTTTATTCCCTGTCCACAACCCATCTGTTTTCGATCACGAGCAGCGGGTGCCTTCTCCCTCGGTACCAGTCTCGAGTTTTGTGGAACCACAAAACTCGAGACTGCTCGTGATCGAAAACAGATGGGTTGTGGACAGTGAATAAAAACGTCTTTTGATGGCCCTTTGATCATGATGCACAGAAGGATTTGACTGTTATCCTTCATATTAAGGCCATTCATGCCTTACACATCTGATGTCCTGAAAATAAGATTTTGAAAAATAAGGATTTGACTACAGCAACACATAATAAGGCCTTTAATGCCATTCACAGAAAAGTATAATATAAACAGTTCTGAGAGAAAACCTTTGAAAAAAACGTATGAATAGCTTTCGCCCTGAAGAAGTCCTACGGACGAAACGCGTTGGCTATGTTTTTTTACTGACTATCAATAAAAGCAAGAAAAGAACTTTTAGTCCTACTGAATTGTTTTCTTCCGGATTATTGTATTGACTGTCATTGTCAACTGTACACTGTGTGGGGTGCTGAACCATTGTGCTGTTTTGAATCATGTTGGGAGTCTAGGGGTATATGACTTCAGGTTCTTAGCGAAACCGGTCCCAGGATGCTTGTTTCCGGTCCAGGGGAGACATGGCTTGGCAGTTCGGGCTGGACTGTTCCCATGAGGCACAGGGTCAGACTGATTTGCATATAGCCATGTCTGAACTGGGGTGGCTGAGTGAACTAAAGAATGGTGATGGATTAAACCCAGATCAGTTGACTGGGGGTGAGTGTTTGATTTGTTCAAACGCTCCGTCCATCATCCCCTTTTGTATCGCTTTGTTCGCCCTAAGTGTGGCAGGGTATGCTCAGACGTGAGTCCCTTGTTCACTTGGCCACTGGATTCAAGATAGCCTGGCTGATGAGGATTATGAATCCGAAATCGGTCCCAGAATGCTTGTTTCCGGTCCAGGGAAGACATGGCTTGGCAGTTCGGGCTGGACTGTTCCCATGAGGCACAGGGTCAGACTGATTTGCATATAGCCATGTCTGAACTGGGGTGGCTGAGTGAACTAAAGGATGGTGATGGCCTAAACCCAGATCAGTTGACTGGGGGTGAGTGTTTAATTTGTTCAAACGCTCCGTCCATCATCCCCTTTTGTATCGCTTTGTTCGCCCTAAGTGTGGCAGGGTATGCTCAGACGTGAGTCCCTTGTTCACTTGGCCACTGGATTCAAGATAGCCTGGCTGATGAGGATTATGAATCCGAAACCGGTCCCAGGATGCTTGTTTCCGGTCCAGGGAAGACATGGCTTGGCAGTTCGGGCTGGACTGTTCCCATGAGGCACAGGGTCAGCCTGATTTGCATATAGCCATGTCTGAACTGGGGTGGCTGAGTGAACTAAAGAATGGTGATGGATTAAACCCAGATCAGTTGACTGGGGGCGAGTGTTTGATTTGTTCAAACGCTCCGTCCATCATCCCCTTTTGTATCACTTTGTTCGCCCTAAGTGTGGCAGGTGTGCTCAGACGTGAGTCCCTTGTTCACTTGGCCACTAGATTCAAGATAGCCTGGCTGATGAGGATTATGAATCCGAAACCGGTCCCAGGATGCTTGTTTCCGGTCCAGGGAAGACATGGCTTGGCAGTTCGGGCTGGACTGTTCCCATGAGGCACAGGGTCAGACTGATTTGCATATAGCCATGTCTGAACTGGGGTGGCTGAGTGAACTAAAGAATGGTGATGGATTAAACCCAGATCAGTTGACTGGGGGTGAGTGTTTGATTTGTTCAAACGCTCCGTCCATCATCCCCTTTTGTATCGCTTTGTTCGCCCTAAGTGTGGCAGGGTATGCTCAGACGTGAGTCCCTTGTTCACTTGGCCACTGGATTCAAGATAGCCTGGCTGATGAGGATTATGAATCCGAAACCGGTCCCAGGATGCTTGTTTCCGGTCCAGGGAAGACATGGCTTGGCAGTTCGGGCTGAACTGTGTTTCAGTATTATTTCCCTGCCCCAGTGAGATTAGTTTGTGCATAGCTATCTATATATATATATATATATATATATATATATATATATATATATATATATATATATATATTCACTGAAAAAACCATAGGTTATAGACCATATATAGTTAGGAATTAGCATTTAGAAAACCTTATTTTACTCACACAAAACCATTGAAATTCCATATATAGTTAGTTGCACTAACTATATATCGCGCACCCGCAATCCACTGCTGATGATGTCACATATTACATCATTCATGACATGGTCAGTGACATCACTGATGACATCACTGATGACATCTCAAATGACATCACTGATGACATCACTGATGACATCTCATTTGACATTACTGATCACATCACTGATGACATCATTCATGTGATGATACAATGAACCTCTTCAGACTCTAATATAACCTTAGATACACTCAGTGTAAACAGACACTCACAGACTGTCACTCATCCATGGAGTTACTCACACACCTAGTCAGTCTTGCAAAGAATCAATCACACCTCGATTTCCTCAACTATATAGTTATACACACCTTACTTATTGGAACATATAATAACACATATTTACTCTGTTATACAATCCCTGATACAAGTTCACAATAATCCATACAGCCACTCACACATTCACTGGCTCTTATGCACAGTTATTTATATATGTCAACTATCACATGTACTGTGTTTTACATATGTACTTACTTTGACATGTAGCACTGAGATATCCATTCACTCACCAATACACTCATGCACACAGTCAACCGCCCATACAGATGTTTCCACATGCACTTTTGAACCCATACATCTAGTGAATCAACTGCTCACACATCTATGCACAGAGTCATACACCTCCCAGACACCCACACACACACTCAGTCTCCCATACAAATACTTGGGCAACTAATCAATAACCCATATAGTTAGTCATATAGCTAATGATCAACACATGCATCAGATTACAAAACAACAGACACAATGATGCACAATTTAAAACAGTTTAGTCACTAACCCATGCACTCAGTGAGACACATTTAATCACTCACTTATACAGTCAGTCATGCACCTACTAAATCCTTCATCCAGACACTTATACATCCACTCATTCTTCAATATGTAAGACATATTTTAACTTTACAGAAGCATACAGTCACTGGATGTTGTCATCAGTGATGTCATCAGTGATGTCATTTGAGATGTCATCAGTGATGTCATCAGTGATGTCACTGACCATGTCATGAATGATGTAATATGTGACATCATCAGCAGTGGATTGCGGGTGCGCGATATATAGTTAGTGCAACTAACTATATATGGAATTTCAATGGTTTTGTGTGAGTAAAATAAGGTTTTCTAAATGCTAATTCCTAACTATATATGGTCTATAACCTATGGTTTTTTCAGTGAATTTTCAAGGTTTTGTAAATGCTAATTCCTAACTATATATGGTCTATAACCTATGGTTTTTTCTGTGAATTTCATTGGTTTTTTAACAGCTAATATCTGTAGCTGTAAAATGTATTCTTCTTTAAATCCAAAAATATATTTTATATGTTTATGAATAATTTTTTTTTAAAATATTTTTTTTTCTTCGTTCCCGCTTCGCGAATCGGGAAGCTTCCCGTTAGCTGACCTTGATGCCGCGAAATAGACCGCGAGCCGGTAAACGTTTCTTTACCGCAAGTGCCGCGTTAGAAAACAACATCGTGACGCCTCCCGTCCGCATGACGTTCCACGTTGTCGCGTGATACGTCATATGACGTGCTACGTTAGCGAACTGGTACGCGAAGCGAGTGCCAAAGCGCAGGTTTCTGGAAGCAAACCGGGAGGCCCTGCAAAGCGCTTAACGTAAACACAGCAAGTCATGTGACTTGGTAATAACACTTTTCATTGGTTCATTTCACTTTTGGTTTCCTAATGATGTAAGACTAGGTCATATAATCTAAAATGAACACTTTTGATTGGTTGAGAACTCTTGTTTTTCCCAAATGATGAAAATCCCTCCTTCTTTCCTCACTCTGACTTTCATCATTGTGAGAGAAAGACCCTTTGTGATCACTGAGCAATGGCTTCTTTAGTAGCTTCAGCTGGTGCTTCCCCACCACCTCCACCACATCCAAGGAAGAGTGGACCACCTGCTCAAGTTGTAATTCAACAAGAAGAAGAAGAAGAGGAACAGGAGGACGAGCACGAAGAGAGGCAGTTTTTGCCTGAGCAGCCCAAGACGTCTCACCGGAAAGAAAACTTCATTTGGCAATTTTTTAAAATTCCCAAAGGTCAGAAAAAAGTAAATGCAAGATACGTAACTTGCCTTATATGTCAAGATAGACTGTCCAGAGGGACCGACAAAAAATACAGTTTCGGAAACTACACAATGCATCGCCATATGACTAGGTGGCATCCTAACAACTACAGTGCTGCACAGTTTCGGAACGACCTAGATAATCTCCCTATTATGGCCAGAAGATCTGTTGTACCGGAAGTAACGGGACCAGAGGGCAGGGAGATGGTGCCAAATATACAAATGAGATTTGGTGAAGTAAAACACACCTGCGTATTTTGCGATGGATTCATTTCCTACGGAGAAAGAAGCATCACTCTGATCAACAGAGCTATTGACTATCATATGCAAGTTTGTCCGAAACGCCCAAAATAATAAATACTTCTTTTTTTTGTTTTGTTGCTCCTGTTGAGCCCTTTACAATGAATCGTTTTCATTGCCCCCTCCAAGAAAACCCCCAAAAAATATAAAACTGTTCCGAAAAATTCAAAAACATTAAAAAAATGTTCAGAAAAATAAAAAAAAAAGTTCTTTTCAGAACTACCTCCCCGTTATTAAAAAATTGGTACAATATTTGGAACTGTGCCAACCTCTATTTCTCTTAGTTCGCTTCCTAGTTCGCTCGCTGGTACGCGAACTGGAAGCGAACCAAAAACAGTAAGTATAAGGGAAGGAAACACACACTTATGTTAAAAGAAAGACAGCTATAGGGGAGTAAACTAGAGATACTATTACCCATAATCCACTACTGATGATGTCACATATTACATCATTCATGACATGCTCAGTGACATCATCAGCAGAGGATTGCGGGTTTTTTGGCAACATGCCTTATCCACGGTTTAATAACGCTGCCTTTTGCTTTATATAAGTTTTCAAATTGTATGAAATATATACCAATAGGTCTTTATGAACCTTTAGGTAGTGCTTTTGTTCATGAGGTCTGGTCGCTTCCATACACATACAGATGTTTCAAAGATGATCAAGAAGTTTATCTGAATGGAGAGGAATGCACTGAGACGCCAGATCATTCACTAATGTGTAGGCACATACAGTTACACGATTCATGCAACAAACACCGACCAAATATGGCTTGCGTGTTGCAAGGCACGCCAGTTCCTGCTATCATCCCCACGTTCAAGTTGTTGGAAAATGGTAGTTATTTGATGCTCAATAATGAAGATTGTTCTGAGTTAATTAAAAGTATTCCTTTTATCGTAACAGTAAGTGAACGGGTTATTTGCTGCAGAAATGTTCTATTTCCTCCCACACATGAACATAGGGAGTTTTCAATCTGGCCACAAATACCAACCTTGGGACACGTTTCAACGGCATGACAAGAATAAGAGCTCTTTTGTCTCAGAGAGAGGTGGCCTTGAGTTCGGCCCGTGAAACTTTCGTACTTCACATAGCGAACACCCGTACACAGGTTTGCCTTTCAATTTCAGCAACATGTTTCCGACTATCTTTAACGCATCCTCCACAAAATCCCTGGCACACTTTTTTAAAGTTGTTACCAGTGGTCTCGTGACTTCATTTGAGAAAATCTTTGGAGTCATCCCTGCTCCCTTTCATTGTATTTTCTGCACTCTGGTTCGTGGATTGGCATTTTTACTTGCATTACCAGCGGACGCTCTTGTGCTTTTTTACATTTTTAAATATGGATGTCCCTCCTATGCAACCTCCGACCCTGCAGCTGCTGACACTGTTCCGCAATCGCATGCTAGAATATTATGGCACAATGCCGTTGGCGATATTAAGCACGGCATATGGATTATCTTTTCGGTTCTCCTACTTCACCTGTGTCCAGCCTGTATTTCACTGCCTGACCTGTGATTTCGATTGGGCCATTGATTTGTGTCTCTGCGGACCGGTTTCTCCTGACGTCGACTTTAATCAGCTGATGACTCCTATCATTACTCACGAGTTGATTTGTCCTGGCGAAAGGATTATGGCTGTGGCATTGATGCATGGACTACTTGGTCCCTGGAATTTACTGGCGGCAGCACAGTCTTTCTTGGAACACAGCTTTCTTGAAAACCCACCGAGCTGTCCTCTGATGGTGATAGAGGATCCGGTGCTGGGAGAGCACGTATGTTCTTTTCCGCTTTTAAATTGGATGGCTGAACTGTTTTCGGATGAAGACGGTGACTTCCTATTGGAGGCTGTTGCAGCTTATTTTGCATACACAGTTATGTCATAGACCTTTTTCATGTTTGATATGCTGAGTACTAGCATTTCATTGACAATTCATTGACTTATTTGTCAAGTTTTTATTATTTACCTTGCCTATTGGCTTAAGACTCGATAAAGTACTTGGCTGTTTTATTTTTCTTTAGCATTGAATTTTCCTAGTTTTTAATGCTTTACCTTGCGGACCGTCCACATATAAACTTGCAATCTGCTCTCATGAGATGGCACTTCTATTATCTTATTCAGTTCGTTTCCGGATCATGAGGAGGTGTCATCTAGGTCCTGGATATCTTTACACCGTGTTAAGTTAGCATGGGCTCATTACCGGTTTAAACGCCATTTTTCCTTTTTTGCAACTTCTGCACACGACACTTAGTTGTTGCTTTAGCTTTCCACCTAGTAGTTCATCGTGGTTTACATGAGAATAATATGTTATTGGTCTACTATCTGCTTTACTTGTTAAACTATATCTGTACAGCGAGTGCTAAAGTTTCAAGAACAACACGATACAGAATTGTTATGAGGTCTGATCTCCACGACTTCATACTCATAACATAAGTGCAACTTCTGCCAATTCTGGGCATGAGGCGGGTTTTATATTGCTTTGCCGAACACACATACACAACAGTTGATGCGGTTCACATGAAGAGAGAGCTGGTGTATGCTGATGTGATTCCTTCAAATCTAAGACACTAAAGTATGGACACGCCCTAAACCAACACAAAGAGACCTTCTTAGCAAATAATATAATATGTGTATTAGGGAGGGTGAGATATAAGCAGCCGCGGGCCGTGGAGGGAGTTACGATGGGGCAGGGAGGCGGGGAGGGGGAGAAGCAGGGTGGAGCCCTCTCTACCTTGCCCCTCCCCCTCCCCGCCTCCCTGCCCCACCGTAACTCCCTCCACGGCCCGCGGCTGCTTATAAGTGTTGCTAACTCTTATTCATTTACAGCATGTTAACATACTATCACCATTCACTTTTTATGTACTAGTAACTATGCTGGTAATTTTGCTACTGATAATATGTGTACTTTTATTATCTAAGGTACTACGCCTGAGAAGACGGCATTAGTAAATAAACATTTCAAATACACATCTGTTCTTCTTAACTCCATGTTCTGGTTTCTAAGAAATCTATAACGACCGACTGTTCATGAGTTCCACGTATCCTGAGGTACTATAAGTTCATATTCTGGATTGTCTAAACATTGAGAGTTTGTTATATCCAATGTGACACTGTACCTAGCTTGCTAAATAGTTTTTCATTACTAACGTGAGTTTTGGGACACCCTAATTCGCCGAGGTTCCAATCCTCTGTCCACAGTTCTGTGTGAGAACAGAAACCCTGCGACAGGGGCACCCCCGACCCTTGCTGGAGCTTCATCACACTTGCGATACAACTCCAGCAATGCGCCACCTTTACGGCACAGATACATCACGCATCTGTGCTGTTTTTGCCCCATGATGCGCCGCATTGTAAATGCAGCACACCATAGGTGACGGAACAGCGGCACAGAATGACTAACACATCCCTGGTGATGCGCCAGTCATCATAAATCTATCCCTATGCTTCTTATCTTGTTAGAGATGAACCGCCATATGTATCATCAAAGTTATTTGCATTTCCTAAATAGCGAACTTTAAGGAATAAATAGCGATTCTTTACCATTCCTAGTTTGCGATGAGCTATTTGCTAATTAGCCGAATGTAGCCCAATGAAGCCCAATGTAGCCCAATGTAGCCCAAAGATGGCCGCCAGACACACAAAAAAACAAATGTAGCCCAAATATCAGCCAGATGTAGCCCAACTATAGCCCAGTGACAGAATGACCAATCAGCTTCGCAAACCTCCGTTACGCGAAGCGGAGCGCTGTTACAGATATATATCTTTTTTTGAACGTTAATTTCTCAAAATCCACTGGAGCACATATATTGAGACCTAGCAAAGGCACATCGGGCTACCAGTCCCTAATATTTTGCCAAGTTTCGTGCAAATCCATTCAGCCGTTCAATTATTATTTTTATTATTTTTTTTTGCCCCGCGGGGCCCTTTTAAAACCTCCACATCAAACCTAGGGGGTCAGCGAGGATCTACTATGCCCCCTTATAGTTATTTCCCCCTTTGTTTTGACCTCCTCTTGTCTCTCGATCCTACCGAGAGACAAGATGGCGGCCTCTACGGACTGTTTGGAATGTTGACAGACGCCGGAGAACCAATCAGCTTCGCTTCACAAAGCTCCGTTGCGTGAAAAGTCCGCGAACCAGAGCGCTAACCGGTCCGCTGTTACAGATATATATCTTTTTTTAAACGTTAATTTCTCAAAATCCACTGGAGCACATATATTGAGACCTACAAAAGGCACATCGGGCTACCAGTCCCTACAATTTTGCCAAGTTTCGTGCAAATCCATTCAGCCGTTCGGGCTAAAAGTGAGGCCAACCGCCCTATGGAAAACTCAATGTTAAAAACACGTTTTGGTACCCCCCTTTTTTCTCGGCCCCCACTGGACGAACCCCCCCCAAATTTTCAAGGGCTGCTCAGAAACAAAATGTGCCATTTTCCTGAAAATTTCAGCCAATTCCGTCCACAAACGCCAAAGTTATTAGACATAGAATTTTCAAAAAACCCATAGAGAAAAAATCCTAACTATATATACCTACTGGCGACCGCCAGTAGGTAATATATATATATGTAAATCTATCTATCTATCTATCTATCTATCTATCTTTCTATCTATCGATATCTATCTTTCTTTCTATATATCTATTATGAATGCAAAGCGAGATGAAATAGTTGGTAAATTACTGGCATGGAAAAACAAGGGTTTAATTAACCAGGAAGAACTTACATTTCTTAAAAATAGACTCGTTTTTACAAGAACACGTTAGGGCTTTAACGTCATATGTACAGGACACTACAGACTTTTTAAGACAACTGCATGATTTCAAATGGGAGGATGAGTATGTTCTTGTGTCCATGGATGTATCTAACCTGTACACTTCAATCCACCATAGGGATGGACTGAGAGCAATTGAATACTTCCTGGGAACAAGGCCCATAGAATATCATGCACATAACAAATTATTGATTGACCGTACCAATTTCTGCCTAAACAATATCTTCTTCATGTTCCAACAGTAGATATACCACCAGGAGTGAGGCGTAGCCATGGGTGTGAGCTTTTCGCCTAGCTACGCCTGTCTCCATATGGGGTGGTGGGAGGAGAAGGTATTGAAAACAAACATAGAAAATGTTGGACAGATAATGTGGTAAAGTGGGTCCGTTTTATCGATGACCTGTTCATAATATGGCATGGCAGTAGAACATGTGCTGAAAATGTCATCAATGAACTAAACAATAATGACATGAATCAAAACAGCACAATGGTTCAGCACCCCACACAGTGTACAGTTGACAATGACAGTCAATACAATAATCCGGAAGAAAACAATTCAGTAGGACTAAAAGTTCTTTTCTTGCTTTTATTGATAGTCTTCAAGTAAAAAAACGTAGCCAACGCGTTTCGTCCGTAGGACTTCTTCAGGGCGAAAGCTATTCATACGTTTTTTTCAAAGGTTTTCTCTCAGAACTGTTTATGTTATACGTTTTATGTGAATGGCATTAAAGGCCTTATTATGTGTTGCTGTAGTCAAATCCTTCTTTTTCAAAATCTTATTTGGCCTTATCATGATCAAAGAGCCATCAAAAGACGTTTTTATTCCCTGTCCACAACCCATCTGTTTTCGATCACGAGCAGCGGGTGCCTTCTCCCTCGGTACCAGTCTCGAGTTTTGTGGAACCACAAAACTCGAGACTGCTCGTGATCGAAAACAGATGGGTTGTGGACAGTGAATAAAAACGTCTTTTGATGGCCCTTTGATCATGATGCACAGAAGGATTTGACTGTTATCCTTCATAATAAGACCATTCATGCCTTACACATCTGATGTCCTGAAAATAAGATTTTGAAAAATAAGGATTTGACTACAGCAACACATAATAAGGCCTTTAATGCCATTCACAGAAAACATATAATATAAACAGTTCTGAGAGAAAACCTTTGAAAAAAACGTATGAATAGCTTTCGCCCTGAAGAAGTCCTACGGACGAAACGCGTTGGCTACGTTTTTTTACTTGAAGACTATCAATAAAAGCAAGAAAAGAACTTTTAGTCCTACTGAATTGTTTTCTTCCGGATTATTGTATTGACTGTCATTGTCAACTGTACACTGTGTGGGGTGCTGAACCATTGTGCTGTTTTGAATCATGTTGGGAGTCTAGGGGTATATGACTTTAGGTTCTTAGCGAAACCGGTCCCAGGATGCTTGTTTCCGGTCCAGGGAAGACATGGCTTGGCAGTTCGGGCTGGACTGTTCCCATGAGGCACAGGGTCAGACTGATTTGCATATAGCCATGTCTGAACTGGGGTGGCTGAGTGAACTAAAGAATGGTGATGGATTAAACCCAGATCAGTTGACTGGGGGTGAGTGTTTGATTTGTTCAAACGCTCCGTCCATCATCCCCTTTTGTATCGCTTTGTTCGCCCTAAGTGTGGCAGGGTATGCTCAGACGTGAGTCCCTTGTTCACTTGGCCACTGGATTCAAGATAGCCTGGCTGATGAGGATTATGAATCCGAAACCGGTCCCAGGATGCTTGTTTCCGGTCCAGGGAAGACATGGCTTGGCAGTTCGGGCCGGACTGTTCCCATGAAGCACAGGGTCAGACTGATTTGCATATAGCCATGTCTGAACTGGGGTGGCTGAGTGAACTAAAGAATGGTGATGGACTAAACCCAGATCAGTTGACTAGGGGTGAGTGTTTGATTTGTTCAAAAGCTCCGTCCATCATCCCCTTTTGTATCGCTTTGTTCGCCCTAAGTGTGGCAGGGTATGCTCAGACGTGAGTCCCTTGTTCACTTGGCCACTGGATTCAAGATAGCCTGGCTGATGAGGATTATGAATCCGAAACCAGTCCCAGGATGCTTGTTTCCGGTCCAGGGAAGACATGGCTTGGCAGTTCGGGCTGGACTGTTCCCATGAGGCACAGGGTCAGACTGATTTGCATATAGCCATGTCTGAACTGGGGTGGCTGAGTGAACTAAAGAATGGTGATGGATTAAACCCAGATCAGTTGACTGGGGTGAGTGTTTGATTTGTTCAAACGCTCCGTCCATCATCCCCTTTTGTATCGCTTTGTTCGCCCTAAGTGTGGCAGGGTATGCTCAGACGTGAGTCCCTTGTTCACTTGGCCACTGGATTCAAGATAGCCTGGCTGATGAGGATTATGAATCCGAAACCGGTCCCAGGATGCTTGTTTCCGGTCCAGGGAAGATATGGCTTGGCAGTTCGGGCTGGACTGTTCCTATGAGGCACAGGGTCAGACTGATTTGCATATAGCCATGTCTGAACTGGGGTGGCTGAGTGAACTAAAGAATGGTGATGGATTAAACCCAGATCAGTTGACTGGGGGTGAGTGTTTGATTTGTTCAAACGCTCCGTCCATCATCCCCTTTTGTATCGCTTTGTTCGCCCTAAGTGTGGCAGGGTATGCTCAGACGTGAGTCCCTTGTTCACTTGGCCACTGGATTCAAGATAGCCTGGCTGATGAGGATTATGAAACCAAAACCGGTCCCAGGATGCTTGTTTCCGGTCCAGGGAAGACATGGCTTGGCAGTTCGGGCTGGACTGTTCCCATGAGGCACAGGGTCAGACTGATTTGCATATAGCCATGTCTGAACTGGGGTGGCTGAGTGAACTAAAGAATGGTGATGGATTAAACCCAGATCAGTTGACTGGGGGGTGAGTGTTTGATTTGTTCAAACGCTCCGTCCATCATCCCCTTTTGTATCGCTTTGTTCGCCCTAAGTGTGGCAGGGTATGCTCAGACGTGAGTCCCTTGTTCACTTGGCCACTGGATTCAAGATAGCCTGGCTGATGAGGATTATGAATCCGAAACCGGTCCCAGGATGCTAGTTTCCGGTCCAGGGAAGACATGGCTTGGCAGTTCGGGCTGGACTGTTCCCATGAGGCACAGGGTCAGACTGATTTGCATATAGCCATGTCTGAACTGGGGTGGCTGAATGAACTAAAGAATGGTGATGGATTAAACCCAGATCAGTTGACTGGGGGTGAGTGTTTGATTTGTTCAAGCGCTCCGTCCATCATCCCCTTTTGTATCGCTTTGTTCGTCCTAAGTGTGGCAGGGTATGCTCAGACGTGAGTCCCTTGTTCACTTGGCCACTGGATTCAAGATAGCCTGGCTGATGAGGATTATGAATCCGAAACCGGTCCCAGGATGCTTGTTTCCGGTCCAGGGAAGACATGGCTTGGCAGTTCGGGCCGGACTGTTCCCATGAGGCACAGGGTCAGACTGATTTGCATATAACCATGTCTGAACTGGGGTGGCTGAGTGAACTAAAGAATGGTGATGGATTAAACCCAGATCAGTTGACTGGGGGTGAGTGTTTGATTTGTTCAAACGCTTTGTCCATCATCCCCTTTTGTATGCTTTGTTCGCCCTAAGTGTGGCAGGGTATGCTCAGACGTGAGTCCCTTGTTCACTTGGCCACTGGATTCAAGATAGCCTGGCTGATGAGGATTATGAATCCGAAACCGGTCCCAGGATGCTTGTTTCCGGTCCAGGGAAGATATGGCTTGGCAGTTCGGGCTGGACTGTTCCCATGAGGCACAGGGTCAGACTGATTTGCATATAGCCATGTCTGAACTGGGGTGGCTGAGTGAACTAAAGAATGGTGATGGATTAAACCCAGATCAGTTGACTGGGGGTGAGTGTTTGATTTGTTCAAACGCTCCGTCCATCATCCCCTTTTGTATCGCTTTGTTCGCCCTAAGTGTGGCAGGGTATGCTCAGACGTGAGTCCCTTGTTCACTTGGCCACTGGATTCAAGATAGCCTGGCTGATGAGGATTATGAATCCGAAACCGGTCCCAGGATGCTTGTTTCCGGTCCAGGGAAGACATGGCTTGGCAGTTCGGGCTGGACTGTTCCCATGAGGCACAGGGTCAGACTGATTTGCATATAGCCATGTCTGAACTGGGGTGGCTGAGTGAACTAAAGAATGGTGATGGATTAAACCCAGATCAGTTGACTGGGGGTGAGTGTTTGATTTGTTCAAACGCTCCGTCCATCATCCCCTTTTGTATCGCTTTGTTCGCCCTAAGTGTGGCAGGGTATGCTCAGACGTGAGTCCCTTGTTCACTTGGCCACTGGATTCAAGATAGCCTGGCTGATGAGGATTATGAATCCGAAACCGGTCCCAGGATGCTTGTTTCCGGTCCAGGGAAGACATGGCTTGGCAGTTCGGGCTGGACTGTTCCCATGAGGCACAGGGTCAGACTGATTTGCATATAGCCATGTCTGAACTGGGGTGCCTGAGTGAACTAAAGAATGGTGATGGATTAAACCCAGATCAGTTGACTGGGGGTGAGTGTTTGATTTGTTCAAACGCTCCGTCCATCATCCCTTTTTGTATCGTTCAGGTTCTTAGCACCCACAACAAACCTACTATACCACAATACATTGGATAAAGTGCAGCTCTTTGACCCGATACCCCTGTTCTAGTGTCTTGCATTGTTAATAATGACATGAATATACAATTCACATTTGATATAAGTACAAGCAGTGTATGCTTTCTGGATGTGGAGGTATATGTGAAAAACAAGAGTATACATACATGATTACACCGCAAACCCACATCAAGGAACACCATCCTACATTCTAGCAGCGTTCATCCAAAACATACAGTGGTACGTATTCCATATGGTGAAATGTTGCGTATTCGTAAGATTTGTAGTAATGACAATGACCTATACATAGCACAACAAGAATGTAAAATGAGATTTCTAGCAAGAGGCTATGGACACAAGGTCATAGATCATGCTATCGCACGTACTAAATCAATGTCTAGATGTGCTTTGTTGTTTAAACCCTCACATAGTAAAGTCAAACAGTCTAATACCATGGATAATACGATCAATAATCCCAGGTTAATCCTAACTTATAACAAACAAAGGAATAGCCTTAGGAAAAAGAATTGGCACCTTATTTTGAGTGACCCAGTCATAGGGGACAAACTGCCAAACTCCCCCATTATTACATTCAGAAAAGCATGCAGTACCAGTGATCATTTAGTCAGCAGTAGCCCTGAAGTTCCTGCAAACACCAATTGGCTCAGCAAACGCAAAGGCTTTGTGAGGTGTGCGGCATGCAAAGCATGTAAATATGGAGAGAGTAGGACCACATTCCAAACACCCTTCAATGACAAACCCAGTTCAATCAGTAAGTTTCTAACGTGCAATTCTGAGTTTGCGGTTTACATATTAGAATGCTCATGTGGACTGAGATAAGTTGGTAGTACTCGTCTCCAAGTCCACAAGAGGATATTGCAGCATCTACGGGCAATAACCAGTAATGATAGTTCCTATCCGGTAGCCCGTCACTTCAACGAAACACATAACAACAACTTGAATCAGTTGAAGTGTTATGTAATTGATAACGTCCCCCCATTAAGACGGGGAGGAAATAGAGATGCGATACTCAGTTGACTCGAAGCTAAATATATCTTAGAGTTAGTTAGCAAGAGTCGACACAGATTAAACACAACTGAAGATCTGTACACTTGGCTATAATAGGAATACTCCATACTGAGAACAGAATCATGTAAATATACTATGATATTTTAGTCTGTCCCTTCTCCCTTTTATGAAATCCTGTTTTTACCAGTAGTACCGTGGGTTCATGGTACACTGCTAAAACAATTAATGCACTAGACAATTTCACTTTATTGATGAACAAAGAGGAAAACAGTTCATCAGACTAGCACTCTAAGTACTTTCATAGCACACTTTGCAGATATCATGTACTGTACATAGGAACCCAAATACATAAAAAATGTGTGGGTTCTAATAAAGTCATAATTTCAAATGCGGTGCACACATAGGCAATTATGGATTATCCAGTAATGGGAAAAATAAGAACCATTAGCTTTAATAGTCAATGCTGTGACAGGATTTTGATTATATTGTGTATTATTTGTTTTAACAATATGTATTTATACAAACATTGTTTTAAATTAGAACATTTGCACAAGATGGATTGCCGATGACACACATCAACTAAAGGATAATTTTGCATTAAGCAGCTAGAAGTTACATCAGATGTTTTAAATATGTTGCCTCTATGTGTTTCCTAACATGTGTCTAATATTTATGGTTGTATTTATACACAAATATATTTATGAATTTTTATAAATATTTTAGCACATGTTGTTTTGATGAATTACTTAAAACTATGTACTGAGATTCATGATGAGTGCACTGTTAAAAACAGAGAACACATCGTTAGTCTGTTTTTATATCCATTGTAACCACCAAGCACTGTGTGACTTTAAAAATGGAAAAAACTGTGAGCATGTCATGTGATCAAGGGCTCTGGGTAGCCCGAAATGCGTCATGGCGGCAAGAAGTATGAAATAAATAAATGCAGCACGTATAAAGTGGAGTCCGTTCCGTTTTTTACTGAGAAATCAAACGGAGTATCAGGATATATATATATATATATTACCTACTGGCGATAGCCAGTTGGTATATATAGTTAGGATTGTTTTCCATAGGGAAATCGCAACATTCTATTGGGAATAACTTAGGCGCCGGTTGAGGAATCTTCCTGAATTTTCCTTAACTTTGCCTCGCGGCGCTCCGGTCCTTCCCTGAAAGTTTGGGGGGATTCGTCTAGCAGGGGCCGAGATAAAAGGGGGGTCCCAAAACGTGTTTTCCCCATGTTAATTTCCATAGGGCGGTTGACTCACTTTTAGCTCGAACGGCTGAATGGATTTTCACCAAACTTGGCAAAATTGTAGGGACTGGTAGCCCGATGTGCCTTTGCTATGTCTCAAGATATGTGCTCCAGAGGATTTTGAGTAATTTGGGTTCAAAAAAATATATATATCTATAGCAGCTTACCCGTGAGCTTACCCGTGCGCTTACCGTACGCACACGTACGCGTACGGTACGCATACCCCTACGTGCACGAGCTGCATGCTGATTGGCTGCCACTGTCTGTCAACACTCTAAAACAGAAATTGTGGGCAGCCATCTTGTGCCTCGGTAGAGTGAGGTACAGGAAAGCAGAAAAACAAATGTGTAGAACTCAAAAAGGGGGCAGGGTAGAAGCACCCTGACGCCCTAGACCTGCTCAGGGGGTCCCACAAGGACCCCCAAGGCAAAAAAAATAAAATTATTTAAAAAGTCGCGGGGTACGATTACCGTACACGTACCGTACGCGCACGGTACGCGTACCCAGCGACTTTTAAATTTTTTTACTTTTTTTTTGCCTTTGGGGTCCTTGTGGGACCCCCTGAGCAGGCCTAGGGGTTCAGGGTGCTTCTACTCTGGCCCCTTTGCGAGTTTCACACCTTTGTTTCACTGCTTTCTTGTGCCTTGGTTCTAACAAGGCACAAGATGGCTGCCGACCAGGAAGTGTCGGCAGCCATCTTGTGCCTTGTTAGAACCAAGGCACAAGATGGCTGCCGACACTTCCTGGTTTTGAGTGTTGACAGACAGTGGCAGCCAATCAGCATGCCTTCCGAAAAAGCTGCATGGTTATTGGCTGTCAACACTTCTAACCAGGAGGTGTTGGCATCCATCTTGTGCTAGTGTTGACAGACAGTGGCAGCCAATCAGCATTCCTTCCCAAGAAAGCTGCATGGTTATTGGCTGTCAACACTTCTAACCAGGAAGTGTTGGCATCCATCTTGGGTCTTAGTAGACTGAGGCACAAGAAAGCAGAAAAATAAACATGTAGAACACAAAAAGGGGGCAGGGTAGAAACACCCTGACCTCTTAGGGCTGGTCAGGTGGTCCCACTAGGATATTAATATATTTAAACGTTATCCGCTAATAGAATTAGCATTTAAAAAACGTTTGAATATATAAAAACGTTATCCGCTAATAGAATTAGCATTTAAAAAACCTTGCGAATTCAATGAAAAAACCATAGGTTTCAGGCCTTATATAGTTAGGAATTAGCATTTAAAAAACCTTTGAAATTCACTGAAAAAACCATAGGTTTCAGGAGTTATATAGTTAGGAATTAGCTTTTACAAAACCTTTGAAATTCACTCAAAAAAATATAAGTTTTATTGGTGTTATAGTTAGCTGGACATTTTACTCATACAAAACCATTGAAATTGCTCCTATATAGTTAGTTGTACTAACTATATTTTGCGCACCCGCAATCCACTGCTGATGATGTCACATATTACATCATTCATGACATGGTCAGTGACATCACTGATGACGTCTCAGATGACATCACTGATGACATCATCCATGTGACAATCACATACACTCTTTGTAAAATACAGAATATCATATTTAAATCCATTGTCACAGCAATACAAGTATCTAAAAATCCACTCAGTGATTCATAGATGTATACACACATCTAATCACTTACCTATGGATTCACTCATACATGCTGTCAATGAACAATAGAACAATATCAAAAATACTTATACATCTATATCGACATTAAACAACAGCACGCATCCTATTCACATATGAAGTCATCCCACTCACTTATGCAAACAATGGATCATACTTACATATTTACTTAGCAGAACACTTATACAAACACCACTTCTTCTATTCATTTACATAGTAAGTCATACTTAGTGAATTATAAAATCATTATTACAAGTATACAGTTATCCATACAGTCACTCACACAATCATTGTGTCTTATGTATACTTATTTATATACAACAACTGACACATACACTGCCTTTTCTTTTTCTAGTTTGTTGGACCTGTACCTTTGAGAAATATATTTGCTCATCACCACACCCATAAAGAGATTCCCTCACCCAAACTATATTTAGTGAGACATTATAAATTGGTCAAGTAAACAGTCAATTACACTGCTACTAAATCCTCCATCCAAATATTTATTTATATATATCCACTCATTCTTCAATGCAAATTGCTATATATATAATGCATATTTAAATAACGAAGCAAACCACATTCACTGGATGATGTCATCAGTGATGTCATCAGTGATGTCATTTGACATGTCATCAGTGATGTCACTGACCATGTCATGAATGATGTAATATGTGACATCATCAGCAGTGGATTGCGGGTGCGCGAAATATAGTTAGTACAACTAACTATATAGGAGCAATTTCAATGGTTTTGTATGAGTAAAATGTCCAGCTAACTATAACACCACTAAAACTTATATTTTTTTGAGTAAATTTCAAAGGTTTTGTAAAAGCTAATTCCTAACTATATAACTCCTGAAACCTATGTTTTTTTCAGTGAATATATATGTATATATATATATGTATATATACATATATATATTCACTGAAAAAACCATAGGTTATAGACCATATATAGTTAGGAATTAGCATTTACAAAACCTTGAAAATTCACTGAAAAAACCATAGGTTATAGACCATATATAGTTAGGAATTAGCATTTAAAAAACCTTATTTTACTCACACAAAACCATTGAAATTCCATATATAGTTAGTTGCACTAACTATATATCGCGCACCCGCAATCCACTGCTGATCATGTCACATATTACATCATTCATGACATGGTCAGTGACATCACTGATGACATCACTGATGACATCTCAAATGACATCACTGATGACATCACTGATGACAACATCCAGTGACTGTATGTTTCTGTAAAGTTAAAATATGTCTTACATATTGAAGAATGAGGGGATGTAGAAGTGTCTGGATGAAGGATTTAGTAGGTGCGTGACTGACTGTATGAGTGAGTGATTAAATGTGTCTCACTGAATGCATGGGTTAGTGACTAAACTGTCTTAATTTGTGCATCATTATGTCTGTTGTTCTGTAAACTGCTGCATGTGTTGATCATTAGCTATACGAGAGGCTATATGTGTTATTAATTGGTTGCCCAAGTATTTCTATGGGAGATTGAGTTTGTGTGGGGGTGGCTGGAAGGTGTGTGACTCTATGCATAGATGTGTGAGCAGTTTATTCACTAGGTGTATGAGTTCAAGAGTGCATGTGGAAACAGCTACATGGGCAGTTGACTGTGTGCATGAGTGTATTGATGAGTGAATGGATATCTCAATGCTACATGTCATAGTAAGTACATATGTAAAACACAGTACATGTGAGAGTTGGCATATATAAATAACTGTGCATGAGAGCCACTGAATGAGTGAGTGGTTGTATCGATCATTGTGAACTTGTATCAGGGATTGTATAAGAGAGTAAATATGTGTTAGTATAGGTTTCAATAAGTAAGGTGTGTTTAACTGTATAGTTGAAGAAATGGAGGTGAGATTGTTTCTTTGCATGACTGACTGGGTGTGCGAGTAACTCCATGGATGAGTGGCAATGTGTGAGTGTCTGTATACACTGAGTGTATCTAAGGTTATATTAGAGTCTGAAGAGGTTTATCGTATTAGCACAAGAATGATGTCAAATGAGATGTCATCAGTGATGTCATCAGTGATGTCATTTGAGATGTCATCAGTGATGTCATCAGTGATGTCACTGACCATGTCATGAATGATGTAATATGTGACATGATCAGCAGTGGATTGTGGGTGCGCGATATATAGTTAGTGCAACTAACTATATATGGAATTTCAATGGTTTTGTGTGAGTAAAATAAGGTTTTTTAAATGCTAATTCCTAACTATATATGGTCTATAACCTATGTTTTTTTCAGTGAATTTTCAAGGTTTTGTAAATGCTAATTCCTAACTATATATGGTCTATAACCTATGGTTTTTTCAGTGAATTTCAATGGTTTTTTAATAGCAAATATCATAAGCTGTCGAATGTCAAGTACGTGGTAAGTGAAAACATTTTCGTGTTTATGCACACTGATCTGCTTTGAATGGTGCCCCCCCCCCCTCATTTCTATTAGGAGTACTCTCTCTTTGCAGATAGTGAAAGGTAGTTAACGCAGGCGTTTGCCCCCGTTGTAATCCGTCGTGCCTGCTTCTCTCTCCATTTGATTGATTGTTATCCAAGTATTTACTGTTTTAGAATTAGTTCTCTTTGGTTCATTCTCTATTTACAAACAAACACAGAGTCGCAATACTCTGTTTAGTCTTTGCAGATAACGAAAAATTGTGTAAAAAAAAAGAAAAGGAATCGAGCAAAATCAGTAGGCCACTAATGGGATCTCTTTTTGACCTCGCTAAAATAGAAACATTAGGAACAACCCCTCATGACAAATACAAAACTAGTGAGATGAACTGAACTCCACACAATGATGGCTGCAAAACAGCTCGGCTCCGCCACCCACCCCGCCCAAAATAACGATAAAGAACGGCTGCCATGATTGGTTGCGGAATGACCACGACGGAGCTACGAAATGGTGCTGCTCTCATGCTAACCCCAGCTTCAGTCTGAAACATCCAGAAACACTGTAGACTACCAATTCGATCAGTTCCGGTAGCGCCCCAATGTAACCCGGTAGAGAAGAACTAGCCCTCCCCTCTTTGACTGATGGTTCTTGTTGCCTGTCCCTTCTGTTGCCATTTAACAGAACTATTTAGCCTGCTGAAAGGGGTTGTGTTCCGACCGCTGGTTGGTGGAGACATTTTGACTATATTCTGTACCTGCGTTGTCGCGTAATGCGTCATATGACGCGCCGCGTTAGCGCATCCGGAAGTCATCCGGGGCGCGCAGCGCGTAACGTAAGCATAACAAGTCATGTGACTTGTTAATAAAACTTTTCATTGGTTCATTTTACTTTTCTTATTGTAATGATGAAAGGCTTGGTCATATGACCTAAAAATTACGCTTTTCATTACTTCCGAACATTATTTTTTCTTAAATATATGTTATAATGTTCCAGGCTAATGTACTTTCCCGGAAATTTTACAACTGTCCTGCAAGTAAAATATATTATTTTTTCGAGAAAAAGAGCGTTTCTTCGTCCCATGACGGAGCCGTTGAGCAAAAGAGGGTCGACCTGCTGTCTTAGTCGCCGATACGCCTGAATATGAGATTCTTATCGATCACTTTATGTTGCAGGAATAGAAAACACAACAGCCCTTGACCATTTATCTTTACTGCGTTCCTTCGTATTATACCTTTTACCCTTCATGTAATTGGTCTGCTTTATTTCACTTGCCTTTTAATGATTCTAAAACAGTCACTATTATTAAAAACTTTACCAATGTATATACTACTACCATGTTTTCTTTTAAAAACCTTTATTGTGAAAATGTCATTATACAAATACGAGCCTATAACCACGTGGGCCTGCCACAGAGCAAACTGTAATCGTATATGATGAATAGACATTTACACTGTAGAGGAACGTAACGGGCGGGCCATTAGGTTGCAAGAACTAAGGTGTCTAACAGTTACGGAATCGGTGGACGTACATTTTATAATTAAAATACGACAGGGCCAGTTACAATAAAATTATCTAGATATACATTTGCGGGCAAGTACCATGGGTGACGTTAATTCGAACTTTCAACAGTACAGTAATCAATAACACATCAGAACTTAATATCAATAGGGATGTCGAAATAGTCAATCAATTCTCGTCCCCGCCCGCCATGTGCTTCAAAACTGCATACGTATCTCGTGATTTCAAGGTTCTGCAACCAGTACACAACAAGGAGTTACGAGTCCCATTTATTCCGGCGCCATTTTGGGCGAGGACGGGCAGGTCCAGGATATAGTCAAAATGTCTCTACCAACCATCGACTATGATGATGTTCATATGCTGTATTTATTAGAGTAACACTCATCTGTCCACATGAAATTAATTTGCCACAATCTAAACATGTCATTTTAATCTTTCCAAAGTTCTTCTAAATATTTGGGACCGTTTCCCTTGCCTCTGAAGCTCTCAGTGCCACTTCTTTGATGAATGTACTAGCAGGTCAGGGGTTCTCCTCCAAATCTCTCTTTTATGCAGCACTATAATTAATTGGTGCCACCTCTCCATATGACGATGCATGGTATAGTTACCACAACTATATTTTTTTTCGGTTCCTCTGGAGAGTTCATCGTGGCAGATGAAGCGTGTAACGTACCGGGCATTTACCTTTTTTTGCATGTACAGGAAAGGAAAAAAAAATCGAGCGTCCGAGTTCTAAGGTGTCCCAGGGCCATTTTAGTGGACCAGGCCCAAATCCAAAGAACAGGCCGCCATTTTGAGAGTCCTCTTGCAGCCGCCTGTCGCTGTAGCATCAAGAGCAGCCGAAACTCAGCTGAATGGCAACTGAAACGGTAAAGGGGCGCCCCACTACAGCAGACGAGCCTCCACCTAGGAAGGCCCATTCACGCCGGCTCCCCCCCCTTCGGGCACCCCACGCCGTTATTCGGAGCAGTATTGTAGGATGGCCACACCAGTGCGGCAACTTGCTAGACATCACCTCGGTGGTAACCGAATCTCAACGCCTTGTGGTGTCTTCTATTCAAAAAACATTGTTATGCTGCCTTCGACCTATTCGCCGCAAGTGCGCACACAACTCAACTGCATAGCTTGCTAGACACCACCTCGGTGCCATCCGGATCTTGGAATGTCAGCACCTTTTGGTGTCTTCTCTTCAGAAAATATTGTTGCGCTGCCTTTGGCCCCATTCGCACATCAGTCCGCTACTGACGCCATCTCACAGGCTAATGGGGCGCCCCACGCCGACTTTCAGCATTGTAGAATGACCACACAAGTACAGCAACTTGCTAGACATCACCTCGGTGCCATCCGGATCTCGGCGCCCCACTGCAGATGAAGTGCCTCTCAACTATGAAACCACCACGGTGACATCCGGATCTTGGCGCGTTGTGCTGCCTTCGGCCTATTCGCACATCGGTCCGCTACTGACGCCATCTCACAGGCTAATGGGGCGACCCACGCCGAGTTTCAGCATTGTAGGATGACCACACCAGTACAGCAACTTGCTAGACATCACCTCGGTGCCATCCGAATCTTGGCATCTCAACGCCTAGTGGTATCTTCCATACAAAAAATATTTTTACGCTGCCTTTGGCCCCATTCGCACATCAGTCCGCAACTTAGACATCACCTCGGTGCCATCCGGATCTTGGCATCTCAGCGCCTTGTGGTGTCAGTCAGAAAATATTGTTGCGCTGCCTTTGGCCCCATTCGCACATCGGTCCGCTACTGACGCCATCTCACAGGCCAACGGGGCGCCCCACGCCGACTTTCAACATTGTAGGATGGCCACAGAAGTGCGACAACTTACTAGACACCACCTCGGTGCCATCCGGATCTTGGCGCGTTGTGCTGCCTTCGGCCTATTCGCACATCGGTCCGCTACTGACGCCATCTCATAGGCCAACGGGGCGCCCCACGCCAACTTTCAGCATTGTTGGATGGCCACACCAGTGCGGCAACTTACTAGACACCACCTCGGTGCCATCCGGATCTTGGCGCGTTGTGCTGCCTTCGGCCTATTCGCACATCGGTCCGCTACTGACGCAAACTCACAGGCCAACGGGGCGCCCCACGCCGACTTTCAGCATTGTAGGATGGCCACACCAGTGCTGCAACTTGCTGGACACCACCTCGGTGCCATCCGGATCTTGGCGCGTTGTATTGCCTTCGGCCTATTCGCACATCGGTCCGCTACTGACGCCGCCTCACGTGCCAACGTATTTTCTACGCATTTTATACCCTATGCCGCATAACAGGTCATGTGACTTGTTTATAAAACTTTTCATTGGTTCATTTTACTTTTGGTTTCCTAATGATGGAAGGCTTGATCATATGACCTAAAAACAACACTTTTCATTGGATGAAAACTTTTTTTTTTTTCCCAAACGATGAAAGCCCGACCTTGTTTCTGGATGTTTCAGACTAAACTGGCGTCAGCATGAGAGCACCACCATATCGTAGCTCCGTCGTGGTCATTCCGCGAGCAATCATGGCAGCCGCTCCCCACCAGAAGCCTGCAGGAGTCGGGGCCCCCAAAACTTTTGACGAATTCTCAAGGCGGAGGGGACGCTTTCGAGAATGGGGTCCAAGACCTAGCAGACAAGCGTCCGATTTCCAAGGTGTCCCAGGGCCATTTCAGTGGACCAGGCCCAAAAAGGAAAGAGCCTGCCGCCATTTTGAGAGTCCTGTGACAGCCGCCTATCGCTGCACCGCAAGAGTGGGCGCAACTCAGCTGAATTGCGGCTTTTGACACAGTGGACCAAAAACGGACGGAATGGCAACTGAAACGGTAAAGGGGCGCCCCACTACAACAGATGACACTCCACCTGGAGAGGCCCGTTCACGCCGCCTCCCCCGGGGCGCCCCACGCCGTTATTCGGAGCAGCATTGTAGGATACCAAAACCAGTGCGGCAACTTACTGGACATCACCTTGGTGCTATCGTTCTGCTGCCTTGGAACTATTCGGACAACAGTTTGCTACTGATGACCCACCCCCCGCGACGCCCCACGCCGTTATTTGCTGGGTGGCAACTTACTAGACATCACTTTCGTGTCATCTAGATTTTGGCGCGTTCTGCTGCCTTGGAACTATTCGCACAACAGTTTGCTACTGATGACCCACCCCCCGCGACGCCCCACGCCGGAAATCTGGACGTTGTGCTGCGTTGGGACTATTCGCACAGCCGACCGCTACTTCGTTGTTTTTCCCTAAAAATGTTTATATGTTATTACTATTTTTGTTTTCTTGTATATATTTATAAATTATTAAAGTTTTATAATCTTACTACTTTGTCGGAGTGCTATATATTTTTAATGTGACACATAATTGTAAAAACTTTGATGTACAAAGAGTCATCCCTGGAATCTTCCGCTTCACGCTCGGTCCCCTCCCCAATCACAATACAGGATGGTTTTCAGATAATAGCAACGCTTCTGCTGTGACGGATCTCATCGAGTGTGGGCCTTGATCTACTATAACTCCTTTGAAGAGGGGTGATTCTTTACAGCTGTGGCCATAAACTACATCTGCAGGGCTAGCTGATAGCCTAGGACCGGCCTGGACAATCGGACACAGAGGAAAAGAAGTGTCAGAGGGTGCGGTAGTGAATAGGGCGAAAGGGAGGTGTCGGGCGGGCACAGGGTGTGATTCTCAGGGAAGAGCAGCGCAGATGGGGGGAGGTTTATTACCCATGCATAAGACAGAGAGCGGGGGTGACCACTGCCTGGGTGAGATGCTTGCGAGGGTGGGGAGCCATGCTAAGGATCGACAGCGTGCACAGAGTGGGTCTGGTCAAGGCATCTAAAATGGCTGCCGTGCACGACAAAAGTGTGGCATTTGAAAAAAGACAAGATGGCGCAGACAATGTTTTTCAACACTTCCTGATTTCCTTCGAATCGAACGTTAACAGACGTTGGGGCATATTACCAAAGTTAAGCGATATTTATCCCTAACGATGCATTGCAAAGATTTTTTTACCGTCAGAAATTATCGCAGATAAACCTTGCTATTATCAAGGTTTATCGCAAATACGATAAAAAACGACCGCAATGCATTAATATCGCTGAAAACTCAGCGATATTCATGCATTACCGAGCTAATGCTCTTAGCCATGTTATCCACCTCCCATTGGATAACATGGCTAAGAACTGCTCAGGGCAGCTGTTACTTTTTGGAGATATTCGCGCTTATCTCGAATATTTCCAAAAGTTGATAATAGGAGATAGCGATGTTAGCGACTGTTTCCAGTCGCTAACATCTTGGCATGCCCACTTTGCATGTCATTAGTGATAAATATCACTCACATGCAAAGTGGGGCCCAAGATGGTCGCTATCTCCTACTAGCCGTCGCTAACTGGTGTTAGCAACAGCTAGGTAATACAGATATAATTTTATCTCCGCGAAGCGGAGCGCTGTTACAGATATATATCTTGTTTTTGAACGTTAATTTCTCAAAATGCACTGAAGCACATATATTGAGACCTAGCAAAGGCACATCGGGCTACCAGTCCCTAATATTTTACCAAGTTTCGTGCAAATCCATTCAGCCGTTCGATTATTATTATTATTATTTTTTTTTGCCCCGCGGGGCCCTTTTAAAACCTCCACATCAAACCTAGGGGGTCAGCGAGGATCTACTATGCCCCCTTATGGTCATTTGCCCCTTCGCTTTGGCCTCCTCTTGTCTCTCGATCCTACCGAGAGACAAGATGGCGGCCGCTACGTACTGTTTGGAATGTTTACAGACACCGGAGAGCCAATCAGCTTCGCTTCGCAAAGCTCCGTAACGCGAAAAGTACGCGAAGCGGTGCGCTGTTACAGATATATATCTTTTTTTGAACGTTAATTTCTCAAAATCCACTGAAGCACATATATTGAGACCTAGCAAAGGCACATCGGGCTACCAGTCCCTACAATTTTGCCAAGTTTCGTGCAAATCCATTCAGCCGTTCGATTATTATTATTATTTTTTTTTTTTGCCCCGCGGGGCCCTTTTAAAACCTCCACATCAAACCTAGGGGGTCAGCGAGGATCTACTATTCCCCCTTATGGTCATTTGCCCCTTCGCTTTGGCCTCCTCTTGTCTCTTGATCCTACCGAGAGACAAGATGGCGGCCGCTACGGACTGTTTGGAATGTTGACAGACGCCGGAGAACCAATCAGCTTCGCTTCACAAAGCTCCGTTGCGCGAAAAGTACGCGTCCTGGAGCGCTGCCCGGTCCGCTGTTACAGATATATATCTTTTTTTAAACGTTAATTTCTCAAAATCCACTGTAGCACATATATTGAGACCTACAAAAGGCACATCGGGCTACCAGTCCCTACAATTTTGCCAAGTTTCGTGCAAATCCATTCAGCCGTTCGGGCTAAAAGTGAGGCCAACCGCCCTATGGAAAACTCAATGTTAAAAACACGTTTTGGGACCCCCCTTTTTTCTCGACCCCCCCTGGACGAACCCCCCCCCCAATTTTCAGGGGCTGCTCAGAAACAAAATGTGCCATTTTCCTGAAAATTTCAGCCAATTCCGTCCACAAACGCCAAAGTTATTAGACATAGAATTTTCAAAAAACCCATAGAGAAAAAATCCTAACTATATATACCTACTGGCGACCGCCAGTAGGTAATATACATATATATATATATGTATATATATATATATTACTTTTCTTTTTTTTTAAAGAAGGTTTATGTCATTTGATATTGTTTTCAATATTCTGTAATACCTCTGATCTCCTAATGCTATAGCTGTGGTGTCATCCTTCAGACCGCGCATCTGGTTGTGTGACAACTTTGGGATTTTAATACTCAACCTGAATTTGTCTGTTTCTACTTGTATATTTCACACTTCGAGGAGTAGAAGGCTGTATGTAGATCACGAAACGGATCTCAGATTTCAATAGAATGAGTCAGGGTGAGATTTCAGAGCTTCAAATTGCCAGAATGGAAAGGAAGGCGTCTTGCTGCCTGAAGTGCATGGCGAACGGTCTTACAGTATGTTTAGTCCTTTTGTGATATATTTGTTTCAGCTGGAGCAGAGCAGTTCCAGCACTTGAAGTATATAAAAGTTGTTGGTCTTGTATTTCACCTCGAGAAGTGTACAGAGCCTCTTTGAGTGGCAGGAAGAGAAATTGGGCACTAGCTCTATTACTTTACATTCTAACCTACTTCATGATTGCAGCATGTCACATTTCTGATGCACAGAATCTTGCATATTTCACCTCATATGGGGCCAGATGTACAACAAAGTCATTCTGCGATTTCCTAATTGCAAATGTTTGCAATTCGCAATGAGGGAAATCACAAACACCCATTTATAAATGTGTCAGATACATTTTGCTATTTCCAGTGGGTCACAAATGGAACAACCTCCTTAAGATTCATGAGGTAGGTCTTGCTTTGCGACCCATCCGCAATGGATTGTACTCACAGGGAGGATGGCCTGTTGTGGTCAGCAGAACACCATGTCTGTGATTGCTTTTAAAATATAGCATTTTTTGTTTGTAATGTAGCATGTTTTCCTTAAAGGAAAATGGGCTGCATTTCAAAAGTAAAAATTTTAAGTTTACTTTTCATTTTTTAAGAGTAGAAAGTGGTGCGTGGGACCACCTAGCCTGCTCTTTAAAAATGTTGGCAACCACATGGACAAAGGGAAAAGGGTCTCTGGGGACCCCTTCCCGTTTGTGAATGGATTACTATGAACTTGAAGTTGGTGGTAACTGCAAATATTTTGCAGCCACGTTCCATGCCACAAAACATTCCTACATACCAGTGCGACTGGTTATTAGGATTGGACACCCTTGGCACACCCCTCCCTATTAGCGACTCGCAAACCCAATTTGCGATTCAGTAATAGCTTACCGAATCTCAAATAGAGTTTGGTGCATCCGAAGAAGCTGTGTTCTGGTTGCAAATGGACCGATTCTGCAAATAGGGCAGTTTGCAAGCTGAAAAAAGCTTCTTACATCTGGCCTATGGAGGCTTTACCTCCTTTCCACAATGCCATGGAAGAGGAAACTGTTCCCTCATTGTCGTCAAAGTATATTCTAAGAAAAAACCTGAGCTGTTTTTCCTCGTCCAGGAGTCTGTATTGGGACATGTTTAGCTTTCATTAACCATTTGGGGGTTTTATTATATCAAGATCTAACCATATTTTCATGGCATATGTTAAATAGCAGTGTCTTTTATGCAGCAGAGAAGTGGTATTGAGGCGAAGAAGTAGTCTATGCATGTGCGTGCGCCATGGGCACAAGAGGTATATGTGTAGTCTCTTTCTGTCTGGTACATCAATTTCCATGGCTCTATCAGGGAGTAGTCGATCATCAAGTCTCTCAGTATGCTCCTATCTGCATGTCACTGGTCTGATTTGTCCATGAATGGGCCCATAAACCAGTTTCAGCCTCCACCAATGGGCATCTTAGTTTTGGCCTATTGCAGTAACGTTATGGGGGTGTCACCAGTGGCGGCCGATGCCTACCTAAACTGGTAGGGCGGCAACAGGTGAAGAGGGCTGCGGGTTTTGGATGTGGAGGGGGGAGAAATCAAATATAAGTAAAAAAAATAAAAAAGGCTTACTTGCTGCTCCACTCCCACTGACACCTGTCTCACGGCTCCTCTTGTCGACCGGTCGGAAGGGGATGGGCCCTCAGGACACAGGCTCCACACCCAATCCAGATACTACTCTCACATGAGAGCAGCAGCAGGATTGGTCTGAGCTGCCTCGTTTGCTGCTCAGATGGTGAATTGGAGCATGTGCCTTTTCTCCAACCTGGCTGTGTAAAACAGCCAGTTGGAGAAACATAAGTGTCCATATGTGTATGGCTGTCCTAGGATGGCCGACCTGCCGAACACAAATGCGCACTTATGATTGCACATTAATCCTCCTCCCCGCCATACGCAGCCCGACCCCTCCCTATTCCTGTTGTATTGCAGGGCTCAGACAGCATAAATAAAATAATAACGTTGTGTTATTATCATTTAATTTATTGTCTGCTGGCATAAGCTGTGGGGCGACGCTCGTCCGCCCATTACGGAGGAGCCACGCCTTGATGTCACTTAGTGTCTCAAATTTGGTATATGTTGGTGCATATTTCAATCTAAAGAGTAACTTTTGCGTTTGTAGTGTGGCTCTGATAAAGGAATAATGGCCAGGCAGATTTCACCATATTTTGTAGTCTCTGAGTGACAGTCTTTTCACCATCTTGACAGCTGCGCCACTTTTGATGTAACGTTTAGATAAGGCAGTTTCGCCCATATATGGCCAATTTCACTGTAATAAAACTATTTGCCAACCCAGTCCTGTTTTAGTTTTTGTCTTTCCTGGTAGGAAAGATGAAGCTCTTGGACAGGGCTGCCAGGCAGAGAAAATGTACATAAGCTAGAATTGTCTTCCTTTTTGTGTAGTGAGTTAATCAGTTAAACTGTTCACATTAAGGTAAAACAAATGAAAGATCAAGAGGGAGGGTCACCTGTCGACAGTTACACTAGTTCTGTAGTTTAGTAAGTAGCAGTAATTAACTCTTAAAATGTAGGCTTGGGGGGTGTTTGGAATGATCAAGTGTACATTTGTTTTCTGTATCAGTGGTAATCAAACAGGGGATATCTAGACATAAAGGAAAATGAGGGAGTTGATCTGTGAAAGAGTTAAAGGTATCCAGCCAGTATTGTGGGAAAGATCCAGTACTTTAGTGGTGTGGTTTGTTGGTCTTTCGGTCATTTGCCTACTCTCCATAGACATGAGCTTGTGTGAAGTGGTTGTGTGCCTAATGTACTTATTAATGGGTGAGTGTTGGGTTGTCTATGTGATATAAAGTACTAATATTGTTCTAAGAGTTGTGAGGCTATCCTTCATCTGCAGTTTAAATATTCGTGATTGTTACAGGCCCCTCAATACTTGTACTGAACTATTGTGAAGTGAGGTCAAAGGTCTTGTATGTATATTTTGTCATTGGGCCATATAGGACTGCCTGCATCTGGAGTATAAGTAGGCTTCCCTACTCAGAGGTATTGTGTGGTTTGATCAGATATACCTCTAAAATGCTGACTCCTTACAGGCTCAGGACAATGGCTGAAGACTCCCAATCATCAAGAAGATTCACTCTCGTCATCATATTATATGGGTTTGAGTGGTGATCGTGACTTGTCTTTGGAGTGGAGGGATTTTGCTGTTGTGTCGATAATTGGCTGGTCAGCCACTGCTATGTTAATTCTTCCATCAGTTTCAGTTAATTTGCGGATTGATCTGGATGTGGCCTATTACATTGAGCAGAGGGCTAGTCAGGGCTTCCTTGTCCTGCAGCTTTGCCCATATCTGTGTCATCCAAGGAGTATAGGAAACTGCACAATTGGCCTAGGTCTTCATATTACATGGTCGTGTTCGCATAAGTAATTAACATTGTTGTGGGGTCTAGCAGGCTATGTCGGATGCCCATCTTCTTGAGACAGGGCGTAACATCAGGAATCTTTTTCACATATTCACTGTGTCCTGAAAGAAGTCTTGGGAGATGAAAATTCTGTGTTCATTATAGAGGAATGGCTATTTCTCCTTCCCTTCTGCATTGATTTGGCACGCATGTTGGTGTCATAGAAAACAGGTGAATATCAGTCTGGGGCCTTCCTTCTTAGCCTGATGTCTGAATCAAAGCATTTGGGCTTCTTGAAACTCCCAGGGGGCTTGGATGTCAAGTTTATAATGCTTGGTACGAAATGGGTGAGGAAAGCTATCATGTCATTACCTTCTGTGTTCTATACCACTTCTGTAGAACATAAGGTGTCTCTGTGATGTCAAGCTGTGAGTTCCACGATTTTTTATTCATGTACCAATGATCTTGCTCCCGGTCAATTAAAGAAGGGATCTTCCTTCAACACAAGCTAGTCTGTCTTCAGTAACATGTAAGTAACCATTGATGGAAGCAATGTCTGTTCTAAAAGAGAGGATATCTCCTGACGATTTTGATGCATTGTTCACGACTGTAGACACAGTTGTTCTAAGTGGTGCTAATTCCTTCATTATGGTATGTAGAGTCGTGTCCTGTGGTGATGGCCTTCATGAGTCATTGCTTTAGAAGTTTGAGGTGACCTCTGTTGTGAAGATCAGTTGTCTGGCAGTTTTTGACATCCCACTGCAATTATGTAGTACTTTCACCAAAATTCTCATTCTCAATTTCAGCAGTGGTTTCAGTCAGGTAAAAGTTAATACTTAAGGGGAGGGCAATAACTTTCGTCTCTTGTCACTGTTGTGATTTGAGGGGTACTTCTCTGTGTCTTTCTGTAAAGATTTCAGCTGGTCTGTGCACCTCCACTGGGGTATACAATTTTGGCCAATGGGGCCCATGTGTTATGGCGCAATGTGTAGACCTATATTTCATTCAAGTGATCAGACCTGCTGCGGGATGTAACTCCTACCACCCTTGAGATGAGTTTCTGAATTGGGGGTATTGTGATCAGCCACTAGTCTGTTTTGCTTTGGGGGTATACTAGTGCCAGGAACCCCTCTGGTTCGTTTCGATCTGTGTCGCCACCTAGAACCATGGTGCTGAGTTTATGCCACTGCCTACATTGCTCTATAATATGTCAGTGTGTCTGTGTGGAGCCTGCTTAGACAAGACGTTAAGAGCAACTGCCCATCTTGTATTAGCTCTTGTGAAGCATTGGTAGCCCCCTTTCTAATAACATGAGTTCTACCTTTCTCCATCATGGTCCAGGACAGGTCCTTCATACAGGTGTGCCGTCTTCCTGAGTGCCCTGTTGCCTTCTCTAGGGGTCGCCAACCATTTACCACTCCTCATGAGTCTCTGCGCCCCATGTCTCTGCAGCTAAAGCTGCTACATCACTTCACCTCGTCTATGGGCACGCACCCGCTCCTTCATCTGGGTCAGTTGTGCAAGTCTGGATGGGGCATTTCGCTGAACACAAAGATCTCTGTCACATCTGCACACACTCAGATGCCCTCTGGTTGGTGAACTGGCTGTGAGGTATTTAAAGAAGTTAACACTGGCCTCTGCGAGCAGTCGATCATGGATCTTCAACTCGCACCAATATCTTCATTCCATCTTTCCAGTCATCAGGCTCCTCCCCCGCCCTGTCTTTTCTGTACACTGTGCTCTCAGTTGAATCCAGAGTTGTGTGATTTGTATTGATCCCACTGCCTTTGAATTGTTTCTTTTTCTTTCTTTTCCCTTTTCTTCTTCATTTGTTCTACTTGTTAAGATTTCTTTCTTCCCTTCTTGCTTTTTTGCTTTCCTTCTTGTTTTCTTCTTTTCTTCCCCTTTTACACACCCCTTCCTTTATTCTTGCTTCTTGTGTCATTTATTCAAAAACAATGTACTTTATTTGGTTTGTCATAACCATAAAGCATATAAATCACAATTTATTACATAAAACGATTAAAAGCGAAGCGTGTTTCAAGTCCGTTTAAAATATTTACAACTTTCTGTAAAAAAAAAAAAAGAAAAAGGGGGTATTTTTCTTTCCCTATGCCTTTAGTCTTTCCCGGCTTTGTCATTTATTCCTTCTTTTGCCTTTTCTTTTTTCTCTTCTTCCCTACTTAACTTTTTTCTTTTCTTTTCTACTTCTCTCTATTTGCACCTCTCAGTTTCTCATGTTCCCAGTTTTCATTATTTCTTTTTCGCTATCCCCATCGCTGCACTCAACTGCTTTGTTAGCCTTCAAGATCTACATTATGGCACTATCTTGGCATTCCTGTGAAGTTTTATCTATAAGTTTTGTCTGCAGACTTACAGGCAGTAGGGTCCCACAGACTAGAGTTTTAATGTGACGCAGCCTACTGGTTAGTCCGGCCAAGTGGCAACCTCCGCTGTAGCTGTTGGTGAGGTGGTTCACTACTCCATTGCCTTCTCCATCCAACTCACGAACTGGGCCAACATTCCTATTGATACACCATTGAATTTAATACTGCTCAGTTCCTCCTGGAACTTAGAAAGGAATGGCAGGAACAATTCATCAAGAAATAAAGAATGGAAGGTGCTTGTTTCTCTTTGTAGATCATACTGAATTATTTCTCGGGATTTTATCTGCTTTTCACCCCTCCAGTGCTTCCAAACTAGGTGCACACTATACAAGTACCACTAGTAACAGAGATGTGCTTTAAATTAGTATGCATTCACTTCATTTCTGTAGCCTTTTCACTTGTTGATTTGTCAAGGCAAGATGAATGAGTTACAGGACAGGGAATGAGGTCATTCTTGGTGGAGAAGGAATCCTTCTAATCTCCAGAAGCGACGTTGAATGTGTTAGGCAGCTAATAAGTAAAGGTAGTTGATAAACCAGGAAAGCACGTATATATTGTTAAAGACAGGAGTGCAAACCGGAAAAGGTGATTTTGAACCATGCACAAGGAAAGCTTGGCTGCACTTCAACCTCCACAAGTGATTGTAGCATAGTAGCACCCTACAGGGAGCAGTGAGATTCCGATATGATCATTTGATTATCTGGTTCTAGTCTGAATGGCAAATTCAGAGATGAGTGACGAGAACTGGTTGGTGGCAACCCTGAATATTGGTGAACGTGTTGTGGTACATTTTGGAACAAAGTCTGCACTTCAGTGACAAGTGTTATATACATCCTTCAGGTATCATATTATTTGCTTTGGTACTAACTTAAATGCAAAAATGTGTCTAAGAGCCAGTTGTGGCATTATTGAAGCATTCCTCAAACCTCACACATTACATGACAGCCACCATGACACACATGGGCTACACTGTGAACCCGCCCTGTTTCAGCCACATGTCGCACACTGAGTAGCTCCTTACTGGGCCATACAGAATGCACTTTGGAGCCTCATTGAGTGGCAAGAAGCTCTAGGCAAATGCTACAATACAATACAATACATCTTGATTTCTTTTTCTGCCTTTGATGTGCGAGCTCGTGCTGTTCGCCCTTGCACGCGACCTTCGCCAAATATGGATTTCGGGATGAGATCATCATTTTTCTTCCTTTATTCACTTCAAGCTTTCCTTCGCATGCTATTTGCACAAACATTACACACACTGCAGCTTGCTCTTTAGAGCTCGATGCCTTAACAAGTGATGATTTAGTTTAATCTTATCTCTTAACCTTGGACTAAATATGCATATTTATAGTCCTAAAAATAGGAATTAGCTGTCTGCTTTTCACTGTATGCTTTGGATTTATGCAAAAAAAAGAAATAATGTAGAAAGGCTGTCCTGAGTAATATATTGAAGGTCGTTTAGGAAATTAAGCGTCTATTTTTCTGAGGAGATTTTCGGGGATATAAAAATAGAGCGCTGAGGCAGAACACAGTGGACTAAATTTGGTTCAGGAAGAGATGGTAAAAATAAATGCATGTAAATATGTGAACTGTATGGTGTTAAACAGCATAATTATTTGTACTAAATACATTCTTTGTTTAGGACTGGAGCTCATATGACATAACACATTACAAGGTCACCTTTTAGAAATGTTTTTATCTTTGTTAGTGCAAAAGGACACCTAATGTTGACGTTCCTATTTAAAGAAAAAAACATGTTCAGCTTATTGGAAATAAGATAGTCTTACTCATACAAGGTAAGCAGAATACATTTTACACTACACAAGTGGCCTTAATTGGCCCTGATGGCTGAGATAATAATATGTCACTTGGACTATGTATTACAATCTGGGGCCATATTACACAAAGCACCACAAGGGCATAAAAGGTATGTGTGCCTGCCTTCTTGGCCCCAGAACACTTTGGTATTACAGAAGGGGTCACAGATGCGTGCATGTCCTATCTGTAATAGGGATCATGCTGTTGCTTCATGTGTGCTGGCACATTCTCTAGGGGGTGTTCCCTTATTTGCATGGGGAGTGACCCCATAAAGATGAGGACACACTTTGCCACTGTGCTTGTGTATTATTATAGGACATGCACAAAGGCAAGAGAGCTGTTGAAAGAGACAATAATTGGACGCCACATTGAGTGTGGCACAGTCAGTGGGCATCCCAAGGGGAATACTAGACAGAGGGAAAGGGGCTCCATGAACCACTATACATCACTGTGCAGCCAGGTACAGACGCTCATTGCACCCGCCTGCAAGGGGATCTCTGCTCCCTTTCAAAAGTACGCTGGGTTTCAGCTTTTCGTTAATGTGCTGCCCCACAGCAGGTGCGACCATACAGCTACACTAGAAACAGCTCAATAAATGTAATAGGGTGCCCTGTCCCCGTATGCACCCACTGTAGCCATTTAGAAGGTGCTCCCTGGTTCAAACAGATTGTCGTATATACAGGCATGTACACACAGATTTTACCCAGATGATTATAGCCTGGTCAAACATGACACCAATTAATGTTGTGTCATGTTTGACACAACCTCAGCACAGAGCATAAAATGCACTATATACATATATGTATTCAGTGAAAAACCAAAGGTTAAAGTAACGTTATAGTTAGGTGAATTTGTCAGTGACAACATTTTTTAAACAAATATAAAACACTAAAATTCACCATTTATAGTTAGCAGAGCTAACTATATCTTGTGCCCCTGCCATGCACTGCTTATGACCTCACATAGTACATCATTCATGACATGTTCCGTGACATCATTTATGACATCATTGATGACATCTCAAATGATATCATGGATTACATCTCTGAACCCTGAGTCCCCCACGGCCCCAGCTGGCTCCCCACTTTCAGCTTGAGCTGACATTTCTCCAGTCTGCAGTCACCAATGCTATTCCTGCAGGCGGGAGCAATATTTTGGTCTGTTTCACTGCCCTCATCGCTGCGGCCAGGGAAACAGTTCAGAGATCTGCTTCCAGCAGGCAGGAACATTTTGGGGCCAATATTAACCCTGTGGCCAACTCCAGTAAAAGCTGCCAAATCCATACGGTACAGGGCCTTCGATCATGTATGGAGGGAGGTTGGTCACAGGGCCTGTGGCCAACACCCACATGCATCCAACCCCATGCTGCGCACAGCCTTTGACTGTGCACTGTGGGGCAGTTGGTCACAAGGGCTGGCCCTAAGGACCCTTTTTTTAAGGGGAGATGGGCCATCTGGCCTCCCTCCCCAAACCTATTATGGCCCTAGGGATCCCATCTCAAGGACCATATATATTTTAAAGGGGAGGGAAGCAGTGTGCCCACCTTCCTCGAGCCTTGTTAGGCACTGGAGACCCCATCCCCCAGGGCCTTGTTAGGCCCTGGGCAACCCAATTAACTGCACCACTCATTTCACTAAAGGGGAGGGGGCCACGTGCCTGAGCCATTATAGGCTCCACTGATCCCACCCTGGGCACCCACCATACTTTATTTGGGGGCTGCTGGGGACACCCAAGGCCCCCGCAGCCCCAGCCGGCTCCTCACATGCAGCTTGATCCATCATTGCTCCTGCCTGCAGTGAGCAGGTACCAATTCTGCTACCAGCAGGCGGGAGCAATATTTTGTTACGGTTCCCTGTCCTGATCCTCTCCAAGTGGGCAGGAACATTGTTAAAGCTCCTGCCCACTGGGAGCGGACTTTGTCTTTGCTCCTACTTGGTGGGCATTTTGAAGATGCTTCCACCAAGCAAGAGCAAGCACAGGTTTCCTTGACCATGCTGGGGCAGGCCGTCCTTGTGCCTTCTGAGGCTTAGGTAGTGGGGTGGTATGACCTCTTCCCATATATAATCTATTGTTAACCCCAGGAGTAGCTTTTCCATGGCCTCTGGAGCATTGGGGAGGAGGGCATCACGGCTCCCTCCAGATATAATAAAAATGTTGCCCTGGGGTGGGCTCCCAGGGGCCTCTGGAAACACCCTGTGTCATATACATAGTGAATACCCTCGCCCGGCATTATGCTTTCTTGTCTTGGTGGTTATGATATCCCTACCCTGCCCCCTTATACTATTTTCAATTTATCATTTCAGGACAAGGGACTAAGTCCCTGAGCCCTGTAATGGTGGCCAGCAACATTTTCCTCATATTGCTGGCAACCAGTCAAGGGCTTTCTCCCGCTGGAAGCTGACTCCCATGGGTGGGAGATGGCCCAAGGGAAAAAAGCGACCTGGAGCTAGCAGGATGCTCTATTTTTAAACTGTCACTCCCGCAATAGGTGCTTGATCCTCTCGCAAACCCAACCATCCAGATATACAATTATTTGTTGCCCTTAATTTCTCAAAAACTACTGAATGGGCTTGTGTTAAATCACATAAAGCACAATCTGCAGACCAAGATCTTTATTCCTGCCAAATTTGGTGTAAATTCTGTTTAACAGTGTTTGCCTTAGCCCATCTAAAAGGAGTCTAAAAAAAAATGTATGGGGATTTTGTGTTTTGGGATCCCCTTTTTTCTCACCCCTTGGTAAACGGATACCCCTAAAACTTGCCATGAGCAAACTAGTTAAAGTAGCACTTTCTGGAAAGTTTTGTGAATATTTGTCAAATGGTACCAAAGTTATTATCAACACAACAAAACTCTTTTATATATATATGTCATTGTTAATGTCATCAGTGATGTGACTGACCATATCACAAGTGATGTAATATGTGACGTCATCAGCAGTGCATTGCGGGGGTGTGAGCTATAGTTACCTCAGCAAACTATAACAATTACAAAAAGGGGGTGGTGATGGACAGAGTATCTGAGTTAATCAGAACACTCCTACCCAGTCAACAGATCAGGGCTTGATCCATCACCGTTTTTTAGCTCACTGCACCATCCCAGTTCAGAACCTGGCTATATGCAAATTAGTCTGTCCCTGGCCCAGTGCATCATGGGAACAGGGCAGACCAAACTACCAAGCCAATTCTTTACTGGAAAGGAAACAAGCTTCCGGGGACCGGTTTCTGGCATTACAGCCGTCTTCGGCCCGGCTTGCTTGAATCCTGATGGTGCAATGAGCAAGGGACTCATGTCTGAGCATACCCTTCCACACTCATGGTGGCCAAAATAATTACAAAAAGGGGGTGGTGATGGACAGAGTATCTGAGTTAATCAGAACACTCCTACCCAGTCAACAGATCAGGGCTTGATCCATCACCGTTTTTTAGCTCACTGCACCATCCCAGTTCAGAACCTGGCTATATGCAAATTAGTCTGTCCCTGGCCCAGTGCATCATGGGAACAGGGCAGACCAAACTACCAAGCCAATTCTTTACTGGAAAGGAAACAAGCTTCCGGGGACCGGTTTCTGGCATTACAGCCGTCTTCGGCCCGGCTTGCTTGAATCCTGATGGTGCAATGATCAAGGGACTCATGTCTGAGCATACCCTTCCACACTCATGGTGGCCAAAATAATTACAAAAAGGGGGTGGTGATGGACAGAGTATCTGAGTTAATCAGAACACTCCTACCCAGTCAACAGATCAGGGCTTGATCCATCACCGTTTTTTAGCTCACTGCACCATCCCAGTTCAGAACCTGGCTATATGCAAATTAGTCTGTCCCTGGCCCAGTGCATCATGGGAACAGGGCAGACCAAACTACCAAGCCAATTCTTTACTGGAAAGGAAACAAGCTTCCGGGGACCGGTTTCTGGCATTACAGCCGTCTTCGGCCCGGCTTGCTTGAATCCTGATGGTGCAATGAGCAAGGGACTCATGTCTGAGCATACCCTTCCACACTCATGGTGGCCAAAATAATTACAAAAAGGGGGTGGTGATGGACAGAGTATCTGAGTTAATCAGAACACTCCTACCCAGTCAACAGATCAGGGCTTGATCCATCACCGTTTTTTAGCTCACTGCACCATCCCAGTTCAGAACCTGGCTATATGCAAATTAGTCTGTCCCTGGCCCAGTGCATCATGGGAACAGGGCAGACCAAACTACCAAGCCAATTCTTTACTGGAAAGGAAACAAGCTTCCGGGGACCGGTTTCTGGCATTACAGCCGTCTTCGGCCCGGCTTGCTTGAATCCTGATGGTGCAATGAGCAAGGGACTCATGTCTGAGCATACCCTTCCACACTCATGGTGGCCAAAATAATTACAAAAAGGGGGTGGTGATGGACAGAGTATCTGAGTTAATCAGAACACTCCTACCCAGTCAACAGATCAGGGCTTGATCCATCACCGTTTTTTAGCTCACTGCACCATCCCAGTTCAGAACCTGGCTATATGCAAATTAGTCTGTCCCTGGCCCAGTGCATCATGGGAACAGGGCAGACCAAACTACCAAGCCAATTCTTTACTGGAAAGGAAACAAGCTTCCGGGGACCGGTTTCTGGCATTACAGCCGTCTTCGGCCCGGCTTGCTTGAATCCTGATGGTGCAATGAGCAAGGGACTCATGTCTGAGCATACCCTTCCACACTCATGGTGGCCAAAATAATTACAAAAAGGGGGTGGTGATGGACAGAGTATCTGAGTTAATCAGAACACTCCTACCCAGTCAACAGATCAGGGCTTGATCCATCACCGTTTTTTAGCTCACTGCACCATCCCAGTTCAGAACCTGGCTATATGCAAATTAGTCTGTCCCTGGCCCAGTGCATCATGGGAACAGGGCAGACCAAACTACCAAGCCAATTCTTTACTGGAAAGGAAACAAGCTTCCGGGGACCGGTTTCTGGCATTATAGCCGTCTTCGGCCCGGCTTGCTTGAATCCTGATGGTGCAATGAGCAAGGGACTCATGTCTGAGTATACCCTGCCACACCTATAGTGGCCAAAAACGATACAGAAAAGGGGGTGGTGATGAACAGAGTGTCTGAATTAAGCAGACCACTCCTACCCAGTCAACAGATCAGGGCTTGATCCATCACCGTTTTTTAGCTCACTGCACCATCCCAGTTCAGAACCTGGCTATATGCAAATTAGTCTGTCCCTGGCCCAGTGCATCATGGGAACAGGGCAGACCAAACTACCAAGCCAATTCTTCACCAGAAAGGAGACAAGCTACCGGGGAAGACGGCTGTAATGCCAGAAACCGGTCCCCGATAGCTTGTCTCCTTTCTGGTGAAGAATTGGCTTGGTAGTTTGGTCTGCCCTGTTCCCATGATGCACTGGGCCAGGGACAGACTAATTTGCATATAGCCAGGTTCTGAGCTGGGATGGGGCAGTGAGATAAATAACGGTGATGGATCAAGCCCTGATCTTTGGACTGGGTAAGAGTGGTCTGCTTAATTCAGACACTCTGTTCATCACCACCCCCTTTTCTGTATCGTTTTTGGCCACTATAGGTGTGGCAGGGTATACTCAGACATGAGTCCCTTTCTCACTGCTCCATCAGGATTCAAGCAAGCCGGGCCGAAGAGGCTGAAATGCCAGAAACCGGTCCCCGGTAGCTTGTCTCCTTTCTGGTGAAGAATTGGCTTGGTAGTTTGGTCTGCCCTGTTCCCATGATGCACTGGGCCAGGGACAGACTAATTTGCATATAGCCAGGTTCTGAGCTGGGATGGGGGCAGTGAGATAAATAACGGTGATGGATCAAGCCCTGATCTTTGGACTGGGTAAGAGTGGTCTGCTTAATTCAGACACTCTGTTCATCACCACCCCCTTTTCTGTATCGTTTTTGGCCACTATAGGTGTGGCAGGGTATACTCAGACATGAGTCCCTTTCTCACTGCTCCATCAGGATTCAAGCAAGCCGGGCCGAAGAGGCTGAAATGCCAGAAACCGGTCCCCGGTAGCTTGTCTCCTTTCTGGTGAAGAATTGGCTTGGTAGTTTGGTCTGCCCTGTTCCCATGATGCACTGGGCCAGGGACAGACTAATTTGCATATAGCCAGGTTCTGAGCTGGGATGGGGCAGTGAGATAAATAACGGTGATGGATCAAGCCCTGATCTTTGGACTGGGTAAGAGTGGTCTGCTTAATTCAGACACTCTGTTCATCACCACCCCCTTTTCTGTATCGTTTTTGGCCACTATAGGTGTGGCAGGGTATACTAAGACATGAGTCCCTTTCTCACTGCTCCATCAGGATTCAAGCAAGCCGGGCCGAAGAGGCTGAAATGCCAGAAACCGGTCCCCGGTAGCTTGTCTCCTTTCTGGTGAAGAATTGGCTTGGTAGTTTGGTCTGCCCTGTTCCCATGATGCACTGGGCCAGGGACAGACTAATTTGCATATAGCCAGGTTCTGAGCTGGGATGGGGCAGTGAGATAAATAACGGTGATGGATCAAGCCCTGATCTTTGGACTGGGTAAGAGTGGTCTGCTTAATTCAGACACTCTGTTCATCACCACCCCCTTTTCTGTATCGTTTTTGGCCACTATAGGTGTGGCAGGGTATACTCAGACATGAGTCCCTTTCTCACTGCTCCATCAGGATTCAAGCAAGCCGGGCCGAAGAGGCTGAAATGCCAGAAACCGGTCCCCGGTAGCTTGTCTCCTTTCTGGTGAAGAATTGGCTTGGTAGTTTGGTCTGCCCTGTTCCCATGATGCACTGGGCCAGGGACAGACTAATTTGCATATAGCCAGGTTCTGAGCTGGGATGGGGCAGTGAGATAAATAACGGTGATGGATCAAGCCCTGATCTTTGGACTGGGTAAGAGTGGTCTGCTTAATTCAGACACTCTGTTCATCACCACCCCCTTTTCTGTATCGTTTTTGGCCACTATAGGTGTGGCAGGGTATACTCAGACATGAGTCCCTTTCTCACTGCTCCATCAGGATTCAAGCAAGCCGGGCCGAAGAGGCTGAAATGCCAGAAACCGGTCCCCGGTAGCTTGTCTCCTTTCTGGTGAAGAATTGGCTTGGTAGTTTGGTCTGCCCTGTTCCCATGATGCACTGGGCCAGGGACAGACTAATTTGCATATAGCCAGGTTCTGAGCTGGGATGGGGCAGTGAGATAAATAACGGTGATGGATCAAGCCCTGATCTTTGGACTGGGTAAGAGTGGTCTGCTTAATTCAGACACTCTGTTCATCACCACCCCCTTTTCTGTATCGTTTTTGGCCACTATAGGTGTGGCAGGGTATACTCAGACATGAGTCCCTTTCTCACTGCTCCATCAGGATTCAAGCAAGCCGGGCCGAAGAGGCTGAAATGCCAGAAACCGGTCCCCGGTAGCTTGTCTCCTTTCTGGTGAAGAATTGGCTTGGTAGTTTGGTCTGCCCTGTTCCCATGATGCACTGGGCCAGGGACAGACTAATTTGCATATAGCCAGGTTCTGACCTGGGATGGGGCAGTGAGATAAATAACGGTGATGGATCAAGCCCTGATCTTTGGACTGGGTAAGAGTGGTCTGCTTAATTCAGACACTCTGTTCATCACCACCCCCTTTTCTGTATCGTTTTTGGCCACTATAGGTGTGGCAGGGTATACTCAGACATGAGTCCCTTTCTCACTGCTCCATCAGGATTCAAGCAAGCCGGGCCGAAGAGGCTGAAATGCCAGAAACCCGTCCCCGGTAGCTTGTCTCCTTTCTGGTGAAGAATTGGCTTGGTAGTTTGGTCTGCCCTGTTCCCATGATGCACTGGGCCAGGGACAGACTAATTTGCATATAGCCAGGTTCTGAGCTGGGATGGGGCAGTGAGATAAATAACGGTGATGGATCAAGCCCTGATCTTTGGACTGGGTAAGAGTGGTCTGCTTAATTCAGACACTCTGTTCATCACCACCCCCTTTTCTGTATCGTTTTTGGCCACTATAGGTGTGGCAGGGTATACTCAGACATGAGTCCCTTTCTCACTGCTCCATCAGGATTCAAGCAAGCCGGGCCGAAGAGGCTGAAATGCCAGAAACCGGTCCCCGGTAGCTTGTCTCCTTTCTGGGGGGAACATCCATGACAACGCGGTCAAAACACCGCGCTGCCATTACCACGCATCTTTTACAACGCAAGTCGTTACCACGACTTGCGCTGGAGGGTGCTCTAGACTAAGGAATAGTAGATTTACTATTCCAACACCTTCCCTACTGTACGTAGGCTGGAGTTGGAATAGTAAATCTTACTATTCCTAAGTCCAGCACCTTACAGCGCAAGTCGTGGTAACGACTTGCGTTGTAAAAGATGCGTTGTGATGTACCGCGATCTAAAAGATCGCGTTGTAACATCATACAACCCCTTTCTGGTGAAGAATTGGCTTGGTAGTTTGGTCTGCCCTGTTCCCATGATGCACTGGGCCAGGGACAGACTAATTTGCATATAGCCAGGTTCTGAGCTGGGATGGGGCAGTGAGATAAATAACGGTGATGGATCAAGCCCTGATCTTTGGACTGGGTAAGAGTGGTCTGCTTAATTCAGACACTCTGTTCATCACCACCCCCTTTTCTGTATCGTTTTTGGCCACTATAGGTGTGGCAGGGTATACTCAGACATGAGTCCCTTTCTCACTGCTCCATCAGGATTCAAGCAAGCCGGGCCGAAGAGGCTGAAATGCCAGAAACCGGTCCCCGGTAGCTTGTCTCCTTTCTGGTGAAGAATTGGCTTGGTAGTTTGGTCTGCCCTGTTCCCATGATGCACTGGGCCAGGGACAGACTAATTTGCATATAGCCAGGTTCTGAGCTGGGATGGGGCAGTGAGATAAATAACGGTGATGGATCAAGCCCTGATCTTTGGACTGGGTAAGAGTGGTCTGCTTAATTCAGACACTCTGTTCATCACCACCCCCTTTTCTGTACAGCAAACTATAACGGCTGAATTTCTCTGGTTTTGTGCTAGTTAAATGTCACCTTTACTATAACCTCCCTGTAAACATCTGTTTTTTCTATACATTTTAAAGGTTTTTTAAATGCTAATTCCTCGCTATAACATCGCTGAAACCTGTGGTTTTTCCAGTGAATTTCTAAGGTTTTTTAAATGCTAATTTCTAACTAAAATGTCTCTGAAACCTGTGTTTTTTTCAGTGAATTTCTAAGGTGTTTAAAATGCTAATTTCTAACTATAACATCCCTGAAACCTGTGTTTTTTAAGTGAATTTTTAAGGATTTTAAATGCTAATTTCTAACTATGCATACATATGTAGGACATGAACAGAAAGAGGAAGAAAGGCAATGTAAGAAGCAAGAAAAGGACAGAAAGAGGCATGGGAGGTGTAGAAAGAGGAAGAGAGGTGTAGAAAGAAGCAAGAGAAATGCAAAGAGAGGCTAGAGAAGTACAGAAAGAGGAAGAAAGGTGCAGAAAGAAGCAAGAGAAGTGGAGAAAGAAGCAAAACAGGTGCAGAAAGAGGCCTCCTTTGGCTGCACCTTTCCACAGACTCATACAAAGTAGCCTAATCGCTGATCCTTCTCCCAAAATGTCTTAAACCTAATTTTTCTCTTGAAGGCTCACTATTCATTAACTGCTCAGAATGTTAGGCCTACCAAATGTAAATCAGCAATCCCAACCATAACACTGTTGTAAGTCTTACCAAATTTGTGAAGGTATGTATGCGTGTTCTGTGCTCTTACCTAGTGATATGTTACATAAAAATAAACATACAGATACTTGAATACCTGTGTTTCAAACAGCAATTTCTGTAAATTTGTGAACAAGAAGGTGTATGTATTTCTTTCTGCTTGCAATACAGGGCAGATGGGTATTTAATAGTATATGTGAGGGTCTCTATAACACCTACCTACGTATTACATGTCTGCCTGTGCAACCAAATGACAGAGTAGAACTGTGAAGATTTGACCACCTATAGGAGAAGCTATAGGTCTTTAAGCTACCATCTTTAGATGCATAGCACATGTGAGAATACATGTACAAGTAGACATACACCTCACCACAAGAACACGCAGATCTTTCACTTTAACAGCTTGCACTTCCCATTTGAGTAGAGAAAGAGGCAAGAGAAGTACAGAAAGAGGTAAGAGAAGTGCAGAGAAAAACAAGAGAGGTGCTGAAAGAGTAAGAAAAGTACAGAAAGAGGCAAGATAAGTGCAGAAAGAGGCAAGAGAAGTGCAGAAAGATGCAAGAGAAGAGCACAAAGAGGCAAGAGAAGTACATAATGAGTAAGAAAGGTGTAGAAAGAGGCAAGAGAGGTGCCGAAAGATAAAGAAAGGTACAGGAAGGAGAAAGAAGCACAGAAAGAGGCAATAGAAGTGCAGAAAGAGGAAGAAAGATGCAGAAACAAGGAAAAGCAGAAAGAGGCAATTAAATGCAGAAAGAGTAATAAAGGTGCAGAAAGAACAAAGAGAAGTGCAGAAAGAAGCACGAAAAGTGATGAAAGAGACAAGAGTTGCAGAAAAAACAAGAGAGGTGAAGAAAGAAGCAAGAGAGGTGCAGAAAGAGGCAAGTGGGGTGCAAAAAGATGCAAGAGAGGTGCAGAAACAGGCAAGAGAGGTGCAAAAACAGGCAAGAAAAGTGCAGAAAGAGACAAGAGAAATGCACAGACACAAGCAAGGTACAGAAAGAGGCAAGAGGGGAGCAGAAAGAGGCAAGAGTACTGCAGAAAGAAGCAAAAGAGGTACAGAAAGAGGAAAGAGAACTGCAGAAAGAGGCAAGCGAGGTACAGGAAAAGGCAAAGGAGATGCAGAAAAAGGGAAGAGAGGGGCAGTAAGAGGGAAGAGGGGTGCAGAACGTAGCAAGAGAGGTGCAGAAAGAAGCAAGAGAGGTGCAGAGGCAAATGAGGTTCAGAAAGAGGCAAGAGAGGGGAATAAAGAGGCAAGTGAGGTACAGAAACAGGCAAGGGAAATACAGAAAGAGACAAGAGAGGTGCAGAAAGAGGGAAGAGAGTTGCAAAAAGAAGCACGAGGGGTGCAGAAAATAGCAAGAGAGGTGCATAAAGAAGTGTAGAAAGAGGCAAGTGAGGTACAGAAAGAGGCAAGAGAGGTGCAGAAACAGGCAATTGAAGTGCAGAACCAGGCAAGAGAGGTGCAGAATGAGGAAAGTGAGGTACAGACACAGGCAAGAGAAGTGCAGAAAGAGGCAAGAGAGGTACAGAAAGAAGCAAACGAGATGCAGCAAGAGGCAACATAAGTGTAGAAAGAGGCAAGAGAGGTGAACAAAGACACAAAAGAGGTGCAGAAAGAGGGAAGACAAGTGCAAAAAGAGGCACGAAAAGTGCAGAAAGAGGCAAGAGAGGTACACAAAGACACAAGCGAGGTGCAAAAAGAGGCAAGAAAAGTACAGTAAGAGGCAAGAGAGGTACACAAAGACACAAGTGAGGTGCAGAAAGAGGCAAGAGGGGTGCAGAGAAAGGCAAGAGAAGTGCAGAAAGAAGTAACAAAGGTGCAGAAAGAGGCAAGAGAACTGCATAAAGAGGCAAGAGAGGTGCAGAAAGAGGCAAAAGGGGTGCATTAAGAAGCACGAGGGGTGCAGAAAGTAGCAAGAGAGGTGCAGAAAGAAGTGCAGAAAGAGACAAGAGAGGTACAGAAAGAGACAAGAGAGGTACAGAAAGAGGCAAGAGAGGTGCAGAAACAGGCAAAAGAAGTGCAGAACCAGGCAAGGGAGGTGCAGAAACAGGCAAGAGAAGTACAGAAAGAAGCAAACGAGATGCAGAAAGAGGCAACGTAAGTGCAGAAAGAGGCAACATAAGTACAGGAAGAGGCAAGAGAGGTGCACAAAGACACAAGAGAGGTGCAGAAAGAGGGAAGACATGTGCAAAAGAGACAAGAAAAGTGCAGAAAGAGGCAAGAGAGGTACACAAAGCCACAAGCGAGGTGCAGAAAGAGGAAAGAGGGGTGCAGAAAAAGGCAAGAGAAGTGCAGAAAAAGGCAAGAGAAGTGCAGAAAGAAGTAACAAAGGTACAGAAAGAGGCAAGAGAACTGCAAAAAGAAGCAAGAGAGATGCAGAAAGAGGCAAAAGGGGTGCAGAAAGAGGGAAGAGATGTGCAGAAAGAGGCACAAGGGGTGCAGAAAGTAACAAGAGAGGTGAAGAAAGTAGAGAAGTGTAGAAAGAAGCAACAGAGGTAAAAAAAGAGGCATGAGGGGTGCAGAAAGATACAGGAGAGTGCATACAGATGAGACAGGTGTAAAAGGAAGCAAGAGAAGTACAGAAAGTGGCAACAGAGGTGCACAAAGACACACACGAGGTGCAGAAAGCGGCTAGAGGGGTGCAGAAAGAGGCAGGAAAACTGCAGAAAGAAGCAACAGAGGTGAAGAAAGAGGCAATAGAACTGCAGAAAGAGGCAAGAGGCATGCAGGAAGAGGGAAGAAAGGTGCCGAAAGAAGTACAAGGGGTGCAGAAAGTAGCAAGAGAAGTGTGGAAAGAAGCAACAGAGGTGCAGAAAGAGGCAAGAGGGGTGCAGAAAGATACAAGAGATGTGCAGAAAGAAGCAACAGAGATGCACAAAGAGTCAAGAGAAGTGAAGAAAGAGGCAAGAGATGTGCAGAAAGAAGGAAGAAGGGTAGAGAAAGAGGCAAGAGGGTTGCAGAAAGAAGCAAGAGAGGTTTAGAGAGAAACAAGAGAAGTGCAGAAAGAAGCAACAGAGGTGCAGAAAGAGGCAAGAGGGGTGCAGAGAGAGGCACGAGAATTGCAGAAGGAAGCAACAGAGGGGCAGAAAGAGGCAAGAGAGATGCAGAAAGAGGGAAGAGAGGTACAGAAAGAGGGATACGGAGTGCAGAAAGTAACAGGAGAGGTGCAAAAAGAAGTAAGAGAAGTGTAGCAAGAAGCAACAGAGGTGCAGAAAGAGGCAAGAGGGGTGCAGAAAGTTACAAGAGATGTGCAGAAAGAAGAAACAGAGATGCAGAAAGAGTCAAGAGACATGCAGAAAGAGGTGAGAGAAGTGCAGAAGGAAGAGGCAAGAGAGGTGCAGAAAGAGGGAAGAAGGGTACAGAAAGAGGCAAGAGGGATACAGAAAGAAACAAGAGAGTTGCAAAAATAAGCAAAAGAAATGCAGAAAGAAGGAACAGAGTTGCAGAAAGAGGCAAGAGAGGTGCAGACAGAGGCAAAAGAACTGCAGAAAGAGGATGAAAGGTACAGAAAGTGGAAGGAAGGCGCAGAAAGAAGCAAGAGAGGTTTGTCACCATTAGTACCAATTTAACATCCACATTTAGCAATAAGTAACATTTGACCATTCCAGCTTTGCAAGGTGCCTTCTACCACATCGTAATACATGTCGTTGCATTTTTGGAAACATTTGAGCCCTTTGAGCTAGAAACAAGGATTTTGTTTGTTCAATTCTGCAGATTATGTGGCAGATGATGGATTATGTGGCAAATGCGGAAAATGTATATTTATACAGATATCTGGCACATAATTACAGTTGTCCTCCTCATACCTTTAACTATGTCCAGAAGTGCTCCTCCATGGTTTTTTCTTGTTTTGTGTCTCATTGAGTTTATAGTTTAGATTCTATGGAAACAAGAAAGACTAAACCTGAGGTTACCACTCCACAACACAGACTACCATACCCCAAAGTCCCTCATGAGTAAAGTGGAATTCCTCCCCCAACCAGTAGTGTGCCAGGATGGCTGTTTGCAGAGTGGTGGAGAAAGGGAGGCCGTGGCCTCTGAAGACCTCTTAGCAATCCCACTGTGTGGGACTTACTCGAGGTAGCGGGAAGTGTAGTTGGCCCCCAAGGACAGCCTTGGGGGGCAACGACTACTCCTATTGCCTCCAGTAAGTCTCACACAGAAGGATTACTGAGTTCTGATAGCAGGCCACAACCCCTTTTCCCACCACTCTGCCACCACACTTCCTGGCATGCTCTTGGTTGGGGGCTGAAGTCCCCTTTGCTGCTGGAGGGACCTTAGGGCCAACTAGCCTACCTGTTACCTCCACTAAGCCCCACACAGTGGGATTGCTGAGAGGTGGTCGCATGCCATGCCCCATTACTCCACCACTTTGCAAATGGTCCTCTTGGCACTCTCTTGAGGGTCACTGGGGGTCAACTAGCCCTCCTGTTACCTCCAGTAAGCCCCACACAGCTGGATTGCTGAGAGGTGCTGAGGCCACACTTCCTTTTTACACCACTCTGCATTTGGCCTCCTGGCAAAGTGCTGCTTGGGGGATGAAGTCCACTTTAGTCCTGAGGTCTGCAGGACACAATGGGACCTCATCGCTCCACTAGCAGTGCACCAAAAGGCGATTTTGCAGAGGAGTGTAAAAAGGGGGGGGTGGCCTCCTGCCACCTCTCAGCAATCCCACTGTGTGGGGATTACTGAAGGTACCTGGTGGGTTAGCTGGCCCCTAAGGACCCTCACCAGTGAAGGGGACTTAATCCCCCAACCCATAGCGTGCCAGGAGATGCGTTTGCAGAATCGTGCAGGGAGGGTGCGGGGCCTCCGGCGAGTTGCCAGTTTCTTTTATTTTATTTTAGAAAGGGATGCTGTGTGGCCCCCCCTTCCTTTGACCCTTTTGGGCCCAGAGACCCCATCCCCCGGGCCCTGAGCCATTTAAAAAAACAAAAAAAATGAAAAGAGGGGACGGCGTGAGGCCCCCCTCCTGAGGCCGAATATGGCCCTGAAGACCCAATTCCACGGGGCTAGGCTTTTTTAATTTTATTTTAAAGGGGAGGGGGGCCGTGCGGCACCCCGTGACATTGCTGTAGCCGGCCCTGGGGGTTGACGGTCCCCAGGGTCATGGAGGGATCCACGAGGGGGACCATGCGGTCCCACTCCATCAGAAATACAGCATTGGGGAGGTGGTGGTCCCCGGGGGTCCACAACAGACCCCCACATTTTAATTAATGTATGCCCCTGGGCAGGTGGTGGTCCCCAGGCCAGTGTGGGGGGGCTCAAGCCCCCCCACACTTTTATTTTTTAAAGGTAGTCCCGGGGAAGTGGCAGTCTTCGGGGCTGCGGGGGCATCATGGCCCCCGCTTTTAATCCATATAGCCATGGGAGATGGCGCTTCCTGAGGCTTGGGGTCCGGGAGGCCCCAACCCATAAATAATTAAAGCCCCGGAGATGTGGCAGTCCCCGTGGCAGCATGGGTGGGCCAGGAGCCCTCCCCCTATATTTTATCAACAAAGCCCCAGGGGGGTGGCATTTTGGTGTGGTGCTGATGCCAATAAAATCTATGTGATTTTGGAGCCCTTGGGAGTGCAGCATGATTTTTTGTTTTTGTATATTTTTAGAGAGACAAGTCACATCTCAACGCTTGCACTAGCAGCAAGAGTGCACCGCTGTGACCACTTTGTTTCTTGGATTTATATAGCTGTTGCGCCTGGCACTTAAGGAACAGTCTGAGACCGCATGGAATAGAATTGAACATGCGATACCAATTTTTGCACGTGTATTAGACACAGAAAGACTAGCACAGCCCGGAGAGGCCAAAACTCCCAATGTGCCTTGGAATATTCTACAACCACTGTGAAGCCAAGGACAACCTCATGGATAGAGGGGAGTGTTTGTGTTAGGGCAAATAACCTTTCTTGTCAATGCGACCCCGCACTAAAGGGGTCTGAGGGCTCCATATATCACCTTGGCATAATAAGCAATTACGAGTGACATAAACAGAGACTGGTATTTGTGCAGAAACCTTTATGAACATTTAATACGACTGGGGAACAGACTTCAAATGATATACATGATGTTTGGAAGTAAGAGACTTTAATGAGGAGTATGGACAGTGAATTATAGCAGCACTCAGCTAAACGATGAAAGTCAGAATTCCTTTCTAAATCAATACTGAGAGAATCAACATGGTTGTAATTAAGGCACAAGAGTGTTGAATCCAGTATGTAGGAAAAAGGTGAAGCAACACACGTTATTAAAACTATAAGTACCAGAAGGCCCAGGTATATAAAAGGCACAAGAGCATATGATCTAATTTGCAAATCAAGACACAGCTGCTGTGAACAAGACTGGAAGGGTTGAACTGCGTTGGTAGCGTTTTGGTGTAGCGCTGATGCCAATAAAATCTATGTGATTTTGGAGCCGTTGGGAGTGCTGCATGATTTTTTGCTTTTGAATATATATATTCCGAGCTCAAAGAGTCACTGCTAGTCACTCAAAGATTGTTTCAAGTGTTTATTAATGCAGACACGTTTCTGTGAGCAAGTCGCCTTTCTCAATGCTTCAAACACATTCCAATGTACTGCATTCTGGGTTCATTCAAATATACAAGATCATGTCCTCATTGGTGGATTCGCTGCATGATAACAATGAAAAAACTTCATTAGTTTTATCAGCATCACAGCCACCATAGGGATGTTAATCAGATGTAAATAACACTGTATGTCAAGGCTCAAATGCTGACAGTAAACTCACCCCAATAGGTATGTATAAAAACATATCTCTACTTGCCATGTTGTCGCCATCATTGATTGCACCCCCTCTGGGGGTCCTTTAAGCTTGTGCATTGTAACACCCCTCGCCTGCCCCAGGATGTTTAAAAGATGTAACCACAGGGCTCAGTCAAATTTCCGCAGTCCATGAATTTGTATAATTCATGATCTATTCAGTTTGATGGAACAGTCTTTCAGAGGTGGTTCAGGGAGCTTGGAATTCCACATGAAGCTCAAGCCCCACCAACTGCTGCTGATCTCGCGGCGGGTGCTGTCATAGGTGTGAAGGTGGAGCTCATACCGATAAATCCCAGCTCAAAAAGTGACTGCTAGGAAATCACAGGGTCTTTCATGGGTTTGTTAATGCAGACCCATTTTGGTTAGCAATCCGCCTTTCTCAATGCTTCAAACACATTCCAATGCACTGCCTTCGGCGTTCATTCAAATATATAAATATATATGTGTTTGTGGAGTCCGGCATTGTTGTCTAGGGGCCATCCACAAGGGATACATGGACCTATGCTAGGATGCGTCACACAAGGGATGTTTGAGTGAGGCGGCAGGCTGCGATGTAATACAGTTCTTTGTGATGGAGAAGATTCAAGCAGTGGTGGCGATGTGAGTCGTGCTCTGGACACAGCAGAGAAGATGCATAGGTGTCGTTAGATCCACAGAGGCTGGCAGAACACTTTAGGCCCACTTCAAATGGTCCAGGACTTAGGTGGCATCACACCAAGGGAGACTCACAGATGTGAGAGTCCATGTGCTGGGGTCCAGGTTGTTGAGCCTTCTGTCTCTAAAGCTCAAGTCAGAAGGCAGCCAACTGGCCCTTGGAGTCGCTTTGGGATCCTGGGTTCAATAAATGCAAGTCCAGTCCTTCTCACCCAGGCAAGAGGGCAGCATAGCAGGGCAGCAGTCCTGCAGAGTGGTAGTCTTTTCAGCAGCAGGGCACTCTTTCTTTCTGCCAGAATATCCACAGGTTCAGTATCGTACTGAAGAGTTGGTGTCTGGGGACCATTATTTATACCTGGGCCTTCCTTTAAAATGAGGGAAGCTTCTAGAGGTTTCCCTTTGAAATCCATAGGCATCCTTCTTTCCATACCCTGGCTCCAGACTAGCTACAGGTGGTATGCAGCTGTTTGTGTGGAGGCTGAACACAGCCTATTCAAGAGGGCTGTGCCCTACTCTGCCCTCCCATTCTGCCAGTGATGCTCCATCCAGGCACACCTAAGTTCTCTATTGTGTGTGGCTGTCAAGGAGGAATACAAAAAGCCCAACTGCCAACTACACCCAGCCATGTGACTCAGAGACAGGCTGCAGGTACTGAGGGCCAGATGTCGGTAGGATTGATTTACTGATTCTTAATTACCGAATTTTACCGATTCGGTGATTAAGAATCGGTAGATCTGAGGGGTGGGTATGTAGGTATTCCAGATGTGCTGGAATACCGAATCGGAGAAATTCGGTATTTACCGATTTGGTAAATACCGATCGGTAATGCCCATTCATTCCATGGGCTTTGAAGCCCATAGGAATGAATGGGCATTACTGTTTCGGTATTTACCGAATCGGTAAATACCGAATTTCACAAGGGTGCAGGGGGTGTCACTTTGACACCCTCTGGCCCCCCCAAAACAGGCTCGGGTGCCATGTGGCAGGCATACATGCCCCAAGGGCAGGTCTGCCTGTCATATGGCAGAGGTGTACATGCACACCGGAATCGGTATTTTACCATCAAATTGGATTTGATGGTAAAATACAGATTTTGTAAGGCTTGTGGGACTCAGAAGAGTCCCACCTACATCTCAAATTTACCGAATCGGTAAAAATACTGATTCGGTATTTTCCAGAATCGGTAAATTTACCGATCGGTAAATTTACCGATTCTGTAAAATTAAGGGCCCTACATACCATTCCTGAAATACCGGTCGGTAACGGCCGAAAATACAGATTTTAGGCCATTACCGACCGACCTACATCGGGCCCCAAATGTCTAAGGCAGGAAAATGGCAACTTTTTACACGCTTTTCAGAATTGTAATAAAACATCTGACTTTCCCATAAGATAGGGGTTTTCATTACAATTTCAAAGACTCCAAACACATGCTGGGCACCTGCTCTCATATAGAAAATACAGCTTATCGAATGTGAGAGGTAGGCCTAGCAGTGTTGAAAAAATAATGTAAGAGTTTTTTACTGCCAGGACATGTCAAACTTTATAGTATATCTCCTACTTTTTAAATGCAACACACCCTGCCCACCAGGTTGTCCATGGCCTACCCTATGGCTGTTTTATATGTATTAAACAGAAAAGCTTGGGAATGTTAAAAGGTGCATTTTGCCTGGTTGAAATGGCAGTGTAAAATTGCACACACAGGCTGCAATGTCAGGCTTGAGACCTGTTTAAAATGCTACGTATGTGGGTGTCACAACCATTGCTGTAGGCCCAGTAGCAGCATTTTCTTTACAGGCCCTAGGGAGGCAAATTAAATATGCCAATTGGGTTTAAGCCAATTCTACAATGTTTTAAGGAGCGAGCACAAGTACTTTACCACTGGTTAGCAGTGTGCAGAGTACTAAGGCCAACACAAATGTAGTCAGCAAACTGGAGTGATGAAAGCAGAAAGTTAGGGGGAAAACCGCTCCAAGGATGCCAGACCTAACAAATAGGTAATACAGTTTTCACCCAGACCTAGGTTGCCAAAGCTACATGTTCATCAAAATCTTTTATCTTCAGTTTAGTAAGGGGAGACAACTTGATAAATATTCAGATGTGCAACACAGCCAGCTACTGGTTGTGTTTGTTTTGACAAAGATGCTAGAACTGCAAAGAATATGCTGTCTTCTAAATGGCATTTCAATTAAGGATCTCCAATGTTCTATACATAAGATGCACTTTATTGTGTCCTTGAAGGTTGCTCAATTATTGATTCCAAGTTAAGACGTATTGCTATTTTCAAATAGCATGTGCTCTCTTGAGGGACAATTGCATTGCCAGATATTTGTGTTTTCAAAGAAAAATCAGCTTGAACACCTACTTGAAGTCTGAAGGCAATTATTAAGCAAATATGGGCAAATAGTGATGCCGTAATGCAAAGTAACAAGGGATGTCCCTCAAACCAGTGAGCATAGACTGCTAAGTTCCTCCACAGCACATGTAGGGCCTACTTTACAAACTGTTGACACCCTCCAGTGCAGCAGGCCTTCCTCCTGCGCTGCCATGCGTCAAAAGAAAAAAGCAGCAATGCACTACTCCACTAGGATTCTGTTGCATTTCCCGGTTTACAATTCCTCGTAAATTTGGGAATGCTTCAGGTTTCATGGGTGTTGAGGGGGAACACCCACAGAAACACCCATGGAATTCCCCTTTAAGTGCTCTGCATGGAAGGGGCACATATTTACAATAAAAGTGGGTTTGCGTGGCCTTGTAAATATGTTGCAGCACATTGTGCCACCGGAGTGTCAAACAATTGATGCAGTGCAGTGGCATAGCTAGGCCTTATGGTGCCCTTGGCGGCCTTTGCGTTTGCCACCCACGGCGGTAAAATCTAAGAGCAGGGGGTGCTGAAGATTCCTGCAGCTGACCCATGACAGCCACAGGTAAGTGCGGGGGTTTGGGGGCAGGCCACCGCAGCCAAAACTTGTGTAGCCTGGGGCTGACTGCCCCCCTTTGCTACGCCACTGCTCAGGCAGCACAAGAGTGCTGATAGGGCATCATAAATGAGTCCCACGGTTTTTATAGACCCATATACAGGAACCAATAGAATACCTGTGACAGGAACCGAAACTCTTGCAGGTGCACAATAGTCTTGTGAGATTGGCGCAAAAGGCCAAAAAAGAGAGATACATAATATAAACTTACAAACACTTATCTAGCTACTTGATAAATATTTCATAGTGCTGGCAAGCTTGAGAGAGAGGCAAAATATGTCAGACGCAGTTGGGCTTGTCCACTCATATATCACATTGGCAATAGAATGACGTCAATTGAGCATCAAGGCATCTGCTATCACAATAATGCTAAGGAAAATTCAGACATTGTCTTAGTGTCACATTCACACTAGTCAAATAAGTGGTCCTAAGTTCTTGTATCTAATCCCCCATTGCAAGGGACAGAGCTTCCTTAAAGACTGAACAATGTCACGAGGTGAAACATATGCCACTTACTTCATCAGAGAACATATGGGAGTGCACATATTGTTGTTGCAATTACGGTAATATTTTGCACTGATTACCATGCTAAAAAAGATGCCCCTGATGTCAAAATAAATAACCATTGCTGGATGCGATATCTGCTCAAAAGAGTCTTACCTCAGCACATCATTATAACAACTGTTGTGTTTCTTTAGCTGTGAGGCAATTTGGGAAGAGGGGCTCTCATTTGTACAAAATCCCTCTGCACTCTAGGGTTTAGGAATGGGCATTCCCCCGCTTACTATCACATTCACTCACTGGCACATGAGCATTTTTCCAAGTTTTTTCTACTCACTGTATTGCCCTGTACACAATAATAACTGTCGGATATTGGGATCATGAAGATGTCACGACACTTGCAACATGTGTATACATAGGCGCAGTGCAACAACTATTCACATTTTGTACAGCAGGAGAGCCCCCCACATTTGTACCATTTCACTTGCCACCAAAAGAGCTGAGCCAACAAATATCATATATTCTCAGGGGCTCCTGTTCTGAAAGATGCATTTTATATGCTTTTGTCATAGTGGCTGTTTAATAGTAATAATCCCATGGAGATCGTATAAGTCCCTCCCCCAACCCTGTGCCTAGGAAAGAAGTACTGCCAGCATAGGCGGGGCCTCCATCTTTATTCAACGGTTATTTGAAGGCTGAGATCAATGACTGAGCTGCATAAACACCACGGAACTCAAGCTAATAAACGAATTCTTCTTAAGTGGGACGCCCACGTTATAGTGAATTGAATCATTCAGAGAGGCAGCCTCTGCTACTGAGGTCTGCCCCACTATATGGGCCAACTAAGGTTGATCCAGTCAAAGCACTTTAAGGGAAGATTCAGCCAAAAGGCAATTGGGTTATGAGTTCAGAGGAGTGAGAGCCCCACTCAAATATAAAAAACAATTTCTGTCAGTGTGAACCGCAAAATTCACTATATAAACTCTCAAGTAGGTTGGCACACAAGCAGTCAGGATAAACCTGGGGGCAATGTGTAAAGTATTTATGCAACACTGAAACAGTAATAAAGTAAAAACACAACACAAGAATATTCCCAAACCAATTTAAAAATTATAAATGTTTTAAGTTTCAGAAGTAAACAGCATTAATTTTTGGGGATCCTCAGTTCAAGGCAAGCAGGTCCAGTCTTCCTTCTTCAGATAGCAGTGCAGTCTTTCTTCAGAATCATCCTCAAGTCCAAGAGTGTTAGGATGAGAGGTTCTGAGGGATCCAGTTTTATATCCAACGCATGCCTTTGTCTGAGGGAAATCTCTGACCTACTCCCAAACTTGTTTTAGCCTGTTCACACCGTTTCCTGGGTTTGGCTACAATCGGTCTACAGGGATAATGGAAACTGTAGGCCTAGTTTTAAGGACATTTGTGTATGCAGCAGGTAGGGTTCTATGAAGTGGAATCATGGCAAGGCATAACTCCTTTCCAGCCACGCTGCCAGGAAGACCCATTTGCTCTACACCCAGGCCCATTTTGCCCCCATGTCCGGAAGGAATACACATCACACCACAGGTGAGTCATTATAGTCATGTGACCCTGGGCACTGGCAGAAAGAGGCACTTAGAGTAGGGTGAAAAATGCCAACTGAAACCCTGAAGCAGATCCCATGATGCTTGTTCCTGGTCCAGGAAGAACCTAGCTTGGCAGTTCGGGCTAGACTGGTTCCCATACAGAGCGGGGTCAAGACTGATTTACATATGACTGGGTCTAATCTGGGGTGGCATGGTGAGCAAACGAACAATGGATTTTCTTCAAAACACAAATATATCCTGAGCTTGGTTCATCAACAGTTAAAGTCCTTAGTAAATCAAGGTTGAAACGATCTTCTTTTCTTCATTTATTTCACAGCACTTCTCCACAAACAATCCTAGCCACTAACACGTGTTTCGTCTTTAGTGGTATAAGCCACAGACTTCCTCAGGGCATGCTAGACGCCGCTGCTTACGATTTGTGCTAGACGATGCTGTCATTACTGGTTTGTTGGTGACTCACTGTTTTTAGAAGACTCTTCGGAGAGGTTAACCTACCTTGCCACGAACCACAGAACTTTGATAAATACTCCTAATTGGAGAACTGCAATAGTTGCTTTTACTTACTCTTTTGGTCTTATAGAATCATCTTATAGAATTAGCCCTGAGGAAGTCTGTGGCTTATACCACTAAAGACGAAACACGTGTTGGCGGCTAGGATTGTTTGCGGAGAAGTGCTGTGAAATGAATGAAGAAAAGAAGATCGTCTCAACCTTGATTTACTAAGGACTTTAACGGTTGATGAACCAAGCTCAGGACATATTTGTGTTTTGTTCTGAATGGTATAGGGTTTTTATATACTATCTGGTTGATGGCGATTGGCCGTCACCTTATCCTTTGAGCTATTTAGATTTGCGCAACTGCCACCCAGCCATCCGTTCGTTGTAGCAATGGATTTTCTTGACTGGGGTGAATGTTTGATTTGTTCTGCGTTCGATCCATAATTTATGTGTCTTTAACTTTTTAACAGTTGCATCTTCAGAACGGTAACTTAAAATCTGGCTTCAAGATAAAGAAGATTTTAAATTACAACTCAAACAAGGGGAAGATGCATTTCTCTATCCCGAATGGAAGTGTTCACTTATTAAATGTAATAAGGTAATCCAGTTTTAGCCTATGGTAGAAATAGCCTTGCGATGCTGAAAAACTATTTTAGGAGTGTTTTACTGCTGGGGCATGTAAAACAAAAGCACAAATGTCCTACTTTTTGAATACCATGTACCATGCACAATGAGCCTTTAGGGGCTATCTTAGGGGTTATAAGTTTTAGAAAGTAACGTTTAGACCTGGCAATAGGTGTATTTTGCCAGGTTGAAATGGCAGTTCAAAACTGCACTAAAAGGCTGCAGTGGCAGGCATGAGAGATGTTTTACAGTTCTGCTTTAGTGGATGGCACAGTGAGTGCTGCCTCCCACTTTTAGAATTTAATTTAGATGCCCTGGGTACATGTAGTACCATATACTAGGGACATATAAGTAAATTAAATGTACCAATTCTGTGTAGGACAATTTTACCATGTTTAGAAATCACAACACTAGCACTTTACCACTGGTTAGCAGGAGCAATGTGCACTGAGTTCTAAAAGTCACTAAAAATGGGCTCAGCAAAGGAAGACAAAAATCTGTGGTGACCCTGCAGGAGAACCAGGTCCAATAGCGACTCACTCAGATCATGATGTTATACAAAAGGCAGTGTATCTGAAGCAGTTCTGTTCTGAGGAACATCCAGTAACTGTTTTCTACCTTGGAGATTGGACTGATAAAGAATTCATGAGTTTTGCACAGTGAACTTGTTTATCATGAACCTGAGAGACTGCAAAGTGTGTGAGGCAGTTGATGACTGGATTCTCATCTGCTGCTGTCTTGAAATGAGGTTTGGAAGATACACTGGTCCAGTTTATTCCAGAAATGTTCTCATACTACTCAGAAGAAATTAAATTCAATGCCTTTGGCCTCTGACAGCTATAGCTACCATCTCAGATCTTCTGAGATGTGACATCACCTCTTCTGAACTGAAAGGAATGAAATGACTTATTGAGTCACGTACAACAGCATATGCATCTACAGTCCCAATCAGGCATTCAACGCCCATTAGGATGAAAGGGCTTTAGCAACCCACGCCCCCCAGTTGTCTCCATTAGCCCGAGCAGTGGAGTGCACATGCAGTTCATCCTCATCCAAAGTACTTCGCAAATCTTCAAAAGACTATTTATCAGTTCACGGGCCTCTGTATGTTTTAATTGCTACTAGCCCCCTGCAGTCCCCACTCTTGTTATGGACTGTTGCTGCCAGAGTGAGAGAAAGGAATTCATTTACAATACAAACGTGAGCTCCAAAGCAGGAACTGACCATCCTAAGTGGTATATAATTCATCATTAAAAAATCTGCCAAAGAAGGGGACGTGCCCAACTGCCGAGAAAAATGCTTGCTTTATAAAGTGGCACCCGCAGTCCACTGACCTTCACTCCCAACATCTGACATGCCATCCGCCCAAAGAAAAGCCAACTTTAGAGATAGAGTGTGGCGCAATATTGTATGCGGGGCTCCTGAGCTCGAGTTTGTGATGAGGCCTGCATGACAGAGTAAAGCCATGGCCTCTCGTGCATACCATGGGACTGCTACTGATCACGGAAGCGGGCCCAGCTGAACGACTCATCGGACCAACCCACCACTATAGCCACAAACAGCGTGATATGGTGGTCCCCCCTTCCAGCATATCACAGCATTGCCAGATAAAACAACATGCCCGTGCAGAGAGACTCCGACACCCCGCTGAGTGTCCTGGGCGTCGCACAACTACTGCAATACATCAGACTCCCGCTGCCATCCCCGGGTGCGGATTAGAGAGTGGAGGTGTTCTCTCTGAGTGAGTGGCCCACTTCCCATCCGCGCACCCACTTTGGATCAGCAAACTTTTTTTTTTATTGAAATCCATATAACAGACATTATAATATTCATAAATACATCCATGCAAATTCATTTAAATGTGATATTAATACAAAGTTGATAAATATCACCAATTTACCAGGAAGGAATAGATCTTTAAATCCAGAAAAACAAGCAGCATAAACATTTGAACCAATATGCAAGGGACAAAGAACACAGTATCCACTACCAGTCATAAATATAATTTGAACAATGGATTAAGCCTTGGGTACCTACACGTATGCCTAAAAATCAGCAAGTATGTGAAGCATAATACAACTTCTTATGTTCAGTAATGTAACTACCTCACAAAATACCCTATCCAATGTTTACATAATAAATTGAGATCCTAATATTGCCAGGTCTAGATAACAGGAATAGGTATCTCCTAAAAAATACTTTGATGTTAGAGATCTTAATCAAAATAGGCTGCCCAGATTCTCTCAAACTTTTTGAGTCCCCCGATTCGTAATGCATAGGCTTGTTCGCTTTTTTTAACCAGTTTCATTTGTCAGACCATTCATGGACAGATGGTATAAGATCTGATCGCCATCTTTGAAGCAGAAGTGATCTAGCTACGGCCATTGCAATATATAATAATTTAATAAACTTATCTTGAAGAAGAAGATCTGGGTCGTAACCCAAGTGTTATTAACAAGTGCTCAATCCTATTGAAATATTGCATTCATGTTCCAAATGAAAAAAAATATCCTTCTAGAACCTCTGAATCAAGGGGCATTGTAATATAATGTGTTCCCAATTGGCTGAAGGATAGTTAAGGCAGCTGAAAGACTAATCTGATTGGTTGGTGTAAATTTTAGATAGAAAAAGAGGAGTTCTATAATGTTGCCATTTACTGAAAAACAACATCCTTCGCCAATTGGCTCCCCTTACCGTGCTAAAACTAAGATTATTAACTGCTGACCACATACTTGCTGAGATTTCCAACCCCTCATGCTTAGCCTATTTCGTAATAGCCTTCTGCTCCAAATCGATACCCTTGGTTGAGGCTAAACACTTTTTCCAACTCCCCAGGGGGCATATTATCAAGGGGGTTTATCTCCGCTTTTTTGTCTTTAAAAGCCAAGAAAGCGGAGATAAAATTATCCCCCTATTACCTAGCTGTCGCTAACACCAGTTAGCGACAGCTAGTAGGAGATAGCGACCATCTTGGGCCCCACTTTGCATGTCAGTGATATTTATCACTAATGGCATGCAAAGTGGGCGTGCCAAGATGTTAGCGACTGAAAACAGTCGCTAACATCGATATCTCCTATTACCAACTTTTGGAGATATTCGCGCTAAGCGCGAATATCTCCAAAAACTAACACCTGCCCTGAGCAGTTCTTATCCATGTTATCCAATGGGAGGTGGATAACATGGCTAAGAGCATTAGCTCGGTAATGCATGAATATCGCGGACTTTTCAGCGATATTCATGCATTGCGGCCGTTTTTTATCGCATTTGCGATAAACCTTGATAATAGCAAGGTTTATCTGCGATAATTTCTGACGATGCTTAGCGTAAAAAAATTCGTTGCTAAGCATTGTTAGCGATAAATATCGCTTAACGTTGGTAATATGCCCCTAGGTCTCTTAAATGCGGTATCATTTAATAATTCATAGATCACATGTTTCTGTTCACATATCTGAGCCAGATCAAGTTTGCTGAGGAATTTAGTAAAGGTGTTGTATGACCCAAGAAGAAGGAAGTCACTGTTGATTAAATGAGACATTTCAGCTATGCTCAACCATCTATCATTCCTCAAAAAATCTGAGGTTTTCCGGAATCAAGCCTTGGCCCATTTTTGTGTTACCACTGAAGGTTCAGTGATGCCGGATAATAAGATAGTGTCGGATAACGGAGTTGAGGAATTGATTACAGGGTGAAATATCTTCTAGAGAGTGCCTGCCATTTTTGAAAAAACCACTGTAAACAATTATATCAAACTAATTTAGGAGATTTAAAAATCAATAATGGGGAGTGGATGTGATTTTCCTTGCACATTAAATTCATAAAATAGTTAATAAAAAGATTTGATTGTTGTTGCAGCTTAAATCTAGATATATATTGTGCAAAATATGCAAAATAGTAATCCCTGAGATTCGGGAGAGCTAATCCTCCATGTTCCAGCTCTTCATATAAAGTGCAGAATGCAATTCGCTGGGCCTTCTTTGCCCAAATGAAGGTTGTAAACATAGACTCAATTTCGGTAAAAAAGGAGCTTATTAAAATACAAGGGCTTGCCGCGAAGATGAAGTTGAATAGTGGAAGACCAGATATTTTAATCAATGCAACACTACCCAAGATGGTTAATGGAAGAGAGCTCCATCGAAGAAATAAGTCCTGAACTTTTCGTAGAAGTGGGGCAAAATTCAGATCGTATAGCTCAGCTATTCATTCAGAAAAATAAACACCAATATAACTCTCAGGTTTGATGTTTAAGCAGGAAAGAATATCAGGGTGTAAATCCATACAAGCTCCACCACACTGTATAATTTCAGTTTTTTTAAAATGAATTTTATATCCACCTAATGCCTCAAATTCCTTGATGATCTAAAAGGTTTTTGCTTGAAAACTCCTACTCAGACTTAATAATAAGCATGATATCATCAGGTTATAATTTCAATTTCACCATGGCTGGAATTGGAGGGCGGATATCAATACTATTCCTGATTGCAATCGCTAATGGCTCGATAAAAAAAGCAAATAAAACCGGTTACAGAGGGCACCCTTGTCTAGTCCCCCATTTAACCTTAACCCTGCCAGCCTGAGAGGTGTTAATGAATATGTTGGCTTCCGCGTTAAGGTATAGATTCCGAACCAACCCCGTAATTTTAGGTATCCTGAAATTTTGCAGTATAAAAAAAGGGTCTCCCAGACGACTAGGTCAACTGCCTTCTCAGCATCCAAAAGGAGGACTAGCGCCGAAATCCTCTGAGTCTCAAAATAGTCCAATGCTTCTGTTAAATAATGCGTATTTGTGCCAAGCTGCCTGCCAGCGATAAAACCTTTTTGGTCAGTGTGAATCAAATGCGAGGCATTTTGATTAAAATGCTTGGCTAAAAGTTTGGTGATTATTTTATAGTCAGAATTTAATTACGTCATGGGGCGGTAAGAATTCGTATCTTCACTATCCTTACCCTTTTTAAAAAAACTGACTATGTTCCCATGTCTAAATGACTCTGGTATCACCCCACACTCTAAAATTGAATTAGCTAATAATACAAAAAATTCCAAAATAGCACTGCAAAAAACTTTTATAAATTCTGCTGGAAGGTCATATGGGCCGCAGGCTTTTCCGCTCGGAAGGTTTTTTATGACCCCCCTCCAGCTCGTCTTTTTTGAATGGCCTTGCCATTGTCATTTTCTAGGTATCCGAGAGTACCGGTAACTCATTTTTTTGAAGGAAGCCTCTCAGGGATGTAATATCAACAATCTGTTGTTGGCCATGTATAGATCTGTAAGGTTGTAGCATTATATCTCATATTTTCATCGGGTCGTCAGTACGGGAGGCAGTTGAGGACATTTTATGGCATTTATCTGGTTGGTGGCAGCCTGCTCCCTTGACTGCCAGACGAGGAACCTACCCGTATAATTACTTTCTTCATATATTTTTTGTCTACGGTGTTGGTAGAAGGATTCGCTCTTAAGATAGTATCTTTCACTTAGATCCCGTTTAGCCTGATCAAGCTGCCGCTGATTAACAACTGTAGGGCTGCTAAGAAATGCGTCAAGAGACCTTTGTACCGTCTGCTCTAGAGATCCCTTTTCTTCCTTGGCTTTCTTGAGAATTTCAGCATCTTTACCAATGACCAGCCACAGAATAAAGGCCTTGAGAGAGTCCCAAATCCCGTTTAGAGGTGCAGATTCATGTTTTTTTATAAGGAATTCCCAAATCTCTGTATCAATATAAAGCACCCAATTCTCTTCTGATAGATATTGCCTGTTTAGCATCCATCTTTTAGGAGTCCTAATATAATCCCCTAGCTGTAGCTCGAGAATCAGCATCGCATGGTCTGAAAATCCATTCTGAAGGAATCTCTGCTGCCTGAAACTTAGTCTCCTGGAACCAAGAAAGAAATCGATGCGTGATGAGGTGTGAAATCTGCCTGAAATACAAGTATAGGCGATCTTAGTTGTAAATGCTGCCCTCCAAGGATCCAATATGTCTAGAGTCACGCCATAGTTTTGTATTATTCTTATGGTTTTTGGTTTTGACTGGTTTTTTGGATAGAGCGGAGGAATTGATTATAGGATTCATTAAAAAGTTAAAATCCCCCCTAGGATCAATTTTCCCGGCACTTGAATTAGGGATTGAAAACATTCTTCATATGGCGTTGAATTATCCTCGACTGGGGCATATATACTGGCAAAAGTTAAAAGTCTATGCCTCTACCTTGCAGGTGACCTAGCACCATCGTCCGCTCTGATCATTTGCAGAGTTGACCGGTTACCGTCTGAAGTCTTTTACTCAAGAATATCGCTGTGCCCCGATGGGATGCTGAAGATGAGGAAAGCACCCTAAAGGCTGCCCAGGACCTAAACATAGCAAAGTCTGGTACTTTCACTGCTGGTATATGGGTTTCTTGTAATAGAATAACAGCTGGATTTTCTGTCTTAATTCACGCTTGAATTGCCCTCGTTTTCTTTTTGTTATTAAGGCCATTAACGTTGAAGGAGGCCACTTTCAAAATCTCCTTTCTAGCCATTTCTAGCCATTAAAAATAGAGAAAATATTTAGCCGCTTTAACAGCATTGGAAGACAGTATACAGCAACACTATGGAAAAAATGATGGAGAATGTCCCCGTTTGCGAACTGACAGAATGTGAGTCTATTGACATAGAATGGATGTATATGTATATGTATTTGAAAAAATGGATTTCGTTTTTCCCCTATGCTCCCATTTCCACCCTTGTGACCCCACCCACCCGTAGCAGCCACAATGAACAGACCCTGCTCACATCTGACATGCTTCACCCCCCCTTAACTGACACTATGACTTGGTGCCTGTTGACATAGAGCAAGTCGAAGAACAGGCACATAGAAAGAAGTTACCCAGCCTGTTTAGCCTATCACAAGTGTCTACAGATAGGAAACTTACAGCCACACAGAGAAAAGGAACAGTATAGCAGCAGAGTAAAGAGATTAGATATAGATAAAAAATAACTTCTAATCACAGATACGGCCCTGCAATGATAAATAAATTTGAGCCGCACCAACCCAACAATATCACAGGTCAGAAAAGTCTGAATTGGTTGCAGAGAAGAGCTTCCAGGACACTACCAGTAAAGGAGTCTGTCCCGCTTCCCCGATTCCTAAAGACAATAACGTTTTGAAGATAAGGAGATAGAGGGCACCACCATTACCTATGCCACTAGACAAACAAAACCAAAAAGTTATAGAAGACAAATCTACCTCAGAGAAATATGCGGAGACAAGCAAACCCCAAAATAAGAATTCTGACCAGCAGATTTGAAGCATGTAAAAAACATTTGAGGGCAAATTGAAAAGTCTGATATTGACCTCCTATCATATCTTAAGACTATAAAGGAATAAGATAACAGCAAAAAAAAAGAAAAGGAAAAAGTGTAGACACTTAGGAAATTCCCGTAGAGATTTATTGCAGTAGTTCCTGTGCTTCCGAAACATCACAGAATATGTGGAATTTTCCTTTGACTAGTATTTTTAGCTTGCTCTGTTGAGCAGTCATGGCTTGTGCTTTTCGCTGCCGAGGCCGAAATGTCAGGGAAGATGCGGCAAAGTGGAACTCCTGTTGAGGTGAATTGTCGCTGTTTAATCACCTTGGTTAGAATTTGCTCCATAACCCTATAATCGCCAAAATTAACCAGCAAAGTTTGTGGGAACTTAAGTTAGGAGGAAGATCGGCAGGTACCCTGGGTGCTCGCATGAGAGTGAGATCTCCATTAAACTCTGGGATGACTGTTTTTTTGATAAATGAGTCTACCCACTGTAGAGTTTGCTACCCCTCAAGGCCTTCCGGAATACCTAGGATCCGGAGATTTGAGCGCCAGGAATGATTTTCTAATTCCTCAATTTTATGTTCCAATGTTGCTTTCTGGCTTTGAAAGGTAACGACTTTGCTGTTCATATTTAAGACTTGGTCCTCCAGCTGCAAAATTCTCGTTTCGGCTTCAAGAAGCCATGCAGGTACTTGAGCCATACATACCTCGATTTTAGATAGACGGGGATGTATTGCGGCTATCACAGCAGATAGAGAGATTTTCAATTCTCGTATCTCATCCATGATCAAATTATGAAGACTCTTAGCATCCCATTGCATGGAAAAGGATCAGTTTTCCTGTATACGATAGTCTTGAGGTACTTCAGCCGTTTCACTGGACTGTACATGCTGCGTAGAGAACATGGGATCTGCTGAGACGGACTGGACAAGTCCCACAGGAGAAGAAGCAGAGAAATCTTAACAGGAACTCCCAGAAGAAGATGTATGATCAACTGGGATGGACAAAATAGGGACCACAGGAGTAGGTAGATCTGATGAGGGTGAGCCCCCCCTCCAAGAGCAACCCCTGAAGAGCAGAGGAGGGTGGGAAAGATTGACTACAATATAAAGGTTCTTTCAAACTCCCGCCCGTGTCCAGAGCTATAGGGTTGTCTATATAGTTGTCTGTAGACTTGTTGATTAGAGGGGGCACCTTCCCTGTCGCTGCCTGCTCCCCCGATGCCAAGCCGTGGGTAACTTTGAAAAACAAAGGATATTTTTTAAGATCCTTGGATGCTCCAGCTAAGCCAGGTAGCGTTGGTGTCTTAACTTTGGTTGAATCTGATAGCATGAAAGTCCCAACAAAAGAGCAAGGTCTAGCACTCAAGTCCAAATCTGCAGAGGATCCTCCGTTATCTACTTGGTAGGTAGCCTCTAAGCTTGACATTTCGGTGGCATCAGTATCAGTATTTACGCCAAGATCCTTCGTGAGGGCCGCTGCGCGGTTCGCACGGGCAGTAGCTTGACTAACCCTTTTCTTCACCCTCTGGCCTAGGCTTGGGGAATCTGTGTGTACTGTTGTTGTTGTACTTTTAGCTCCTTTAGCCAAATTTCGCATAGTGTGGTTTTGGCATAAATTGCTTATCCGAACAGTTAAAGTAGCTTCCATAGATCCCCCAGCGACCCTTAGTCAAACAATGGACTTCCGTGTGCTAGTGGTTAGGGATGATACACGTTCCCCTCTTGGCGACAAACCTGGTGGATCAGACGGTGAGGAATAAAGAAAGTCCAAACGAAGGAGCAGCAACCTGAAGAACTACAGCTCCCAGAAGTCCAAGTGGCCGTGGAAAGAACACACCTAGGAGACCCTGGCTTCTTGGCACAGTTTTCTCAGCACAGCACAGTCTGAAGTCTCAGCTGATTACCCACTCCTGCTCCCGTCAAATTTTGTGGAAGTTTTTCAGGCGCTCTCAGCTTTGCAGCATTGCAGAATGGAATCCTACCGGATTCGCGTTAATTCCTCTGCTGCACAGTTACGGATTGAGTTTAATTGCACTGTTTCCTTTCACAGTGAATGCAAAAGCGGAAAACCCGAGACATCCGTTCTCCGTGAACCAACAGTAAACCATCAGCGTTCGGATCTGCCCGTTATCCGCGCCCAGCGTCTGCTCCGGCTCGCATCGGCCGCAAAGGAGGAAGGAGGAAGGGGGTATGGTCATCGCTCACTCAGCTGTTCCTCAACATTTCCACCCCAGTAACTACCGCTGGATCGGCAATCTCTGCTGTGCATGCCAGGTGCTACTGGGAACCTCTCTATCAAGTCGGCAGGGGGCTTGCGAAGACAGGTTGCCTGTCCTGCTGCAGCATGTTAAAGACTGGTACTGTGCCCACAGTTAAGTGTTAGCCATACTTGATGCTCTCCAGCCCTCGCTGACCCCAGGCAATGAATATTGAGGGGCACCTCTCTCAGCATTCCTATTGGGCCCCATGAGGCTCCTCCCTTGTTGAAGATAGGACCACTTCATCATCCTTGTTGCAAAGACCTGCCTGGGTTGAAGGGGTGTTGGAGAGGCACAGGACACAATCAACAGCCCTCTGTTTGGTGATTGGCCAGCGGACAGGAGTACCAATTATCTGCTTTCCTTGTATAATTGATGATTTTGGGCAACTCTGGGCTTGGACCCTTGTGACTCATTCGCCTATCCTGGTGAACTGAAGGTCAAGCCGATTCCCCCTAGTAGGTATTTGCTCCGTGGCTACCATATGTAAAGAAACGCTATTGTATCTGGTTGACTGCTTGCCTAGTGAAGCTTGAGGGGACCAAAAGCAGGAAACCAGGCAGGCTGCAGGGCGGCCCCTAACTACCCCCTGGCAGGCGGCGGTGAGTATTGGAATAAACCCCTCTCTGACTTTTACCAACACAGTGCTGCATATCTGGTCATAGACTTCACATTCTGGGCAACTATAACTGGTGGCAAAGGGCCCGCAGACTCATTGTCCTTTGAAGGGGAACCACTAATGCTCCATGACAATGTGGCAGCAATGCAAGGGATTCGTACCTCTTCAGAATACTAAATCGACTTCGTCAACACGGAGATCGCGTTAGGCACAGTGGACCTCCCCAACATGGAGGCCAGAATGACTGAAGTGGAGGACTCGCTTGCTGTTTTTCAGTCGGACAAGAAAACCTTGAAAACCCAGGACAAGAACCTAGGTGCTGTGACCCATACCTTTGAGGACATGGTGGAAGATTTTGAGGGCTTCTCCTGGCATAATAACGTACATACTATTGGAATCCTGGAATACTTGGAGGGGCTGGCTGTGGATCTGTTTGTAGAGAATATCATACTTTCAATTGAACATGCACATTGGGTTTCAGGCACCCCACCCAAGCCAGGTGCACCTCCTTGTCCCATTATAGCACACATTTGTAATTGCCGGGATTGAGATGTCATCTTGCAGACTGCTCGCATTATTCAGCTACTTACCTAGAAAATTGCCACAGTCACCTTTTTTCTGACTTCCCTCTGAAGATCCAGAAATTGAGATGTAGTTTCCTGGAAGTTAAGAAGGCCTTGAGACAACGTGAGGTGGAATACTTTTTTATATTTTTTATGTTCTTGTGATAGGAACAGTATATGTGTTCTATAAAGTACTGGAAATACTTTCTAGAGGATTAGGCATAGGCAAGCACTATTGTATAATGGATTGGAAGGATTATTTTGATAGTTATAAATATTTAGGGAGTCATTTTATGGTTCAAATAAATTAGGGGTTGGTTGAGATACCACAGTTAACATCTGCCAGCGGGAGTGATGGTCGGGGCTGCTGTAAGGAGGTATGTGTTTTTTTGATATATTGCATCTTATGGCCATATGAAATCATAGGATGTTAGGTTTTGGAGTGTAATTATGTTCGAGAGATAGTTGGCTTTTAGAATGTGAGTTGTAATATAAGAGAGGAAATTCATTTTTTAATTCTCAAATGTCGGGAGCGCTGATTTATAGGCAAGATTGCTGGCGGAACGTTGTACTATGCTCGGTTTATATGCAGCTGATATTGAGGGAGATGCCGCGTGAATTATCTTGAAGATGGGCAACGACCTGATAAACGGATAGTCTATCATCTGTGTTTTAAAAAAATAAAAAATAATCCGGAAGTGAGTATTGTCATCAGACATGTTGGTAGTCTAGTTGTTGTTCGTTGACAACATAGTAGAAAGATGGCATTACTCTGTTCTTTGTGTCTATGAAACCATCAGGTGCAGTGGGTTTCATTTCACGTGCAGAGCTTCCTGTGTATATATTGAGCTCGCGGGTTCAGAAGTCTCTGTACTGGTCTGCGGAGCATGATGCCCCGCTACTCTGGGGGACATACAAGCCGTTTGTTGAAGGTAAGTTTCTGGAGTGGGGATTTTAGCCATCTTTAGCGTCGTGTTCGTTTTTTTACTCTATGGCGCTCCATGCTATTTGAGGGTCAGCTATAGTTGTAGTGTATAATGTGTTGTATAACTATAAAATGGTTAGCAGCACGGTAGGGGTATAATCTGGTATCACACTTGAGAGGGGGTAGATAAATGAGCCTAGGTCTCAAGTACGGCATCGTTGTCTAAAGTGGTATCGCTCCCAGCAAAAAAAACATGTAAGTACCTGTGAAGGTGTTGTTGAGTATAACTACCTGCTTGGTGGGCCAATAGCGATAGTTTACCTTTAGATAACTTTTGGGATTTGTTAGCCACTATGCAGCCTAAGAGAGCAAGACATTGGGGCTGGTCTAGATTACGTTGTGGGTGTGGCAGATGTACAGGAATAGTTGTAGGGCACTTACTAGCCGCAGTCCCTTATTCCAATTTACCTTGTTATGCCTTTGGTCTTGATAAGTTATTGGGCCCTAAGCTTGGCAAGATGTTATTTCCTTCTCATTTCTTTTTGGCAGTGTCAAAACGAAGTTGTAAAAGGAGCACGAGTTCTGGGTTAACAGTGTCGCTATTTATGTTTGAAATATAAGAGGATCTTTTTTGATGGAAACACTTCCACTGATTTATGGTATTCTGTTCTGCTTCCATGTTTACAACGACAATATATGGACCTTTTTGAATAAGGATGTCCTGGTCTAATAAAACTTTTGAAATTATTTTATTCTTTATTTCGGCAAATTTGGCCATCAAAGATAGGCAAGAAACACGTTTAGAACAATATAAAAACATCGAAAATATACAGCAACACATGTTATACAGTGTAAAATCATTCCACCCTAAGAAATAAATACTACTAGAGTGAAAACAGATAAAAGACCATACGTTTAAAATTCTTAATCTTATAATTAGGTGGACAACTGCGACTTCAAAATACGGGTGCGAGTATGCCAAACATTTGTTAGGAATTTAGCTAGTGCAAACACCGTTGGTCCCGAGACATCAGTTTTTAAAATTCTGTACATTTGAAATACTTTTTATGCAGAAATCCGAGGGTGCGACAGTGGGTCTCCCAGGTGTTAAATTCTTCGCATCAAAGGAACGGGAGAAAGAAGAAAATAATATTTGTTGGTAAGAAAACTGTATTTTTGAGGGTGAGATGGGTGTAAGGCCCTCTACCTCAAAGTGAGTCGATAGTAAAAGAGTATCTCCTTTACCTTGTTAGGAACCGGGCAGACTTTTTGAACAATTTACAAAGTGTTGGGCCTATCCAACTATGAGTGATGAACAGTGTGCTCTGTGCAATATAATCCATTACAGTAAATATTTGAGGAAAAATAGGGTATACATTTGGATTATACCTTTTTATTAAATTTGTAGGCCCTAATCATTGTACAGTAGTTTTTAAATACATTATGGTGACACATATTAACGTTTTCTGTCTTATCTTGTGCCTTAGTGGGCCTCATAGGATAAATATAGAAAGATGGTTTGGATGTTTATGGATACTTGTCTTTTGGGTATAAGGTGGCACATGTGTATTTTATCACACTTTGTTTGTGTATATTACAATATTGTATGAGGGTTTGGTCCAATCAGTGTCTACATATAAAGAGATTGTGTTGTTATGGGCTATTAACCGATGGATTTTTCCACATATGTTTTTTAGGTCATCCCAGGGTGTTGAGAACTCTTGGTGTGATAATCTGTGGGTCCTGATGAAGGTGGCCTTAGTGTCTTCTTATGCCACCGAAATGCGTTGACCGTGTCCTTTTTCAAACCCACTAATTAGCAGTAGCCCAATATACAGCCATTGAGACTATAAACAGCTAAACGTGCAATTTGGGATAACTGTGTGGTGTTTTGGATGTGTTATGAATGGAATGTATATATGTGTGTGTGTGGTATGTTTGGGTTGTTCTCGACCTGGGTATGAATAGATTATGACTGTAGAAAACTTCTTTTGTATACTGTATGAATATGTATTTTTTATAATGACTACAAATGAACTTAGTAAATGAATCAAGACATAGTAAAAATAAATAATAATACAAGTTGAAATGATTCTGTTGCAATATGTCATTGTTCTTTCTGTTTAATAGCCTAGAATCAAATGTGTTGTAAAATAAAAAATAGTACTATTTAGGTTGGAGGGAGATTTCCTTTTTGTATTGCTTGTCTTTTCCCCTCTTCTCCCTGGCCTTGGCAAAGTAATTTATGTGGAGGGGGTCCCAGTACTTGTTGCAGTGAAATACTCAATGATCATTTCAGCCAAAATTAGAATAGCAGCAAATAGGAAGACCTGGTACTTTACTAATCCTGCTGATGCATGGGACCGGCTGGATGACTGGAGAATGGTGGGGGCGAATCATCCTTCGCGGACACAGATATGAGCTGAGGCCTAGAGGTCGGATAGCTTCCCAAATAGTGACGCCATTTAGAAGACATCGTGTCTCACACAATCAAGTATTGAGTTTAGAATTGCATCATAGGAGCTGTTCCTTCCAAGTATCACATTTATGAATAGCCCATGCTACTATTCAAAGATATTGTCCAAACTCGGGTCGACCTCCTTGACATTCGATTGGATCCATCTCTAATACATCCATTGACTCAGAGATGTTTTATAGGCATCCATGAATCTCGAACTTTTGGATGTCCCTTTGGTGGCCTTCCATCGAAGTACACACATTGGTGCAGACATCTGCTTTAGATTGGTTCTGGTTTCTCCCTTCAATGGTGTTTTCCCTAATGAAGGTGCCATGTTTGCCAAAACAAGCGTCGATTTTCTAAAGAACCAACATTGTATCATTTTACCGATTTCCTGTTTGTTCTTGTCTTTCATTGTTATATGTGGCTTGTTATAAATATAGTTATTTGCATTGCTTCTATATATTGTAATGTCAAAATCTATTTTTGTGCTTATTGTGTGAAAATCATATCAAAAGTATTTACAGTTATATCAATTTCATAATGATATTGTTTTTTAATATCATCTTTTGTTAATATTGTGTCATTTTGTCTTGTCAATGTATATATTTTTTTCAATTTCAGGATTGACATTATTTGAGCCTTCTTTTTAACATTTTGTATGATTAAAATTACACATTTTATAAGTTATATTGATGCATTTGGTCCAATATCATTATTGCTTATCTATGGTCTAACATAACTTCTTTGACCCTTCTGTTGCCGAGAGATTTCGTATTCACAATCGAATGGTGAGGGACACTACATTGAGACATCAACCAGGACAGAGGCGGTGAGATACTAACACTACCGAGAGACAGGACGAACCTGGACTACAGCAGCAGAGTCTAGACGCCCAGCACGGGCGGACAACTGGGAGGATAAAATCTACCTTTATGCGGATGATGTCCTTCTTTATGTTACCAATCGAACCAAAACACTTGATAGAATTATACATATCCTCACCCTATTTGGTAATTATTCAGGAAATACCATCAACTGGAGATAGTCATTAATATACATGCTTCAAAGTGAGACACCTCACCTACCCCATGATTGTGAAGCCAGGGTAGTCCGTGAAGTATTTCGCTACCTCAGCATTTATGTGATGGCTGATCCCAATCTGTTTCACGCAAATAACCTTTTACATATACTTACATGCATTAAGCATGATGTCCAACAATGGAGGGCGCTGCCCATATCACTGAATGGTAGGGCAACTCTTTCCAAAATAATGGCATTACCCCATTTCCTTTATGTATTGGTCAACACCCCCTATACAGTACCAACCTCCTAATTCAGAGAAAATAAATGCGAATTCCGCACATTGCTTTAGAATGGCGCCCCATAACGGATCGCCCTCCAAAAACTGACTAGAAGTTTGCATGACAGGGGCAGTGCCATTCCGGACATCCACAAATATTTTTTGGCTTCTCACTTGACAACCGTTAACTCCTGGATGCAGCTTCCAATCACCGAACCAGAATTCCATATGGACAGATCAGTAATGCAACCGGGGGGGCTATTTTATGGCCATACATGGGGGACGGTGTCATACGACCCATAAGGGCCTAATGGCAGTGACACTGAATATTTGGCACATGAATTTGTGAAGTCTCCGATGGAGAGACAAAATAGCACAGGCCACCCCACTGTGGAGTACTGCCACTTTGGGTACTTTGGGATTATAGAATGGCTTTGATTCATGGGATCTCATTGGTTTATTGAAGGTGGATGACCTTGGGCGCAATGGGGGTGTCATCATTTCTTTTTCTACAATAAGAATATGAACAGACTCCCACTAAATCTTATCACTATATACAGATTCAATGCTCTCTGCACAGGGCTCTGTCACTGGGCACAATACTCCCTGAGGCCTCCCCACTAAAAGACAGGCTATTTGATACCTATATGCCCCGTAAGGCAATCTGACTCCCTTACAAGAAAATAATCAATATTCACCTGATCCTCTGCTGTATCTGAGGGCTTAGGAAAAAGGATGTAGAAACTCTCGAAGATGACAAATGGCCGAAGGCCTTAGCCTCCACAAGAGAGGTTGCCATCAGATCCAGATTTTGCTTAATACAATATAACATTTTGCGCAGTTCTTATTATTCTTGCGCTATCCTAGTCAAAATGGGCGGTGCCATGGATTCGTACTTTTGTAGGCAACGTGGACAGGTAGGCACATTTCTTCATATCATATGGAACTGCCCTTTGCTGCAAGCCTGATGGATAGCTGTGATTGACTGTATGAACCGTGCTTGCGATTGTGCCTTGGAGCCTACTGCCAAGTGGTACCTCCTTAATATTTAGGACATGTCGGACTCAACCCAAATGGAACTAATCAAGTTAATACTTAAAACGATGGTGGCCAAACTCAACATTGTCAGTTTATGTGAGGCACACCAGCCACCAAATGTAAGAGACTGGAAAATGGATTGATGCATGATAGCAGAAAAATTTGTGTATGAAGGAAGGGAAACCCTAAAAAATTGCCAAAAATGTGGAGAAAGTGGAATGATCACAGGGGAAACATATTTACGCCTGTAATGGAGAAGCACAACGATGTTCTGCCTGATTAACAGCCCATTTCAAGTATAGGTGCTGGGCAGGCGGGGGGAGGGAGGGGGTCCTTAGATGCAGGTGGTGGAATCACTGTTCTCACTGGTGTCATTATACAGCAGAGTGTTGTTTCTTTTTATTTTCATTTGCTTTGTTGTTTTTTTGCATATAAGAATAAACAGAATTGTTAAAAAAAAACATCTGCCAAAGACTCACATTTCAAAAAGCATATTTCTTTAACTTAGAAGTGTTTCATTTAATCACACTAAATTGGATTTCTGCATTGACTGACATTTATCAAAATTCACAGTTTCCAAAGTAAACTTTTAAACATTCATGCCTGCTATGATGATGCAATTAGCAGGGCCGATGAATTTAAGCAATTCAAGCGTTTTTCGAGTAATAGTGGGTTTGCAGGATTTGCCACATAATCTTTTGTCAGATGTGTAATCTGTAGATTTTGACAAAAATAATAGCTTCTAGCTCAAACTGATCCAAATTTACTAAAAACATGGTGATATTTGTTTCGACACTCTGTAAGGCCCTTCACAAAGATCGAATTGTCATATTTCAGTTGCATAATGCTGTATTTAGATGATAAATTAGTATTAATAAAGGTGTGATATTTCAGAGACAGTGTTACCATGTGCACAAATGACAAATTTATGAGGCAATACTATTACAAAATGTGCCGCATTACGCGGCATAATTTGCCTTTTCTTGATGCCTAATTTAGTGAACACTGCTGCATAATGTGGTTCTCCTCTGCCACATGATTCTAGTGGCCCTGACTAGAAGTGAACGAAGAGGTAGGTCATTTGTCATACGAACCCAATGACGCAACATTAAAGTCTAGTAAAGCATATAAACGTGAAGGTTTTGTAGAGGGCTCATACTAAAATGAGATTTATTTTAAGGTCATCTTAAAAGGGACGATAGAAGACATGGAGGCACAGTGAAATAAAGTAATTGCTTGGGAATACAGACTTCATCTAGCAGCTAAATTATGTTTGAAACCAAGTTTCCTGGTATTAGAGGGCACAATTTAACTACTAGATCAAGGGAAAGTGGTTTTGTGACTAATATAAGGGCATGGGTGGCATAATCCACAAAAAGTTCTGGCCCAAAGTTCCAAGAGGTCTTTTTCCAGATACAAGGCTCAGTATCTGGGTCTGGCCTTCAATAACTCTTCACCTCTAGAGAAGTAACAATTCGACATGTCCAAAAGGCTAACATTTTGTTGCAGGATCAGCTTTGATAACCATAGTTCAAATTACACCTGAATCCCCGTTGCCAACTGCCAAGGATTGGGTGAATTACTTGGAGTGTCTGGGATACATCATTCTGCATTCACACAGCTCGCACTACACTCACCCAAGTTCAATCGTAATCTTCCGCTCACATGGGCTCATCTTTTAATAACCCCAAATACTCACAAGAGCACCCCGGTCACCGAGTTCTCACACAGCCACACCACTCATCCTGCACTCACACCTCTCACCCTGCACTTCATTTCAACCTGTACTTACTTTGCTCTTCCTGCACTTATGCCACTTACTGTCATTCAGCCCTGTTCAGTTCCATCACTAACTACTGGTCCAATGCAAGAGGGGAGAGTGTATTAAGACTGTGGGATGGTATGGGAAAGGAGATTGAGCTGAGGCTGTGGGGGTGCTGGTGTGGGAGTAGAGATCAGCCTTAGGCTGTGGGGATCAGCCAAAAAGGGGTGGTGAAAGCAGGTGAAGGCAGCAGGAGGGGGAGTGAAGGATGAAGCACTGCAACTGAAGTCTTGACCTGGTGTGGGTGTTGACTGGGACTGTAGGCTAAGGGTCTGGTGCAGGAGGGGGAAGAATTTACAACTCAAGAGGTACTTGTTGGCCCTGCACTAAGGCCCATTCACCTTCATAATAGCCACTGTAAAGAAAGGTGAGGGGAGGGGTCACCTGTGGCCAGACATACTATTTTTGCTGCTTCTGAAGCCTTGATGTAGACCAATATCTGAGCCCTGTTGACCTGCATAGCAATAGTGCACTGTAGAGGCAGGTATTGAAGAGGAGAGCATGCTGAGGCTACAGCTGGGTTGTGAGATGGGAGCAGTCCATGGAGGAGCCAGTGATGTTGAGGAGAGTGAAGTGAGGTTATAGGTTGGTGCAGGAGGAGGGGATGAAATGACGCAGGACTGCAGACTAAGGCTGCAGTGAGCAGCCCTTCTGGAGTGTAAGGACGGATGGGAAAAACAAACTTCTTTGTTTTGAATATCACTAGTGCTAATGGGGGGAAAAAAGCAAACAGGCTCAGATGCCGCGGCTAGGCAGACGGTGGTGTTCGCTCTGCACAGTGCCAGTAAGCCTTTGTTTTAACTGTTTATAGTGTTTTAATCTATTTTAATTAGAACCTTGGCACGCATTGTGCTTTACTTTCCAGCGAGTCATTGGATATTTTAACACTCACCCTGATTTCACATCCCGCTTCCCGGTCTACCGCGGTTTGCCGTTTGAGTGGAGGAAGCAGGAGGTACAAGGGGCGGATTGGGAGGCGGAGACTTAGGTGGACTTCCGGCTGTAAGCCTTATCTCTATATGTTAGCACGGACGCGCAGCGGCTAGGCAGACAGTGGTGTCCGCTCTGCTCACTGCCAGTAAGCCTTTGTTTTAACTATTTATCGTGTTTTAATCTGTTTTAATTAGAGCCTTGGCATGCATTGAGCTTTACTTTCCTGCGAGTCACTGGATATTTTAACACTCACCCTGATTTCACATCCCGCTTCCCGGTCCACCCCGGTTCGCCGTTTGAGTGGAGGAAGCGGGAGGTAAAGGGGCGGATTGGGAGGCGGAGACTTAGGTGGACTTCCGGCTTGAAGCCTTATCTCCATATGTTAGCACAAACGCGCAGCGGACGCGCGCAGTGGGAACGCCGCTGGCGGGCCTAAGGCGAGCCCGGGTGTGCCCGTCCACGCCCGGACGGGACCAGGAGCCAGTACCCCTGCCCCACAGCATTTAGGTATCATCAAATATTCCAGCAGTGACCTACATAAACTTAGGAAGCCTTGCCTTTATAACTGCCAGCACTCTATGGCCCTTAACGATGGGTTGTCCCAGTGCGCCCATTGCACTTTCAAGTTCCACACTAGTATCGAGAGTACTCCAGAAACTAAGCACTCAAGTAGTCTCAAAATCTTCCTCCTAAATTGTCGCTCCCTTTCCAAACATTCGACTGAGCTGAGATTGCTCCTTGATGATGAAACTCCAGATATATTATTTCTTACGGAAACCAGGCTTCATAAAGAGTCAGACCCTAACCTGGTACAGACCCTTCCAGCCGGATATAATATCCAGCGGAAAGACCGGGAGGGACAGGAAGGAGGCGGTGTGGCAATAATATTTAAATATCTCTTCAAATGCAGGGTTGAACCTGATATTGTTGCTGACTGTGAGAATCTTTTCTTCACTATCGCTCTTTCTGGGGTCCAATCTATCTCCGTATCTTCGGGGTGCTCATATACCGCCCCCAGGTGGATGTGGGCTCTTTCCCTAATCACTACTGGATGTAGCAGCCACACTAGTAAGCACCACCTCTAATGATACACTCCTGGGGGACTTCAATTTTCATTTTAATAACCCTGAAATCACTGATGTATCAAATTAGATTAAGGACCTTTCAGCAGTTCAACTTCTACAAAAAGTTACAAGCCCTCCCCAGAGACTAGGACACTTACTTGACCCAGTTTTCACTAATCTTAATAATCTGTCAGTGGGTGACCCTATTCTTCTTCCTTGGTCTGATCATTTCTTAATTCCCATCCATGTCTTCGCCTCGCCCTCAGTCCCAGCTGTCAAAACAATTACCAAACGAGGCAGGCCATGGGCTAAACTAGAAGGAGAAGTCTGGTCTTCTGTCTTAGACAACTCAGAACCAGAACACAACCCTAATCTCACTATAGCTGCTGATAATTTTTCTACATGGATTACTTCCTCACTGGATATGGGGGTCCCGTTTAAATCCCTACAAAAAATAAGACAGAAATCCTTCCCCTGTTATTCACCTAAACTTCAATCCTTAAAACAGGAATATAAGAGATTGGAGAGAAAATGAAGGAAAGACTACAGCATTACCAATAAGCAGAAATATAAAGAAGCTATAAAACGCTATCAAGGTGAAACTAAAGCAGCCCAATCAGCACATTATGAAGAACAAATTAATCTGACTGCCAATTCCCCCAGAGAGATCTTCCATGTTGCGAAGGGTCTCCTAGAACTGCCTAGATCTGATACTTCTCATATGGCTTCCTCTATACGATGTAATGAACTTGCGGAATTCTTCCAAGAAACAATTTAAAATATCTACTTGGCCTTTCCTAGCTCACCTTGCCCTAGTGATCTCATCACCACAGACACGCATTTGCATAACCCTGACCCTGCACTCAAATCATTTCCCCCTCTCACTTTAGTTAGATTATCGGAAATTCATACTCAAATTAAGTCCACCTCCCCATTGGACCCTGCTTAAACTTATGAATTTGTCTATGGCTATCGGTTCAGTTCCGGCACCCTGGAAGCATGCTATGGTGAAGGCTATGGTGAAGGCTCTCCTAAAGAAACCTAATTTAGGCAACTATCGTCCAATTTCTTTACTACCTGTGAACCTAACCATCTCTAAATACCTGGAATCCCGCAACCTTTTACACCCCACTCAAACAGGCTTCAAACCTCGTCATGGCACGGAAACCGCCCTACTCTCTGTGATGGAGGAATCTAAATTGACCATTGATCAAGGGGGAGCAGTGGCCATCATTCTCCTCGAACTGAGCTCTGCCTTTGATATGGTGAACTTTAAAACCCTAGTGGAGAGACATGGGAAGAAAGGCATCTCAGGTGAGGCACTTAAATGGATTGAATGCTATTTAGATAAGAGCACCTTTCAGGTTTTCTCAGGGGATTTCTCATCCACAGTCTCAGAGATCCGCTGTGGTGTCCCTAAGGGATCCTCCTTGAGCCCCACATTATTCAATGTCTATATGCAGCCATTGGGCGACATCGTGCTACCGCATGGGATAAAGATAGTCACTTACGCAGATGACACCCAGCTAGTCATCTCGCTTAATGACCCACACAACTCTCTCTCAGACTTGGGAATCTGTTTAAGGAAGGTGGCTTCATGGGTCGAACACTTCTGACTAAAGATGAACGGCGGAAAAACAGAGCTAAGGATTCTAGGTAACTCCTTGGGCCTCGATCTGTAACAGGTCTGGCCCAGCTGTCTTGGGCCTGCTCCCTTCCCAAAGACCAAGATAAAAAGCTTGGGTATCAGGCTAGACAGTTCCCTTAAATTTGATGATCAAGCTGTAAAAGTCACAGGTGCATCTTTTGGGACCATGCGACTTCTCCGCAAGATTCTACCCCTTCTCCTTTGAGCGCCAGGAGGACCTTGACCCAGGCCTTGGTTTTGTCTCAACTGGATTATGGAAACTCCTTATATCTGGGAGCACCCATAGCTACCCTGAGGTAACTCCAGACTGCACAGAATTGTGGGGCTAGACTACTGATGGGTTGTACCTAAAAATAAATCTGACAAACAAGCCCTTAGAACTCTTCATTGGCTGCCGGTTACGGAGAGAGTTATATTTAAGGCCCTTTGTAAAGCTCATAGGACCTATTGGGGTTTGGGACCAGCCATTAACAGCCCTCTTATCACTCCGCATCAACCAAGGAAATTCCTTCTCTCCTCCAATCACAATCTGGCAGTCACATTGAAAATAATAAGGTCAAGAAGTGGAGGCAGATCATTTACCTACAATGTAGCCAAACTCTGGAACACGCTGTCCCCCCCCCCTTATCTGTGGCGGATCCCTTCATCTTCCATTCCGGAAACTGCACAAAACGTGGTTATTCAATCAATCCACTTAACAATCATACTGCTTTCTGGCTAGTCACAAGCGCTGGGACGCCCTTGGGTAGCTATGCCCTATATAAAAATCCAATAATAATAAATAATAATAATCTCTTTGGACATAGCAGCCATTTTGGACGGGGAAAATCCCTTTTTGGAAAGCTCAATTCACCAATTCTTCAAACAGTTATACTGCTGTTGGATCACACAGTAATCTTCAAATCTATCACATCATTGTGTAGGGGTCTTCTTCTTGGAAACTTCCACATTATTGAGTTTTAATGGGATAGCCATGTTAGGTGAGGAAACACCACTCAGGAGTCAATAGAAGTGCAACAAGCACTGTATTTTTTCTCAGCAGCACCACACAAGTTCTGCCCATTCAAATGCTGTAATCAAGGTAACCTTGGGAGGACTCAAAGTCTCTCTGATGGTTGTGTTTATTAAAGTTATTTTATGTTGATCACACATGGTATGGAGATAACCAGACCTAAAAAGTACATCTCAGAAGTTTTGAAACACATTCAATAAGGTGCTTAAAAACTCACATAATAGCACTACACATTAACTTAAGCATAGTAGTGCTTCAAAATAAAACAAGGACTGGTGTCATGTGTTGGGGAGTACTGGTGATGAATCCAAAGTTGTTAAGTGGGTTTTAAAACAGTATTATATTTTATTTTAAAAAAATGTTTTCATTGTTTACCTTCAATGCCTTCAGTGCCTATTGCACCATTCCAACTTGTATCCAATGTGACCTTGACTCCAAATGTAAACTTAGTGTTAAGTGAATGACACTGACTATATAGACTTAGGTGGCATACAGTGTGTAGTTTGTCACTCTGAATACATATACTTTCTGGCAGAGGGCATGTGCCAGATCCAGAACTGGGGGCAGGGGAGGTTTACCTAGGATGTCCCAGAGTCTGTACTACGTTGGCTTCACAAACTGGGCCACGTACAACCCTTTCAGCATTTGACTCTCAGAAGCACTTTAGAGCATTCACACGCTTCTCAGTGAGGTTGTGTAGGGTTGTGGAAACTCAGAACTTAGATCACCGAGCAGAGCTATATCTGTTTGCACAACCCAGTGCTTTATTTGAATAAGAAATGATATTCTGTTGCAGGTACAATAATATGCACTGCCACTTAGGCTATTGCACCTTTGCTGTCTTCCTCTTCTCTCTGTCACATGAGTCTTTCCTATTGCGAGTCTAGCCAGGTCCCCATTAGGTTCGTTTTGTGAGACATTTATCTAGGATCAGGTGCAGGAACCCTAGTTCAATTACGGTTGTGCTCACTTAATAGCAGGCTCCTAGACACAGTCTTACCACAATGCAAGTATCTATGTATTTCAGCATCACATGTCTCCGATCTCACCCACTTCTATGATGAAACAGCATAGTTTCAGGAGTGACTCTCTGGGTATCCACAGAAGGATGGGGCAGCCTGAGCCGGTGCTATGAGTCCTTCAGGAATGCAGTTAATGAGAGTTAGTGAGGGCTCATGGTAAGCATCAGACCTGCTTCTGGGTCACTGGGTAGCAAATGAGCCACCACTTACACAGGTGTCACAAAAGTATGCTAGCAGCCACAGGATGCACTTTGTAAATAATGCTGTGGCAACCTTTCTTGTCCACTCTTCTTGGCTACAGCAGGGACGTCCACCATGAACGTAGTATTTTACTTCTATTTCAACTTCAGCCACAGGGACAACTCTGGGTGTCAGTGGCTATGTTCATCAGGGACACAGCTCTTGATTTAAGCAGCCAGGTCAACCGTGATTGTCCATATTGCAAGTGTGGCTGCCTGCCCATTATTCCCTCTTGGAATAGCACTTCTTGAGAGACTGTACCAACCCTGTTCACAGATCACTTTCTGCAGTCTTCTTTCTCCAGGTAGACACCGGAGTCTGGCAGTTTCTGGCACTACCTGTACAGTTACACCTCCTGTGGCTTGACAGGCTCTTTCACTCTCTCAGCTGGCAGGCTGGCTTCCAGATGCTTCAGGTCAGGGGTACAGCTTTTCCAGGAAGCAAAGTCTCCAGTTGTTGTACATTCTCCTCTGGGAAGTTGGCTGTCACACAGACACCATTTCTGGTTGTTGTACAGCAGTCCTCAAAGTTTGCTTCAGATTACTCCCTTCCTTGGTAAAAGGACTTGACACTGGGGGGAAAAAGATGTAAGTAGATAAAGCAGATAATAAATGTGGATTCTCTGTCACCAGTCTCAAAGCATGTTTGCAGTAGTTCTTCTGTCAATTGTCCTCTCTAGGCTTTTCTCCAGACAGAGCATTTGTGTAGAGTGATGCGCTTCACAGCATGGTAGTCTCCAGCCTGGAGTAATCAGAACAGAGTCCCAAAGAGGCATGAAGTTTCTGCAACTGGATTTTCACCAGCCACACTAAACAGTGATCAGGATGAAGAAAAAAAGCTAGCTTCACCTAAAAGATCTCTCTCACCCTGAACAACAAAGATGAGAGTCCCACCCGAACACCTACCAAATGACAGTGCTACAGAAAAACAAATCAGTAGCTCCACTCAGCTGGGGGTGCTTAAGTGAATTTTAAAGGAACAATTACACCTACCTCCATTTTCAGGAACAACAGCAATCTTCTTCTACTGTCTGGGAAAATCAATCTAACCTACATCTTGTGTACAGGGGCAGAATAGGGGGTTGCAAATGGGACCTGCAGGCCTCCGTTACTCTGGGTCACTCATGCACATACTACATCTACTATACAAGCTACAAACATACACAAGCCCCTTGGATTTTAGTACTAGGATCCAGGTTACACATTGATGAAGAACTTTACACAAGTGGGGCCGGCTACACAGATAGATGGTCTGATCACGGCTGTGGATTCACAAAAACCGGTATGCTGCCACCGCCGCTGTACATGTCAAACACATGACAGGGACGGTAGTCCACGGTCAGCAAAATGAGAGCACAATTGGTACACCCCTCCAGGTCACAGGAAAGTTGCAGGACTTCATTTGTCTCAGGGACAAGGGTAGGCCTCTGCACATGATTTATTAACTTGAACCTAGAGGCAAATTCAAAAACTGAAATATAAGTGAGTCAAAGTAAGCACTCAGAACATCGCAACATGACTCCACACCCCGCAGGGAACATTCTCAGTCCAACAACATATTCAGGCAATATTATGTCTTATCTTACTACAGGTATAAACCTATTTTGCATTCGCAAAAAGGCATATATATATATATATATCTTTTATTTATTGCGTGATTTAAAAAAACCATTGCAAATACAAAACCTTTAAAAAAGGATTTCAAAATTTCATTTAAAATGTCATGTTCATAAAAACCAGTCAGGGTAGCAGTAACAGGTGAGGCTTAACAAACATTATGCCGATGGAGAGTCACAAACTGTTGGCACCTCACTTAGTTTTTTTACAGTGCGCTCCATAAATCTTACTAGGGCACAGTTTAATTTAGTGTTCCTAGGATCAAAACAGGCCAGAATTGCTGCTCTACAGCTTCCGATCATGTTTCTATTCCAATGATGCTTGAGTAGGCCCCGTCTCTCAGTGAGTAGTTTTGGGCACAGACAGATGATGTGTATAATGTCTTCTTTGTGATTCCCACAAAGTCGGCATAGATCTCGTCCATGCTCTCTTTTCCATTTTGGCCAATGCATCAACAGGTTGAGAACTCCCAGTCTCAATTTTAAGAAACTTACGGCCACATGCATCATTGTAGGATTTTGCACTTTCTAAATTGCGAAAATTAAGGAATCGCAATTTAGGAATTGCAAAATCCTATGCATCAAGAAATCCTAAAAGTTTTTAGGATTTCTTAATTTTCGGAAATTGCGATTCCTTAATTACGAATTGCAATTAAGGAATGGCATTACATTGATTCCTATGGGCCTAGAGGCCCATAGGAATCAATGCCGTTTTGCTTTTTTTTTTTTTTGCACTCGCAATTTGTTGATGCATTGCAACCAAAGGACCCCCCCCCTGCACCCCTGAAAGGTATTTTAAAGTGCATGTTTCACACACACATGTCCTAAGGACATGTGTGTCTGTAACATGAAAGTTTAAAAAATGCATTTTTTTGCTTTTTTAAAGATTTTCGCAAATTAACACGAGGGTCAACCTCGTGTTAATTTGCACTTCCTATTTCAAAATTCGCAATTTTTTAAAAATTGATGCATAGCATTTAAGGAATCGCACAAATGCGATTCCTTAAATGCATTCGCATTTTTAGGAAATGCAAAAAATAGCGAATTTTGAAACTCTGTTTCATGCATCCCAAAAACGTATTTAGGAAGCGCAAACAGCCGAATTTACCAATTTGCACCGTTTGCACTTCCTAAATAGGTTGATGCATGTGCCCGTTAGTTTTGTTTGTGCACTGAAAGAAATGGTAAGGTACGGCTGTGGAATTAACGAGGCATAGGAATGAAGGGTCATCCACCCATGACTTCTTTTTGCAAGGGTGGCTTTATCTTCCACTATTGATAGTTGTTTGGTGCTAATTTTCGCTAGCCTTTTGAATTCCTTCTGACTAGCGTGCAAATTCCAGAGGTCGTTTAGGCACAGGGTTGTTAGACCTTTTGACCAGTAGTCGTGACCAGCTCGCCATGAGTTGTTGTCAATACTGGCCCACAGATGGTGCCCTAGACTTCCCTCCTTAGATAGCCTCAGTTTGTGACAGCACACAAGAAAATGCATGGCTCTGGCCAGTGGTTGTTTGCAGATGCCTAGTTCCAACCTAATTTGTGCCAGTGATGTATGGGATGGTAATTTGAACACTGATGTTTAGATCTTAGTAATGATTGTGTCCAATTGGCCACTGTCCAATCCTTTTAGAGCTTCACTCCCGTAGGTTAGGGTAGGAATGATTTTAGCCTGAGCGACCTGTAGTGTAGGTGCGAGAGTTGGTCCTTGTAGCTTCTTTTGAATTAATCCAATTGCAAAAGCAAGTGCCACACCCTTCCTTTTCTGTTCTTCTAGGTGGGATTTGTATTTTTCATTGTTGTTAAAAATAACTCCAAGATACCTCTGGCAGTTTGATTCGACGATGCTTTCATTATTCAAAGGCCAAGAAAGTTTCTTATCTTTACTTAGATGAACTGCTAGCATTTTCGTCTTCCTGTTGTTAATGCAAAGCTCGTCGTTATTTGAGTATTCAGAGGTAGCATCCAGGAGCCTTTGCATTCCGATATTTGTTTTGCTTAACAAAACCACATCATCAGCATATAGTAGGTTTGTCAACAACAGACCAGAAAGTTTGGGGGCGTGGGAGTTGACCTTATTGAGGGCTTCAGGAAGGTTGGCTAGAAATAAATTAAAGAGTGTCGGAGCCAAGACACAACCCTGTTTGAGGCCTTTTTACGTCGGAATTGGGCGGGACAATCTTGAGCCATCCCCGATCTTAATCCTGACCCATGTGTCCTGGTGTAGAAGTTGTATGGCTCTTAGGAGGTCCGCTGGAATGTTGAGTCTGGACAACTTCTGCCAGAGTTTGCTTCTGTTGACATTGTCGAAGGCTGCTTGGAAGTCAATGAATCCCAAATAGAGTGGACAAGAACAGAACTTCGCTTGGTCAATCAGGCAGGAAAGGGCCATAAGATTGACTGAGGTGCCGGTGTTTGTTCTGAAGCCTGTTTGATTCAGAGGAATTATAGAGTTATCATCCGCCCATGCCCTAAGTGAGTTGAGCAACACTCCTGCAAAGTACTTTGCTTCATTGTCAATGAGTGCGATAAGGCGATAGTTCCCTGGGGATTTTTTTTCCCTTCCTTTGAAGATCGGTGCGAGAATGGATCCACGCCATGAGGGCGGTATGATGTTGTTTTGCAGGCTTGAATTAAAAAGGGTGCTTAAATTTGCAGCCCAAAAGGTTGCGTCTTCCTTGAATAGAGCTTGAGGAATTCCACCTGGACCAGGAGCACCATCCTTCCGTCCCTTTTTTATCATTTTTTCTATTTCAGCCTTCTGGGCTGTTATAGTATTGACGTTGCTTTGAGACGAAAAACACTCATTTGTTGGTGCCATTTTATGATCAGCAAAGGGCCATTCCTTCGTTAGGGAGTTTGAAGTGTTCAAAACAGGTGCCCGGACACTCTCTTTTTGTGTCACTTTGTCCATGGAGGGGAGACTTAAGTGGGTGATGTACGCTTCCCGATCGTTAAAGTGAGAGTAGAGAAAATCAACCCACTCTGTCTTATCTTACTATCTTTTCACTGCATATATGTTTACTTAACTCTTATAAATATGCTATTTTGAGGATACTAAACAAGTGTATATTTGTGTCTCAATGTATGATCATTGAGGTAAATATACATTATTACATTGTCCATCTCTACACAGTGCACACCTACTGAAATAGCTGCTCCTCGCCATCTAAATGGTGAGTAGCTTAGATGTTTTGTTTTGTTTTCTTCTCATGAACGATGATTTGGTAGCTAGGAAAATGTACTTGACCCTGTAAAGTTAACATTCCTTGTGACCTGGTATCTGCCTAGATCAAGGAAGACCTGCCCTATGTCCTGGAGAGCTTACCGACAGGCTGTAGAGCTGAGACTAGCCACATCCCCTGAACATGGGGCAGAAGATTTGAATAGAGACAGCCGGTGAGTGGCCTTCAGACCTGATGAGAGGCCTCAAGGTCAGAAACAATCACTCTGCCAGAAGATTTCAGAGGGAAAAGGGTCCACCGGGCCATAACACCTGAAGTGGTAGTACCGTAGAACATTCGGATTCCTTATTAGTGCAGCTGCAGGCCTCTCACCTCTGGCCCTTGCTTTTCATGGGGCAAGCCTGCATTACATCTCATCCATCATTTTCACTCTTCTAGCATCCCGTCACCCTGCTCAACCACAATTCCATAAGCTCAATACAGTTTACCAGATAACAAAACAGTAAACCATCTAAGTCACCCACCTTTAATTTTATCAAGGCTTCATGAATCCTTCATCAATTTTGCAAATGCCTGTGGACCAGCAGAACTCCCTGCAGACCCATGTCAATGAGTAGCTATGCAGCCAATCCAAGTACTACTCACAACAAAACCCCCACTGCCTAACAGCTTATTCATATACCTACATTCAAAGAACATAACCTGCTTTAGGATTACCAAAACAGATTCTAGTATGACTGAGGTACACAAGGAGCAGTGATTTCCACATGGGGTGATTTTAAAACAACAGTGGGTTAAAATTTAAGTATGCTCACACTGATTGAACTCTTCTTTGCCTTTAATGCTGCTCACCATCCCAAGCCTCTACAGAGACTTGGCAACATCAGATCGCAGGGTGCATAACTGAAGCAGATTGCATCTTTTCTATCAGACAGATCATCTCACTGCTCCCTTCATGTCAGATCCATTAATTCACAACTAATGTACCTAAAATCTTTACCCCTCTTTAACATTTATCTTAGTACTGTATTGCAACCGACCTGCCCCTTTAATTTTAAGTGTTACTGTTCAGCAGATAATAAACAAATCATACTTTATGAAAACTAGTCTGACTTTGCCTCATACTCAATCTGACAATATCTCAAAGACAAACAATGGATGATAGCTAACCACAGCAACATAAGCACGTTACAAATCAAAATATCCACATGTAGTAAATGGATCAAACACCGCCCATCAACAATATGGCCTCAGCAAGTAGGCCCGCCACCAAACAACCGAGCCTAAGTGAGGAATCTAGGAATAAATAAGGACCCCAGTTTGGCACTCCTAATAAGATCGTGTTTGTCTAATTTGTTTAAACTGCAGTTTGGCTGTTGTTTCCCACATATTGGCTTTAAGGATCTATTTGCTTACATTGCATGAAATGACTGTCCCACCCTATTGACTGAAGATCTAGCGCCCTGCCACCCGAATGTTGTGTCTAGTTGCACCCCTAGTCCCAATATCAGCATCAGATACATTTACAATATCTGTCTCCAGGATTACCACCAGCCAACTGTGCTGCTAAAATCACACTCTGTTCATGCACTGCCAGCCACCCACATCTTATCCAGAGCATCACTGAAGAGATGAAACTCTCCCCCCCCCCCCCCAACGCACAGGTCACAGCTAGGAGGGATGACAAACCAGATTAAGTAAATATCATGGAAAGGAGGGCATGTGCCCCCTTAATCCCTCGACATGTAAACATTCCCACTGAAAGCCCCAACGACATGTAACAATAGAGCCAAATGTCCTTGCTAAGATCGCAAAAGGCCTTTCCACGGTCTCAGAGGAACCTCTATTCTTTATTTCATCGCCCTAAGCAGGCAACTGCCTCACACTCATGAGAACCAGCATGGGCACAAAGACTGGCATTTGGACGAATGCAAATGAGATAGGAGAAGAAAAGATGGCTATTTTTGACTCCTCTTAATTCCAGTATTGTGAAGCTCGCGTGCACACTGGAAGACTGACATCAGCATCACGTGATGGATTAGGTCTTCAGCAGCGTTTTTAAAGAATTTCCAATAAGAAGGGAGACCTGATCCCTCTTTAAAGGGAAGTGGATGCAGACAATTCTCCTATTTGTAATAGGATTATCGGCTCCATTTCAAGTTCCATACAGCATGTCATTTATTTTTAATTGGGATTAGATCTGCTAATAAACTAAACTAGGCTTTAAAGAGCGTTTTTCTGCGGAAGGCAAATGTTTTGAGCAGACTCAGCAGCTCAAAGCCTGCCTTCGGTGCACTTAACCGGGCACATTATACAATTATTATACATCAAGTGCATCTTAAGGAAATACTGAGCTTGGCACGATTAGAGTCTATTAGGAGTTTACTAACTTCACCTGCGCAAAACATTACCTCAACATTTTCAGAATTTTGTAAAAAGAGACTAAAACCCTCTGATGATGGACCAACTGAATGAAAACTGAGAGACTTTAGGGCAAATTTACAATTACTGGCGCATCCCTGCATATCGGCAGGGATGCGCCAGTAATTGTGCGCCGCAGCTCCGCCACCCTAGATGCGCCGCATTTACAATGCGGCGCACCATGGGGCAAAAACAGTACAGATGCGTCACGCATCTGTGCCGTAAAAGCGGCGCATTGCTGGAGTTGAGTCGCAAGCGCGACGCACCTCCAGCAATGATCAGGGGGGCCCTATGTGCACAATGCTGCATCAATCCTTACGCCTGCTTCAAGCAGGCGCAGGGCTTTGACGCAGCACGGGCCCAAAAGTGACTGAGTGAAATCTTGTAGATTTCACTCAGCCACTTTTGGGAGGCGTTCCTGCGCCGGAAAGCCTCCCCCTGCGATGGTACGCCTCTCCTGGCGCAGGGCTTTACAATGTGACGCATCTGGGAAATGCGTCACGTTGTAAATACCCCGCACCTTGGCGCATCTTTTGCGCCACCTCTGCGTCACAAAAGTGACGCAACGGCGCTGTAAAAGCGGTGCAAGGGGCTTGTAAATCTGCCCCTTAATGCTCTGCTTCACCCCAATGTATTACGAAATGTAACTTGCATTTCTATACGGACACGAATTGGGTATTCTGCAAATAGGACTGACTGACTACAAGGCACCCAGCTGCATTACCTGCTTAACCTGGAGGGGGGTGTGTGGGGGGCTCAGTCTCAAAGCCATATTCGGCCATTTCCATCCGAAACAACGCCTTTCAGGTACCCGAAAGGATACATGAAAGAGGTACATTAATTTACTGCTGCGTAATTGTGCACCACAACTGCGTACAATTACCCTGTACTGCACCCTGGTCCAGGGTGGTGAGTGGGACGATTAAGGGCATGGTCGACCTCGAGAGTTTTGAGAATGCCCACAAACTCATTACCTTGTGGACATTCACAAACTTCTCTCCTACCCAGCAAATAGGTGGAGCTTTACTCTTGCGAAGTTCTGGAGTAAATTCTTTTTTGGACTAGAAGGGAAACAGAGCAATCCTAAACTATTTGTTGAAGTGGGTATGAGGGTTCTTCACAAGAAAACATGCTTTTGCTGTGGAGAATAAAACTAGAAATAAGATAAATGTACGTACCTACCACACGGGACAGCCTTCCCACAGTAAGTGACCATACGTGCATTCAGTTGCACAATCAGTAAAGATGAACACGTAAAAACGTCCGGATGCATTGCCTGTGGTACACACACATCAACAAAACTGGATTCAACTACGTTTGCAAAGAAAATATAAAGTCATACGGCAGCTTATGAGCCATTCAAGTGCGAACTAACATAAAAAAAATAACATAAGTGAAAATGTTTGACAGAATCCACTAATGGAATTCCGCCCAACTGTTAATGTGTTAAAAGTGATGACTGAGCCATGTTTCCTCTTTCAGTAATAATAGTAAACAACAGAAGCCTCAGATTCAAGGATAGCAAAATATGCACACTCACTGCCAGTTTTTTTGCATTTCATGAAAAGCAGCTATTGTCCACGGGCTGCGAGGGATTTGCATTGGATTTGCATGTGATTTTGTAGCCTTGGCATTAGGCGTGACTCGTTCTTCACTATGACCTTCTCACCATGGCCATGAAAGCAAATCTCGAGACAGTAAAGACGGGGGAGCCTGATCAAATCTTCTCCATTCCCTGTCACCTTCAGGGTGGTCTGCCTGGAAACAGGGGGCCAGATGTACGACCCTTCCATTTTGTGAGTCGCAAATTGGGCGTTTAGGGACATGCAATTAGCGACTCGCAAAATGGAATGTACAACAGTGTTTCGGACACCGTTTGCGATTCCCAATGGAGTCAGAAGAATAGGCCACGTTACATCGCATTCGTTTACAACGCATGTCATAAAATTGCAGTCATTACAAAGACAGCATTGCTACATCGCATACCATTGCAACGCAAAGGGGCGCTGGATTTTGGAATAGTATAATTTTTTATTCCGACTCCTGTCTGTGTACCAGTAGGGAAGGTGTTGGATTTTAAATCCAACACCTTCTGCTCCCTACAGCATGTCATTGTAACAATTTGCGTTGTAATGGTATGCGATGCAACAACACAGTCGTAATGACCGCGTTGTAAAGGCTTGTGTTGCATCGTATGCATGGTCAACGATGTTTACCGGGTCGCAAACAACCTGCCTCATCAATTTTCATGAGGCAGGCCGCAATTTGCAACCCCATTTGGAAATGGCCAGCACTCTCAGGGAGGGTGGTCTGCTGGGGTCAGCAGACCACTGTGTCTGGGACTACTTTTTGGAAGGAAAACGGGATGCATTCAAAAAAGAAAAAGAAAATGTTTCTGTTTCATTTTTGAAGAGCAGGCAGTGGTCTGTGGCACCACTGCTTTCTCTTAAAAAGTATTTCCACTGCCAGTCACAAACGGGAAGGGGTCCCCTGGGGACCCCTTCCTGTTTGTGAGTGGCTTAACACCAACTTGAAGTAGGTGATAAACTGCGAGTGTTTTGGGACTGCAACTGTGTGATTGCAAAACAATTGTACATAGGAGTGTGACTCGCTGTTAGGAAGGGGTACCCTTGCCACGCCCCTTCCTAATAGCGTGTCGCAAACTCTTTTTTGCGAGTTAGTAATAGGTTACCGACTTGCAAAATAGGGTTTGTACATTGCACAGACCTATTTAGCAGTCGCAAACGGTCCGATTTCCCATGTGCAACCGCAAAAAATGGTAGTAGATCTGGCCCAGGTTCTGTTGTCAGCCCAGGGTCTCCCATATTTGAGCCCATCTACCCTTCGTTAATGTGAAACAATGCTAAAGATTAGAAGTAGCTTGATACTGATAGATGAACATGCCTCTGTTTGAGAAGCATTGCTCTTGTTGCTGCCTGCATCCTTGTGAAACTACTGTCTAGTTCCATTGTTACATGCATGATGGCTTCTACATGGTGGAAACAAGCATCAGCAAAGCCAATGGGTCTCTCTTTTGGGACCTTATAAGTTTTTAGAAAGAGCTATTGGCTTTGCTAATGTGCTTAAGCTATGTTGTAGTGTCAGGGTCGGATTGGGGTGAAAAATTGGCCCAGCCACTCACAAAAAAAGTAGCCCACAATTGCAGTTTGCAAATCTTCATGCTGAAAAAGGCATCCATTTCAAGTCGGATTTGTTTTTTAAATTGCAAAGTTATTTAAAACTTTTGTGTTTCTTGTTTTTCTATCTCATTCCATTGCACAGTATTTAAATGAAACTCCTAACCTCAATCCGAGAAAACTGGTGTGAGAAGTTGGCCTGGTAGGGGATGTTTCCAATTCTGGAACCACCTACTACCTGACCAAACAATCCCCTTATGGTGTCTGGTTGTAAGTCAACCTTATTAGACAAGCTATCCTAGTGGTAGCATGGACTAAGCAGCCTAAAGGCTTAACTTAAGAGGTCGTGTTAAGCGAGCTGTTTTACCACATACAATCCTGTAATACCAAATGAAAGGACACCACACAAGTATATATTATAAAAATATATGTGTTTATTACTAAAAACAATCCCCAGTATTCTTTATGAATAAAGGGGCACAAGCGTTAAATCAAAAGCACTGTTTAAACATACAAAGTTGCACAATTATGGATGAGGGCAGGGGGCCACTCAAACCATATACTAAACAAGTGGTATAAGAGAGGCCACTCGAACAGTGGTTAGGCCTAGGGCCTAGGGAATCGCTGGGAGCAGTCAGGACAAGCAATGCTGAAGTCGGGAATGGCCCTCGGGATTCGGGAGATGTGCGGAAAGCGCACGCATGCACCAATGTTAACCAATGGTGCGTAAAAGTCAAATAGTTAAAGTTTAAGGACACTTCCGCTGAACCTAGAGGAACAAAACTTAACACACAGACCCTAGAGGTGTGCACCAGTGTGGGAACACCGGCGGAGCAAAGTTACCTCACCCACAGGAAGTGGGTGCACAGGGTCGAAGTGGCGTCGGGTTTTGACACGCAGGCTCTTGGTGCTTGGAGCTGAAAGGGCTGCAGGCAGGGTGAAGACGAAGTGTCCGGTGGAGTCCAAGGGTGGACTCAAGTTGTAGAGTACCTGAAAGCAGAGGGGACAGAGTCTGGGTCACTCAGCAGTGACCAGGGTGGAACCAGGACGGAACCAGGCAATGTCGGGCGCAATCAGGTGGTCGTTGAGGCGCTTCTCTTCGCTGTCACGTGGGCTCTGGGGCATCTGCGACGTCCAGGAGCAGGTCACGATCTGTCCCACGCAGGCTCTCACCGTCGGTGCAGTCGGCTTCCGGTTTGGAGCAAACAAGCCTTGGTAAGAGCAATCCACGCGGGATTGGAAGATGGCGTCTCACTCGGACCAGGAAGGTCAGAGTCGGAGCTCCCTTTCAGGGGAGCTGGTGTGGATCTGGAGCAACCAGAATCACGAGTCTTCTTTTGTAGTTCGTCGGCACAGGGACCACAAGCCAGCTGGCAAGTGACCGGGCCAACGCGTTGAGCCAAATCGTGCCAAAGGGCCCCACGCAGCACTCGTCGAGTGTGGAGGGCTGAACTTCGGCTCAGGAGTAGCTCAGGGTAGGGGCTTCTCAAACCCCGGTGTACAGCTTCGAGGGTCACTCGTGGGCTGCACGGTCAGCGTCTCGTGGTCACTTCAAGATGGCGTGCCCCACGCTTCCGGTCGCCTCCACGGGTCTCAGCTTTGCAGGGACTGTGGATCGGGCTGGTAGAAGCTGGGCAGGCTTGATCTCGTCGATCTCAGTCGCTCGAGTTCCGGCGGGAACTGCAACCAAGTAGACGTCGAGGGCTGGATGGTGCCTGCTGCTGCAGGGTGGTCACTCCTTGACCACAAGGGAGATTCTTCGGGCTTCCACGTTGAGATGGAGGGCGAAGGGTCCAGAATATCGTTTCAAATGTTTCTTCCAGGAAATCTGATGTGCATTGGCACTGCTCCCACTCTTATTCGAATCTGGTGGGCGTGATTACCTGCTAGGTCCCCTCCTATGGGTGGGACCCAGGAAGTGGGTGGATACACCCCCTTCCTTTGATCCAGGCCGCCCTGGCACGAGGGCTGGAGTGCCCCAGAACCGGTTTGGCCGGATTATGCAAGGGGCAGCCTTGTGCGCCCCAGGCAGTGTCTGGTTTCTTTCAAACCTCCCTGCTACAATACACTATCTCCTGTCTGGAGGGCGGTGACACCCTCCTGTGACAGGAAACCCTTTGTCCAGGACCCCCTTGACTGGGTTTCGGTCAGCTCCAGGGGTCCAGACATTTGTCTGTGGCAGAGGCATCCATTTTGTGGATCTTAAGGCCTTTGGAGAAATCAACCGCATTAAAGTGAAGTAACATGTCTTACCCCTCTAGAGGGGTGGAATGCCATCCCCGTCGCCAGAACTGGCGAGGGGATGGTATTCCAAAGCGTATGACACCTTACACGACATGTTTTGATAAAGCCAAACCAGAGTTGCTAAATAACCGCGAGGATTATAAGGCACTTAATAGTATATGGTATGGCATTATCCTGAAACAGCTTAGGGATTTGTTCCCGACGGCTGCAGACAGGCTCAGCTCATGCTAGAGCTCCATCTCACATAAAAACCATGCACCCAGCCTCCAGGATTGGTGAGGCCTGTCTTATAGGAGTGGCTCACAGGTTTACATGTGTCCAGATATAGGTTTAGACATAGGTATACTATATCTAAGCAAGGGGTGTGTACACCACCTTACCCCAGCTGAGTGATCAGCCAGTTGTGTCAATTTAAGAACCAGCCAGGGGTGGCAAAAGATATGCTGCAGCCCCTGGTAGGCCTTAGTGGCCCCTAGGCCCTGTGCACCTATAGTGCATTCTACAGGGGCTGACAAGGAGTCCATTTCCAATTGGTATGTACCTAGGGTACATGGAATCCATTTTACAGAGAGAGCAGATGGCCTGGGGCCCTGATTGGCAGGGAACCAGGTCAACTAAGTCAAAAAACCAGCTAAACACAGGCAAAAAATCTGGGGTAACCATAGTCAGGTAGCCACCTTCCTACATAACCCCCCCCCAAACGAAAGGAGATAAGGCTATCCTTGGCCAGGTAAGCCTATATTGCCTGAGTGGCCATATAAGGAAGTACCTGCACTAGCATGGGTACCCCCTGTCTCATGGTCCACTAAGCAGTCCCTCACCCTTTGGGTATTAGAGGGTCTCCACCATAGGGAATCACTACCTTGGGTGTGTTTATGCAAAGTTAAAGGCTGGTTTGGATATGGAGTATTGAAGCGAGGCTCTACTAATTTAGGGCTTAGCTTCCTCCAATTATCTTCCACCATGTGTGCCTTTCTCTCTTTAACTGAGTTGCACTGTGCTCTCAGGGTCAACCTCTGGCTACCTAAAGCTGGAGGCTGGGTCCCTCTGTTTGGCTTGCTGGAGGGACAGTTCAGGTTTGGGCCCCTTGGGTCCCAGGTTTGGCTGTGCCCAACAGAATCCATCTGTGGGAGGTCCCTAACTGTTTTTAAGGGGGCTCCCTCAGGAGTTTTTAAAGTTTTCACCTTACTAGGGCTACTAGTTTTGGTGCACCTAATCTTTTGATGGGGGTGCTTTATTTGACAGGGGGCCCTCTGGGTCTCACTGTCCTTCTTGTCCTCTGCAGCCCTGGGCTGGCTAAGGCAAGGTAGAGAGGGGCAGGTTACCTGCTCCAGACTGGGTCCCACCTGAGAAGGGTCCACTGACATCAGAGGTTCTGTCAGGCTAGGCCCAACCACCTCTGGGGCAGTTCCTTCATCAGGGGTAAGATCAGTTCCCTGAGGAGGCTGATCCTGTCCTAAAGTCTGGTGAGGGGGAGATTTCTCTTCCTCCTCCATGCTCTCAGTTTGTGTGGAGTTATCCATCATTTCAGGTTTCACAACACACGTGTCAGTTTGAGTTTGGGCTGTGGCCATCACAGCCCCACCAACCTTTTCAGGAGGAGACTCAGTTTGGGTTTCTGCTGTTATCATAACAGCTTTGCTATTCTGTTCAGGAAGAGCTTTTGCTAAAGATGGGGCAGAGAGTTTCTCAGCCCTACCAACCTTTTCAGGAAGGACATCTTGAATTGGGGCTGTAGCCATTACAGCCCCACTAACCTTTCCATTGGAATTCACCATTCTAGAATGGGTTTCCTGTTCAACCTCAGCCCAGGCTGAGATCTCCAAATCATTACCAAGTAGGCAGTCTACAGGCAAGTTTGGTGACACTGCCACTCTCTTTGGGCCAATGACACCTCCCCAGCTGAGACTTACTACTGCCATGGGATGATTTGTTTGGATTCCATCAATGTTTGTAACCTGGTATGTGGCACCAGGTAAAAGTTGCTTAGAGGGGACTAGGCCATCAGCCACCATGGTGATGCTAGCCCCTGTGTCTCTAAAAGCCTCAACTTTCAAACCATTGATGATGGGTTCTTGTCTATACTTGCTCAAAGTATTTGGGCAAGCAGAGAAGTTGGCAAACCCCATGCCAACCTCATAAACAAGATCATTGGGTGATGGGGACCTGGATAGGCCAGGGTCCACCTGATTTCCAAAAGTAAACCCACCCAGATTCCTGGGTGTGCTTCCACTTCCTGGGGGGTGACTGCTGACAGTAACAGGAGGTGTTGAAGCTGGCTTTGGAGGTATATTTTCTTTATTGTTATTCTTGGGACAACAGCTGTCTGTTTTGTAATGCCCCACCTGTTTACAGGGATAACAATAGGGTTTTTTCTCAGTTGAAGAAGTGTCTTGGGACCCACCCCCATCCTTGGAGTTTTGGGGCCCTGGGGAAGTCTTTTCTTTACTTTTATCCCCACCCTTATCTTGAGGCTTGGTAGACTCCTTCTTCTGGTTACTGTCCTGATTCTTAGGCCTAATCCTGGTTCTGACCCATTTGTCTGCCTTCTTTCCCAATTCTTGGGGAGAGGTCAGATCAGAGTCTACCAGGTGCTGGTGTAAGAGCTGGTTCTGACAATTACTTAGGATCTGCTCCCTCATAATCAAATTATACAATCCTGTAAAGTCATGTACTTTGCTGCCATGTAGCCAACCCTCCAGAGCCTTAGTAGCACAATCTACAAAATCAGTCCAGTCCTGAGTCTGTGTCTTCTGGGTGTCTCTGAACTTGAACCTGTACTGTTCAGTGGTTAAGCCAAACCCATCTATCAGAACACTCTTCAGGACTTTGTAATTGTTTGCATCCTCATGTCTGACAGTGAGGAGCTTGTCCCTCCCTTTCTCTGAAAAGGAGTACCATAAGATTGCTGCCCACTGTTCCTCAGGAACCTGCTGTACCATGCAGGCTCTCTCAAGAGCAGTCATCCATTTGTGGATGTCATCCCCTTCTTTGAAGGGGGGCACAATCTTTGTCAGGTTTCTACTGTCATAGGACCTGGGTTTCTCTTTAGGAATATTGCTGCCACCAGTGGCATCTAAGCCACACAATTTTTGCTCTCTTGCCAAGGCAAGTTTAGCTTGAGCCAAGGCTACCTCCTCCCTCTCTATCTGGAGTTTGACAGCCCTCATTCTGGCCCTATGCTCTAACTTTTGAGAAGCATTCATGCCTCTCTGTGATTCCCTGGAGGCACTAGAAAGATGAGAGTCTCCTGAGGGAGATCTCACTCTTCTGTTGCCTGGGGGAATCATATGTTGGGTTCTGGGGAGGTGCTGGCCCTCTCCATTCCCCAGTAGGTCCAAGTTGGCCTGGCTAAGCCTACCAACTGGAACCTGGCTACCCTGATCCTGTACTTCTAAGTCCTCAACCTCTGAGTCCTCATCCAAGTCATCATCATCCTCCTCTTCAGGGGGATCAACTGCAGGGGGGTTCCCTTCAGTTCCTGTATCTAGGGAAGCTGCTTTTGCCCTCTCTAAGTCATCCTGTTCTAGGAGTCCTATCAGGATTAGGCAGGTGGGGCTTCTGCCCCTTTTTAACCCCCTTGCTTTGCACAAGACAATCAAGTCTCTGCGGGTTAGTTTGTCATATCCAGAAGTTGCCTGGGTAGGGTCAACTGTCACAGGACTAGACCCTGAGGCCTTTCCTGTGTCGGACATGGTTACTAGTGAGGTGTAAGTGGTGCACTTACCTACTCTAAGTGTTTTCCTACTGGACCTTGCTAGTGAGTTGTAGTCAGGGGTGTGCTACTCCCTTCAACCTACAACTACTAAGTTCAGTAGAACTTAATATGCTAAGCTTTTGATTTTATATGTACCTAGAGGTACTTGATGTGATCTTTCAATTTGATATAAAGATTGCAATGGTAAAACAACAGCAAGCTCAAATCCGCACCGCTGCTCACCAATGTGAGAAGTTGGCCTGGTAGGGGATGTTTCCAATTCTGGAACCACCTACTACCTGACCAAACAATCCCCTTATGGTGTCTGGTTGTAAGTCAACCTTATTAGACAAGCTATCCTAGTGGTAGCATGGACTAAGCAGCCTAAAGGCTTAACTTAAGAGGTCGTGTTAAGCGAGCTGTTTTACCACATACAATCCTGTAATACCAAATGAAAGGACACCACACAAGTATATATTATAAAAATATATGTGTTTATTACTAAAAACAATCCCCAGTATTCTTTATGAATAAAGGGGCACAAGCGTTAAATCAAAAGCACTGTTTAAACATACAAAGTTGCACAATTATGGATGAGGGCAGGGGGCCACTCAAACCATATACTAAACAAGTGGTATAAGAGAGGCCACTCGAACAGTGGTTAGGCCTAGGGCCTAGGGAATCGCTGGGAGCAGTCAGGACAAGCAATGCTGAAGTCGGGAATGGCCCTCGGGATTCGGGAGATGTGCGGAAAGCGCACGCATGCACCAATGTTAACCAATGGTGCGTAAAAGTCAAATAGTTAAAGTTTAAGGACACTTCCGCTGAACCTAGAGGAACAAAACTTAACACACAGACCCTAGAGGTGTGCACCAGTGTGGGAACACCGGCGGAGCAAAGTTACCTCACCCACAGGAAGTGGGTGCACAGGGTCGAAGTGGCGTCGGGTTTTGACACGCAGGCTCTTGGTGCTTGGAGCTGAAAGGGCTGCAGGCAGGGTGAAGACGAAGTGTCCGGTGGAGTCCAAGGGTGGACTCAAGTTGTAGAGTACCTGAAAGCAGAGGGGACAGAGTCTGGGTCATTCAGCAGTGACCAGGGTGGAACCAGGACGGAACCAGGCAATGTCGGGCGCAATCAGGTGGTCGTCGAGGCGCTTCTCTTCGCTGTCACGTGGGCTCTGGGGCATCTGCGACGTCCAGGAGCAGGTCACGATCTGTCCCACGCAGGCTCTCACCGTCGGTGCAGTCGGCTTCCGGTTTGGAGCAAACAAGCCTTGGTAAGAGCAATCCACGCGGGATTGGAAGATGGCGTCTCACTCGGACCAGGAAGGTCAGAGTCGGAGCTCCCTTTCAGGGGAGCTGGTGTGGATCTGGAGCAACCAGAATCACGAGTCTTCTTTTGTAGTTCGTCGGCACAGGGACCACAAGCCAGCTGGCAAGTGACCGGGCCAACGCGTTGAGCCAAATCGTGCCAAAGGGCCCCACGCAGCACTCGTCGAGTGTGGAGGGCTGAACTTCGGCTCAGGAGTAGCTCAGGGTGGGGGCTTCTCAAACCCCGGTGTACAGCTTCGAGGGTCACTCGTGGGCTGCACGGTCAGCGTCTCGTGGTCACTTCAAGATGGCGTGCCCCACGCTTCCGGTCGCCTCCACGGGTCTCAGCTTTGCAGGGACTGTGGATCGGGCTGGTAGAAGCTGGGCAGGCTTGATCTCGTCGATCTCAGTCGCTCGAGTTCCGGCGGGAACTGCAACCAAGTAGACGTCGAGGGCTGGATGGTGCCTGCTGCTGCAGGGTGGTCACTCCTTGACCACAAGGGAGATTCTTCGGGCTTCCACGTTGAGATGGAGGGCGAAGGGTCCAGAATATCGTTTCAAATGTTTCTTCCAGGAAATCTGATGTGCATTGGCACTGCTCCCACTCTTATTCGAATCTGGTGGGCGTGATTACCTGCTAGGTCCCCTCCTATGGGTGGGACCCAGGAAGTGGGTGGATACACCCCCTTCCTTTGATCCAGGCCGCCCTGGCACGAGGGCTGGAGTGCCCCAGAACCGGTTTGGCCGGATTATGCAAGGGGCAGCCTTGTGCGCCCCAGGCAGTGTCTGGTTTCTTTCAAACCTCCCTGCTACAATACACTATCTCCTGTCTGGAGGGCGGTGACACCCTCCTGTGACAGGAAACCCTTTGTCCAGGACCCCCTTGACTGGGTTTCGGTCAGCTCCAGGGGTCCAGACATTTGTCTGTGGCAGAGGCATCCATTTTGTGGATCTTAAGGCCTTTGGAGAAATCAACCGCATTAAAGTGAAGTAACATGTCTTACCCCTCTAGAGGGGTGGAATGCCATCCCCGTCGCCAGAACTGGCGAGGGGATGGTATTCCAAAGCGTATGACACCTTACACGACATGTTTTGATAAAGCCAAACCAGAGTTGCTAAATAACCGCGAGGATTATAAGGCACTTAATAGTATATGGTATGGCATTATCCTGAAACAGCTTAGGGATTTGTTCCCGACGGCTGCAGACAGGCTCAGCTCATGCTAGAGCTCCATCTCACATAAAAACCATGCACCCAGCCTCCAGGATTGGTGAGGCCTGTCTTATAGGAGTGGCTCACAGGTTTACATGTGTCCAGATATAGGTTTAGACATAGGTATACTATATCTAAGCAAGGGGTGTGTACACCACCTTACCCCAGCTGAGTGATCAGCCAGTTGTGTCAATTTAAGAACCAGCCAGGGGTGGCAAAAGATATGCTGCAGCCCCTGGTAGGCCTTAGTGGCCCCTAGGCCCTGTGCACCTATAGTGCATTCTACAGGGGCTGACAAGGAGTCCATTTCCAATTGGTATGTACCTAGGGTACATGGAATCCATTTTACAGAGAGAGCAGATGGCCTGGGGCCCTGATTGGCAGGGAACCAGGTCAACTAAGTCAAAAAACCAGCTAAACACAGGCAAAAAATCTGGGGTAACCATAGTCAGGTAGCCACCTTCCTACAACTGGCCGCAGGCATCTGAGGCTTGTCTCTCTGATCGACCTGAGGCTTGTCTATCTGGTCTTTGTGACCTGCTGTGGGAGAGACAAAAACCCCCTCCCACACGATGACTTCTTAATTGCACCGCTCAAAATACACACTTCTCTCAAATGCTCACTGACACCTTCTGGGGCCCGGGGTAGAAGGAGGTGAACCACATAATGCTTGTCCTCCTGACGCCCTATTGTCATTCTACAAGTAACCATTGTTGGCCTGCTCAGATTATCTCTCACGTGAAGCTCGAAAAAGCTTGGAAAAATCAACCCAGTATAGAGTTGCTTGAGCCACAGACTAAAAAAACTAGGCCCACAAGCTGGCTTCCGTCACAGGCCAATTGCCCCCCTGCCAATCCCACCCAATCCCACCCTGAATAGCGTGGCTTGTGTGCAGCATGTTGCAAAGTTATATTAAAAAAGTCTTATAAGCATTTTTGTTACTTTATCTTTAATTAAGATGGGATTAGGTATAACTGAATGACCATATTAAAAACATTATTAATATAAAAAATGTTTAGTGTTTTTGGGGGGAATTGTTGGCAACATTTGCCTGCCTGTTCTAAATGGTTGTTATAGGTTTTTTGTTTGTTTTGGGTGGGGGATATAAACAACGGGAGGGTAGAGGTTGGGAAATAGTAGGTGAAATATATTTGAGTCGCAGACAATTATGAATGAATGAATGAATACCTTCTTCTATAGCGCATGGCTACTCTTGAGCATCCCAGCGCTGAGCATCCCAGCTTATTAGGGGAGAAATAACAGATGCCAGATATTTAGGTTACTATGGAGCTATAGCAATGGCTGAAGTATGGAATAGACAGTCAAATCGCATAATACCTAATGTCCTTTGTCTTCCACCTAGTTCTTTGAAAAGGGTCATGATATGTAATGTTAATACATAAACTGGATGACAGCCAAACCCTTGCATCAGTGGAGAAGCGTTGCTCAATGGTTAGAGCGGCAGACCCTAATGCAGAGGTCTGGCCCGGGACCAGGGTTCAATTCCCGCCTCGGGGCTCTTGGACTCAGTTTCCCAGGACCTGATAATTCTCGCCTCGGTGCCTAGTCTAATCATGGGTCCCACTCTGTGACTCTGGGCAATAGCTTGCTTAATCTCCACAACGGCCCCAGCAGCGCTTGGATGCCTGGTTTCACCTTGGGGGTGCCCAGAAGTAGACATTTCAGAGGAAAGCCAGGATGGGTTCCACAGCGGTATGAATACAGCGCTACGAGACCTCTGGGTAAAAGTGCGCTATATAAATACAAACACATTTACATTTGCATCATGCTGTTCTAGGAACAGCCCCTTGTGCTTCAGGTGCTCCGGCTACAATAAAAAAGTTATCTATAAATTATTCCTCCGTGCCTGAGAGACTGCTCTGAGCTTGACGAGGTCTATCTAAAATACACTGGGGTTTTGAGTGTGAGGAGCTGGGGCACCGGTGTGTACAGAGCATGGGTATCTAGGCGTACACTGATAGGATGAGGTGGTATGAGGTGCATGGAAGGACAGGCACTGTGGACTGGGTGGCTTGGGAGCATGAGTTACGCATGTGGACTCATGGTGCAGGGATCTCATACTCTGGGTGACTTCAGTCTTCGTAACTGTGAAAGGTTGGCCTGGTATATGCTGTCCACTAATTAAAGTGGACACCTTGCACCAGTCCAAATAAACCTTATGGCGATTTAAGAGGTCAAAGATAACCTTAGAAAGCTATCCAAGGGGCATCCTTCAGGCTTAGTCTTGAAGGAATGTTAAGCAGCTTGTTTTACCAGAATGCAATCTTATTGTATTGGTTAAATAAAAGGAGACCCACCCAGCAGTAACAAGACTATATATTTATTATTATAAAACACCTTAAATAGCTCACAGTATCTGCTACACGCAGATTACCACAAAGCACACAATACTGTAGCACAGAAACAATCGTAAGGAGCACTAATACACAGTGGCCTCCAGTGGAGACAAAACCATATACTAAAATAGTGGTTTAAGAACCACAACTCGAGTCAAGACAGTTTCTAGTGGTTGTAGAATCGCAGAGATCCCAAAGAACCACCCAAGGTAAGTAAGTAGGGACCCCATGGAGGACGGGTGCAGTGTGAGAACACGACCGCATGCTATGTACAATTCAATTAGAGAGTCGCGGTTGTCGTTTTAAAGTTTAAGGACCCTTCCCTGTGTATTACAAGGAAACCCTTTGGAACATAGAAGGTTGGTGAGCCACCCACCCGTGGATACCAAAGTACCAGAGTTACTTATCTCAGAGAAGCCGGGTGCATAGAGCTGAAGTAGTGTCAGAAACCTGCTGTCGTTCTCAATGGGAGTCTTCAAAGAAATGACACTGCTGGAAAGAAGAAAAGTGTCCGGGGAACCCACAGGTGGATTCATGATGGAAAGAACCTGAAAGCAGAGTGGACAGGGTCTGGGTCGCTCAGGAGTGTTCAGGGGCTCGGTAGGGGAATGCCCACCAATGTCGGGTGCTTCAGGTGCGAAGAAGAAGACATTGACTCTACAGCTGCAGGGACCAGGAGATGTTATGATGACCAGGAGCTGGATACGAGCTGTCCTACAAAGGATGTCGAGTGCTGAGGTGTAGGTGTCTGGCTGGAGCACCAACAAGCCTTGGCAGCAGCAACCTATGAGAATGGTCAAAGAAGGTAACGGTTTGGCCCAGCAAGGACCACTGCAAGGGGAGTCAGGGCAGGCCTGGAGCAACCAGGGTAGCCCAAGAAAATCAGTATTGCCCCTCAAATGGACCCACAGGCTGATGGCACAGGAGTCGCAAGGGGACCTCTAGCAGTTTCGCAAAACAACAACTTGCAGGACATAGTTTGAGAGGAGGCCAAAGTCCTTTGTACGAAATGTGCGCAGAGGTAGGGGTTATCGATATCCCAATGCACTTAGATGGGAAAAGCCAAGAAGCATTTGCACTTGCAAAAATATGCGGTGCACAGGGGTTCGTGTTATGCGGTCTAGACGAGGGATACTGGCTTCAAACTTGGTGAGAAGGCAGCTCAACCTCAAGGAATGTCGGAACCCACCTCCTGTGCTACTGGAGCCTTGGAGTACTCAGGAGCCCAGGATCAGCAGACTGGTCAGTTTTGTTACTGTGCCTAAGAATACAGGGGTGTGACTCCTTCACCACAAGGGAGATACTTCAGATGTCTTTGATGCTCCACTGGTCCTGCATAGAGGCTGTATGGTGCATGGGCACAGACGATGCTATAGACAGAGAGGGAGCCGAAGTCGAGCCCAGGTGAAGTCCAGCGAAGTCCATAGTGTCCAGTCGGTTGTAGTTCAGCGGTTTCTTGATCAGAATCTTGTCCACGTCGAATCTATGGTCCTTCAGTCAGGTAAGACCTTTTGTACCCACAGAGAGGGTACAAAAGGCCCTCCCAGGGGAGGGCCAGGACAGTGGGGAGGATACTCCCATGTCTATTGTCTAGTTTTGCGCCAGAGCAGGAGCCAATCGCTTCTGGGACTTGTTTGAACTGGACTATGAACAGGGACATCAAGTGTGCTCCAGATGCAGACTTGCAGGCACTTTGAAAGTGCACCCACCTAGCCCCAATACACTAAATCCAGTGACAGGATGCCTATTGTCCTGTCTTCACCTGATCAAGCTTGGCTCAGCAGCAGGAGGGCAGAAATGTGTCTCTGGTCGGCAGCAACCATTCTGTGCCAGGTCGAGAAGGCTGGCACCAGGAAGATCAGTGACCCCACGAAGCTTACTTCAGAAGGGTGGAATCATACCTACCACACCGGTTGCAGGTGTGGAGGTATGATTCCAAGGTGTTTAATACCAAACATGACATGGTTTGTTGCAGCCGTTTTCGAGATAGCATTTTACACAAGCATATAATGCACCTCTACCTACATGTCTGGCTGCGTCACCGACAACCCGCGAAAATGGCCTCTGAAGGCTGCAGAGGGGCTCTGCTCATGCAAGGGCACCCTCTCACATGAAACCCAGCACCATGCCCATAGGATTGTGAAGGCCTGCTATAGGGGTGACATTTAGGTTTTAAGTGTAGTGACCTATAAATATAGTAAACCTATATCTAAAGTAAGTGGTGCATTCACCATCTCACACAGGCTGCAATGGTAGGCCTGTAGTTCCATTTTGCATGAATTCTAGGGGTGGGCAGAATTTTGCGTAATTGTGTTACGCAAATCTCCGTGAAACGGTAATAATCTCAGCGAACACGCAGAAATTCCGCGAACACGCGAAATTGCTTGTTCACAATGCTTTTTTCCTGTTGGCAATTTCTGTTTGCGTGCTCGGGGGAATATATCTACCGAACATGCATTTTGAGAACGTGAACAAGCAAAAAATGTCACGAAGTCGCAGAAAGCAGAATTTTGGGCAATTTTGCGTTCTCCGCGAAACGTGTAATTACCCAAATTCTGCAAATTCCGTGAGCATGGGTGGCATAATACAAGCTTCAGCCCATTGGAGGCCTCTGGAGTGCCTATGCCCTGGATACATGTGTACCATATACTAGGGACTGACAAGGGTACCCCAGTATCCAATCTGGAGTGTACCTACGTACATGCATAACATTTTATGGAGAGCGCACATAGACTGGGGTCTTGATTAGCATGATCCCAGTCAGATTAGTCAAAAACAGTGTAACATCAAGCAAAAAGTGGGGTAACCATAAGAAGCAGATCCTACTTTCCTACAGTAACCAAGTCAGGAGATGATGCACCTCAGCCTGCTTCATGCTGCACATTGCCCTCACACCACCAGACCTGCCACAAGTAACACCTACAAGCCTTTAGTCCCCAGTGCCAGTCTGTGTCTCCAAAGAGAGACCCAGGCTTTTGGATAGCAGAAATCCCTGTCTCCAGATCAAAAAGTAAATCCAATATTTTAACATATCATCTCTGTCCATTTGTGCCTAGCAGAAGAATGTTGGCATCTAACGGTGCGAACCTCTGTGTGTGTGTCTCTGTGAACCTATACTAGCCAGTGTATGTGTTTATCTTGTATGCCAATGTGTGAGTGTGCATATATGAGATGTGTTTATAGGTGTGTGTGAGCGTGTATATGTCTGTATGATATGTTTCTGGATGTACCTATGTATGATGTGTGTTAGAGGCTAAATAAATATATTTGTATATATTTCAGTTTTTATGTATGTATGCGTGCATATATATTATGTATGCTGCTTCTGTGTGCACGCATGTATATAGTTTGTTTCAGTGTTCCTAAGGGCAGCTTCAGACCCAGTGACTTTTGCACACACAACACAGAGTTAAAGCCAGGAGCATAGCTTTTAGGTGCCTTACAAAAAGATGCAATCAAAACACATGAACAAGATATAAACTGAAAAACAAGCACTGGCGTTGCCAATAGATTTCGCATTTGGAAAGTTGGAGCTATTGGTTTTGTAAATTACATTTTATATTTATATATCGTTATTGGCATTGTCAATAACAATATATAAATATAAAATGTCATTTACAAAACCAATAGCTTCAACTTTCCAAATGCGAAACCTATTGGCAACGCCAGTGCTTGTTCTTGCTCATTGTGTGCTTCATCTCTACTAATCTGTCTGGAATGCCAGCTCTTTTGACTGCTGTTGAGACTTGCACACCCTCTCGAGTGTGATCCAGTATTCAGTGTGCTAGTCTGACAGTGAAGCCGATCCGTTCTGCATGTACATGGAACATGTTGCAGTTGTAATCGTGGCTGAACCACCACAGACAATACAGCAATCGTGTTAAGTAGTTGCTTTAACGACTACATATTGTCGGCAAGTGTAGCATAGCAGTATGCATAGCAGCCAAGGCGCTTGTGAAAACATATCTCTGGTTTGTTAGGCGCATTACAGGCGGACTTGTATCTCTTTTTAAATGTATATGTTTTTTTGTTTTTTTTTAACGTTCACATATTTTGATCGTGTTTACCTGTCCTGGGGTGCCTTCTGACTGTGCGGCGCCCTATTCATGTTTTACATTTCACTCACGATGTTGGCTTTACTTAGACATTTGCGTTGGTTTCTTACACATTCAGCATTTTCTTCCGAGCGTGTTGTCTTTTCCTGCCGCGGCAGACTCGTAAGCAGGCATCTATGACTCGCGGCTTCGAGTGCGGTTTCCTGGGCCTCCATTCCCTGTAGGTGCCTCGCCTTCCAGTATAACCACTCCATGTAGTACCCAGGCTGACCTAAAATGAGCGTTATGAAGAAGCGCGCTTAACTTTAGGAACCATATGTGTGCTTGTTTGGCAGTAGTGTTTCTGTCTCTTTGAACAAACACATTTTTAGATTAAAACTGCGGCTGATGCATGCCCCCTTTCAGAAATCGAAACCAAGAGATGGGTGCTTGAAAAACATGGTTGGCTGGATTCCCTCTTGACACGGCGGGTGAGCGGCCACTGTTGCCGCAGCGAGAGCCCGTGTTTCCACTCAAGCATGATAGGAAGTGTAGATAGTCCCGATTTTAAATATTTGTAAACTCTGTTCAAACAAATAGATGGCTTACGAAGGATCCCACAAAAAGACGTGCCAAGTAGTGTAGTCTTTCCCTATCATAACCATCTTTCATCAGAAGCAGTCGATTCGGGCTGGCTGACGGGAGCCTGTTGGTATTGGCCGTTTGCGGTGACGCCGATTTTCAAGAGCAGGAGGAATGTTGCAGGTTCAGACGCCGAAAACATTAAGTCTCTGTGTTTTGGCACTGCTATCATCACGTTAGTACGTTCACTTCTTTGTGTTTTCTCGGCATTGCGGAGGCGGGTGACAAGACGCATGGAGAGCAGCAGCCTTTGATGTGCCGGCCGGTAATTAGGGGAGGAGAAATGCCGGCCTGAGGTGCGCGTGCTATGTGTGGTCACGTGACCCGCTCACATGCACTGTGAAGAAACCGCAGTGGAAACCGCAGTGGTTTGACTAGTCGATCGAGCCCTTGAATTTTCGCCTATTACATTCGCAAGCGAATGATAATAGGCGAAACCTAACAAGTCATACCAAGAACATATATTTTAATATGATATAATATCAATAAGTAAAGAAGAGTGGCAGGGAAATAACTGGCTGAGAAAACATGTGACTGACACCCAGTGAGTGAATGTGGTTGAGTGAAGGTAAGTGTTAGTAGTCTATGGGTACATGTGTGTGCACGTTAGCGAAAAGGTTGAATGGCTGAGTAAGGGTGGCGCTGCTGAATGGGATTCCGTGAATTGAGTGGCTGACAGTTACCATTTAAGAGAATGGGTGAATGATTCACTGTGACTGAAAGAGTTAATAAATAAGTGAATAAGTAAGCTGTGGGCTGGGGACATAGATTTCTCAAGTAGCGGCCACCGCGATCTGACCACTGTGTGCATCGTGACTGTATGGATTGTGGTTTCCTTGTTACTGAAAAGTAGTCACTATGGGTTTAAAGCATCTGCAGTTACTGGAGTGCATCTGCCCCTGGAGAACAAGTTAGGGTGTGTTATTATCCATTTGGATAGTTTTCTTATTATCTAACTTGAAGGATAACAGGTTGCGTGTGCCCTGTCATGGCCCAGCCCATGTCCTGTGCGGTACCCATAGAGCTCCCCAGGAGAGGCTCACTGCACCGACCTCACAATTCTATTGAAAACACTACCATCAAGGGAGGTAGTACTCCGTCCTTTCACTGCCTTGCAGGGCCGATTAAAGACAGGCTCGGATATTTGGATTAAAGGCACACTGGTGCGAGAAAACCAACAAATGTCTTATAAAATTAATCCTTCCATTGTGTTTCAGCAGCAGGATAAGTCTGACTTCCTGCTCCATGCAAAGCAGAGATTATATTAAAAAACAATTGATTATTTTACACACCTTTGGATAAAAAAATAAAATAAAAAAGGATTATAGGATGTTGTGACCTTCCATTAAAGATTAAATGTTAAACTATAGAACTGCCCTACCTGATATCACGTGACGCCGTTCAATATTACCTCATATTGCAACAGTGGAGAATACAATGAAATGTGGGATTACCCCACACAGCATCAAGACTTATCCTGCATATTTGGTGGGTACGGTGATCTATCTGCCTGTCATAAGCGAGGCCAGGTAAACAACTCTCTTACTTTTAACATGCTGGAGCAGTTGAACGACAATCCCCTGGACATGAGCGATAGATAATGGCTACAGAAGTCGCGCGTCTATGAGCTTTTCTTCTGTACATTGTATAGAGGCTCCTGAAACTTCCATTGACCTAGTGTGAAGCCGTCGAAACTTTTGGAACCAGTATCCGGGTGCATAGTGGCCAGATTGAGGTGCTAATGATCATTGCCCAAGGTGCTCTTCAGGATCCCAGCACTGCGCTCGAGGAAGTTAGTTCACTATGAAGGGTGCCTCTCCAGTACCCTTTCACCCCCCCAGCCGTCAACCACCTCTTACCGTCAAAGCCCCAGTGAAGCTACACCTGAGAGTAAATGGAGGAAACACCCCGTTTCCAGCCTAAGGAGAGGAACAGCCATAGACATAGAAGAGAGACAAGCAGTGGACCTTATGCAGCAATGTTGCGCAGGAGCTTGTTCACAGAGAACTTAACGAGGTTAACCGTTAATTTAATATATAGTTATTTACTAACACAGGGTTTTTTAAATCCATTTTCCAAAAACATTTAACTACTTTTGTAATGTTCACTTATTTGAATTTTTTGTTAGATATTCATAAATGTAGCACTTAGTAAATTATTATTTAAAACATGATTAATTTTGCAATACATTTGGTAGCTTTTAGAAGGGGAAATTTCATTTTAGCATAGTCACTAAATCATTCTGTCTGCAGTAGCTAGTGAACTGCGCTAGTTTCCGTTTCTACGGACTGCTCGAACTTCAGCCCCTCTGCTTGCTTGAGCTCATTGCTATTTTAGGAAGCAGACACTGTTTGCTGGGTGTTTCGCAGCAGCGACTCTAAAGCCCGGCAGCGGGAGGGACCTTCAGTTTCATAGGTGTACGAAGCTGTGGCTGCGGGTGCTGTGCCAGAAAAAATTAAAGGCGTGTGGCCAACATGCTGTGTGCAGTAGCGCTGTGGATGTAAAGCCATGCTACCCATGGAATACAAACTTAAAAAACACTGATGGAGCAAGGATTCGCACGTTACGCGACTTGCTTGAATTCATGAACCTCGAATAACATGTAACAGAGTAACCCAACCTGTTTTGTCTTACTAACTTCCCTTTATTTTGACATTTGGGGTGTCCTAGCGAGGCTTGCCTATGTGTTTACTAAAACTTAATAACGCTTGTCATTAAAAATGGCCGCTGCTTGGCAAGGTTTCTTCTGCGCATGCGTTAGTCACACTCACGTGACGTGACGTACTTACCGTTCTGGTGGGAATCTTTGCGCTTGCGCATTAGCATTAAGATGGCCGCTTTGTGTCCTCACATGGTGATGCTTGCGCTGCTGCTTTTGTGTAATTGTTAATTTGCATTAAAACATAATGCCATAGTTTATATAAAGTAAAGGGGTATAGAGTAGCTATTCATGGTATACAGTGTAATCATTTATTTCTGTGTTTTAATTTGTTTTCGCTTACTTTTCATGTACCGCATTCTTGAGGGTCTGAGAAACACTCATGATTCCATATTGAAAAGCCTTTCTGCGCATGACAGTCTTTGGCCGGTGGCATTGAATCCCTGCCAACCCGAGGTCCCAGCCAATATGTGCCTGGGAAGATGCACCTTCGCCTAGCAGAAGAAACTGAACTGTCCTGCAAATGCAACAATTGTGTTTTATTCATTGTATTCTGTAAAACATGTCATGGGAACCCCAAAATCGATAGGCGGTCCCAGAGTATGTAAATGCAGGCTTGTAGAAATGAAATGTGATTGGTGTGTTGACCTATCCTACTTGGGGACCAATCGAAATTGGGGATTCTGACACTTGCAACATTTGGGGGGTGGTACACTGACCCGAAAACAGTATAACTAGCCTAGGTTTAGCTAGAGAAATTGTCCGACTTGTCTGAATAGCTGACCTGTCACTGACCCAACGCACTCAATAGGTGATTAATACAGAGGGCTGCGGAGCACTCTGTCCGTACTTTCCATAGACTATAGAGGTTTTAAACCTTAAGTGCTGGTGGAGCACTTTGCTGGGGAAATCGATAACCCAATCGGGGTTCTGGCTGATAGCTGCAGAGAGGGTGGAGCGCAGGCGTTTCTACCAAACTGCGGGTGCTGGTCTTACCTTGGTGGTCCTGTCCTGATCCTATTCTGGGGTTCCTGTCCTGTCCTGAAGTGTCCATTCTGCACTTGCTGTCCCACTGATGACTGTCCTTCCTTGGGGTCCTTCCCGTCCTTAACTGACCCGTGGCCAGGGTTGGTCTTCACACCATACCAGGTAAATATAGAGTTGAAAAATCTATTCTGCATCTCCTATTTTCCTTTCTTTGCTTTAATAAAGTCATACTCTTGCATATTTGATTTTCCATGCTTTTTGCACCACTATATGAGCAGGTCATATCTTATCGTTGTTATTTCATCATATTCCATTGTCTTGCCCATTTGTAAGTACATTCCCTTTTAGTTCGTGATATATAGATGTTCCTTTTCTTTACCCATCCTTTAGTAAATTCAAGTAATTGCACTGTTTTATTAGTATGGTCTATTCTTACTTTACCTATGGTTCCTCTTCATGGGGAAATATTTCATTGTGAAATTCTAGTATGTTCCTTATTTTTCCCGTCCTTTAGACAACATACTGAGTCTAAACTCTGAAACCTATTTTAGTATGTTTACTGTTCTTACCTTCCTTTAGATTCGTAAATGGTTGGCTTGATTTACTTTCTATATGGATACGTGCTCTTTATAATTTTAGTTATTGATAGTTTAATTGTTGTAAACCTCATGCTTTCTGAGATTGAAGAAAACTAGATAAAGGATTTAAAACTTCCCGAGTCTGTGATTATTTTATGAGTGCAAATATAAGAAAGTATTTTGGTGTCTGCCTTTCTTTTACAGCTAGCTCCCTGATCCATTGTGATCATAGGTACCCGTAACGGTGGAATGATAAGTCGGGTACAGTAGGAATAAATAGGAAGGAACAAGGGTTACTGGTAGTAGAGTGTAAGGTCACCTAATTAATAAATATGGTAAATTGAAATTTATGGGCCCGATACGTGTATGGTAAAATTGTTGGTCGGGTGACCTGCGCGCTCTATCAACACATGCCAAAGCAAAAGTAGTGCTAAAAAATGAAATAAATGCCCCGAAGTTACCTGATCCATGTAACAGGGGCAGTCTTGAGGACAGTAAAAAAACAGCTAAAAGGTAGGACAAATGTAAAGCATTCACCAAAGAAAACAAAAGAATTTTGAAAGGCAGGCTATAAAACCAATAAAAGTGATGCGAGTGGTAAAACCCCACAGAAGTAGATACAGTGTACTTGTTGAATATCATTGATTTTAAAGATAGTTCTTTCTTGCAGCTCTCATTTGACTTTGCTATCTCTGTCTTCTAATGTGGTTAAATGCATCATCTTTGTTAGAACAACTACAGACGGTCCAGTGTCATGAATCTTTAAAGATCATGAACTATCATTGAAGACAGGTCATCTCAGCTGGTACCAGAATGTACCATTCTCACTACAGGAAGCTTGTTGGAAGAATTCGAATTCAGACATGACAGATTAGACAACCATTTTTTCCATTTTACAATTTCGCAATTTGCGATTCACAATTAAGGAATACCTTCCCATTCATTCCTATGGGCCTAGAGGCCCAAGGAATGAATGGGAAGGCATTTGCAAATTGCGAGTACCCATTAGGTACTCGCAAATTTTTAATGCAATTTCAAGGGTGCAAGGTTGTCAAAAGGACACCCTGTAGCACCCCTGAAAATGAATGTGTGCACATGTGGCACATACATGCCCTAAGGGCATGTATGTGCGCCATATGGCACTTTGAAAAATGCAAAAAAGTGCATTTTTCAAATAAATCGCAAATTACCATCAACCTGACGTTGTTGATAATTTGCGATTTCTTAAGCCAAAATCTCACAACTTTGGTGCTTCCTACATTGCATTTAAGGAATTGCAATTTGTGATTCCTTAAATGCATTCGCAAAATAGGGAATCACACATTTTGTGATTCCCTATTTTGAGAGGGCCTTTTGGGATGATGCATCCCAAAAGGCTTTTTCCCGTTCGCAAACGGGCTGATTCTGAGAATTGGCTCATTTGTGAACAGGAAAATGGCTTGATACTAAGTCACTATATTCATGCAATTGAAATCCATCACGTTTTTCTTGTAACACAACAAGCCCCAGAAATGAGTGCAGACTGTTACTTCCACCTCACAATACGAAGGTCCCACTTAGGAGAGGAAAAACTTTCTTCTCTGGTCATATGCAGATTGGTATTTGTGCCACTTTGGTGAACAATGCACAAACACAAAAGAACTTGGGAATCGAGCAGATATTTCATAACGCGAGATTTCTTGAAAAACAGAAGCATGGCAATGGTAGCAGCAGATACTCGGGTATTTGTGACATATCTATGGTGCATACATCATGGCACATTCATGTACGAGACAAATTAGGAGAGAAGGAAACATAACAGATAAAATATCAAAAGGAGGACTAATTTTTCCTCTTTCATTTGCCAGTTAACACTTGAAAGTGATCAATGCAAAAATGCATTGAAGTTCCTCATCCATTTTAGGAGCTTACTCTTCTTTAAGGGAAGTAGCCTTGATCTATTTCCTTAACCCCCAAAAAACATTTTCTTTCTTGGCAACACACCCATTCAGGGCATTTGAAAAATTACATTTCTTAGACATTGCTAAATAGTATCTGTAACTCTAGCTATAGCAACCATTCGGGTGACTCATTCAAGGTGTATCACTATTGAAGATTACACATCAACAGGAGCAAAAGAACCTAGGGGCATATTACCAAGGGCAAGTATCGCCGCTTTCTCAGCGAATTGTGCCGAGAAAGCGGCGATACTGCCAGAGCCCTATTCACAAGGGCATTTTAAAGCCTGCCCCAAGCCCACTTTGCATGTCGGCGATAAACATCGCTAATGACATGCAAAGTGGGCGTTCCCACGTCCAACCACATGATTCATGTGGTTGGAGGTGGGAACACCCTATTACCTAGGAAGGCGATGGGAGGAAAAGACCTGAGATAAACTCATTTATCGCAGGTCTCCCAACGCCTGCTCTGACCAGGCGTTAGGCATTGATAACATGGGGGTGTGGATCATGAAGCTGAATCCACCCTCCCATATTATCAAGGCCCACATTAGCGCGTGAATACGTTTGTTTTCATGCGCTAATGTGCCTTATCGCCGACTGTCGCCGGATTTCTATTCGCCTGCCTGATGCGCATTGATAATTACGCGCTAAAAAGGCGATGAAATCTGGCGGTAGCCGGCGATACGGGAATGTGCGTTGTGCGTTTTCCAACGCACTCCTCGGTAATATGCCCCCTAATTTCCAGAGTCTGGTTCCATTGGGAACAAACAAAGCAAATGAGCATCGGGCATGAAAGAAAATAAGATTTGACTTTGAAACAAAATAGTTACTACACAGAAAGTCTTTCCCCATGGTGCAGGGGTGCCTGCGTTGGCGTTAGGCTGCCAAAAGGGTGCCAGCGCAAGTGAAAGGACAGGAATGCCCTGTATTGCCTTAAATACAGCACAATCCTGCCATTTTCCTGTCACGCAGCAAAGCAAGGTGTCTTGCTGTGCTCCACTGCATCACACAAGCTCATACATGAGCCCCATAGGGCACAATCCAAACTTAAGAAAAGCGAGTTTATTTCATGAAACCTTCACACCACTGGGATGCACAAACCTTATCATCACTGAAAAGTGAGAGCTCTAAGGAACTTCTCCATTAGTCATTACTGTCCAGAGCATAGGTCACAGATATACGGTTAAGTCGCCTATGATCAAAGGTCTTACTGAAAAACTCAGTGGAAAAGGCCAAAAACATTGAATCGTTATTACTGTTTCATGTGTTTTTTTGCAAAAATGTATATTGGCTTACATATCCTTTTGTTGTAAGTCGTTTTCTAATATGAGCAGTCTTTTTTTAACATGTTTGTTCATATAAAAATATTGTGATTGTGTCAAAATAATTTGTGACCCTGTCTTCATTGTTTATGTGTTGTGTTGGTTATGAAAAGTTTGGATACAAGCCACTGAATTTTAATGATTTTTGATAATTTTTGTAACTAAAAATAAAAAGTGCAAATATTTTCTGAAACCCTTTCTTTGTTTGTCATCCTTTTTTAACTCGTATACAATATGAATTGATATTAGATTCTCTTTGTTATGTAATTAGACTTTGAACTGATTTCCCTAGGAGTACATTTCTGTTGTATGTATTTACTGACCGATTTGACTTGACTTTTTGACTGACCAAGGCATCCAAATAGTAGTCATTTCATAAACAAAAAAACTAAAATGCTGTTGTTTCAGGAAAGTAAATGTGTCAAAGAACATACACTAGCCTTCGATTACAAGTCGCACGTCATGTTGCATTTGCAGTCTAAAAAAAGTTGTGTTGGGTGCCTCATCACTGAAAGCTAATGTTACCTCAAATGGTATAATATAACCAAAATATCATGGCCTTGATAGACAGCAATCCAAGCAATGGCATTCCAGGAAAAACAATTGAAAGACAATAGCTGGAAGGGCTAACCCAAAGTGATCTCTCTAAAGATATACATTTTAAAATTATAAATGAATAATTAATGCCTAGAGCTGCCTCTAACCAGACCTAATTAGTAGGTGTTGGTGGAACCCCATAATTATGTGTAACATAATCATACGGTATACCCCAAAATTCCACATGGTTACATAAAATTACGTGAAAGGAGTAATTCTGCATTCAGAGCAATTTTCTTTGACAAAAAATGCACCTTTGTGTCCTAAATGGACTCAAGAATGCATTTTGCACTAAGAAACAGTGCTAAATGCAAGAGAACAAGAATTAGCGAGTCAGTGCAGCCACATGCGCTTGTTAAAAGTGCTCTTGGGGTAGGATTTTGGTCCACCTTACTTTCAGAATTTAGTGCTTTTTTCTTAGTGCAAAAAGCACTGTTGCGTTCTAAATCTACTCGAAGGTCCATTTTGCACAAAGAAATAGCACTAAATGCAACAGATCATGAACAGTAATCTAGGGCCGCCGCTCGTGTTTGCCAAATGTACTCTCTCATTAGGATTTCCCCCCAAATTACTGCAAATTACGCAAGCAGGTATAATTTTGTTATTATCTGTCATGCTGTGTCAAAATGTAACACATAATTACAGAAATTACTCAGATTACTCCAGCATAATAAAAATTCTGTCCAGGTCTACTAATAAGACTTACGACATACAAATTGTTTGCATGGTATTTGAGGTAGTATGAGTGCAAGAAAACTGTATCTATCAGCGGTTATCTTTCTACACAAATAAGGTTTATTTTCCTTCCAGCTGGCTTTTACTGTGGTTATAGGTTTATTATAATCCAGGTCCCAGAGAATCAAAGAACACAGAGGACTACAATATCTTGTGAGTAATCCCTGAGGCTACACACCGCATGGCATCATTTTCATAGGAAGTGCTATAGTTGGATCTATCACACTGTGAAAAAATTAGAAGCAAATCAATTTGTAAAGTGGAATATAAAATATTCAAATCTAATACTTCGACAACCAAATCCTTTGCTAAAGCTGCTTTCTCCTTGAGGAACTCTCTCACTAAGAAACTGAGATGTCAAGAAACCATGTGTTATAAAAGACCAACACTGGAAAAAGGTTTAGGTTTCTTTATTGTTTCCATTCACCACCACAGGTTCCAGTCAGCTGGAGGCAGCTGTAGAACCTTCAGAACAAAAGGCATGGAACATTCTATAATAGGCAGAATAGAGGAGAAACAGAATGTACCACTAAGTAGATTATAACACATCTCCTTGGTCAGGGAAACAGAAAGGAAAACAGAATGAGGACCAGCACCGGTGGAGAATGATGATGAGGGATAGCACACCAGGCTGGAGAAGAGATAGAGAGGGGGAAGAAGGAAGGAAAAAAGAAAAAGAAGAAACATGAAATGCAAGAACAATATGGCATAGTGCATGACAAAAGCAGCATAGGAATTTATTACACGAATCCAGCAAAAGAACCTAGGGGCATATTACCAAGGGCAAGTATCGCCGCTTTCTCAGCGAATTGTGCCGAGAAAGCGGCGATACTGCCAGAGCCCTATTCACAAGGGCATTTTAAAGCCTGCCCCAAGCCCACTATGCATGTCGGCGATAAACATCGCTAATGACATGCAAAGTGGGCGTTCCCACGTCCAACCACATGATTCATGTGGTTGGAGGTGGGAACACCCTATTACCTAGGAAGGCGATGGGAGGAAAAGACCTGAGATAAACTCATTTATCGCAGGTCTCCCAACGCCTGCTCTGACCAGGCGTTAGGCATTGATAACATGGGGGTGTGGATCATGAAGCTGAATCCACCCTCCCATATTATCAAGGCCCACATTAGCGCGTGAATACGTTTGTTTTCATGCGCTAATGTGCCTTATCGCCGACTGTCGCCGGATTTCTATTCGCCTGCCTGATGCGCATTGATAATTACGCGCTAAAAAGGCAATGAAATCTGGCGGTAGCCGGCGATACGGGAATGTGCGTTGTGCGTTTTCCAACGCACTCCTCGGTAATATGCCCCCTAATTTCCAGAGTCTGGTTCCATTGGGAACAAACAAAGCAAATGAGCATCGGGCATGAAAGAAAATAAGATTTGACTTTGAAACAAAATAGTTACTACACAGAAAGTCTTTCCCCATGGTGCAGGGGTGCCTGCGTTGGCGTTAGGCTGCCAAAAGGGTGCCAGCGCAAGTGAAAGGACAGGAATGCCCTGTATTGCCTTAAATACAGCACAATCCTGCCATTTTCCTGTCACGCAGCAAAGCAAGGTGTCTTGCTGTGCTCCACTGCATCACACAAGCTCATACATGAGCCCCATAGGGCACAATCCAAACTTAAGAAAAGCGAGTTTATTTCATGAAACCTTCACACCACTGGGATGCACAAACCTTATCATCACTGAAAAGTGAGAGCTCTAAGGAACTTCTCCATTAGTCATTACTGTCCAGAGCATAGGTCACAGATATACGGTCAAGTCGCCTATGATCAAAGGTCTTACTGAAAAACTCAGTGGAAAAGGCCAAAAACATTGAATCGTTATTACTGTTTCATGTGTTTTTTTGCAAAAATGTATATTGGCTTACATATCCTTTTGTTGTAAGTCGTTTTCTAATATGAGCAGTCTTTTTTTAACATGTTTGTTCATATAAAAATATTGTGATTGTGTCAATATAATTTGTGACCCTGTCTTCATTGTTTATGTGTTGTGTTGGTTATGAAAAGTTTGGATACAAGCCACTGAATTTTAATGATTTTTGATAATTTTTGTAACTAAAAATAAAAAGTGCAAATATTTTCTGAAACCCTTTCTTTGTTTGTCATCCTTTTTTAACTCGTATACAATATGAATTGATATTAGATTCTCTTTGTTATGTAATTAGACTTTGAACTGATTTCCCTAGGAGTACATTTCTGTTGTATGTATTTACTGACCGATTTGACTTGACTTTTTGACTGACCAAGGCATCCAAATAGTAGTCATTTCATAAACAAAAAAACTAAAATGCTGTTGTTTCAGGAAAGTAAATGTGTCAAAGAACATACACTAGCCTTCGATTACAAGTCACACGTCATGTTGCATTTGCAGTCTAAAAAAAGTTGTGTTGGGTGCCTCATCACTGAAAGCTAATGTTACCTCAAATGGTATAATATAACCAAAATATCATGGCCTTGATAGACAGCAATCCAAGCAATGGCATTCCAGGAAAAACAATTGAAAGACAATAGCTGGAAGGGCTAACCCAAAGTGATCTCTCTAAAGATATACATTTTAAAATTATAAATGAATAATTAATGCCTAGAGCTGCCTCTAACCAGACCTAATTAGTAGGTGTTGGTGGAACCCCATAATTATGTGTAACATAATCATACGGTATACCCCAAAATTCCACATGGTTACATAAAATTACGTGAAAGGAGTAATTCTGCATTCAGAGCAATTTTCTTTGACAAAAAATGCACCTTTGTGTCCTAAATGGACTCAAGAATGCATGTTGCACTAAGAAACAGTGCTAAATGCAAGAGAACAAGAATTAGCGAGTCAGTGCAGCCACATGCGCTTGTTAAAAGTGCTCTTGGGGTAGGATTTTGGTCCACCTTACTTTCAGAATTTAGTGCTTTTTTCTTAGTGCAAAAAGCACTGTTGCGTTCTAAATCTACTCGAAGGTCCATTTTGCACAAAGAAATAGCACTAAATGCAACAGATCATGAACAGTAATCTAGGGCCGCCGCTCGTGTTTGCCAAATGTACTCTCTCATTAGGATTTCCCCCCAAATGACTGCAAATTACGCAAGCAGGTATAATTTTGTTATTATCTGTCATGCTGTGTCAAAATGTAACACATAATTACAGAAATTACTCAGATTACTCCAGCATAATAAAAATTATGTCCAGGTCTACTAATAAGACTTACGACATACAAATTGTTTGCATGGTATTTGAGGTAGTATGAGTGCAAGAAAACTGTATCTATCAGCGGTTATCTTTCTACACAAATAAGGTTTATTTTCCTTCCAGCTGGCTTTTACTGTGGTTATAGGTTTATTATAATCCAGGTCCCAGAGAATCAAAGAACACAGAGGACTACAATATCTTGTGAGTAATCCCTGAGGCTACACACCGCATGGCATCATTTTCATAGGAAGTGCTATAGTTGGATCTATCACACTGTGAAAAAATTAGAAGCAAATCAATTTGTAAAGTGGAATATAAAATATTCAAATCTAATACTTCGACAACCAAATCCTTTGCTAAAGCTGCTTTCTCCTTGAGGAACTCTCTCACTAAGAAACTGAGATGTCAAGAAACCATGTGTTATAAAAGACCAACACTGGAAAAAGGTTTAGGTTTCTTTATTGTTTCCATTCACCACCACAGGTTCCAGTCAGCTGGAGGCAGCTGTAGAACCTTCAGAACAAAAGGCATGGAACATTCTATAATAGGCAGAATAGAGGAGAAACAGAATGTACCACTAAGTAGATTATAACACATCTCCTTGGTCAGGGAAACAGAAAGGAAAACAGAATGAGGACCAGCACCGGTGGAGAATGATGATGAGGGATAGCACACCAGGCTGGAGAAGAGATAGAGAGGGGGAAGAAGGAAGGAAAAAAGAAAAAGAAGAAACATGAAATGCAAGAACAATATGGCATAGTGCATGACAAAAGCAGCATAGAAATTTATTACACGAATCCATTTGACTTTAAAATCACTTTGCCAAACAGGAGGAACTCTGGTTCTCTGAGATCTACGGTCGCGCCCATCAGAACTTTCTCAGTACTGGAGTCCATGATGTGTCCATAGACATCCCTATATGGCACTATTTTGGCCAAACCCCACGTTTGACCATTTTCCAACAACACAACATTTCGTCCCACTCTGGTTTTTCTGAGACACTCCGAGTACCTGGACCCTTCCCTTCTGGGTGGCTTAGGGAGATGAACAGGTCCTTCAAAAACAGTAGATTATAATATCATTGCATTAATTCATAAAAGACAGAAGACACTATGGTTATTCTCTTACCGGAGCTTTGAATCTGGGCTTTTTCTCCTCACCTTAGAGCTGATGAACCCCAAATGGCTCTTTTACCTAGGTCCCCACAAATATCCAATAATTTGCCCATCCTGATTTTCCTCTTTTATCAAGTATCAGATTATTCTTTAAAACATACCATTTCAATTGGATGTTTCCCTTCTTTGCATTGTATATGTCCAAGGGATTCTTGTCTCATGGCTCTGTTAATTATAAAGCGCCTTGATATTCCTTGTGGTAAGAGTAACTGTTAGACTTGGCTTTTTCAGTGGGGTTACCCCCAGACTTTTTGACCTCCTCTTTTTGACCCTGTTTTTGGGATTCTGGGCACTTTACCACTGCCAAAAGTGCACATGCTCTCCTGTTAAATTATGTTAATGGATTAGTGTTGCCATGTTTAGCTGATCTGATTTACTACCAAGTCCTAGTATAGTGCACTGTGTGTGCCCAAGGCCTGTAAATCAAATGCTGCTACTGGACCTGCAGCCCTGATTGTGACACCCACACAAGCAGCCTTTCAAAGGGTTCTCAGACCTGCCATTGCAGTGTCAGCGTGCAGTTGTTACTGCCATGTCAACTTGGCAAGTGCACCCACTTGCCAGGCCCTAACTGTCCCTTTTCTTACATGCAAGATACTCCTAACATAAGCCCATGGTACCCCTGTGGGCAGGGTTTAGTGTAAGTTATGTACTAATGTGTGTGACATGTCCTGATAGTGAAATACAGTGTATTTTGTTTTTCACTATTGAAAGGCTATCTGTCCCATAGGATAGAATGGGAGGTACTTTGCAACATCTTACAAGTATAACTTCCCTTTGGGACAAAATAGTGAAATGGAGTTTAGTTTGCCTGAACTCAGAATGTAAACATGCATCTTTTAGTAAAGATGATTTTTATGCTGTGTGTTTGAAAATACCACTTTTCAGAAAGTGGGTATTTTCTTTCTTAGCCATCCTGTGTGCCTCTGCTGGGTTGTGGATTGACTGTATGGCTTTGGAGTGACAGATGCTGGGGATGTCCAATCACTGTAGACAGCCACTGGAGGGAGGGTCAAGGTGTACCCTGCCTTTTCTGGATGAGTCAGGGCTGACCTTGATCAGCCCACACCGACACGATCAGTGCTGACACTAATGCCGGTCTGCACCGACACAGTCGGCTGAATCTGTTGGATTCTGTTGTTTAAAGCCCCCCTGTAGTCCTCAACAGAGCTACTGGCTTCAAGGAAGGCATCTTAAAGTCATTCTTACAAAGTGAATATTTTTGATTATTGTATGTTGGTCTTTTATCATTTTGGTCTTGTTTGCACAGAAAAATGTTAGTTATTTTTCTCAAACTAGTGTGGTATCCTTTTATAGTGTTTTCACTGTATTACTGTTGGTTATGAGCAAATGCTTTACACACTGCCTCTGAGATATGCCTGACTGCTAGTGCTAAGCTACCAAGGGGGTGAGCAGCGATTATATGTATCCCCCTTATCCTGATTAGAAGGAAGGGACCCTAATTAGACAAAGGTGCAAATCATTTGCCAACTAGAGACCCCCATTTCTAACAGTAGCACTATGTAAAAATCATGAATAAATAATCTTGAATAAGCTTATTACATTTAAAGCATTCCACAGCAAAGCTATTAAGGTATTTGTTTATTGAAAAAGGAATTCATCAGGGTTTCTACTTTGAGGCCCTCTTTATTCTGATATTTTCCTGATGGTGATCCCAGAGAAGCACAATGTTGTGATTCTGTAGGCCTTGACAAGGTCATATTGCAACTTCTGCTGCTGGGTAATTCCCTTCATGAACTGTTTGAAAACTTCCAAAGGTGCCTTTACAGTTTGATGCAGGGTAGCTTGCTTAATGTACAAGCATATTGGCTGTCAAGATAACAATAATGAAATTATTAACTTCCGCTCAATTATTCCATTTATTCTGTCCAGGTTGTGCAATATTTCCAGGTCCATTGTTGGCAGGAAAAAGAAAGAGTATTCTTGCTTCAATGTACTGCACATCTCTATCCAGTATTCACCAATACCTAAGCAAGCCCAAAAAATTTGGACAACGTCTCCTCCTGTTTGAGCATAGCTCTAACAGTTTGTAGCAGTGTCCAGGTTCACTTGATGTAGTCTGTAAGATGATCACTGCTAATCATACACTATCTTAAAATAGTTAAACTTCAGCTGGGCTACATGCAAGATGAGGATTTGCTTTAGTAGGAGATTTGCCTATTTGACATCTTCAAGAACTGTTTGGCATTTCCTAAAACACAAATTGCCTAATGACTCTGCACTGACATCTCATGCGAATAACTGGAACGCATTCAAGGCGGTCATAAGGGGTAAATGCCTTGAGCTAGCCACCATGCTCAAAAACCGATGGCAGGGGGAATGACTCCTGTTAGAGGGGGAACTACAAAAAGCTGAAAAATCACACAAAGATAGTCCATCGGCCCAGTCCCTATGGAAGGAAAGGTCACACAGCTGAAGGGGAAGTTAGAGTCCATATACACCAATTGGGCGAAAAAAAACGATTCTACGCCTAAAAGCCCGAGGCTACGAAGGGGGGAACAAAATAGGTGCCCTGCTAGCACGCCAACTCAGAGCAAAGCAGGAAAAAGAATATAGCAAACACATAGTTTATGGCGCTTGCGTTTCCCACCTCAGTGAGGAAGGAAAAGGAAGAGCCTTCGGGTTTTCTACTGCACCTTATACACCTCTGACTCACTGGAGGCCCGGGATCAGGAGGGATACCTTGAGAACCTTAAACCTGCCACAGGGCTAAGGCTCTATGAGCGAGGATCTCAGTAGACCCAACTCCAGTGAGGGGGTTCAGTTGGCAGTGGACACGCACAAACTGCAGAAGGCATCTGGTCCAGACGGGCTGAATGCTCAATTCTATCATACATTTGCACCCAAGTTGACTCCCCGCTTAGTGACCCTGTTTAATGACATAGCGGCCACACAGCGGGTGACTTCTATTCCCAAACCGGGGAAAGACCCTAAAGTTTGCACCAAATACAGACCTATTACACTTTTAAATCTAGATACCAAATTTTGCTTTAACATACTGCCCAGTCACCTAGAAAATGTTATGCCATCCCTCATTAATGCAGACCAAGCGAGTTTCATTAAGTGTAGACAAACCCACGATAATCTGCGGAGTTCGGCACACATTATTGAAAAAGTGCAGAAGAGAGGACTCCTGGCGGCCCTTCTCTAGTTAGACGCTGAGAAGGCCTTTGATTGGGTCAACTGGGCTTTTTTTCATTGAACAATAAGGCGCTTTGGGTTCAATGAGACCTTTATAGGTGTGGTGCGGGCCAACTGTCACTCTACCAGATCTCGTGTACTGGTGAATGGAGTAGCCCCGGAGTCCTTCGGTCTCTCGCGGGGAACTAGGCAGGGCTGTCCGTTGTCCCCCCTGCTCTTTTCGCCACTAGCGGAACGGATCAGGGTTAATCCAGACATTCGAGAGGTAACGTTTGGTCCAGATGAGCATAAGATCTCACTCTTTGTGGAAGATGTCCTGATCCCCATCACGAATCCGCCAAACTCATTGCCAGCCATCCAAACAGAACTTAACCTCTTTGAAAAAGCCTCAGGTTTTAAACTAAACCGATCTAAGTCCTTCCTCCTCAACCTGACACTACCCAGGCAGGTGATGAGTGTTATAGAAGAGACACCCCCCTTTCATTGCACACACACAAGACATTACATACTTGGGTTTTAAGCTCACCCCCAGGTTGACCGATCTCTATAGGGCCAATTATCATTCCCCGCTACGACAGCTTAAAGCAGACCTGAGCAGATGGATACCCTCCTACACCTACTGGATAGGAAGAATCAATGCTATCAAAATGAACGTCCTTCCCAGGATGCTTTATCTTTTTCAAGGCGTACTGATACTGGTTGACAGGGGTCTATTTGTGGAACTGAAAAAGATGATCACTAAGTTTATTTGGCAGGGACAAAGGACATGCTTATCCCATCGATTGTTAACTAAATCGCTCATGGAAGGGGTGTTGGCCTTTCCAGACCTTTTGGGGTACTTCAGAGCTGCCCAATTCCATGTGATCACAGACTGGTCCCACCGTGAGTCTGAAAATTTTTGGCTCCATATGGACTGGCAGATAACAGGAAGAACAATATGGAACCTCTTGTGGAAGCAGAAACAAAATAGACCTCAAAATGAATACCTTTGCAACCCCACCCTTCAGGCATAGGATAAGCTCACAAGAACTTTGGCCCCATCCCACTACACCCCCATTCATTACAATCTGGAATTCCCACTGGCTCTCGAAGAAGGGCCATTCGAGGGTTGGCGGGAGGGCCGTTTCCTCATGATATCTAACCTCTACAAAAAAGGGAAACTAATGACATTTGAGTACTGTGCTCAAACATTCAAGCTACATCCTACCGAACAATACCAATACCAACAGCTTAAATACTGGGTAAAGCAACCTCAGGTACGGCTGGCCGCAACCAGAGATCTGCTCCCAATTGAGAAATTCACACAATCAGGGGCAACCACCAAAGGGACCATCTCCTTACTTTACTCCCTTATATGCGCAAATTGCCCACATTCGACTCAGAGACACTGAAAATGCTGGGACACCACCCTGTGCGAAAAGCAATGGTGCTCCCTATACAAGGAAATTGTCAAATGCAACCGCTCCATGTTAACTTAGAGAGGCCCATTATAAAATTATGTATGAGTGGTATCTGCACCCCCAGAAATTACACAAAACCTTTCCTAACACCTTAGACAGATGCTGGAGGGTTTGCAGGCTTTTAGGAGACTACTGACACATCTGGTGGGACTGCCCCTCGATCCATCCAATCTGGAAGGAAATTCTATTCTGATTCTGGGTTATCTAATCCCAGCTACTATAGACCACAGACCACACCCTACTGGGGTGTCGTGACTCCAGTTTAAAACATCAAACACAAGGGGATCGCTCCATTATATGGTTGTGCCTGCGGGCTGCTAAGATGGCAATAGCCACAACATGGAAGAAGGCGGAGGTTTCCTCCCTCTTGCAATGGCATGCCCAATTGTGGCAGGCCTTAGCTATGGAAAGAATGACAGACATAATGGAGGTTTCAAGAAAAGGGTTCAACTATATATGGTAACTATATATGGTCTCCTCTGGCGGAATATATGTCGGAGGGCTTGCCCTTATTTGCTTGTAGCCCCAGGTTAAGAGCCCTCCACCTCTTTCATATCTAATAGTTCAGGGGGCCTCTTCAACTAGCCACAAGACTAGACTGACTTGGTCCATGCCCCACCCTTATTAGACCATTCTATCATTTGGCCTGAACCAAAATACAACTACTGTGATACGTATGTTTGTTTTCATTTTTATTTTTTTATTTTTAATGAAATATATGGTTTTGGTAGGAGGCAAATGCGCCAAACAGCACTGGGCCCCCATTGATGTGCGGTTGGGATATAACACATGGGGACTTCAAAATCAACCTGATAGGGACACAAATGTATGATGTTAAGTCAGGCTGAGACCTTGTACACAAGATATGTACTCTTAAGGGATTTCTGTAACTCTTGGCCTGTAAGCTATGCTTGATGCGACAATAACTGTTTTTGTAATGGTTTAAAATCAATAACAAGATTTTGAAGCAAAACACAAATTGCACAGATGTTTGCTGGTCAGATTTGAGTGTAGTTCATCAATGATAGGGTACAGATGCACAATATGATTTTTCTGTACTCCCCTCATTAAGGACCTTATTATGAGTCTGGCAGCCAATGCCCCGCTCTCAGAAAGCCAAAGAACCAACCGCCAAACCCCCGATCTAGTGAGCAGTCCCAACATGGCTTTGGTGGTGCGGGGTGGGGCGGTCCCGCTCCCACGCCACCAAACTCATAATAAGGCCATTAGCCAGGTAGTCAGGAAGAATTGAAGTCAACAGTAGCAATGGGTACTGCACCAGTTTCCCCTTGATGCAACTTCTCAGTTGCCTGTACCTCCAGCACTGATGGCCATCAAGACTCTACTCTGACTCTAATGCTGGGAACTCTGTATTATGCCACAGTGATGCTCCAAGGTGAATGAACCTGTTTTGTGCGACTGCCTTATATTGTATGTTCCACATCTGTAAGGAATGTTGTAGTATTGGGTTGACAGGTTCTCTGGCCTCTTTGAGTTATTTATATATCACTTGCACACCACTCACTGCTTCTTGAAGTGAATGCTCAATGAGGGCCCAGTCTACTGTTTCTAGTTCATCTCTTAAATAATAGGCCAACTGTTACAAGTGATGTGTGGCATAATTGTGCTCTGTTTTAGGAAGTCGGAGGCCTTCCAAATTAGAATCTGTGTAAAGTTTTGTCTTATTGCTTTCAGGGTTTTGCAATTTCCCCACATGTATTTCTTGATTCAATAACCGGTTGAGGGAGTATGATGAACACGTAGTTAAAGTCTCAGGCTACTATCATTTTAGTAATTTGCGCCATCTCCCATAGTGAGAGTTCTATGCCTTTCAATTTATGTAAGTATTGTTGCATTTGGTTAGCCAGTGCTGAAATGTAGTCTTGGGCCAGATGTATAAACATTAAGAAGAGTGTTTGCCAAATAATGTTGTTTTTCCTGGTAAGTCACAAATCGACCTACCTCATGAATATCGCTGTTTAGAAGGGACACCCTAAACATACCCCTTACACATAGCGATTCCTTATGATTTCCTAAACCCATTTAACAATTCAGTAACATGTTACCAACTTGCTAAATGTGTTTACTACAAGCCACTTAGTTGTCGCAAATCCAATGATTCAATGAAATGCAGGCTGTGCAACCTCTATATAGCTGTGTACATCCGGCCGGTGTACCATGCAATTAAGTTCATCACTAACTAAAACCCCTATGTATTTCAACGCCGGTTGTAACCCTTTGAAGGGGAGTCTTGCTAGTGTAGGGATGACCATATTCATGGTCATTGGCATGACCTCACGTTTAAACCAATTTTTCTGATATCCCAAAAAGGATGAGAACAAGGTAATGGTAGTCGTGAATGCTCGAAGCAATTAATTAGGATTTGAGAGAGTGAGCAGAACATTGTCTGCATATAGCATCAGTATTTTCTCTTCGCTATGTTTAGTATACTGTGTGTGTTGGTGTTATTTTGGATTGTGGCTGCGGCGCTATCAGGAACAGAAGGATAGACGTAGGACTAGTTCTTCTGCTTACCCAAAGTTGTTCTGAAAGGAATCCGTTACAGTTAACTTAGGCTGCTTGTTCTTTTTCGATCATTTTAACAAAGTCAATGCTGAAGCCCATGCCCATTCAAAACATGTTTACCCCACTCCAGTCGATCAAAAGCTTTCTCTACACCGAGGTGCAAGTCAGCTTCTCAGTGGCCTCAGTTGTCACTTGCTACAAAAGATGAAGAAGAGTTCGAAGACGGTTCCTGGAGGATCTGCTTGGAACAAAACCCACCTGGTTCTTATTGATGAGAGGCGGAGTCACTTTCTTTAGCTAATTACCATGTATCTTTGCCAGTATTGTAATATTGCTTTTCAAAAATGAAATTGGTCTGTAGTTCATACACTGGAGTGAGTCTCTTCCCGGCATGGGAATAAGTGAAATGTAAGCCTTGTTACACACATTGCTAAATCTCCCGTTTTTTGCAGCATTGTTGGATAATTTAGCTAGGAGTGGGATAGACGTTTTTGGAAGTGGTCTTATGAAGGTCGGTTGGAAAGCTATTCTCTCCAGGTGCATTCCCCCAGGGCATGGAGTTGATGGCTTCAGATACCTCTTCAGGAGTTATATTGAGTTCAAGTGTCTCACTTAAAAGAGGCATTAACTGCTGCAGTTTTACTTTTGTGAAAAAGGATTTCTCCTACTTATTACTGCTAGTTTGTCCTGAAGTATAGAGTTGAGCATAATAGGCTGCAAACTCTTTAGTAATGTCTAAGGGAGTCAGATATATGTTTTTTTAGGCCGCCCATAAACTTTGCTATGGTGATACTGAGTCAGTGCTGGTGTCAAAAAATTGTTGCACATGTTCAGATAGTTTTTTTCTTGTTATTGGTACATTTATCCTCTAGGCACTGGATTTTGGCATGATAATTTGATGGTCCAAGGGCAGAGAGATCGGCTTATGACAAAGTCCTGTGCCTTTATATAGCAGCTTGTTGTCTGGAATAATGGTTCGCACTTATATGGGAAAATCCAATCTGATATATTCTCTGTCCATACGATGTTGTTAGCACCACAGATCCATTAGGCCATGGCTTGACATCATATATGTTGATCTGAGTTGTTAATAAAATCAGGTCCTCCTGATCTAGCAACTTCAGTAGAAAATAATGTCAATCACATTGGAAGTAGGGTGCAATCACTCCTGTGGGCCACTGGATGGTACGAGGCCCGTTTAAAAGGATGCAGGAAAAAACAACATGGCCGCCCATCGAAACAGTGATGTCACCAGATCATAGTCAGCGTATTTCAATTAACGGAGCTCACAGACAGGCAGAGTCATCCTACACCATAACGTAGTTACTACTAATGACCCACTTCTGATGGCAGTGAATGTAGCACGGCACCCGAGCTTGGATTTGTGCCACCCACAGTCTCTGCATGCAGTGAGTTGTTTGGCTGGTTATCAGGGAGGAGCTTTACTCAGATACAGAGATACAGGGACAGAAGCTTGTAATTTGTAGAACCAGCACCTCAGTAAAGCACCAGGAGACTCTGGTCATCTCTGCTCACTAATTATGTGCAGCTGAAACCGTTGTAGAGGTGCTAACCTTGCAGAATCACCAATGAGATAGGGGAGGATCCAATAGCTGCAGAGAATTTCACCCAGTTACAGACACCGGTGCTAGATGAGTTCAGCTGCGGGTATGGATTAGGATAGCTGAACAAGGCATAAGGGTCGACACGTACTACATTAATTTACAATTGTAGGTGGTCGAGCTCATGGGGCTCTCTAGAAGTCAGCCATATTTGTTCTGGCCAAGCCCTGCCTCATCAGGTCTCTGCTCTCAAACACAACCCTGAATATCTTCAAACATAGGAGAGAGGAGTACAATAATTGCCCCTCTCTTGTTCTGTTTGCCATCTATACCATCTGTATCAACCTGTAAAATTTTAACACTACAGTATCTCCACCAACCCCAATTTGCTCACCGCGGCTGGCATACTAGAACATACAAAGAACTATTAATGTTGTTAGTATCAGAAAATAGACAAAAAGGAGATTAAGGAGGTAATGGTGATGAAAAGTTAAGTGTGAAACTGATCTGATACTTATTAATGGGGAACCTACATCACTCCCCATAAGTAAGCTGATACCAAATAGCAACAAAAGAATACACAGAATGCACACTCCATCCTATTTGCTAAGAAATTTTCCCAAATTGTATCCCTACTTTTGCTTTCCATTATCAGGCTCTAATTCGCAGTCTCATTCTGGGAACTGGTTATCTTTGGTAATCACTTTTGTATTCCCTCATTAACAGGCAGTCCTGGGATGAGACCTCTGCTGGTGAGACATTTCATTCTCAGGATATTCCTCTGCTTACAGCATTTGTATGGTTCTTTATAACAGTCAACCTCAATGAAAATCCTGGAACTGATGTACTCAGTTTTCAAGAAATTCGATCTCAAAAGGCTTAGTTACGCCGATGGTCATATTAGAGTTTTTCTGACTTGACCACTTTAAGACAGTTTGCAGGACTGTCGAATTGCAACAGGTGTTTATTGTTGAACACATTTACATTAAGTGTGCTCTTGAAGAGATCTTGTTTTTTGATTGTTAAATAGGGGTTCTGATGGATTAAGGTATACCTGTAGTAATCATAATGTCAAGGCCAGTCCTACTCAGATGAAATCCAGAGATCCACAGAAGTGAAGAGTAAGCTACTAATGCCTCTTTGGACTAATCACACTCACTCGATTTACCAAAAGTGTGTAGAATGAAAAGCCCCCATGGGAGAGTTGGGGGGAGTATAGAGAGAGGGAGCAAGAGCAAGAGAGAGCTGAACCTTGATGTCTTCTGCTTCTCTGCATCAACACATTCTTTCGTTATGACCACTCTTTATCAGGAGACTCAGGATCTCAGTCCTCGGCTTAAAACAAACCCAAGACTCCATTTGTTTATACGCCCAAGGAACTTCCTACCTGGTTGCCTCTCACTTCTCACCTTGTTGAACTCCCAAGTAACTGATGTTGTATTTGAATCAAGAATTCCAAGCGCCCTCTCTAAGCGTGTTCTTCCAGTTCAACAGTTTGTTTATTAACCTCTATTGAACAACATTAAAACATATTACAATGAGTCTGATCACTGACATAATATTGAGCCAACAAATATTAAAACACAAAAATATTGTAAATTGAATATCTATAACAAATATATTGACTCTGTATACTTATTTGTAAAAACCACAAATATCAAGAACACAAATATCGTACTTAAACATACCTATTTTTACTTATATTGAAAACTAAAATATCAGAAACAAAAATATTGTTACCTTTAAAATGAACAAAGAATATGTCAAAAATATTGATCCACACAATTGATTGACACCATTATTGACAAAATAACTCAAAAACCATTAATGCAACACTAAAAAAACACTTTTCACATAAAACATTTACTTTAAATAAACTCAAAACTTGTTATTCACATATTTAATTTAAATAAAACTATATTATATCAACAAACATTTAAAGTACAATTTATATTATTAAATATACATATATAAATAATTGTATTACAAATAATACGACACTATATATTATACTTAAATAGTAAAACACAGATTAGTCTTAACCATGGAAGGATTCAGCTGATCAAAAAAAAATCAAACTATAGTAAATCAACCAATAAATTATAAACAACTTTAACCAATAAAATCAAACAAAAAATGAAATCAATAATATAAAAGGCACACTAATCATAACAACTAAATACTTCTAAAATGGCAAACGCTGCAAGACAAGGAAACTCTGCTGGATTCTTTTTACAAAGTATTAAAGAAGAAAAATAAAATAAACATTTTAACAATTACATAACCAAATAAGTACCACTTATATTTATACTAAAATGCAACTGTTAACAAACTTAAACATTTAAAATAGCTAACAAATATCACTTTCCAACTTTAATCTTTTTCACACTGACCGCCTAATAGAACAAAATCTACAACTTGAAAACTTATAAACAACCATAAAATATAAACTATCACAAACTAACAAAAATAAATAAAAAATAAATATGCATACATAAATAACTAATGAGAATCTCACCCAAATAGCAAATAAAAACAAACTTAATGGCCCCAAGCCCTGCAAATTATCAACAATGTACCATTTAAAACACAACATGCATTTTCTTTTTGCAATCAACAGAAACAAAATCACCTGCTGCACATTAAACCAACTCCAAGGGAAAAGCTGCAAAACCGGGTAAACATTTGATCAGAACAAACATGTATATGCTATATAAAAGTAAATGCATTTTAAACATGTTAATGACAAGCGTGCAAAGGTTAAAACATTTTTTATATTTATACCATTACAACACTTACAGATACAATAACAGAGGCTGCCATATTTATTTATCTCAGAAAGGAAACCAGTCACTAAATCACATGGATGTCACCTACAGCCAAGAAAGAGCATCATCAGAAACTATAAACTGGAAATGTATCAAATAGTATTCTAATGCATGCTTTGGTAGGGCAACTACAAAAGATGATGTAGTAATTCATGTAAGAGAGCACAACCACCCCCAAATGTTCCAAAAATAGAAGTATGAGAAACAATGCAAGATAAAGGAGAAGTGAGCATTAGCTCCCAGGAACTGACATGCAAAATGTTAAAGGATATTTTGCCTAGAGTCGCCAACCACCCAACAGCACAACTTCCACCTATCCCCACTTTATAGCTTAATTTCACTTGCAATGAAAAGCCCACAGTGATCCCACACCTGTCCCCTAGAAGATACGAAGATATAGACATAACTGAACAATTAACCCATTACACGTAGTGAGGATGTGTCACAGGAGCCAAAACAAACGATGAAGTGGAAGGATGACACAATGCTTTCCAATCTACACTAAGTAATGTTATAGAGGCATTACAAAAAGAGCAAAGTTAGCAAGAACGATGAATGGAGCAATCTGTTAGTCAAATTGTCCCTAAACTTAGCAAACAAACCAAAAGAATGTAATATATGGGAAACAGTCTTTACAACACAGTGTTTACACCGCACACCCATTACCACGCAGCCATTACAACTCAAGTCACTACTACGACTAGCGCTGGATTGTGCTCTTGGTTAAGGTATAGTGTGATTTTCTATTCCAACACCTACCCTACTGTTACGTGGGCTGGAGTTAGAATAGAAAATCATATTAATCCTCAATCCACCACCCTATAATGCAAGTCGTTGTAACGAAAAAACCGCTATGTAAAATGATCGCGTTGTGCTGTCATACATCCGAAAAATATGCTACAATGTAAAGTTAAACTCTTCACAAAGGACGAAGGACTACATTACTTAGAAATGATAGACAAAAGCATGCTCTAAACTAAATCTTAACCAACTAAAGTCCTCAAAAAGTACAATAAACTATAAACCACTATACCAAGTCATTTTTTAAAAAATAATACATATATTATTTTATTAGACCTCTCAAATAACTGTTTAAAATAACAATATTAATAAAGACTGATATTATAAAATTACATAAAAATGTTTGATAAAATATAATTATCACCAACAAAATAGATTAAATACAATTCAATCCATCAAATAAAATAGCAACACACAATCCATACAATTTCACATAAATTAAGCTTACTGTTCTGTAGCTGCACATTGTTATCTGACTCTATGTAATAAAAATTATTAATCCACCAAAAATAAGATGAATGAAAAAATGCAAACATAGAACGATTCCATTCGTAATTCCTCAAAGTAATCCAGGGTATCAAGGTCCTTAAAAACATCAAAAACTGTTTAAAAAAAAAGAACCAATCCAGGAAACCCAAATAAAGAAAGTCGAAGGAAAAACCATTAAATTATAATAAACAAAATTGATTTCATTTAAAAAAAACAATAACTCCAAATGCCCATGGAGCGCATTCATTGACAAAAATCTGCAAAAGAAATTGACAAAACCCACCTGCAAAACACATTACATTCCCAAAAGTATATATACATAACAGGTAATCATAAGATACAACTAACACTACACAACTTAACATAACATAGTAATACATTATTAAAACAGTGTAAAAAACCCAAGGAAAAATTAGTTTACAATAGTAATAACAATGGATCTAAAATTACCAAAAACAAACAACACTATGGGGCCGAATACGATGTCAGTTGGAAAGCCTCCAACCGCTAGTCGAACAGTGTTCAGTCGCATCGTAATCTGGAGGTCGGAACCACCGACCTCAGGTTGGTTGGTCCCAAGTCCGAGATGGTGTCCGTTGGGGGCAAGTCGGACCGACATCGTAATAAGCTCCTTAAACTAACTTTGAAACTTCCCTCCTAAAACCCTCCTACCATAAAAACCCTTAAAAAAAGACTTACCTGCTCCAATGAACAGTAGCACCTTTCCACAAACTGGTTTCGGAAAAGTAGATATGCCACAAAGAGACCACAAAATAGAAAGTAGCGATGAAAAAATGCCCACCAAATGAAACTAAACATAAGACCATCTCGACATAGAAATGAATGAGAAATAGTGCAAAAAAGTTGAGTAAATGTTTTAAGAATGGTTAAAAATTACTACACATACAAAACATATCAATGTTATGAACAATTATGAAAACATTATGAAGTATAAATTGAATAACAGTATAAATTAGATACATTAGTATAACTTAATAAAACTCATGTACAAATTATGTTGAAAAAATATATCTAAAAAATGTTGAGAAATGTAAAAAAAAATGAAAAGTTATGCAGCATATAAAACATATGCACACAGTTCCCACAGTTCTACTCACAGAGGCTGTACCAACTTGTCACTCCCCCTCTCTCTGGACTGACACCTACAGCCAAAAGACCCACAACAGTAGTAGAAGCAAGTGGAAGAAGCTAGAGCCAGGGAGTAACCACTGCTGTTGTAGAGGTGGCCGCCATTGGGTCAGTGGAGCTTGCCCAACAGGAGTCCCCTCCATTCCCCTACCTATAAGTCACAGCAAACCTTTCATCACCAGCCTTCGACATACTGGCCACAGGAAACTGAATCAGCGATTGTCACTGCTCAGACACTCAGTGATAAACTAAAACCTGAGCCCGAGCTGGAACCAGACTAACACACCATCACCCCACTCGCAACCCCCAGGCGCTCCTCAATGGGGCAACTCAACAGTGTGCTCGTGCCCCCTCTAAGGAGTAGGACGGAGAGGTGGCACTCAAGTGGTGGCTGGCATCCTCATGCACCGGACGCCAGACAGCCGGACCACCGGACAAGCCGGGAACCAGCGCAGAAACGCTGGGTGAAAGCTGAAGGAAAAGTCCAATAAGACCAAAAACAACCAAAAAAGACAACTAGGAAAAGACAAAGTCCACATAGGGGTGGACCGGACCACCCACATTCCTGCTTGAGCAATTGATGCCGATATAGATGACTCACAATGCACAACTTCAGAAGGGAAAAATATCAATGTCACAAAGCATTGCTCTACTCTCTGTCAGCCAAAAATCTACACAAAATGTTGTTTTCTGAATGACGCCGGTGCCTTTTTCGTTTCAAGTATCACTGATGACCAGGGCCTGAAGTCACCCCTCCAACCACTAGATAGTGGCACCAGCAAGAAAGAAACAGGACCTCAGACAAGCAGCAACATATCAGACCCAAGAACTCGGCCAGATTTCGTGACAGACCAGATCACTAACATGACCCCAGGACCACAGTGCCAACCGACACCGTCGCTGCAGCAACCAACACACATGGCACAGTCAGTCACATTAGAGGTCATCGCAACTCACGAGCATGGGCCAGAGCCAGCCAACGTACGCCCCCCTCAGCGAATCAGGAACATAGAGAAACTTACACCAGGTAGAGGAATTGACAACAGGACTATGGAGAGAAACTGCATCATAACTGAGCCTGTAACAATAATGCAGCTAGAAAGCCAAACGGCGCGCAATTAGAAACGGCCCCCTACCAAAGATCCAAAGCTTTAATCCACAACATCACCCAGTTTTAATGACCCAGGCCATCCTACATCACTGCTCCCATCCACACAGGAGAGAGCCCAAGGGCACCAGCCCAAAAACCTGGAATAGCTTTTGTATCTCAGCATACAAGAATGGAAGATACGCTGGCTGCCTACACACTAAGACGCTCAAGATAAATCTATGTGTGGCAACCCTGCTGAGCTTGAAGAAACTTGGACGTTTGCGAGACAGGCACAGCAACCTCAGGGCCAATGAAGGAAGTCAATAAATTAAATAATGAAAGCACCTGGGCAAGTTTGCTAAAAAAACAGTATAATTCTTGGTGGAGGTCCTCCAATACAAATCATGGAAAATGGACATGCAGCTAAGTTAACCCTACTGAACACTCTGACAGTCTTCATGGTAGCCATTGATCAAAATCGAGATGATTTAAGTTCACTCCTCCAAAATGCACAGAATAAACTCAAAGACAACAACGCCAGCTGTGGGTGAGTCCCAGTAATCGACAAACTAGCCACCCTTCCTTCAATGCTTAGTAACTTATGCACCCACCTTAAAAATGCACCCCGAAGCACCAATCCTTCTCCTTCAAAGGAGCAGCCCTCCTCACAATGCAAATATGCTTTGCCACCCACTCCTTAAGCAACTTACATCAAAAGTCCAACCTCACTAAACCATTAGTGGAACTTAAGCTCACCCACAAAGGGCATCAACTGACAACAACACCGCAAACGGATACCGGACCTGTACCAAACTCCAGGACAGAACCTGACTCTCCTGCACCAAAAACAAACACAAAGCATAGCAGGACACAAAAGAGAAAAGGCCGGAACAGGAAGCCTGGCCTAAACAAGGAAGATGTCTACCGTTTCTTTAGGCCAAAACATTGTTAAACATTATACCCTACATCTCATCGAACTACCACCAGATTGATAATGAGGAATAAACAGTCTTTAGAAGCTATAACAGGCACAAACCAACACCCTGCCACAGGAACTCCATGGCAAACTCCCTCGAAGTTGATCGAGGAGGAGCAAAACAATCCAATCAAAACAGACACTAACAAACTTTAAAGAACAGAATCAATCCCCAATAGAACAGGTGTTGGAACAACACACTTATCGAGCCTCCCATCCCCAAACAAGTTCAACAAAAGGGCACAGCTCCTCAGGCTACATCAGCAAATACTGACAGCCAGTTTGTTCTGTACCTCGATGTTAGGAAGTACAACCAAACATGAAAAACTACAACTCCCATCAAGCTTACTACACTAACGACCAGCCAGGAGAGGCCAGAAGAGGTGGTCCAAACTTGGCCGGATGGGCATGCAAAGGCCAACTCCCTCTCGGCAAACATAGCCCAACAACTTCAAGTTGGAACTAACCCCAACTGTCAACACAGGAAAGGAAGTAGAGCAGAAGGCTGTACCCAAGCACCATTGGAAGCACAAGGCCAAGCTCACTGTCCCTACAACCCAACAATGCAACAGATCCCTGTGGCAACAAACTCATGCAGGGACGTTAACATCCTCATCTTCAACCCTGAATACACATCCAGAGGAATGCACAGTTCCGTGAATTGAGGAAACATACTCTGGCTGCTATCCAACATACCCACTCTGAAAGACTTTTCTACCACAGATCTGGACTCAATAGAATTTATCTGAACGCAAGACCCAGGGAAGGGAGAAAACACAAAGACCACATGGAGAATTTCAACCATTGCACAAAAAGTCCTCACAGAAAGCTTCACTTTCAGGAACTGGGGGATAAAATCACCCCTTTCTCAGAAACCTGCTACCCTGCCCCTCGGATACCAGAGGCCAAGGGTGTTTCACCAGTGAGCAAAGTGGCTCTCACCAACCAAGAAAGAGACCTTCTAAGACTCACATAGAAGCCGCCTGAAGTCTGCCAACCCATCTCATCTGTACAAAGTCCTTTGATGGATCTCAAGGACAATTAATAGCCAAGCAAGTAACAACAGACCAGATCGAACAACCACCAATCAAATGCAACAACCTACTTTGCATCTATTCCTGGAACATCAATGGTCTCACCAGCTAGTTATCAGACCCAGACTTCAGCGCCTACCAAAAATCATTTGACATCATCGCTCTGCAGGAAACCTGGCTGGTAGATCCACCTCACCATCAAGGCTTCTTGCGCTTCTAAACGCCAGCCATCAGGGGGGCAAAATACGGTCAACTACCAAGCAGACTCTCCATCTACGTTACCATCACAAACACAAACTCAGCCCGCGCAGTGAACCCGACCTTTCTGGCAATCATCGCAATAAAAATATCTGCACCACCTGCAACATCAAAACACAGGAGCCCAGACATCATACTGATCAATGCCTTCTTTCACCCAAAAAAGAATATCAAGGCAGCCCGCCAACTAGTAGACCACCTTGAGGCATGCATAAGCGAAGGGGTAACAGCAGAGATTATCCCACTGGAGACCTAAATCTACACCTATAAGGCTCATCGACTGCAGATGAAGTGTCTGCCCAATTTCCACTCTGGGACATACCAATGGAGGGAAAAAACAAAATGGGACATCTAACTAAAACTCGCTGGTGCCTATTGGAGGACCTTGAACACCTCACTCTCAGAGCCACGAATGGCAGATTTGCTGATGACAACTCTCCGGCAGCCACCTAGCACTCCACATCCACAAGTTCGATAATAGACTATACCTTTGTTTCTCTCTCCATTGTGACAAAGCTGACAGTGACCATAACCCCCTAGAGCTCTCATTTCGATCCAATACGCCTATGTTTGAACAGTCTCAGACTGCACCGGAAAGCAATTACAGAAGAATCAAATTTTCACAAGCATCAACGGAGAGCCTCTTGCAGTCCGCAACACTTATCTTTGAGACACAGGTTGTAACAAGCAAAATAAAGAAATGGGAGTACTTTACCAACAAAATGACAGAGTTCTTTGCCACCTCGACAAAACCAAAGGCACATCATGATTACAATGGAATGAAGAGCATTCCAAAAGCACATAGGGCCCAAATTATGAACTTCAAAAACATGTTCTATCGCACATTAAGATCCCTCTATCACAACCCTACCAACAAAGCCTCTCTAACACTACTAAGACAGCAAAAATACAGCTTAAATGACATAAATGGGCTGTCAGCAAACAAACAGAGGGGGAGGTCTGGACAAAACTGCATGCCAATATCCAACAGAAAAACTGTGCAAGATTCTGGGGAACAATCAACAGACTCATTCGCCCCACATGCAAGGACATTTTATCCAACATCTCGGAAGAAGACTTGGCAAGATTCCTTTTGGGTTACCCCCATCAAGACCGCTCTCCACAGACTACCAAACCAATACAAACTGCACTTTCAACAGGTAACCCCCCCAAGAGACGCTGCTGGAAATCCACACTGAAGAAGAGAGTGCTATGGCACCACCCCCAACAGAAAGGAACACAATAAATATATAATCTCCAGCAGACAACATCACAGCAATCAGAAGGCAAATAGAAAAAGGAAGGAGAGAGAGGGCCCCGGGACCAAATGGAATCCCCTCAATATTGTTCAAACAGGATGCAGAATTCTGGGCCAACACCTTTGAACCTCTCTTTACAGAGAGAAGACAAATCGTCACACATCCATCCTCCTGGAGGGGCTCATTATTTTCCCCGTTGGTCACATTTGGAGACAAGTCCCTGCCAAAAAAAAATCTACCAAGTCGCACTCCTAGATAATGAGGCAAAATATTTCGCAGGTTCGCTACTAGAAGAACTCCAGCTTAGGGCCCAACAAAAATCAATCATCCCTCTCAAACAGACAGACTTTGCTAAATCTGTCAGAACAGCAACAAATATCCTGGCCATGTCACTGCTGATCGATAAGGTGGAAACAAAAAGAAATGGCATTATACCTATGTTTCATTGACCACAAATGCGCTTTCAACTCTGATCACTAGCAACTCACATACACCAAGAATTGATAGGACTAGCAATGCCTTGTCTTCTCTATGTGGATGACATATTCCTGATAAGCCACACGCAGATGGGTCTGAAGCCCCTCCTCACCACCACACAGGAATTCTCTAAAGCCAACAGCCTAACCATCAATCTGGAGAAAATTAAGACAATGATTATCAAGAAAAACCCAAGGAAGACACCAATCTGGCACTGGGACAAGACATGTATTGAACCAGCAAAAGAATACAAATACTAGGGCATGATCATAGACAAGGAATGCCACTTTTTTGCTGGGAAGGACTCAATCGGAAGGAAGGGCTTTGCTCTGGCCGTCACACTACGGAAACTCAGCTCAAAACTGAGCAGCCATTTGCTACTCCTTTTAGTCTAAGTCACACATGTCAAGCTCATACCAGCGATAGCTTACAGCAGCGCAATACAGAGGGGTAGGGTTTCCAAGATGCTGGACAGCACAATCACAAGAGCATACAGAATTATCATTGAATTGCCCAACCACACCTCACCAGTACAGATCAGGTTAAAGTTTGGCCTACAAAAACAGTCTCTGGCAAGGCAAGGAATTTACAATAACACTTGGAACATAAATCCATAAAGTCATACCCTCAACCACTAATTATATTTATAAATACAACAGAGCCACTCATCACCTGCCGCACAATACCTAAAAAAATGCTTGTGCAGCACAATACCACTGCCAATACCACTTTGCAAAAATTAGTATGGAAAACAGTAAAGCTCGAATCACTGACCGAAGAAAAAGCTTCACTATTGAAGCGGACTCCCAGCTGGATAACCTTGAGTACAGACACTGATATGGTTCCCCAAAAATACTTTAACTTAGGATACACCACAAAAAACATAAATATTTAATTCCTGAAATATCATCCGGGTTCTACAACCCTGCACCCGGCATTTCCCCTATTGGCTCCGGGATCACCGAGACTTCCTTTGTCGCCTATGCAGCACAACACCAGAGGACATACTGCACCTCCTATGCACATGCAAAGATCTTCTGAAGGATCGGAAACAGCTATTGAAACCTCACTTCAACCAAAGAGGGATCCAGACACAGAGGCAAGCTGTGTTGGCCTGCTTCGCACCTAATGGCCAACAGATGAACTGCCTACTGGTAAAAATGTTTACACTAGTGACCAAAAGATGCCAGCTCACTGAGAGGGGGGTGCAAGGCTAAAATATGCTACAGCAAACCGAAAGTATCTTGAGGAAGTCATTGAACCCATGCCACACTTCTCGCCCCTCCAAGGGTCCTACAACAACAGTAAAAACACCCCATGGGTAAAGGGCTCCCAACTGATGATCATTCTGCTTAAGATGAACAATTTGAACTCAAAAATTAAATTCACACTCACGATGGACTACAAACTATTTAAATAATATATATATTTTTTTATTTCCTTAGAAAATGTCAATACTTTCCTTATTGTGCAATGGTTTTAAGTAACAATGCTAATAAAATAAACTTGAAACTAAATGGATTTCAAATGAATTATACTTCACCAAATATATGGGAACGTTATGCTTTGATTCTGCTAATTACTAATCATCAATCATCCCAAATTATATAAAAAAATTTTTTTTACAGTAGGTAAGGTTAACATTTACTTTGAATTTCCTCTTAGTATGGGTTACAGGAGTCCTCTTGCCCTGGCTTTATCAATTGCTCTTTCTGATGCCCAAACTGCTTCCAGATATTAGGGAAAGTGTATCTACAAATGTATTCTACCCCCTTCCCTTCAGAGGTGGATTAGACAGCAGGCACCTGACTTCACTTTCTGACTTTTTTCATAGTTGTCAGATGGCTGACAGTACTCCACGTATCATTACATAGGCTGTGTTGCTGATAAAGAGCACTTTCCTTGTTTGCGCCACAGCGCGCCTTTCAAACGGTCTGCCGGGTGCAAACAAGGAAAGTGTGCCTAGTTGCAATGAATGCCCTGCCCCGAGACCAGCTGCGAACCCAAGTGAAATATGGAGCAGCTGATTAAAAGCTGCTCTGTGTTTCACTGTGCAAATGGGAACCCGCTTGCACTTTTAAAGGGATTAAAGATTCTCTTGACTGCACCCACCTGCAGGGGGATGTCTTGAGGGGTCCATGGGACCCCATTGTCTTCCCAGGGCTGTGTTTAGTGGAGTGGTGTGGCTCACTGGTTAGAGGCGGCAGACCTGGAAGCAGAGAACAGCCTGGGACCAGGGTTCAATTCCCGTCGCGGCAGGGTCGTGGACCAGGGTCAGCGGACTCGATAATTCTCGCCTCGGTGCCTACTCTAACCAGGGATCACACTCAGCAACTCTGGGCATTAGCTTGCCTCATCTCTACAACGGCCCCCCACATTCGCCGGGGATGCCTGGTTTCACCTTGGAGATGCCCAATTAGGGACCATCTCACAGGGATAGCCAGGACGGGTTCCCCAGCGGTCTACAGCGCCAGGACGCCTCAGGGCAGCAGTGCGCTTTACAAGACCACATACATTACATTTAGGAGGCACACTGAAAGTGCGTCTCCTTTTTGTGGTGCACTTTCAGTGCGCCTCTTAAATGCATATGTGCCGCTGCATCCACATCGGCAATACGGCCTGAGCTCAGAGGCAAAGTGATTCCCTCATTTGCATGAGGCCACACCCCCATGCAAATTAGAAAACACCCTCTTATGATAGCGCTGGGGTAACAGCACAAGCATCTGCAGCCCCTTCTGTAATACCATTGTCCCATTGGGTGCTCAAAGCGGACGCAGCTCAATCTTCAAACAACTTTCACCATTCCTGTGTTGCATGTGTTAGAGTGAAGACCAGTATTTCAGTATTTCATGCACTGTTTGTCCTTTTAGTCCCCTCTCTACCTCTGTTGTTCTGTCTTTTGAAGAGCAATAAACATCCCGGGACCAGTTCGCTCATCCAAACCTCTAGAAATACTGTTTCACCCACTGGTTTAGAAGTGCAATATTCTAAATGCATATTAGCAATTTACAAAGGCTGCCTCAAGTTTTATAGGTGAACGTCTAGTTGGAAAGAGAGAAATCAAATGCAGCCAAAAGACTGTAATTTCAATTTGAATTATTCTAAAGTAGAAGAATGCATTATTTTAATCTCTTAGGGTGGCTTTGTGCCGCTTTTAATCTACCCTGAAAGCAAAAGAGAGAGGCCAGTGTATAAGTAAACATTCTTCTGCAGTTCTTCTTAAGCTGTGGTCTGCAGACTCCTGGGTGTCCACAACGCCTACTCAGGTCTTCTTTGATTGTTTGGAAAATTAAATCATATTAGCAGATTAAAGAGCTATATATACATATATTCATAAAAAGAAAAATTAAACAATTTAAAACACTGTGTCTAGGAATTTGAAACTGGAGGGATAAAAATGAAGTTGATGTCCTTATATGTACAGAAAAAAAAATCATATGGACGATTTGTAGCCCAAACCAGACAGAAAGAGAGCATGCATTTTGAGCCAAACAACAAAATGATTTGGTGGAGTCCAGAATATCACTTCTTTTAGAAATTAAACTACATCTTGAAATGCTCTATCATTCGAATTACAATTTAAAAAAAATATGTTTGCTAATGTTTTGCTTTGTGAATTAAATATATTATTAAATTATGTGCTTATTTGATGTACGTATGCTTCTAAATTGTTGTGTATTGTTTTGAGGTTCAAATCATAGAATTGCTTGAGTGGGGGTCTTCAACTTCGAGTAGTGAATCAGTGTGGGGTCCACAAAAATTCAAAAGGTGAAGAACTACTTTTCTACTGCATAGCCAGGTTTGTTCCACTGACGTGTGGTGGGGAATCTGAGCAATGGATTGACGGTTCCATCAAGAATGCATTCTTTACCGATACTTTATTCTCAGCTCCAGCCCACAAGAGCCTTTTGCATTATTGAGCTCGGAGACTTGCCTGCTGTCACTGTGCTGTTACCGCCTATCACTCTGTTTTGATTCTTGGTGACATATGATCAATGGCATAATAAAATGCATCCAGCTGCTGGAAAAAATAAAACCTTCGACTCCCAGGAGCAGATCTCTTCATCAATGTGCTCTTCGAATATCCTCTAAAGTTCCTTATGGAAAAAACACACATGATGCTAATGCTTCTGAATGCATGCATTTCTGGACGTCAAACATGTGCACCTTCACAGCAGTACTGTTGTGCTACAAATGAAAATACAAATATTCATGAAAAAGGGCAGCTTGTTTTGTAAAATTAAAGTTTTTATCATCTTCCTGGTTTTTGAAGGACTGCATTGCTCAATGATAATATTAAACCTCATTACACAAACTGCTCTAATAGCATTCATCACGATTGGCCCTAGATTGGTCATGGGTTGATACCACAGGAGGGGCTTATATGCCCCCTTTGCAACGCTGAATAACCTAATGTTGATCTCCCACTTGAAAATTGAAAATGTGGAACAGCTTAATTTACCATGAAGTATATTCTGCTGAACAAGTCTATGTTGTAATTATGAAACATTGATCAGGTCAATACGCCACCAAACCTAAGCATAATATGCAGGATACCCATGAGGTGATTTATATATTAAGTCTGACTTTCCATGGTGGGCAACTTGGAACAGGGTAAAGAGGGTGCCAAGACTCTCTGGATTCCACCACTAGAGGTGCTATTACATACTGTAACACCTGGTGGAGGACTGTACCCTTGCCTGAAGTGGAACAGGAAATCCCAGGGACAGAAACTGACAGGAGGACCAATACCATGCAGTGTGGACCTGCACCTGTGCTCTCTGCACCTGTATTGTAGTGTAGGACCCACCCACGAGCCAGCAAAGTGCAGGGAGGCCTACATGCAGTTGCAATGTGCAGGAAGGACCATGTTGTTACAATAACAGGAAAGTAGTTATTTTGCAGGGAGGAAGGGCGGAATTTTCCTGCATCATCTGCAGTTACCTGCTTAGAAAAGTTTTACCTAATGAGGCATTTAGAGCCTTAATTAAAAAGGTAGTCACTATTAATTCAGCCGTCGGTTAAATAGTGATTTTTTTCTGCTGTTTTGCACATCTGCTGGCTGAATAGTAGAAATGATTTACTATTTTGCCGGCAGCCTTTAACAGCAGAGAAACTTCGCTATATACCTGGCTGCTGGCTAAATAATAGTGATTCTGCATTGTTTGACCGACAGCTGTGCAAATCGTAAAAAAACTTCAATATTTACCTGCCCGATGGCAAATAGAAGAGATTCTGCACTGATCAGCTGTCGGCTGTGCAATTAACAGAAAAACATAATTATTTACCCAGCAGTAAGCTAAACAGTAAAGATTTGCAATGCTTTGTAGGCGGCCGTGCAAGTAGGTGGTGGTTAAATTGTAGATATTTCGAACTGTTTAGCTGGCTGCTGTGCAAACAGCGGAAAAATGTCACTCTTTACCTGGCCACTGGTTAAACAGTAGATATTCAACATTGCATGGCTGGGGGAGGAGCCAAGCTGACGACCGAGATGGCTGCATAGACGCTCGGCTCCGTGAGCCTTCTCACCCCGCGCATACATCCTGGCAAATATCCTGAGCCGTAACAGCATATTTAAGTAGGCGAAGGACAACTTTCACTGACCATTTGCTCCTGAGGCTTTTACGTGCGGCAGACCCGTGGAAATGTCCCCGACTGTTTTGCGGCCTTCACGGAGCTGGGAGAGGGGTGTCGAGTGAGGAGAGTAGCCAGCCGCGACTGCGACAACAGCGGCCTCTGGTGGAAGTGGGGAGTCGGCCGGAGGGCACCGAAGATCTGATGGGCCGATGGCGACAGTGCTGACCCAGTCCATCAAGCGGAGTGCCTTGTGGGATGTGCGGTAAAGCAGGGTCGAGGGGAGTGCACGATACTTGGCCCCCTCTCCAGTGTTGTGTCCGGGCATGACTAATGATTTCTCCCGGACTCGGCGGGCGGCTCCCAGGGAGCGGCGGAGATTTTGATTAGCCTTTTAGTGACCCTTCGCTGGGAAGCCTGCCTTGACCTTCGGGGTCCTCGTGGTGAATCCTGTTGCGCCCTGGTGTGGGGCCCGGTCCCGAGCTGAGGTGGAGAAGGACGAAGCCGGATCAGCTAAGATGGCGGATGGCACCCTCTTACGCAGAGCACATCCAGGCAGAGAAGCTGCTCTGCGGGAGAGTCCTGGGGTCTGGCGACACGAGATGGAGCCCACGTCCAGAGATATACTGGCTGCGCTAACAACCCTGCATATGACCCTGATCCGGGATGCCCGCGATCTGGGAAGAAGGAGGGCCGCCATTGTTGTCCCACCATTCCGCACGGACATAGTTAGATCTCAAGGAAGCGCCGATGTGCCTGCCTCTGCGTCAGTGATGAGTGCTCCAGCTACGCCTATGTTCGTGGAGACGCTGGAAGACCCGGTTCATGAGATCGCTTTGGACAGATCTGTTGTACATGTGATTGACTCGTCGGGGCACTTATCTATTCGGCGGCTGGGAAACAGCGTCGATTTATGGTTTGGGCTGCCCCGGCGGCGTTTCAGCGCTTACCGGATGGTGTGACTCTCTTTCCCTGGCTGGTGAGACTGTGTTTGGACTGGAGGATGTTTTCGGGGTCGATACTGACACAGTTGGATTTCCGCCATACATATTCGGCTGGGTTTTGGTGGCTGAAGTCCCATGGAGTAACAACACTGCCCGGTCCGCCCGGATCACTTGGACCCTCCACGCTGCTCTGTATGCCGATTGAAAAGTGGATGTATGTTGGTACTACTGATAGAAAAGGCCAGGGGTGAGACCGTCTAGGACATAGTGGAACTTATTGTTGGCTGACGGTGATTTGGGGGACACTCAGCGGGGATGTTATTGATTGTGCTATCGGTGATTAATGTTTTCCATGGCTTCGCGCCAGGACGCCCCTTTGCTCGCGCCAGGACGCCCCTTTGCTGGGGCATCTGTGCGCGTAATAAATCCGGTTAACATAACATAACATAACATAACTATTCTGATCTTGCTTTTAGGATGTTTACTGTGTGCGGTGGTGGGGGGGGGGGCGGGTGGCCAGATCGATGGCCCTTCCCCACATTTTTCCTCTTTTTCTATATTTCGGGTCTCTTATTTAGGGCGACAGGCACGCTGCTGGGGGGGGGATAGGCCGTAGCCTTCTGCAGGGATGCAGGGTGGGGGGTAGGGGGATGGAGTTTGTTAATTTGTCCTTTCTTTGTTTCTATGGCCCTTTGTCTTTCTTCCTTTTTGGTGTCGTCGTTTTTCATGTTCCTACAGTATGTTTTGTTTTGAGGGGTGGGGTGCAGCTTTGCTACGAAACGTGTTTGTTTTTACATTTATCCTGACTTGTATGCCTTACCCCCAATACTTCAAAAGTATTTGCACTATTTGCGGATTTCCTTTATTATGCTTGCTATTGTAGGACCTTGTATGACTGTGTGGCATTGATTCTGAGTTTTTCTTTATTGTAAAATGAACCTTCTCGAATCCTGAATCTTGCACTGTACGCTTGAATACAAGTTATATCCTGGACACTTATTAGACCCCGATTTTCGGGCTGCTGTATTCTTCTATATTGATTTGCTGTACTTATGACTTGACTAGCGGCCGGCCGGGGTGGTTGTAGGCCCATGCGTGTCTTTACTTGAAGTGACAATAAAGGTTCTAAAAAAAAAAAAAAAATACATTGCATGGCTGGTGGTTTGGCAAATAGTAGAAAAGCTTTACTATTTACCAAGATTAAGTAGTACAGACTGTACTGTTCGTCCGCCAGCTAGGCATATAGCACGAAAGCTTAAATATTAACCTGGTTGGTAGCTGAGTAGTAGAGACTCTGTGCTGTTTGGCTGTCAGCCATGCAGATAGTAGAAAAACGTCACTATTTAACTGGCCACTAGCTAAACAGTAGAGATTCTGCACTGTGTGGCTGGCAGTTTTTGGAAATTCCCCCACCCCCACTCCATTTGAAGCAGCCAACATACTGTCCTAGGAGGCCCCATCGCCTTTGCAAATTAGTAACCAACCTAACTTGCTGGCTGTTAGGTTATTAACAGTTTACAACAGCAATTGCATCACATACTATCAATAAATTGCCTAGCAAATTGGAAAGGGGAGGGAAGACACCCTTTTACTGAACCCTTCTATTTGCAATTCAGAAACAATTGCAAAAGTTATTTTACTAATCCAAACAAATTTCCAACTCATAAAAAGGGATTTGTACATAATGATAAGTACTTTTGTGGTCATTAACCTTGTTATTTTGCAACATGAGTCCCCTAGTACTGAAACCGGCTTAGGTGCAGACACTAACTTTTAGGTCTAAATGTCCCAAAGGTTTGAATATTTCCAAGTTAGTGTGACGCACAGAGTAGCAGCTGGTGTCAGTGAAATATGGTGAGGCAGCGAGGATGGGGGCAGAGTGGAGGGTGCCAGTAAGAAATAAAACAATAAAAACACATACCTCACAGGTCTTCTACTCCTCTGAGCACAGGCTGCTTTGTTTACCCTAAATTGGCAGGCTATGCCCAGACATGGGTCGTTTGCTCACTTTGCCACTGGAATCAAACTAGCCTGGCTGATGAGGGTTTTTACTCGAAACCGGACCCAAGCTGCTTGTTTCTAGTTCAGGGAAGTCCTGGCTTGGCAGTCCGGGCTGGACCTTTCCCATGAGGCATAGGGTCAAGACTGATTTGCATTTAGCTGGGTCTAAAATGATGTGGCAAAGTTAGCTAAATATCGATGATGGATTCAACCCAGATCTGTGACTGGTAGTGAGTGTCTGCACAGTTTCAGTGCTCCATCTATCATCTCCTTGTGTTTGCAAAAGCTTTAGTCATCCCCCGAATAGACTATGGAATTGTGGCCCTCAGCGGTCTCCCGCTATCAACAACAGCACCCTTAAGAGCCTCCCTGAACGCTGCCGCGAGACTCATCACTGGCTCTAGAAAGCACTCGCAAATATCCCCAGACCTAAAGTCTCTAAAATGGCTGCCTTTTGCAGCCAGAATACAGCTAAAAATTGCAGTTATGACACACGCGGCCGTGCATCACAAGGCACCTAACTACCTCGCTCAAAAGCTGTCTATATCAGAGGTTCGAGATCCAATAGGAGAACAAAAAATCTTCTCCTGAAACCCCGTAGATTCCGGAAAGTGAAAACCTACAAGCGCTCCTTCTCAGGGATGGCTCCCCGGATCTGGAATGCGCTCCCTCCTGAAACCAGGCTGATCTCCTCCACTGCACTCTTCAAGAAAGAGGTGAAAAACATCCTGCTGGCCAAGATCTCCTGATCGTTATAGATGTTGGTACAGAGACTCTGCATTGCTGTGTATCACTGCTCACCCTATCCACTGGCACTATATTCTACTTGTTGGGGGCACTACTACGCTACTCTCTTACTACCGACCAAGATATGATACACGTTGGTTTACTGATCCACCTGTACACCTCTGTAGTGTGATCAATGACCTGTGCTGTTCCTATATTACTCCCTTACCTGATTGTATATGGATTGGTTTTCTGTATGTTTTTATTATCCATGTTATTACCATGTTATTGACTATTATACTGTCTCCCATTATCTCTGTTGACTCCTACTGCCCCTTCCCTGTCTTTGTGAAGCGCTCTGATATCTGTAAGGATCCTGTTCGCGCTATATAAAACTTTGAATAAATAAATAAAATAAATAAATAAATGATTAGATCCTTTTCAAAACTAGTTAAAACTGTTTACTCTTCTAAAGGTATATATTGCTCTTACTCCAAAAGCCATGGGAATGTAAAAGGACAGATATAGGATTACCAAAAGGCTCCATGCTGTGAGAATGCCACTTCTTCTGCAGCAAATCAGTGTATTTTGAACTTATTATTTCTGGTCCACTTCAGTTAAACAAAGCAGACCAAGATACCTGAAAACAGTGATTTGTAAAAGCAAAAACCAGAAATGGAAATGTTGTATCCCAGTATAGAGTCATCTAATGTTTAGGATGATTTTATCAAACTAGAAACACATGAATAGGGCCCCTTTTGAAGTGACCAACACAGCATAATTTAGAGGCTTCATTCAAATATCATGACAGAAGTAAGAAAAGATGTGGGCCAGATTTTAAGAGTTTCTCTGTCAGGATGTTGGAGGACAATAGCTCTGACATCCTGAGGGACCTCAGCGGATGACCGGCAACATTGTGCTGCTCCCGTGTGTGCCTCGTTAAAAACGCCCGTCGTAATCTGTCACGACGCGATAGGAGCTTCCAAATCGCATTGGCAATCAAGCATGGAGGAAAAATAAGTTACTGCACCAAACTCGCAGGACATTCGAATTACTACCCTCCCTTGATCCTTCGGAGCTTACTTGGATTCAAAAAGGATATAGAGTCACCAGCTAGCAGCGGTGGATTCTTGGAAATCTTGAAATTTTACATCAGTCAGGGGACATCAATAATCCCCTGGTTGCCCCCACTGTCCTGATGAAGACTCGCATGGCCCAGGCATAACATTCCGTATGGCCTTAAGACGAGTCGAAACGTTGACGCTTGATAGATACATAACCCGGACCCTATCAATATTCTCTACGTTGCTGTGCAAAATGTATGATTTATTCATGTACAATGTATGAGATGTTGTTTTCTGATTAAATTAGTTGCCAGGTTTTGCAGGATGGGTGACTGATGACCCAGCGCTGTACAGAGTAATTAATTTGAAAATTTGTTGTGTCACTTCTTATTTGATTCCTTCTCCCTCTTCTAAATCACACCCCCTTTTTTGCACCCTTTGCTTTGTTGCACGCTCTGGGGGGGCAACCACCATGGAATGTAATAATTTACATCAATGAATTATTGGTGATTAATATAACTGTGGAGCAATAATTAAAAGTTTGCTGTATTTTTCAATACTGTTGTCTACTTTAAGCCCAAATCTTTGTTTCTATATTATGCATTTTTGGTTTGAGCTGACTAATGTATATGTGCTCCTTACTCAGTTGAGTTAATGATCATTTACTGATAAATTCAGCGTAAAAATATAGAGGTCTTGGACCCTTGTTTTCTTATAACGTTTCTTACCCAGGTCCTGTACCTTATTGGGTTACCCCATTATTATAATGGTTTTGAGAAGAATTTAGAGCTTCCTGCTGGCAATGTAGACAACTTTCTACATTCACAGGAACTGCTGTTTTGATGGCTTCTGTCTATGTAAGAAACATTTGAAGGCAGTACAGTCAGACATGACGGCCGGCTAGCAAACTTTAAAAAAAATATCTTTTTTAAAAACCAGCTCCCAAGGTAGGAGTTTGTTTTAGAAAAATAAAAAAAAATGAATGGTCACACGCTGGGTGTTTTCTCTTAAGGTGACTGGGTCCTTATTTCTTCCTGTCCCTGACAGGCAGGTTTTACTCCTAATAGGGTAGATGGTATTAAGTCCTACCTTCTACAGCTTGTACTTTGTCTGGCTGTCAGAGGAAGTATGCTGTTGAGAAGCCACAAACAAACAAATAGGTCTATAATTAACTGAACTGAATGTCATTGGAATATGAATGAATCTTCCCATTAATGAAGATAAAGACATATAGGCATCAACGATGTAGAAAAAAAAGAAATACACACATTTTTATTCATTGACTTTATTACAAATATTGTAAGCAATAAGACACTGAATAAACAGAAATGCTGTTACCTCCATTCTTGTGACCTACTGATCAATCACTTCACAGTTCCACTTTAATACTAATTTTCCAGACAGGGGATGTTGTGGATCCACTATTGAGGTTTTCAAACTGATTTGGGGTTTTTCTCTTACAAATATCATTGTTTAGCTGTCATTAGCACACAGCCTTTGTGACAGGTGATGGCTTTCACAGCTGTAGCAAAATTGATGGTTCCAATCAGAAGTATCTAAAACAAGGACACAATGAAGCATGAGATCCAAGAACCTGGCTGTCATCCGCCTTTCTGAGTAGTCATTAGGCACAGACAAAAGGGCAGACCTGAATAGAAACTTTAACACCTTTAACAAGAGAAACTTAAACTTACCCGATATTTCTATGATCTAACCTGTGTTGTCACTTAGGAAGAACTAATAAGCAGTCCTCAAAAAAGACTTCACAGAATTGTTTGTGGTAGCCTTTTCTCCATTCTCCCTCACTTAAGTTCTGGGTCTCCACCCTCTAGCCACAGCGATGCAGTCAGTGTGCTCCCACTGTGCAGGTAAGCTGCATCTACTCTTCATCACGTCACGCAATATTCATGTGTTTCATCACATAAGGAGTCTTACTACTATGCTGTTAGGGGCATATTGTTTATGGACATGTATTGTATTTCCCGTGCATCAGACAAGGCAACTAAAGGCAACCCAAGACCTTAAATGAGATTTACATAGACATGCATAGCTGCCCAGCATTGTTTTTGTTCAAGAAGGTGCTCCTTTTTGCATAAAATCATTTTTATGCAGGAATGTACCCCTTCCTGCAGAAAACCTTCCTACTCGTATTGCAGGCACCCCTGCGCCATGGCGCAAGGGTGCATGTGTTGGTGTTAGGCAGCACATAATTTGCCAATGCAGGGAGGGAACTGAAATATATCATATCTTAGTAGATATGGCGCACTTCTGCTCTCTCCCTGTAATGCAGCACAGCACAGCAGGTTATATGACTTCCTTGCATTGTGTGACTTCTTAGTAAATCTGCCCCTTGCTGCATTCCTCATTGACGCACATGGAATGCCAGCGCAGAAATCTGGAGGTCACACAGAATCCATTTTGGGCCATCTGCAATCATCTATCTGCACCCTTCATCACCCTGCCTTCTGCTCATCAGAGCCTTCTTATGATCTTGAGCTCCCATTTGCTAACTGAAATAACCATTTGACCCCTTTATTAGCAATTAACTATTTTTCATGACTTCAGCCATCTGAGTTTCTCAAACCCTTTCAGCCATCCTTTACAGGCCATACTCATTGTCAACCATCTACCTTTAAACTCCTCTGCCACGTTTCCATCCCTATGCTTTCAGAACCACCATCAGACTACTGAGCCAGCAATGGAAGTTCCTTTTAATGGGTTCAAAGGCTACGCCCCCTTTGTGTTTTGGCCATTTGTTGTAATTATGCCAAGAGAATAATAATGTATTATTAGTCTTGGTATAACTAAAGAAAAATGCCGAGCTCCTTCTGTCTAGCAACAGTCTATGTCTGTGGGTTGGCGACGGCCCACAAAGGTGCCTGCAACAGCCTTCAGAGAAAGAGCACTAGGTCTGGAGAAATTGGATCCCAGGCCTTGGGGCCCTGCTACGCCTCAGTGCCTCCCCTGCTGGTAACATACTCAGGCATCGTAGATAAAGGTAGCCATGGGTGCTGCAGGCTTAAGCCATGCACTGCCCGTGGTTACAGATTAATCAACCCGTTACCCCATCCTTTCCCAACTTGTCAAAGAGTTTGGAAAGGGTGAAGTGAACAAGCAGAGTGAAGCCTGGTACCTGCAAGCTCCTGCGCAGGTGCGAAGATTCAGCGTCCCCACCGTCGGTAGCAGAAAAGAGTGGTAAACAACCATTACTTAGCAACTTTTACTTTGCTATTCTTTTAGCAACTTTTACTTCGCATAGCCCATTACTACGCATGCTTCTACTTAGCATGCCTTTACTTCACATATGCCGTTACTTCGCATATGCTGTTACTTCGCAAATTAAATTATTTGCAGACTATTCACCACGATGTACACCATGAAGCAGCAGAAGAGTGGATCCATGGTTGAAGGTGAAGAGAGGGACCACGAGGAGAGAGAGGTAAGTGGGGCAGTGTAGTTAGGGTAGTGTTGTAGTGTACGTGTAGTGTAGGGGGTAGTATTTTAGGGTTTAGGGTAGTGTATGTGTAGTGTGGGCGTAGTGTTTTAGGGTTTAGGGTAGTGTTGTAGTGTATGTGTAGTGTAGGGGGTAGTGGTTTAGGGTAGTGTTGTAGTGTATGTGTAGTGTAGGGGGTAGTGGTTTAGGGTAGTGTTGTAGTGTACATGTAGTGTAGGGTAGTGTTTAAGGGTTTAGGGTAGTGTTGTAGTGTACATGTAGTGTAGGGTAGTGTTTTAGGGTTTAGGGTAGTGTTGTAGTGTATGTGTAGTGTAGGGGGTAGTGCATTAGGGTTTAGCATAGTGTTGTAGTGTATGTGTAGTGTAGGGGTAGTGTTTTAGGGTAGTGTTGTAGTGTGTGTGTAGTGTAGGGTAATATTTTAGGGTTTAGGGTAGTGTTGTAGTGTATGTGTAGTGTAGGGGGTAGTGTTTTAGGGTTTAGGGTAATGTTGTAGTGTATGTGTGGTGTAGGGGGAAGTGTTTTAGGGTTTAGGGTAGTGCTGTAGTGTATGTGTAGTGTAGGGTAGTGTTTTTGGGTTTATGGAAGTGTAGGGGTGTGGAAGGTAGTGTTGGTGTGTAGGGATTTTTTTTTTAAATAATCTGTATGCGTAGTAAAAACCTGTGAAGTAATATACTGCTAAGTAATGCCACTTTAATGGTTTTCAAAGATTTTGCGAAGAAATGGCATGCGTTATAAAATACTGCTAAATAAACGCACTTGCGAAGTAAAAACTTCGTAAAAAAAGCATGCTAAGTAATGGCATGCTAAGTAACATCATACATTCGAAAACAATAGCTGTAAAAATGGGAGTTGTGCAGGAAATAAGGTAAAGTTGTCTGAATATGGGTGAGAGTGTTTATCTATGAGTAGGAGTGTATGCCTGTGCATGAGTGTGTCTGTGTGATGTGCATCTGTATGTGAGATCATGTCTGTGTATATGAGTGAAAGTTAGAGTCTGTTACTGAGGAAGTCAGACTGTGTGAGAATGTACGAAGGTTTGCTTTTTTTTCCAAAATTAATCTAGCTAGCAAAAGCCATTCAAACTAATAAAATAATGTGCTTCATAAGCTTCACAAAATTAAAGGGACACAACATTAAAGACAAACTTGCCAGTCTGTAAGTGTAAAGTACAAATCAATAAAATAAAATAGGAAATGACATCTTAAATCTGAAAACAATATGTAAAAGGGAGAATGCTTCACTTAAGTGTATGCTCTTTTGATCTATGGAGAAAATGCCCCTAGAAAAGGGTGGGAGGGTTATTTAAATAAATCCAACAGCAACTGGACCCAGATCTTCGAGGCAGCAGCAGGTGAGAGTGGCAGGCAGCAGTGCCTTCGGAATTGGCATACCTTCTATACAACAGCTCCTTGTCTGCCTTGAGCAGACTGGTCAGAGGATGACTATGCCAATGATGAATGGTGTACAAACTGCAGGGCACAACTCAGAATTCCCAACTTATAGTCTCTTCTTATCATCCTTCTGAAGTCAATGAAATGAGAACCACTGAAGTGGGTGACAGTAACTCATTTTCTTTACAGCTCTACCAAACTGTACGTATATGGGGCTGCAATAATTTCACAAACAACTGTTAAGCACTAAGTATTGCGACAAATACCAGTTTGAATGTGGAGTTGAGGTGAAACCTTGCCCTCTAAAGTCTTCTACTGTGAGCCTTCCTGCTTTGCTCTTTCAAAGTTCCTGTTTCTTTAAAGCTCTGCTTGCTGTGTTCATTGTTCATATAGTGAGAGTCCCACAGAATTCTATCTCCCAAAAGCTGCCCATTGAGTCCAAGTCTACCTTTGACCATTACCTTCTCATCTTTGCTAACTTGATGGTACCCTCCAAATGTCAAGCTCCTCTCTCTCTACGGGTCCAAATAACCTTGCCATTCTCATGTGGGGCAGGGACTGGGAGTGTCTCTTCACTATAGCACCCTCACAACCTGATTGCTACTACCAAAACGTTAGACCAGGGCTCGTAGTGTAGATTCTACACTTATAAATGCACACTTTCTGCGCTTTAATGATTACCTGTGTTAACTTATGTTGCTTTAGGTTATATTTGGTCAGGCTGCATTATGTGTGCTTTGCAGAAAGTGCTCATGCACTGCTTGGGTCTCGTCTGACTGCATATTGAAGTGACACTCTCCACAGAGTGAGTGAGAGCACATAAGGAGTGACCAGGTCACAGCTGTACACATTATTATTAGGAAGGGTGTGTCTGCCATGAAAGCATGTTCCCTGTTTGCACTCGTTGACCACGTCCCTGGGGTGCATATCATTGTTCAGAAAGGGTGAGTGCAGAGTGAGATTGACTGAGTGAGAATGAGTGGGTCTAAGTTAGGTTGATCAAGAATGAAGGAAAATGGCTGAGAAAGAGTGAGGGTGACTGAGTCGGAATGACAGTGAGTCAGTCAAAGGGATATGCTTTGAGTCAAACTGCTATTGAATCAGCCTGAGGGAGTGAATGAGTGAGAATGAGTATAAGTAAGTGATACTGAGTGATTTGGAATGATGGGGACTGAGTGTGTCAGAGTGGGACTAAGTGAATCAGGGTGGGACTGAGTGAGTGAGTCTGATTAAGTCAAAATGAGTGGGACTGAGTGAGTCAAAATGAGTTGGACTGAGTGAGTCAAAATGAGTTGGACTGAGTGAGTCAGAATGTGTGCAACTGAGTGGATCAGAATGAGTGGAACCGAGAAAGTCAGAGTAAGTCTAAGTGAGCCAGTGATGCAGAGGCAGTCAGAATAAGTAAAAGTATGAGTATGAATCAGAGTAAGTTAAAGGGACTGATTCAAAATGAGTAAGATAGAAAGACTGAGTGCAAATGAGTGTGAGCAAACCTCTACCCTCCCTCTGAACCATCAGAGCAGTTGTGAGGCTTGCTTACTAAAACTTGAGCCAAAGATTGCACCTCACCACCTTTAAAGACCACCAGCTGCCACTGTGTGCCAGCATCAGACGAGTCTTCTACACTCAAAGGTCAGTGTGTAATGGTACCGACTTTATATTAAACTTTGCATGTGTGGATTTCTCAGCAAATAATTTCCAGTTCTATACTTGGGCTGAGGAGGTGGGAGTTTCAATGGGTTGGCATTATGAGGAGCATGACTAAGAACCATTTGCAAAAGAGATATCCTAATAGATGTGGCCTAGACTCACATAGGTTTCCTCCTGATTTTATTCTTCTTTCTTCAGTTAAAAGTCCTTCTGTGCCTTTAGGCATTATTAGTCTTCCTCCAAGTCCTTTCCAAGTCCTCCTTTTATGGGTTATTTTGGTTCTCCTGATCCTCATCCTGGCCATGGTTTAGCTAGTTCTGGTCACACTGGTACTTCTTTCCTGAATCTGGGGGGCCTGATTATAGTCTCTCCAGGCCTGGTCGTCCTGTCCCTGATTTTGGTACTGCTGATCCTCATCCTGATCATGCTGGTCTGCTGGGTCCTCATTAACCTAGTCCTGTTGGCTCGGGTCTTTTTAGGCGTAACACTCCTAGTCTTCCTGGTTGGGGTCATTCTGATTCTCCTTGTCCTGGTCCTTGTGGTCCACATGGTACTGCCTCCTGCTGCCGGTCCTCCTTATTAGATCATCTTGAGCTGGACCTGGTAATTTTGGTCTTTGTCAGGTCACAATGGTCCTCATAACTCTGGTTGTCCTGGTGCCCTGGTGCCCTGGATCCTCACCTCTCTGGTCCTAAAACCCCTGTTCCTAAGCCTCTTATTCCACTTAGAACATAAGGTCCTGCTCCCTTGGTCCCAGCCCTGTTCCTTGGCCTTCTTTGTCTGATCCCTCTAGTCCCCATCTGGTCCCTGGTCTTAAAGGCTCTAGTCCATCTACTCCTGACCGGACTAGGTCTCTGGGTCCTCTTCTGCCATGCCATGATACTCTTGGCCTTGGGTATCCTGTATGTTTTCTTTTCATCTTGAACTAGCTTGTCCACTTTATCCTGAACTTCCTTGTTCAGGTCATCCTGTTCTTAGCCACCCAGCTTGGTAATAATGGACCCTATTGTCATGGCTTTCCTTGTCCTGGCCCTTAAATTCCTCCTCATCCTGGTCCTGCTTGTCCTGGTATGCCAGGTGCCGAAACTTTGGGCCTCTGTAAATTGAGTCTCCTTTTTGTCTTGGTTGAGGTCTCACTGGTCCTCATTGCCCATGACCTCTTAGCCTGTGTCCTATTGTCTCTGGTTGCCAGGCCATCTCCTCATTCTTCAAGTCCTGTTCTTCTAGTGTTCCTCTTGTCTGGTTTGCCTGGCAATGGTGTTTCTATTCCTGGTCCTCACAGTCCGAGTTCTCTTCCTGTTGTGTGCTGTCTAGACTTTCTGGTCCTTCTTGCTTGGGTCTTTGTATGCCTACTCCTCTTTGTTCTGGTCCTTCTGGGCCTTTTTGGTCATTTCGGGCCCCATTCTCCTAGCCCTCTTTTCCTTTCCTTTCCTGATCCTCTTGACCCTCATCCATTTAACCTGGTACGTTTGATCCTTCACACTGTTGTTCATCCAATTCACATCACATCCGTTCCCGGTACTGCTGGTCCCCTTGGTCTACCTGACCTCTTATGTCCTGGCCATCTTAGGCCTTGCCCTTTTGGCATGACACCTGATGGTTGATCCTTCTTGGTCATGGTTCTCTTTGTTAGGGTTCTTCGGAGACTTGTAATTTTGGTTTTAGTCCTCATGGTCTTCCAGGTCTAGTCCCCTTAATATTACTGGTTATGGCTGTTCTAGTCCTTCTGATCTTCCTCACCCTGGTCCTGCTGCGCCCTAGGTCCTGGTCTTTCTGCACCATGAATCAGGGTCTAATTTTACCAGATAATACCCCAGGCCCATTCGTTCCTCATCTGAAGCCTGAGAGTCTCAAAAACCTCTCTCCACCCATAGACTTAGTTATGCTACATTGTTCACACTGCCCTAAGCATTTGCCCTATTGTAACCTCGGGTCACTGCCTTACTGATAAACACGTCCCCAAGCCCCTGTCCTCGATGCTCACATCTTACTGTAAATTGATACCATGACAAGATAAACAGAATGCATCTTCCATCCAGAAGAACAAGCCAGGGTGAGAGTAGAGGGGGGGAAACCAAAACTTCGCACATGCTGTTTTTCTAGCTTTTGAAACTAAGACAACTACATGGCGCAAAATAACCCATACCCTTTGATAAACTTCTGAACCTTATTGTAACTTCTGCTTTCCTGTATTCCAAGTCCTGGCGTAAATTGCCAAGCTTTTGTTGTTCAATTTCTCTCTCTCTCTGTTTCAGAATTACCATGACTTAGTCTTTGCTTGATTGCGTATTTTTACTCTTGATTAATAATGTGTCTTTGATTTATTTGTGTAAATAAAGTGCTACTCCTGACTTGATCCCTGCTTCTCAGAGTGCATCTTGTTATTCCAGATAAGACATTAAGGGTCAGATGTAGGTAAAACTTTTTTACCACTTCTTAAATACCGATTCATACCGAATCGGTATTTAAGAAGTGGTAAAAAAGAGGAGGGGAGATGTAGGTATTTTAGAATCGGTAAATACCGAATCGTTAAGATTCGGTATTTACCGATTCTGTAAATACCGAATCGGTAATGCCCATTGCTTCCTATGGGCATTGAAGCCCATAGGAATGAATGTGCATTACTGAATCGGTATTTACAGATTCGGTAAATACCGAGTTCAGCAAGGGTGCAGGGGGTGTCACTTTGACACCCTCTAGCACCCCCAAAACAGGTTCGGGTGCCATGTGGCAGGCATACCTGCCCTAAGGGCAGGTCTGCCTGTCATATGGCACAGGTGTGCATGCACACATGTGCATGCACACCGGAATCGGAATTTTACCATCAACTTGGATTTGATGGTAAAATACCAATTTTGTCAGGCTTGTGGGACTCAGAAGAGTCCCACCTACATCTCAAATCTACTGAATCGGTAAAAATACCGATTCTGTATTTTACAGAATCGGTAAATTTACCGCTTCTGTAAAAACTGCCCCCTACATCTCAATTTCCATTTACCGGTCGGTAACTGCCAAATTCGGCCGTTACCGACCGGTAAATGCCTACCTACATCTGGCCCTCTATGTCAGTTTGTGCTTGAAAAAAAAACACACTCTAACAGCCACTTGGAAGTTTGGGCCCTGGCCATCCTGTCATGGCCTCCCTGGCACTGATAGGCTGTTGGACTGGATCTTGCCTTCTTGGCCCTGATCCTCTTGGCCCTGGTCTTCCTGCTGCTCATGCTTGCGCTACTACACAAATTCATCATGGTTCTCATTTATCTGCTGATCCTAGACCTGGCCATCCTGCTGCTCATCTTCCTGGGCATCCTGTTCCTAACTCTGTGGCCTGGATCACCAGGCTGTAATCATCCTGATACAGGCATCCCTGGTCCTCCTGGTACTCCTGGTCCAGGTACTCAAGGTCCTGATCCTCTTTGCCCTGATCTTCCTGGTCCCCTTGGTCATTTGTTTCTGGTCCTCTTAGAACTTTTACTTCTGTCTCTTGCTGCCTGTGTCCCTGGTCTCAGCTACCTGGCACTCCTGGTCATGGTCATACTATTCTTGTTTTTCATAGTCCTTGTCTTTCTCCGGATTCTGTGCCTATTCTCCCTGATCCTCTTGGTCCTGTTCCTTATAGTTTGGGTAAACCTGTTCCAATGTCTTCTGATCATGACCCACCTGCTGTCTTATTCTTGGTCTCCTTGGTCCTGGTCGTCCTTGTCCTTTTTGTTCTATTGTACTTGTTATCATAAATATTGACTTTTGGCCATCATGACCTTTCCTGGTTTCCTCTGTCTTGGCCCATCATGCCCTGTTCCTTTGTGGTCCTCTTGGTTCTAGTCACCTTGTCCTGGTTCTCCTCACAGTCATCCGCCTAACCCTGGTACTGCAGGTCCTTGTTCATCTTGCTTCTCATGGCCTTGCACTCTTAGTCTGTGTCCCCCTGGTTTCAGTTTTCCTTGATCCACTGGATCTGTGCTGTGTTCATTTACTCCTTCTGGTACTGCAGCCATTATGCCAAGTCCTCTTGATCCAGGTTATCTTTGTTTGAGTCCTCCTGAGCATGATCATTTTGGTACTGGTACTCCTGCGCACCACTGTCCATTCAACTTGGTCTTCCAGATGCCGATTGGCCTACTTACCTCAGATCCTTCTCACCATGGTCCTGCTACTTGTAATGATTGCTCTGCCCCACTTGATATTCTGAGTCCTAGTCCCCTACGCCCTGATCTTCATGACCCTCCTAGCCATGTTTTTGGTTTTCCTGGTTATAATCCATTTGTTCACCTATTCCTCTTGCTCTGGTCTTCTGAGAGCCCTTGGTCTTCATAATCCCAATCCTGTTTACCTAGTATGCTGGGCATACTGGACATTGCCCTTCAGGTACTGATCTTCTTAGTTTTCTTCAGTCTGATCCTAATCCTCCTGGCCCTTGTCCTACTGCTTCTTGCCTGCATGGGTCTGCAATGGCATGCCTTGTCAGAGATCATGCTAATCTTTTCTAGTTCTGATGTTCCTTGACCTCCGGTTCATGCTAGTCTAAGAGTTCCTGGCCCTGTACTTCCTGATCCTGTTTTGACTGGTTGTCATTCCCATGTAATTTTACCCATAGTCGTTTGGATCCTGGGTCTCCTGTTTCACAGGCTCACGGTCTGGATCTTTTCATCTTCCTCACCCTAAGTCTTGTCCATCAGTCCTCCTCGTCCAGCCCCACTTGATTTTATAGCCCGCTTGTTTACCTCTTCCTGATTCTTCTGATACTGGTCACCTTGGTCCACGTAGTCCCAAACTTAGGTCTGGTACTCCTTTGCCTGGCCATCGTGTATCGAGTCTTTTTATGTTAGATACTCTGGCCTTGGCTTTCCCAACCCTCCTAGAGTCCGGCCCCCCCTGCCCCATCCTACTTCTACTAGCCCTGCTGGCTCTTGGTTTACCTATTCTACCTTGTTCTTGTCCATCTGACCACAGGTCTGTCTATCATGTTCCTATGGGTAATGGTACTATTGCTTCTGGTACTCCTCATCTCTCTGGCACTGGTCCTCCTTGTTCCTATGTTGTGAGTCACCCCAGTTCAAATACCTCTTGTCAGCCTGTTCTACTATCCCCCTGTGTCTAACAATCCTGGACCTTCTGATCCTGGAGCCACTGGGCCTAGTCTTTTTCATCCTTTATAACACCCTTACCATTCTAATTTAGGCTCTTCAGGTCCTGCTAGTCCTGGTCCTTTCTGGTTATGGTCTTCCTGATCCTGGCTTTTTTACTTCTGGCCCCTTCATCCCTCTTAATCTGATGTCTGTGGTTGTGGCCTCGTGTCTCTGATCCTTTTCTCAATTGGTATCCTGGTACTGGTCATCTTTGATCTGCCTACTTGGGTTTGCTACTCCTGGCCCCGGTTGTCCTCGTCTCTCGGGATCTGATCAGTGTGCACAGGCTCTCATAGCCCTCATGTCATTATGTTCTAGGCCCTTCTTTTCCTTCTACCTCTAGTGCTTCTGTTGCTCTGGGCCCCTTCCACTGGGGCAAGATCCCTCTGCTCCATATCTTCCTGGCCCTCCGAATTCTTTTTGCCCTGGCTCTGCTACCTCTAGTGTTGTTTTTCAATGTATTTTTCCCCATGGTCTATGTGCCCCTTGTCCCCTCAGGCCTTGGTAACCCTGATCCTCATAGATTAGGTCTTCCAGGGCCTGGCTCTTCTTGTCATGGTCCTAGTGGCTAGGTCCTACTAGTCTTCCTAGTGGCACACTTCTTGGTCCTTATACTCCTTTTCACCCTCCTCCACCTGCTCCTACTGCTTCCTTCCACAATACCCCCTCCCTCTACAGTGGTGTTAGTAGTGTATAGCCTTCAAGCCTGTCACACAGTTTTATTGTTTTGAAGCTTCCAGATTTCTTTTGATGATAGCCCAATGTGAAGTATAAAAATGAGGGCACAGTAGGGACAGGACTGTGCCCACTGAACACACCACTTAACATGTTATGAATATAAACTACAATTCCCCAGATGCATTGTGCAAGAGACTAAAATGTCAGTGTGGCTGAAGGGGTGCCTTATGATATGGGACCAATGAGCATTAATGCCTTAAACCTACTCTGCTGGACGAATAGTATGAAAAAGTGTTTATTCACAGGCAGCAGAGTGAACTTCTCCTGTGAATTATCCAGATGCATCCTGTATCCTGATTTCCCTTCCATATTCCATAAAAGCGCCAAACACTGAATTCCTACTGCACTTGTCCCTCCCTCTGGATCCCAGATACCACCCATCTGTCTGCATTCCCTATTTTCTTCTGTTGGTCAACTGCTTCTCTGTTGCCAGATTTTAACTACTAAGCAAGTACAATCCCCCTAAAACAAAAGCCAAAAGCTAGAACAAGGCCACCCATAAGAAGCCCAAAAATAGTCCAGCCCTAAAAAAATCATCAATAGGAGCATCATGAACATTAATAAAAATGTATTCTCATAAGTGAATAAAACATTTCTGTAACATGCTTTAAAACCATACTTAGGGGCTGATTCCGAGTTTGGCGGTCCATGGACACCATATTACAACTTTGGTGGTCGTCCCACCATAGGACTGCAGCAACTGTCAGGGATCCACAATCTCTGTCTGTGGTGCCATGGTCTGTGGTTGTATTATGCTTGGTGGTGCTGCTGAAGCACCCCCAATCATATTACGAGTTTCCTGGCTACCGAACTTTTCATGGCGGTGAGCCCGCCATGAAAAGTGTGGTGATTAAAAAACAAAGGGGGCCCTACAGCATCCCCAATTGCCTCATGGCCTTTGGGATCACATGTTTTGGCGTCCTGTCTGTATTCCCCTCTTTCCTTCATGGCATGGACTGCACAGTCTATGCCGTGCAGGAAGAAAGGCTTTGGTGCTCCAATTGTGGTGCCTTTTTAATAAGCACCACTGTGGGAACACCAAAGGGCCACCTGCCAGACCACGAGATAACACGTAATCTGGTGAGTGGCTGGCGGTGAGGTTTGGCGGTGTTGGAGCAGGGTGGTGGCATGGCGAACCGCTCCCAAATTGCCAAGCTCATAATCAGGCCCTTCTTCAATGGCTAGGTAAACAGCACAGATTATGTACTATTTTGCTGGCTGCTTGGTAAATAGCTGTGAGTTTGCACTATTTGGACAGTGGCCAGGTAAATTGACACTACCTAATAAAAAACACATGAACTCTACCCAATTATCGTTTAGAAAAAAAAATGTATAGAGCACATGGTTACACCCACCGGTGCGTCCCTGCGCTGAGATTCTAACCCCAAGTGGAACAAGGAGAGAGGGAGAGGAGAAAGCCCGGATACCTGAATGACCAAGACAGTCAGAGATAGCAGAACTATGCAATATCTGCTTGAGTACTGTAAAGTCAGGTTTTGAGAACCTTGATGAAAGTACTTTCCGTAGGTTCTGCTCTTAGATTTGAAAGCAGAGAATTCCACATTTTAGCCGTTAGATATCTGAAGGACCAGGCTCCTATCCTGGCCCTCTGCACTCGTGGCACCCTTACAAGGTTAGCCCTTGCGGATCTTAGGTTCCATGAAGGTGTGTAAGGTGTTACCATAGATCGTAAGTAGCTAGGGCCTTTGCCCATCGAGATTCTGTGGCAGTAACACATGGCCTTATGAATAATCCTCTTCTCCACTGGAAGCCAGTGTAGAGTTCCCAAAGCTATTTTTTTTTTAAACAGATTTTATTGACAGATCACAAACAAATCGCAGAGCTCTTTACCCCAGAGGTATCTGACAGTCAAGTGTAGACGTGAATGACATCGCAATCTATCTTGACATTTTACATAGGTACCAAAAGAACATAATTTAAGCAATGAACAGCCCCCCTCCCACCCCTCCCCCTCAAACGCCCTCTCCCGCCCTCCTGGATCCCCCCCCCACGCACGGTTACTAACTTTCCGGCAATCAGCACACACATCCATCGACACAGCACTCTCAAATGTCCAGTATTGGGTTTAGTTCTGGCGGAGGTTCAAGCCATAGACCCCTGAAGTCGGCCCAGCGTTTCCAAATTTTATAGTGCTTACGTGGGCATCCCCGGGCCAGAAATATGGGCTTCTCCATCCCCTTGCAAAAATCTAGTCCTCTCTTCCACACCACTAGTGACGGGGCCCTCGGGTCCTTCCACGCCCTGGCTATATCTCTTTTGGCTACAGTGAGCCCCAACAGCAGTAAGTGTCTCTTGTAGAGGTTACCCCCCACCCCATCCATCACATGCAAAAGGCCTAATTGTGGTGTACGAGGGAGCACCCACCCCAGTGCCTCGTCTAATCCATTCCTTAACCCGTTCCAGAACCTGTCTAAGTGGCTACAACTCCACACCGTGTGCAGGAACGTTCCCTCCTCCTGGCCACATCTAGTACAATCCGGAGATGCAATGAGGCCCGCCCGCCACAGCCTCCGCCTAGTGAAATACACATTATGCAGGTATTTAAATTGGATAAGCCTAAGGCGGACAGATATGGCAGCGCCTCTAGGGCTTGCGAGAGCCTCATTCCAGTCCTCTTCCTCCAGTGTTCCAATGTCTTCCTCCCAAGTCTCCCTCAGCTTCTGCAATGTGGAGGAGCATTGTATGATATGGGACTGGCATATGCGTGAAATTTTCTTAGTTTATATATCGCCCATGAAAATCCTAGCTTCCAGGGGGCTAAACTCAGGAAGGGAGGCCAACCCCTCCAGGTAAGGGGTCAGAGCATGGCGGAGCTGTAGGTACCTAAAAAATTGGGTGTGGGGCATATTATATTCTGTACTCAGTACCTGGAACGACTTACGTGACGTCCCTGACATGACATCCTCCAATTTAGATATCCCTATGGCGTCCCACCCCGTAAAGCCCTGCAGCGTTGCCAGGCCGGGTCAGGGTCCGCCACCACCCCATTCTACGCAGAGCTTGGCTCCAAATGTCAAACACTACCTGTGTAACTGGTGGCAGCGCCTTACGCCTCTGTGCCGCATATAGAATAGTGTGTAGTGTGTGAGGTTCCATCAGAAACCGCTCCCATACCACCATTCATTCAATACCAGGAGATGCGAAGCTTGGTAATATGATAGGACATCATAGGTCGCCAAGCCACCACTATATGTTGACCTAAAGCACGTGCGCAGTGCCACCCGAACCGAGCTGCCCACCCAAAGAAATTGTCCTAGAACAGAGTCCACCTGTTTAAACTAATGAGGTGGGATGTGATATGGGTGGTTTTGCAGTTGGTAGAGCAGCCGAGGCAGGGCCACCATTTTAAAAATGGCCGATCTGCCATATATAGTCAGGGGCATGCGGGACCACATTTTAATATCTGCCCCTGTCCGCTCCCAGTCCGGTCCACGTTCCACTCCCAAGATAACTCAGGGATCTCCAACAGGAACACCCCCAGATATTTGATGCCCCAGACTACTACCTGTAGGGCTGAGGCCCAGTCCCCTACCACCGGGCCACTCCCCAATCCCCAAAGCGTAGATTTACGTGGGCTCATGTACAGCCCCGAAGTCTCACCAAAGATCTGGAGGATGCGCAAGAGACGGGCCCGACCTATTTAGGTCTGTTAAAAAGAACAGGACGTCATCCACATATAACACTATTCTATCCGACGGGCCGTGCTCCCATTCCAACCCCTTCATCTGCGCGTCCATACGTACTTATGCAGTCAATGGCTCCATGGCCAAGGCAAACAGGTAGGGCGAGAGGGGGCAGCCCTGCCTGGTACCCCTCCCGATAGCAAAATTCGAGGACGAGACCCCCGCCACCCTGAACAAAGCCGTCAAATCAGTGTATAGTAATCTCAAATAGGACATAATGTGGGGTCCAAAGTTTAGCCGAGGCAGGAGCGAGAACAAGTACATCCAGCTTAGGGAATCAAACGCCCTGTACATGTCGGCCAGAAAAAGCGCCGCCTGCAACCCCGCCGACTGAACCGCTGCCTCCGCAACATGAGCCCACCTGATATTATGCAGTGTCGCCCGTTGAGGCATAAAGCATGCCTGGTCAGGGTGTATGAGATCTGCTATGTACGGCAATAACCTATTAGCCAACGCCTTGGCCAATACTTTGGCTTCTACATTTAATAGAGAAATCGGGCGGTACGCGGCATGCTGCTCCGGGGGCGACCGGGCTTGTGAAACACCACTACCTCCGCGTGTCTCCAGTCCGGAGGTAGGCAGCCTCGATCCCTGGCCTACTCCACCACCGCCTTATAATGGGCCACGAATTGTAAATTAAATTTTTTGAAGAATTCACTGGGGAATCCATTGGGGCCGGGAGCCTTGCCAGTGTTCAGCTCACCCAGGGCGGCACCCAGCTCATCCTCTGTTAACGGGAGTTCAAGGCGGTCTCATGCTTCATCCGAAACCGCGCGCGGTGGCAGATCTGCTATAAACTTGTCAACTAAATCTGCGGAGAGGCATTAATTCGGGGCATATAAGTCTGCGTAATAGGCAGCAAAGCCCTCAGCGAGCTTCTTGGGATCTATGATGAGGGACCCAGTGTCGTCTTGACTCCTCGGGAGGGTCTGAGTCTGAAATATGCCCTGACACAGTCTGTGTAGCATTGTCCCTGATTTGTCGCCCCATTGGTATACTCTACTACGGGTCGCCAGCCACATCTGTCGCGCCTCATCCAGCAATGGAGAGGAATAGGACTGCTGCGCCAGCAAGAGCTGCCCAACTGTCTGGTCCTCCCGCTCAACCCCACAGCGATGCTCCAATTCTCTGATCTCCGCCTCAGCTTGGACTAAGGTCGCCCTGCGCCTCCTTCGAGCCGCCGCACACCACGCAATATCTATTCCCCGCAATGTGGGTTTCCTTGCCTCCCATATCGTCGTCGCTTCCGCCACCGTCCCTACATTCTCGGACAGGTAGTGAGCTATGGCCTCACTCATATGCTTTTGATAGTCTACTAATTGCAGATGCCAAACCGAGAGACCCCAGCGAAACGGCCGTCTCCGCCTATCCAAACAGATGTCTACAGCAGTGGGGGAGTGGTCCGACAGCCCGTGCGGCAGTATATCCGCGGCCTCCACTCTACCTATTACCGCCCTGGGAACAAATATGTAATCCAGCCTAGAGAAGGATCTATGAACCGCGGAGAGAAAAGTATATTCTCGTTGGGCGCCATGCATGTGCCTCCAGGTATCCACCCAGTTCAGGTTCCTTATCATGTCACTCAGTATGGTGGGACTAGAAGCCACACTCCCTCCCCCAGGCTGGCGCCTATCTTGAGCACTATCCATTACATCATTCCAATCCCCACCCACCACTGCAAGTACATTCGGAATGTTTGCCCACACAGCAAAAATCTTCTCAACGAGGGACCACTGTAGAGGGGGTGGGGCGTACACATAACCCATCACAATGGGCACCTCCCCTAGTGTACCTTGAATAAATATATAACGGCCCTGCGTATCTATCCAATGGGTGGAATGGACATATGTAACCCTGCGGTGCACTAAAATGCCCACCCCCCTAGACCCTTTTGTAAAGCCTGCGTGAAAGACCTGATGATAGCCAAATCGTTGGAGGCATACTGTTTTATTTCCCAGGAGATGTGTTTCCTGCAACATCACTATATCGGCCCGCCTTCTTTGCCTGCCACAATACCGCCCCCGTTTTATATTATCCAAGATTTCCCTCACATTCTAGCTGAGGACGCGAATAGAGCCCCCGGGCCCTCTGACCCTACTATCCGAGCACGACATCAAGGACCACCTGGATCAAAGAGCCACAATACGCGCCATGAAGGTGCACACTCGACCACCAATGCTACGTTGCCAGAACCGTGCGTTCCCCCAATCCAACCTCAAACAGCCCACCCTGCCCCCAACTTCCTTCCCCACCCCATACCTCAAAAAACAATTAAGTACCGGTCGCGGTGTAGCGGGGCCTCCACCTTCAACATGAGGTCGAGGACCCTCCACGCCAATGGATCCCCATAGAACTACCCTACCCCTGGACAACCCTCAACTACCAACCCACAACTGGGGGAATCCCCCCCCCCCGCCTGCCGCCTGTGATTAACCCTCCCTACACCCCGGCTGTAGGAAGGTGGATACCTGACTATGGTTACCCCAGATTTTTTGCCTCGTGTTTAGCTGGTTTTTGACTTAGTTGGCCTGGGATCCTGCTAATCAGGGCCCCAGGCTATCTGTTCTCTCTATAAAATGGACACCATGTACCTTAGGTACATACCTAATTGGATATTGGGTCACCTTATGAGCCCTTGTAGGTGCATCCAAGGCCTACCAGGGGCTGCAGCATATCTTTTGACACCCCTGGCTGGCCATCCAAACTGACACAACTGGCTGATCACTCAGCTGGGGCAAGGTAGTGTAATCACCCCTTGCTTAGATATAGTATTCCTATATCTAACCTTATATCTAGACACATATACACCTATAAGTCACTCCTATGGCAGGCCTTAACAATCCTGAAGGCAGAGTGCTTGGTTTTATCTGAGATGGTGCTCTAGTATGAGCTGAGCCTGTCTGCAGCTTTTGGAACCATGTCCTTCTAGCTGTTCTAAGATATTGCCATACCATATACTCTTAAGTGCATTATGAACCTCGCGGTCAGATGCTAACTTTGGTTTGGCTTTATCAAGACATGTCGTGTAAGGTGTTATACGCTTTGGAATACTACCCCCTCGTCAATTCTGGCGACGGGGGTAGCATTCCACCCTTCTAGAGGGAGAAGACATGTTACTTCCATTAATCCCGGTTAAAGTTAACCAGAGCCTCTTCATCACAAAATGGATGCTGCTGCCACAGACACAAGTCTGACCTCCTGCTGCTGGGAGTCCTTCCAGCGAGGGAGGCTTGGAAAATAGGTTTCCTGTCACAGGGAGGTGCTAGCACCACCCCAGACAAGCTATAGTGTATTGGGGCAGGGAGGGCTGTGTGGTATATAAATAAATAATACCGGATCTATTTTTGGATGAATGAATGAATAACAGATAGCTCAATGAAATAAGAGTCAAGATTCGAGGTAGTAGGAGTTTCTGCAGGTTTTATTACAGCATAAGGACAGGATCAGGACAACCTGCATAGGAACAGAATGACAGGGCCCAGCAGGACAACTGGGGCCCAACAGGGGAAGAGAGGCCCAGCAGCTGCTGGGGCTAGGTCTGGGATGAGCGCGCTAACATTCAATAACAAAACACAGGCATATATACATAGCGCGAACACATAGCATTACATTGCAGTAGGCGTAGCAGTGGGTGGAGAAGAAAGCGTGACGCGTAGCAGTCGCGAAAGATAACAGTAAAAAGAGGTGTAACTGGGCGTATACGTAGACATGTGATGCAAACGTAACAGAATATGTCATGAATGGGCGGAAACATAGGAGGGGGCTACCTAAGGAGCCGGGACCTCTAACATAATGGTGCGCGAAAACTGGCAATGACGTGTTACTAGGAGAAGCTGGGGGCTACGAACTCTGTGCTAGGAGCAGAGACTAGAGTCTGGAGGGTCGGAGCGACATGTACCTAAACCCTATCTGGTATCTGATGTTTAGGGAACATGTTGATATGAACTAGAAGTCATGAGGGGAGAGGCTAACTTGACTCTAAGACTGGACCATGCATTATTCTACATGTAGTGCGTGATGAAGAATACTAAATGACCATTAAATACAGTATTTCTCTAACATGGAGACGAGAAGGCTAGACAATGACGGAAACTATTGATACAGTTCAGTAGCTTAGGAATGCAGAAGAGGAGGACTGAACTGATAACTGGAACTATAACATACTTTTGGCAGACTCAGAGGCAGAGCCAAGCTGCACCGGGCACTGCAAGGCAGGAAGTAAGTGAAGGGTCGAGGATACAGGTGGGGGCTGTATCGCTCCTCAGCGAGGCTTTCAGGAGACAGGAGCTGAATCTGATGTCCGGGCCCTTTTGAGGCCTGGAAACGGGGACTTTATAATGGAATAACGTGCACACTGAGAAACGTGGCAACATTACTTTACATAGGCCTGATATTCGTAGTATTCACGAGGACTGGAAAATGACATATCAGAGGTGGACACAACTGTAATTGCGTCATTAATCGGACATGGGGAATAACATATGCATATTGGTCATGCACACATAACATATGATGGATGAAGCGTAGGGACACAGAACATGGCAAAATTTACTTTTCCACATTCCCTCCTTGTCACTACGTTTCCATCAGGAAACATCAATATTCATGATACCATCTATCATTTCATACAGTACCATTTGCTCGTCTTGAATTGTCTTGGAACGGGATTTAGAACGAGGCTTGGGACTAGGAATACAAGAGGTAGCACACATGCTGCAAATCGCAGGGCCACATTGTATACAGAGGCAGCAGCTAAATATGATCGCTACTGCAATACCTAGAAAGGACAGGACTTTCCATCCCCATGCGGAAATTATATTCCAGAACCAACCGGACCATGTCCAGGTGCCTGGGTCTTGATGTAACAGATGGGCAATTTTATGGAGTCTGGTTATAGCTGAATAGACAGACGGCGCGTTATTTGGAATGAAAATGCAGCAACTAGATCCGATGACTCTACAGGCCCCGCCCCTATCGGCCAGTATGACGTCAAGGACGAGACGATTTTGCAAAACGACAAATCTCATAGCAGATTGTTCTTCGGTTAGGTTACCTAGAGCAGAGGCAGTCTCATTAACTACAGCTTCAAGGGTTCTTGTTAACCTACGGATCAGTTTACTATTCTGGACAGGTCCTACAAAGAAGAAGAAACCTTTATTGAAATCTGTATACTGTTCTAGAGTAGTTTCAGTATAATCGACAATTGGGGACTCCCTTCTATGTCTAATGTGTACTAGATGTGTGTTTCTGTGATAATCAGATGGGGCTAGGAAAACAGGTGGCAGTAGGAAAGCAATGTAACAGGTTCCCTCCCAATCGAGGGGCAGACGGACATATGCAGTTTGACCACAAATAAAATAAGAATGACGTGAAGCTTTGAAAATAGATTTCCCACTGTCACTATACTTGATAATAGTAGTACATTCACTATGACCTACATGTACGGAACCATAACTACGGACACATAATTCGCCTTTGACAGGTAGTACTGAAATAGCAGGTAAGTCTGGAGTAGTATCAGACTGAACATTCAGGACCATGAAATTCGACGAATAATTACCTAAATTATATACTTCATTTTCTAGATCTAAACCTGTTCTGTGGGGGAAACCTTTCTTGTCTGGAAAACATGTACTGTTAAGAAAAGACATATCTGTTGAGGATGACGTTAACGTGGACCATGCTCCACACGAACCATTGTGTGAGAATGGATAAGGAAAGAGTGGCAGAACTCCCTTCGGTGTCTGAAAAGGGGGGAGTCGACCACACACCCAACAATTAGTGGCATTGCTGGTCTGGTGTGAATGATGTAACATACGGATAAATGTGTTGTTGCGCATAGCGAGGCGGTAAGAATATTCGTGAGGAGGCAGATCACTAAACGTGTGCTCTACTGTAGCATTAGCAGACATATTTACATGAGGAACTGGTAAATACAGGAAAAATGCGTAGCTGGTGCAGGAAATCATTATGCTGAGAAACAATATGAAACTTAGAAAAACGATACATTGAAGTGAACTTCGACTGACTCTCTCACTATGGGGGTCTATTTTATACATGTCAGAAACAATCTAACCGTTTCACCTAGGGGAGGACTTATACAATCAAACTGACTGACTTATTTTACTAGACCTTAATTTGAGCTTATACTCCTGTTGCGGAGTTTTCTCTAACAAGGGAGGGGTTGTAATAATGTCTTGTGCGGGACAGTCCTTTAAAACAATGTTCTGGCAATCTTTCGAATCCTGGAAATCCTTGGAAATGTTCTTGGAGACTGATTTCAATCCATTGAAAAGTTTTACATGAGAAAGGTGGACCCACCCCTTCCTGCCTTCCAACTTGACGGCAGTACGGGTGGTCAAGAGGACCTGACGTGGCTCCTTCCAACGTGGTTCCAGCGGACTTGATCTGTCAAAATTTCGGACCATCACAAGGGAGCCTGGAACGATCTCGTGCGGTGCCACCTCGGTATTGTCTGGAAATGCGGCGGCAACCTGTGAACGACATGAGTTGAGGGCAGACATCAAGGAAGCTAGGTAATCTGTCAGCATATTACATGAAACATCGGTAATACTTCGGGGTCTAGGAGTACCCCACATGTTAGGGGGGCGGCCGAATACGACCTCGTACGGGGACAGACCTGATCTGGAATGTGCGACCATGCGCATATAAAACAAAGCGACTGGCAGAGCTATTAACCAGTCCACACCTTTGTCCTTACAGACTTTTGCAATGCGGATTTTCAGAGTCTGATTATGTCTCTCTACGAGACCGGCTGCTTCAGGATGGCGTACACAATGAAACTTCCACTGGTACCCTAACAAAAGGGAAACGTGTTTCATGAGTTCAGATGAGAATGGCTGGCCGTTATCGGAATATACGACTCTAGGGAGTCCGTATCTAGGGAAAAATTCACGAACCAACTGCTTGGCAGTGGTCGCGGCTGTGTAATCTGGGACTGGATATGCTTCTGTCCACCTGGACAAAGCGCATACAACTACAAGGACATACTTGAAACCTCGACATCGCTCCATCTGAATATAATCCATCTGGAGGACCTCAAAAGGGTGGTCAGGGGGCTGGAAACCACCTTGTTCCACCGGGACACTTTTACCTGGATTAAACTGACAACATATCATACAGGTACGGACTTTCTGCTTGGCTGCAGCTCGTAAATGCTTGTTGAACCAAATGTTCTGGATACTGTCTAACATAGCTTTTTCTCCTAAATGTGCTGGACTATGTGCGGTATTGATAATGACTTGAACCATAGAATCAGGGAGAAACCATGTGGCTCTACCCTTAGTTAACCATCCTTGATCTGTCTGGACCCCTCCTTGTTCAGACCACTTCTTGATTTCATCGGGAGTAGCATGTAACTGGATATCTATGACATCTTGTGTAGGGTCCTTAACTGTCATGCATGTAATCGGATCTGGAGTATGTGTCATGTTAACTGGAATGTCTGGAGTATGTGCTGTAAGCTTGGCTGTGCGGTCTGCTAGATCATTACCTTGGGAAATAATGTCGGTGACATTCGTATGTGCTTTGCACTTCATGATAGCAATAGATGTCGGTAAATGTATGGCATCTAACAGGGCTTGAATAAGGAGACCATGCTGAATCTTGGTTCCATGAGAAGTCATGAAACCTCTCTCCTGCCAGAGCACTCCGAAGTCGTGTACAACTCCGAATGCGTAACGTGAATCTGTGTAAACATTAACCTTCAGGTTCTTGGCATGTATACAGGCTTGTGTCAGAGCGACTAGCTCTGCTGCTTGAGCGGACAGGGTGTCAATACGGTGTGTTTCAATAACTTCAGTGTCAGTAGTCACTGCATACGCGGCGACTAGTTCTCCTGTACTAGTTCTCATACATGAACCATCCACATAAAGTGTCAGGTCAGGATCTGGTAACGGAATGTCTGTCAGGTCTTGTCTTGGCTTTGTCGTAATGTTAACTACTTCCACACAATCATGTGGGTCTGGATTTGAATTAACTGATGGTAACAGTGTAGCGGGATTCAGAACGTTGCAGCGTCTGATGTCTATGTGTGGCTGGAACAGTGTCAATTCATAACCTGTTAAACGTGCAATTGTCAAGTGCTGAGTTTGTGTTCGGTTTAAAAGAACTTCTACTGAATGTGGAACTTGTACTGTCAGGGAGTGTCCTAAAACTATGGAATCACTTTGTCTGATAGCTAGTGCTGTGGCTGCAACTGACTTGAGGCACGCAGGCAACGCCTGGGCGACTGGATCTAATGTGCTCGAAAAATAAGCACAGGGCTTGTATTGTCCTGCTTGATCTTGTGTGAGAACAGACAATGCTGTACCTTCGCGTTCAGTAACAAAAAGTGTAAAAGGCTTACTGTAGTTCGGTGTAGCTAGAACTGGAGCTTGACATAGGGCTTTCTTTAACTCGTTGAAACTAAGTGTATGTTCAGATGTCCAAGGGAGGACAGTCGATACGGCTGCCTCCTGTGTCGTTAACTGTATCAGTGGCTTGGCTAGAAATGCATACTGGGGAATCCATTGTCTACAATAAGAAGTAAGGCCGATAAAGGCACGTACCTCCTTCTGGGTTCTGGGCTGGGGAAGACTCGCTATTAACTGGATACGGTCTGGTGTCAACTGCCTACCCCTCTTGGACAGCAAGTGTCCTAAGTATACCACTTGCTGGACACAGAATTGAAGCTTCGAAGGTGACACCTTGTGCCCCATCTCGGCAAGGAAATACAGAACTGTAAGGGATGCTCGCTCGCAGTCACGTTCAGAACGGGCTGTGATCAGTAGATCATCGACATACTGGAGCAGGGCAGTGTCAGTTGGCATGTGAATGTTGTCTAGTTGTCTCTTAAGTGCTTGACTGTAAATACTAGGGCTTTCTGTGAAACCTTGAGGAGCGCGTGTAAACATATAGCTCCTTCCATTTAAACAAAATCCGAAAAGAAACTGGCTATCTGGATGAATTGGAACACTGAAAAATGCATTCTTAAGGTCTATGACAGTGAAGAACATGGCTTCGGAATCAATGGCTGTTAACAGGGAAGAAATATCTGGGACAACTGGATACTGAGGAATAATACATTTATTAAGCTCTCGTAAATCAATCACTAATCGATATACTGGGGGTGCATTTGGATCAGTACGTTTCATGACTGGAATGATCGGAGAATTACATACATTGGAGTCAGTTTCTACAACTACTCCTTGAGCCATGAGCTCGTCAATAATTTTGGATAAGGCTGCTACAGCCTCAGGTGGCAATCTGTACTGTCTGATTCGGGGTAACACTACACCTGGCTTGAGAGTCACACGATGGGGTGTGATTTGCATGTAACCTACATCAGTTGGACCTTGCGCCCATAAATGCTGCGGAACATTAGACAATCTTGAATCAAAATCTCGTAATACATAGTGACCCTTAAAGTCACGTAGGAACAGACGTATTCCCTCTGGGGAACAGCAAATAACTGCACCTAACTCTTTCAGTGTCTTAATGCCTAATAGATTTTCTGGACATGACTTAGTAAGTAACAGATCAGTAGTACGGGACAATGGACCTACCTCTAGAGTGACTGGCTTTGATATCTCGTTAACTATTGGTTTTCCTGAAAATCCAAGGGAAACATTTCTTGAGCCTGAGAGCGGAGCCCCTGGAACCTCGGCATGACTAATTGTGGTCCTACTTGCCCCTGTATCGATCAAAAATTTTCTGTCTTTCCCTAATACTTGACTGTGAACATAGGGACCTTCTTGATCTACAGGTATCTCGATGAGAGGTAAGCCTACCTCCCTCTCTAGGCTGTTTCATGAATATGACTGATACTCTGGATACTCAGACTGTGCATACTGGTACATCTGTGACGTAACATGCTGTGTTGCAGCTATAGGCTGCGGTGCGGAAACTGTCTGTTGTGCATTCTGTGACTGAGGAATCTGTGAAACTTGTTCTTGTCTTGGCGGACGTGGTCTTTCTTTAGTCTTACCAGTAGCTATGTTGTGTTTCAGAACTGCACACTCGTTTATAAAATGACCTGGCTGTTTACAATAATTGCAGTTCCCTCTAACGGGAGCTGCAGGATGACTGGCTTGATTCGGACCCCTCTTCTGACTGTCTTGAGGAACAGATTGTGCAACTGGCACTTTCATTTTTGTGTCTTTCATACGTTTTCTTTCGTGTTCTTGCTCTTCTCTGATTCTATTCTGGTGATACTGGAGCATCTGGAGCATCTGGGACGGGGTATTCGCTTGCCAGGTGCTTTCGACTTTCAAAACTCGATTTTTAATTTGTGGGCTTGAATTCTCGACTAATTTAGTAACGAAAAGGTGAGGGTATGACTCACTACTTGTCTTGAGACCACTATTAATACTGAAACATTTTTCAAATCTAGAATAAAAATCACTAATATCTTCATCTTGTTTCTGTTTACAGGCTGAGATTGCATCCCAGTCTTCTTTCCTAGTTGTCAATAATCTGGGTAAAACTTGAATCAATAATTCTGGTAATTCTTTACATTTATCTCCAAGACCGGTACCTGGTACTCGTGCCTTGTCTTCAGCTTCTAGAGCTGTCCAATCGATCTTTTTCTCTCCCACCTCCCATTCTTTTTCCTTTAACTTTTCATACACCCCTGCGGGTAACAGGACCTTTAACATTTTAATGATGTCTGGGTAAGTGTATTCTCCCATACGGAGCATGTCTTTTAATTCTCTATGGAACCCTGCTGGATCTTTGTCATGACAGGGAATTAATTTCTTCATTTCAAGAAGTTCCATCTTTGAAATCGGAGTGTATACAAACACTCGTTGCATTATGCCACCCGCCCCTTGGACTGGGTGGACTTCTCGTAACGGATTCTGTCTGTCTATGTAAAACGATTTACTTTCTGGAGGTGAGACATGAACAAAATGCGGGTTCAGGAACGTTCTATATTTGTGGCGCTGTTCTAGAATGACACTTATTAAATCAGTACCTAAACCTCTCCATCTATACTGGAGTAACTCGTTCAGGATATCATGTAACGGACCTGGATCAGAGTGTTGACCCTCATACAGAGTGATGAGGTGCTGGATCATATACATACCCCCCAGTCGTTGCTCGGCTGGGGGCAGTTTCAGAAACATTTGTGCCACTATTTCGTCTGGAAAAGTGGTAGAATCAGTAATCCATCGGACTGCTGATCGGGCTAGTTCTTGTTCATGCATGGTACTTAACTCACTATAACCGACTCGTGATTTCAGAATGTGATCGGTAGCTTGAAATACTTGTTCTAGAGAACCTTGTTCTGGTGCTGGATGATGAAAAACAGACTTGGGTTCTAGGCGTAAATGGCGATCTGGAAATCTAGATTTTCCTACATACGCTATTCTGGCGGGATTCTCGTCTTCCTCTTCAGGATCAGAGATACTTTCTTTCTCACTTACTTGTGCTGCTTTACGCTGGTCGTGTAACCTTATTATTTCTTTACGAATTTTCTTGTACATACTCTCCATGGCACTGACGGTCTTGTGCTTACCCTCGGCTATATTATCACTCCACCTTGTCAGGATTCTCATTTCGGCGGGATCTTTAGACGGGTAATCTTGTTCTCTTATTAGACAATTGATCAGGAACTTTAATATCATGAGCTGAATCTCGGCTTTCCTTTGAGACATAATCTCGCCAATACTTTCTGGATCCTCCCCTGTACGGATGAAACGATATATTCTGTCTAGATCTTCTTTCATATTCGGTAAGGTGACTAGATACTCGGTCACTCTCCTTACACGTAAGGAATATAAAACCATAGTATATTCGCCTGGAACTGGATCATAGACACATTCGTTAAGGGCTTGCCTGATTTCTGTGACAGACTTATTACTTTTAGGAGTACGCTGTGATGCTTGAGCATGTAATTCGAGTGCTGATAAACGCTTGTGTGGCGGCGGGGTTTGAGGAGTAGCTCCTCCTGCGGCCCCTAAACTGGAGTCGTCTACTGAGGCTCTACGTCCTGGCAGAGTGGGAAATGGAACTGTAGGCTGGACCGGGGGTACCGTAACAGGTACTCCGGTGTCTGGAGGAACATGAATTACCTGGTTTACAGGGACTGGCGGAGCGCGAACAGGATTGGCATATTCGGGGACTGTGTCGTCCAGATAGGACGAAATAAAAATATCAGCTGCGGTCGGTTTGTGACGTAGCTTGGTCGGAACTAATGGTGGCGGGAAATTACTGGATGCCTCTGGGGTCGCTTTTGGCAAACCTTCGGCAAGAAGAGGATACATACCCTTAATGAGGGCATGCCTCTGTCTGTCTGACTGTTCGGCTTTGACTTGTTCACCTATCTCGATTAATTCTCTTTCTTGGGCTCGTTCCTGGGATTCTCTACTTAATTCTGACTTTCTGACTTCCTTTTCCGTTCTTCTATGCGCTTCCTTACGCCATAACTCGATGGCATCTTTCTGTGACTGTCTGGCTTTCTTTTTCCATAATGCTTCTTCTACTCGCATGATACATTCAGCATCCCATGTACCCGATACGGGCCATCTATACTTTTCTTCTAACTGTTTGGTATACTCTACCCATAAATCTAGATACATTATGGCGCTTATGCCATGTTTCTGATACATAAAATGACCTGGACTGTCCCTAGGCGGGACAGGAACTGCTTCCTCTAACAGACCCTTTCTAGTTTTTAACTGACGTAACTTGGAAAATATAGGCATGACTGAACTGTAATCTGGACACAATACAATACACAATAAAAAACACGAAATCACATCGCACTCATACCACAACAGTAAATTACATGAAGAACATTATAAATAACAGTTCGAACAGAATATTACCTGGAATACTGAGAACAGAAATAGAACAGATTTTCTCGAGAACGGAACAGACTAGAGTTACTGGATGCACTGCTGTAACAGTACGGAACATACCGGTCCCAAAAAAAGGACGCATCAGGACCCGTATCCACCTAGGTGAACACTTCGTTTGTGAGTCTGGGCACCACCAACCCACGGACCAGGAGTCAATTTAGATTGGTCCTGTCTAGATACTACCCCAGCAATGGTACTCACCGGGCAGCACGGAACGGAAGGCCTCGGACTGGACTGGACTGCTACGACGACGGACGACGGACTTCGGACTTCGGACTTCAGTTACAGGTGGGCCTCCGGATACCTCGGACCTTGGACTCTCGGCTTGGGCTCTGGTCGGGACTCGCCGCGTTCCTCCACTGTCTCGTTCGGATGCTGGACCGCCTCCTCCGTCTCCTCCGTGGGCCTGAGGGATACTTGAGCAGAAATATCTGCCACTGCGCAGAAGAGTTCCGTCACGACTGCAGAGGGTCAGGGGGTCGGCGTGGCTTCACCGACGCGTGGGGAAAGGGCAAGTCCCTGTTCGGGCGCCATTATGTGGTATATAAATAAATAATACCGGATCTATTTTTGGATGAATGAATGAATAACAGATAGCTCAATGAAATAAGAGTCAAGATTCGAGGTAGTAGGAGTTTCTGCAGGTTTTATTACAGCATAAGGACAGGATCAGGACAACCTGCATAGGAACAGAATGACAGGGCCCAGCAGGACAACTGGGGCCCAACAGGGGAAGAGAGGCCCAGCAGCTGCTGGGGCTAGGTCTGGGATGAGCGCGCTAACATTCAATAACAAAACACAGGCATATATACATAGCGCGAACACATAGCATTACATTGCAGTAGGCGTAGCAGTGGGTGGAGCAGAAAGCGTGACGCGTAGCAGTCGCGAAAGATAACAGTAAAAAGAGGTGTAACTGGGCGTATACGTAGACATGTGATGCAAACGTAACAGAATATGTCATGAATGGGCGGAAACATAGGAGGGGGCTACCTAAGGAGCCGGGACCTCTAACATAATGGTGCGCGAAAACTGGCAATGACGTGTTACTAGGAGAAGCTGGGGGCTACGAACTCTGTGCTAGGAGCAGAGACTAGAGTCTGGAGGGTCGGAGCGACATGTACCTAAACCCTATCTGGTATCTGATGTTTAGGGAACATGTTGATATGAACTAGAAGTCATGAGGGGAGAGGCTAACTTGACTCTAAGACTGGACCATGCATTATTCTACATGTAGTGCGTGATGAAGAATACTAAATGACCATTAAATACAGTATTTCTCTAACATGGAGACGAGAAGGCTAGACAATGACGGAAACTATTGATACAGTTCAGTAGCTTAGGAATGCAGAAGAGGAGGACTGAACTGATAACTGGAACTATAACATACTTTTGGCAGACTCAGAGGCAGAGCCAAGCTGCACCGGGCACTGCAAGGCAGGAAGTAAGTGAAGGGTCGAGGATACAGGTGGGGGCTGTATCGCTCCTCAGCGAGGCTTTCAGGAGACAGGAGCTGAATCTGATGTCCGGGCCCTTTTGAGGCCTGGAAACGGGGACTTTATAATGGAATAACGTGCACACTGAGAAACGTGGCAACATTACTTTACATAGGCCTGATATTCGTAGTATTCACGAGGACTGGAAAATGACATATCAGAGGTGGACACAACTGTAATTGCGTCATTAATCGGACATGGGGAATAACATATGCATATTGGTCATGCACACATAACATATGATGGATGAAGCGTAGGGACACAGAACATGGCAAAATTTACTTTTCCACAGCTGAATGAAAGGAGACACTGCCTGGGTCTCACAAGGTGTCCCATGCATAGGCCAGTTCAAACCGGTGCTGGGGCACTCCAGCCCCAGCTCTGGCGTGAAACTGGACAAAAGAAAAGGGGTGTAACCACCTCCACCCATAGGAGGGATCTAGCAGGTAATCCAGCCCCTATCTTTGGTATATAAGTAGGAGCTGAGTCTCAAGACTTTAGATAATCCTGACTGAAACTCTGATATGAAACTCTGGACCCTTCGACATCCTACTCGACGTAGAAGACTGAAGAATCTCCCTTGTGGTCAAGAAGTGACCACCCTGTGCAAGCAGGCACCATCAAGAGCTCAACGGTTTGCATTGTCGTTGCTCCCGCCGGAGCTCGAACACAGAGCCTGACAAGAACTGGACTTCCAGACATCCAACAGCCCGATCCACAGCCATAGCAAAGCTGAGACCCGTGGAGGCGATGAGAGACGTGGGACCGGCCATCTTGGAAAGTCAGCGAATCGCTTTCCATGCAACTTCTGAGGCACCCTCGAGGTTGTGCATTGGGGATTGAAAAGCCCCAGCCCCGAGCACCAACTGCACCGAAGATCACCTCTCCACACTCACCGAGTGCTGCGTGGGGCCCTTTTGCATTTTCCTGCTCGACGCGTCTGTCCGGTCACTTGCCCGTTGGCTAGTGGCCTCTGTGACGACGAAACCTTGAATTTCCAATGCTGTTCTGGTTGCTCCAGACTGGCCCTTGCTCCCCTGAAAAGGAGCAGCCCATCAGACCCAGAAGCCATCTTTGATTCCTGCGTGGGTTGCATTTGCCAAGGTCTGTTGATTCCGAATCGAGAACCGACACCGCCAACAGCGAGAGCCTTCGTGGGACAGTCCGTGCCCAGCTCCTGGTTGTCGTTGACACCTCCTGGTCCACGTGGCAGCAGAGACAAGCTTCGCAACATCTCCTGATTGCTCCCCGACATCGCCTGGTTCCTTCCTGGTTCCATCCTGGTCATTGGCTAGTGAACCAGTCTCTGTCCCCTCTGCTTTCAGGTACTCTTCATCCTCGATCCGCCCTTGGATCCAACCGGACTCTTCTCTCCTGGTCGCCTGCAGCCTCTTTTCTCCAAGGCTCCATAGAACTCCACGACGAAACCCGACACACTTTGGGACCTATGCACCCGCATCCTGTGGGTGAGGTAACGCGAGTACTACGGTGCTACTGTGAAGATTAACTCTCCTAGTGTCCTCGTTTCAAGTGGTTAGCTTCTAGTCCAGTCGGGAGACTCCTAAACCTTTAACTTTCTAACTTTACGCACCCATTGACTTCTATGTTTGCACGCGTGTGCATTTAGACACGGCACCCACAAAAATCACTTCTCCTGAGGCGGAAAGCCGGGAGGAAGTTCTTCAGCAATTTGCACATTTCTTAAAACTTGTATCTGATTTTAAAAGTATCTGTTGTTTCTTCTTGGGACCTGTGTCCACCGTGAACTCTTGCCGCCGCCATCAGCGGCGAGGCTGCTAGCCACGCCCACTTTTAAGGCCACGCCCCCGCCTACTTGCATTTAACAGCGCTGACTGCGAGCGCTTGGTAAAATCACTTCTCCTGAGGCTGAAAGCCGGGAGGAAGCTCTTCAGCAATTTGCACATTTCTTAAAACTTGTATCTGATTTTAAAAGTACCTGTTGTTTGTTCTTGGAACCTGTGTCCACCGTGAACTCTTGCCGCCGCCATCAGCGGCGAGGCCGCTAGCCACGCCCACTTTTAAGGCCACGCCCCCCGCCCACTTGCATTTAACAGCGCTGACTGCGAGCGCTTGGTAAAATCACTTCTCCTGAGGCGGAAAGCCGGGAGGAAGCTCTTCAGCAATTTGCACATTTCTTAAAACTTGTATCTGATTTTAAAAGTACCTGTTGTTTGTTCTTGGGACCTATGTCCACCGTGAACTCTTGCCGCCGCCATCAGCGTCAAGGCCACTAGCCACGCCCACTTTTAAGGCCACGGCCCCCCCCTTATCCATCATCCGGCACACATATATAAATGTGCAACCTAGGAAACGCAGCAGACGAGCGCAGCGGGCGCGCCATTTGCGCGCCAAAGGCGCGCCTAAGGCAAGCCCGTCTGCGCCCGTCCGTGACGGGACTAGGGGCCATGGCCCCTGGCCCTTTTCTGCCAGGGCTATCCTACACTTACTCCAGGGAAGCCCTCCTTAGACTCATGCCACCCCAGCATGCCCACTGCACTACCTTGAATCCTCAGTGTGCCCCTTGCACCTGCCCTATCTGCTTGCTCCCTCTCACCTCCCTCCCCTCTATAACCAACATAGCCATCTCGAACTTCCCTTCCCTACGCCCCAAATCTACAGTTACTGACCAGACCCAAACTAGGATGCTGATCAACCTAAACTGTAGATCACTAGGCAAACATAAGAGAGAAATGTTCGATCTCCTTGTCTCGGAGAAACCCGCAGCTCTCTTTCTTACAGAGACATGGCTAAAAGACCATTCTGGCCCGGATATTGCTGCCGCTCTCCCCGACAACTACACTTATGTTGGGAAAAATAGACCAACGAAAGAAGGTGGAGGTATAGCCATAGTTCACAACAGACTATACTCCTGCAAATGGGAAGACTTTGTATTACCTAACTGTGAGGCAGGTCTGTTTAAGCTTTCGCTTTCTCCCAACTTTACTCTCTCTGGGCTGCTTATCTACCGCCCCCCGGGTCCAGTGAATTCTTGGGCAGCCTCCCTTCCTGAGTATATAGCACCGCTAATTCAGAACTCAACAAATGTTTCCATTATCGGTGACCTCAATCTGCACCTGAATGATTCCTCATGTACTACCAGTAGCAATCTCTTACAGGACCTGGCTGCTTTAAACATTTCTTTACACAACTCCGGTCCTACGCATAAAGCAGGGAACCTTCTGGACCCCATCCTTTCTAATCTCGAGGCCATTGACTGTAAGGCTCCATCACCTATTGTATGGTCTGACCATTACATGGTGACCTTCATTATTAAACTAGGTCAGCAATTGAACACCCCCTCTAACCCCACAGAACCTAGACTATCCAGAAATTGGAATAAACTGGACCGGTGCACAGACATAATATCGACTCCACAATATCGAATGGACAAAATATCGAGTTAAAAATATCGAATATGATAAAATATCGATAATAAAAATATCGTTGTCAAAAATATCGATTACAATAATGATAATAAAATATCGAGTACAAAAATATCTACTAAAAAATATCGACATGACAAAATATCGATTATTAGTCAAAGGAAAAAATATCGATATTATGTTGAAAAAAGGTAAAAAATATAAATAAATGTTAATAGTAATATAAATTGTAGTTAATGTTTAGGAGCGGGATGTTGGGTTAATAGGGGATAAGGGTGGGGAGTAATTTAAAATAAATAATTAATTTATATATGTTTGTAAATATTTTTATATATTAATTAATTGGGAAATATTTAATAATAATTAGTTAATTAATTTATATAAATTTCTATACATTTCTAATTAGTAATTAATTGGGAATTAAATAATAATAATTAGTTAATTGGAAAAAAATAATATTAATTAGTTAATTAATTAATATAATTGTTCATAAAATTTTAAGTAGTAATTAATTGGTAAGTAATTATCATTAATTAGTTAATTGGAAATAGAATATTATTAATTAGTTAATTAATTAATATAATTGGTAATAAAATTTTAAGTAGTCATTAATTGGTAATTAATTATGATTAATTAGTTAATTGTAAAATAAATATTCTTAATTAGTTAATTAAGTATTATTTTTTTTTAATTTAGTATTACTAATTAATTGGTAAATATTTAATATTAATTAGTTAATTACATTATTTAGAGTAATTGTTATATATATAAAAGTTGGTATACTTAGTTACATAATTGGGGGAAAATTCATCAACAATTAAATGAAATTAATTTCAGTTAATGTGCTAAAATATTTTCATTGTTGTTATTGGTATAAATTGTACTTAATGTTTAGGAGCGGGATGTTGGGTTAATAGGGGATAAGGGTGGGGAGTAATTTAAAAAAAAAAAATTATATTTTTGTTATAATTTTTAATTATCAATTATTTGGTAACGAATAAATATTTTTTATTTATTTAATTCATTTAATTTGGTACAAATGTATCATTAGTAAAAATTAGTAATCAATTAATATTAATTAGTTAATTTAATTATTATTTATACAAATATTTTATTTCATAATTTGCTATGATTAAATATTTGTTTGGGAATAAATATTATCAATAATTACATTCAATTAATTACAGCTACTTTGCTAATATATTAACTTATTATTTATAGTTAATAATTAATTAATAGTTAATTAAATACTATTAATTACTTTTGGGTACAGGAGGAATTTTTGTTTTCAGGGTCAGTTTTCTTTCTTTAGGTAAAGGGGTATTTTTATGTTTCAGGGTCAGTTTTCAGTTTTAGGGTAAAGGGGTATTTTAAGAGTTCAGGGTAAGTTTTAAGTTTGTGGTAAAGGGGTATATTGAAAGTTCTGGGTCAGTTTTCATTTTATGGGTAAAAGGGTATTTTTAGGGCTCAGGCTCAGTTTTTAGTTTGTGGGTAAAGGGGTATATGTAAGGTTCAGGGTCAGTTTTCAGTTTTTGGGGAAAGGGGTATAATTAATGTTCAGGATCAGTTTTCAGTTTTTGGGTAAAGGGGTATTTTTAGTGTTCAGGGTAAGTTTTCAGTTTGTGGGTAAAGGGGTATATTTAAGGTTCTGGGTCTGTTAGCAGTTTTTGGGTAAAGGGGTATTTTTAGGGTTCAGGGTCAGTTTTCAGTTTGTGGGTAAAGGGGTATATTTAAGGATCAGGGTTAGTTTTCAGTTTTTGGGTAAAGGGGTTTATTTAAGCTTCAGGGTCAGTTTTAAGTTTGTGGGTAAAGGGGTATATTTTTAGGTTCAGGGTCAGTTTTCAGTTTTTGGGTAAAAGGGTATTTTCAGGGTTCAGGGTCAGTTTTCAGTTTGTGGGTAAAGGGGTATATGTAAGGTTCAGGGTCAGTTTTCAGTTTTGGGGGAAAGGGGTTTAATTAATGTTCAGGGTCAGTTTTCAGTTTTTGGGTAAAGGGGTATTTTTAGGGTTCAGGGTCAGTTTTCAGTTTGTGGGTAAAGGGGTATATTTAAGGTTCAGGGTTAGTTTTCAGTTTTTGGGTAAAGGGGTTTATTTAAGCTTCAGGGTCAGTTTTAAGTTTGTGGTTAAAGGGGTATATTTTTAGGTTCAGGGTCAGTTTTCAGTTTTTGGGTAAAGGCGTATATTTTTGGGTTCTGGGGCAGTTTTCAGTTCTTGGGTAAAGGGGTATTTTTTGGGTTCAGGGTCAGTTTTCAGTTTTTGGCTAAAGGGGAATTTTTAGGGTTCAGGGTCAGTTTTCTGTTTTTGGGTAAAGGTGTATTTTAAAGGGTTCAGGGTCAGTTTTCAGTTTTTGGATAAAGGAGAATTTTTTGGGTTCAGGGTCAGTTTTTAGTTTTTGGCTAAAGAGGTATTTTTAGGGTTCAGGGTCAGTTTCCAGTTCTTGGGTAAAGGAGTATATTTTTGAGATCATGGACACTTTTTACTTTTAGGGTAAAGGGGTGTTTTTAGGGTTCAGGGTCTGTTTGGGTATATAAATTGTGAATTTTTTTTTATAAATATTACTAATATTTGAAATTTTTGAGTGACAAATACTTGCTATTTTTTATGCTAATAATAATTTTTTTAACTACTCAGCAAAAAATTTAGTAAAAAAATATGTTTATAATATTTATAAATTATATATAAATATTTGACTATTTTTAATCAATAACATTATAGTAAAGTAGCTATTCTAATTTATACATAGTCAGTCTTCAGTACCTTTCCAGATATTATTTTCACTTGAGTAGGAATAGTCAATAATAATTGGTCAGTGTCCAGCAACTTCTCTGATGATACTTTGACTGGAGTAGGAATAGCAATTATTAATTGGTCAGTGTCCTGCACATTTGCATATACATTTATTTAGTGTGTTATTATATTACAAGACAATGCAAAATGGATGTTTTCACAAAACTTTATTACAATTTTTTTATTTTTTCATGTGTAATACAATACAATCACTATCAAATATAACATACAGATTTTTGGAAATGTTGTATTTGCATAATAACACATTATCATTTATGTACATGTTTTAATTTGTGACACAACAATTTTTCACAACATTTTTTATGTCAAAACAAAATCTTATTAACAATTACTTTCTGTACCAAGTATTTATATTGAAATAAATAAAATACCAGTTATTTTTCTGTTTCTTCCATTTATATTTAATAATTTTAATATGATATATTAATATTATTAAATATTTATTTTTTATATTTACATTTGTATAAAGTAACATGACAATTATTATATTTGCTCAAGATATGGAAATACTAATTAAGACATTTTTTACACATATTTCTGACAATGTTGTTTTTAAATTATACATATAAATATATTATGTTGTTAACTTTATAACTGTAAAGGGGAATAATATGTATAATAATAATATCTGGTATTGGTAAAAGATTATTTATGCAATTATAGACTTTTATAATACTTAGACATTATTATAAAAAATGTATAATTAATTAATAACAATAATAACAAATATATTTATTATTATTATTAATAATTAATTAACTTAAACATTTATGTTTTCTTGTCAGAAATACATACATTCAGATAAATAAAAATACATTATTTAAGGCAATTATTTATATAGTAAATGGTTATAAATTTTATATTAATAATAATAAATAAGTTATATTATTTATTATTATTAATTATTAACAAAACAATTATTCATGTTTAGTTATAAAGAAACACACATTTATTCCTATAAATGTACACAAAAATATTTTTTTTACATATATTATTTCAAGTGTTACATACCTTTTTAATATTATTAATATATATTAATTAATATATATTTATTAATATTAAATTAAAATATTTTTTTTAACAGTTTAAATTATAATGAGTCTATTGTATTAATTTGTTACAATAACAATGTGTATGTATTATATTTTTAGACTATAACATTGTATTTTCTATGATACCTTCACAAAATTGGTTTAAGGGGACTACTTTTTTACCGCGTAAGGTTATTGCGCTTCATTCAGGACTGGAGAAGCTCGCGGTTGGGTGTTGCTTCGTGTGGAGAGAGGTAAGGTACATTTTATATACTATTTATGACTGAGTTGTAATGTGTGAGGGTATATTCGAAATGTGTAGTATTTTTGAGTGTATGTATGAATTGTTTATGTAGCGTTTAGGTGTAATGTCGTCGTTATAGATGCGTCGTGTATGTTTTAGTTCTAGTGTTATTTGAATTGTTAGGAAATGTCTTCTTACATGGTTAATGTTAATTGTGAGTGTATTTACAAATTTTATGGGCTATTTGTGGGTGGGTTTCGTTATGTATGTTTTTTTACAGGTTCCGGTTCCTCGCATGAAAACTACATGGAAGGAAGCGTGGTTTTTTTTTGGAGATACTAATGTATGACTTATTATCGTTATTTTTTTACCTGTATCTCCTATTTTTCGTGTTTGCCAGGAGCGGATTTTAATAATTTTTACCTTTTTTCGGTTTTTTTGAGGGTTTCGTATTGGATTGATACATTGGTATGCGTCAACGTTTTTTTTTAAAGTTGTGTGTATATCACTTTAAATAATAAAGTGTCCACACTACTGTTTTCGGGATTTCCTGGAGCGTTTATTTTATTTTAACATTATTTCCGGGTTTTTGATGGTTTCCCATATTGGATTTCTCTTACTTTGTAATGGATTGTATGGATTGTATTTTGCTTCATTACGTCTCTGTCATCTACAAAAATTGTAAGTAATTTTATATTTCTATTTATTGGGTGGGAAATGTCGATCTTTATGTAATGTGTATGTGTGATGTAATTATAAATATTGCATATTTGTTCAGAAATAATGTCCAAAATGTTGATAAGTTTGTAAAACAAATATGTATTATTTATAATTGTTTAGAAATGTTTATGATTGTTATATGTACCATTATTGTAAGAAGATATTAGTATATTTTGTAGACATTTTTATAGTAGGGTTTTAGCTATTATTGACAGATATTCTAATCCTCTAGTTGTAGGGTATAGTGTGACTTGACTTTCCAGTAGTCGGAACATTTGTTTAGTTTGTTTACTTAGTTTTGGACCAATTTGGGTCAGTGATTGTTCCATTCTTAGTTCTTGATAGCTTTGTTCTTTTATCAAAGCTTCTAGTAGGTTATGGAATGTGGGTCTGGTTCTGTTTGTGGTAGCTTGGAAAGCATTATGCCACCCTTCTACACTGTTGTTGGTTTTTGACTCTTGGTTTAAAGTACTAAGATAGACATTCCACCAAGGGATTTGGAATTTGGGTTGGCGTCGATGTCCAGATCTGTGCAACCTTCCCACCCAAGTATCTTCGAAATAATCCAGTAATGGGGTTAGTTTATCTTCATTTCTCTTGTAATATGTGCTGTCAATTAATAAATTATAGTGTTCCGCTACATCGGTAACAGGAACGTAGGCCAGTGCTATCAATTTTTTAATTTGATAGGCAAAGGTGCTATCTGTTGAGTACAAAATACTTAAAGTTGATTCTTGGAGATGTCTCCATATGCTCTGATTGAAATGATAGTAGCAACCCTGGATTGCTGTGTGGGGAAATATTTTCAAAATGCTATTAATCATAGCTAATTCGAAATCAATAATTATTTTTTCTGGAAAATAATTATTGATTTCATTTTTGAGGACATTTAATATTTCTGTGTAAGTGTTTTGCTGTTTGTTTGGTAGCAAACAGTAAATGAAAGGGATGTTATAGTTATGGTATAACCCGTGGATGGAATATAGTTGGTAAAAAGGTTTTGGGCATGATTTAAATGTTCCATCCATCATCCATTGGGGACACTGTTGGATTTTTCTTAAATTACTTGCAGTTGCAAACATTATTATTCTGTTTGTACTGCTTTCATTGTCAACAAGGATAAATTTGTCTTTATTGTGTGTGATGGACAATTCTGGTGAAATAATAATTTCCTCAAAAGTAGTAGGGTTGGGTGGAGTTGTGGAAGTGCGTCTTTTAGTGTATGCAATTGTGCGTTTCAGTGAGTCAATAGAGGGTAGTTGACCTGAAGCATGGCCTGGGACTTTTAACAGTTCCTCTTTAAGGATTTGTGTTGTTGGTCTACCACTTTGTGTGCTAGCAGTCTTTATACTTTCTAAAGCATCTCTTATTTCAATTTCTGTGACGTTGGGGGGATGATTGTGTTCCCTGGTAAATAGCACATTAGTTTCCTCTGTAGTAGCCCTTCCATAACATTTGTTTGAGTAATATTTTGTACATTTCCAGAAAACTTTTCTACCACTTTGTCTTTCCTGACTATAAACATAACCCATATAACATAACAGTAATTTATTTTTCTGTGACATTACAAATTCTGCACCTTCTGTCATTTTGTTTTACTTGTTCTAGGAAAGAGTAGAAAGAAACAAAATCAAATAACATATATTTCACTTAGTGGTGCAAACATAATTCATGTTGTATTTATACTTACGTTTACTAAAAGTAGTAATCACAAATGCAGAACTTTATTTTGAAGGACTTTCTTGTATGTATTTCTTTATTTACTGTTGGTAGGGAAATATAGAAATGCTAAGTTAATGTTTATACATAACACACGTTTTTCCTAGGAGAAAGCAGTTTTTTAATTTGCTTAGTAGTACATTTGATGTGAACATTACATATACTTACTTGTTTAAATAGTTGAGTTGTAGTATTTGGTGGAGTACATCAAGGTAGTCAAGTTTAGATCTGTAGAGAAAATAGAAGAAATACATGTCACATATTATAAGATTTACTTTTTACCGTTGGGAAATTGGAAATATTTAAAAGTATACTAACTTCTAAATATGTACTTTTCTTTGCTGTAGGTAGAATAGATGTATGATGTATTCACAATATCTGTAGAGGAAATATAAAATACATAACATTGTGTTAAGAACATAGTTCTTGTTTTTTTCTGAAGTTTTAGACTAATTGATGTATACTTACATTTTTTACAAGGGTAGTCTTGTCTTTTGGTATAGTTGATGTAGGATGTTTTTATTGGATCTGTAGGGAATATGTAATATGCAAGGTATGTTGTTTAGAAACTAGCATTTAAAATTTTGGTTGTTTAATAACAAAAACATATATACTTACATGTTTAATTAGTGTAGTTCTATACATTTGTAGTGTTGAAATCGGAAAATCGCTGAATATCTGTGAATAAAATGTTTTAAGTAAAGTATGAATCTTGTGAAATAGTGTTTAAAAACAGCTGTTGTTGTAGAACAGAGCATAAATATATACTTACTATCTTCTTTTGCAGGGGAAGAAATAGGAGCAGGTATTAGGATTTAGTTTGTGGTAGTTTCTATCAGAAAAGTAGGAGGAGATAAAAATTACATAAGTGGAAGAGTTAGGAGATATAAGTAAAATAGTAGACTACTAATTTAGATTTTTAAATAATGCAATGTAACTTACTTGAATGATTAGCTAGTGAGCTGGATCTTTAAAGATGTTTGTTCAGGAACAAAATCTTCATAGTGTTGGCATCTTCTTTCTGTAGAGTTAGCAGCAGCAAATGGTAGAATGCATGTATCCCTTTTATAGTATGTGTATTTCGTGTGCTTGGATTTGATTGGTTGTAGGATGAAAGGAAGGATTGTATAGGCTAGTTTGAATTTTTTTTAAGTTAATTGGTGTGTTTGTTGATGTGAGAATGGTGGTATGTGGTGATTTCCGCATTAAAGCAGGTTAGTTGTTAAATAAAATAGATGTGTAAGTGGAAAAAAATAATGAAAATGTTACTTACATGTAAAGATTATTTTTCAAATGATAGAACGCATTTAATAGAATGTATAGTAAATGTAGATAAATAGGAATGTTATAAAAGTAACAGGTATTATATGTAAAATGTTTTTTGTATACAGCAATGACTTTTATAGACGAGTAATATGGTATTTTAGACCTGAAAGGGTACAAAAACTAACTCGATATTTCTTTAGAAACGATATTTTTGTACTCTATATTTTAGTAGTCGACATTTTGGTAGTGTTAGGTCTAATTTCATGAACAACGATATATTAGTAGTCGATATTTAATAAGACGATATTTATGTACTCGATATTCTAAGTACTCGATATTTTGTAGTCGACATTTTTGTATTTTATGTAATAAGTATACAAAGTCGATATTTTTGTAGTCGATAATTATTCAACGATATTTTAGCAAGTCGATAATGTGACCGTCGATAATATTTCAGTGATCCAAACTGGACCATAACAAATTCAACTCCTGTCTCGAGAACACTAGACCTCTCATAGAAGATACTAGTACTGCAACTTCTTCCGCTATAAACATCTGGCTTGCACAGGCTGCCGATGCATGCCTACCCTTGCGCATGCAAACGCACAATTTTCATCATCCACCTGCACCCTGGTTTACCGAAGCCTTAAAAAAAGGAAAAACCATCTGCAAAACCCTGGAGCACAAATGGCGCATAAAATATGACTCATGTTCTAAGCAAAGCTATAAAACCGCCTTAACAAAATATCATTCCCTATGTAAAACTGCCAAAGCTGAACACGTTAATCATACCATCCTTGAAGCTAAAAATCGTCCAAAGGCACTCTTGAAGGTAGTACAAAAACTCTCGGGCGCACTGTGTCAGCCCAAAGCTCCTTGTCTTAACATGGCACAATGCAACTCACTGGCTGAATTCTTCATTGCCAAAACTGATACCATCTATTCCAATTTTGAGAATTCATCTCCCCTCCCCTCTCTGCCTAACTTACCCGCCCCAATTTCATCTTTCGATCAAGGGACACCAGAGGACAACAGCCCAACCCATTCTCTGTCGACCCCCCCCTCTCCACCCACGTTCTCCTGTGACCTTAGGCTCACATCTGATACCTGTCCTCCGATTGCTCAGTTGATCAACACATGGGATCCGCTCAATATCGAGACCTTCTCCGACATCATCAGTAAAATCAAATCCGGTTCCCCACTGGACCCTATTCCCCCCCAAATTCTAAAAAAGCTGGACAATTCCTCCCTAGAACTCATCATGGATCTTCTAAATTCCTCCCTTCGAGAAGCTACTGTACCCTCCGCATGGAAACACGCGATGATAATGCCTTTATTAAAAAAGGCTAACGCCGATCCCAGCATTCCAGCTAATTTCCGTCCTATCTCGATTATTCTGGTATTTTCTAAAATCCTAGAAAAGCACATCAACTCTCAACTTTCCACCCATGTTGAGTTAAGGGGAATCTTACATCCGTCACAATCCGGCTTTAGATCCGGTTTTAAGACGGAATCTACTTTGCTGGGAGTCTCGGAAAACATCCGTTACCGAGTTGATAGGGGGGAAACCGTGGCACTCATTCTGCTTGATCTGAGTGCCGCATTTGACATGGTTTCCCGCCCCATTTTTGTCAATGCCCTCCGATCATCTGGCATCACCGTCTCAGCTCTCAACTGGCTTGTTAGCTTTCTATCCGACCGCACCTTCCAAGTCTTCTCTTCCTCATCTGCTTCCCAAACTTTTACATCTGCGTATGGAGTCCCACAGGGTTCCATCCTGAGCCCCTTGCTCTTCAACTTTTACATCAGACCTCTGGCGTCTATTGCGGAGCAAGCTGGGCTCACCATTTACTCCAACGCAGAAGATACCCAGATTATCTACTCTCTTTCCTCAGACTCTCATGCCCCCTCATGCGCCCTCTGCTCTGGATTGAGCAACATCGCAGCTTGGATGTTGGACAACAAACTGCAATTGAATGGGGGAAAAACAGAACTTCTTCTGTTTGGCCACAATACCACTCTATCGGGACCCCAACACTGGCCCGCTCAAATGGGCACTCCACCCACTCCTTCTAAATCAGCACGCAACTTAGGCGTGATTTTCGACGACCAGTTAACTATGAAAATCCATGTGATCAAAACTTCCTCCACCTGCATCACAATCATCAAGTGGTGGCGCAAGATCATCTGGATGCTGCCTGTGGATACCCAAAAAACTGTAGTCCAGGCTCTAATTACTTCTAGACTAGACTATAGTAACATTCTTCTCCTGGGTGCCAGCAAAGAGGTGACCCGTAAACTGCAGACAGTCCAGAATATGGCAGCACGACTGCTCTGCAAATTACCTAATACTTCCCCTACCTCTAACTCCCTTCGCACACTTCACTGGCTCCGCATTGAAAACCGCACGAAATTCAAGGCTCTCTGCATCATGCACAAAATAAATACTGGTCTGGCCCCACCATATCTCACATCTTTGGTCCACCACCATTGCCCCCCCGCACTCTGCGTTCAACCAACCAACACCTTTTCTCAGTGCCTAGAATCAGAAAAGCCAGAATGGGAGGCCAATCCTTTGCCTGGATAGCCCCTTCACTTTGGAATTCTCTTCCCCTTCAGTTACGAAAAGAACCCAATTACCTTAGATTTCGCAAACAGGTAAAAAATTGGCTATTCAACATGTCGCTTCCTCCCTTCTGACATCCCCTCTCCTTTTGTTGGTTTTAGCGCCGGGAAACCTACGGGTAGCTGAGCGCTTTATAAACTTAAATATAATAATCCCGTGGGCCCCCTTCTCCCTAACAACTGTTAGCCAAGTGTAGCCCCAGCGATTCCCAAGGCCCTAGGCTTTACCATTGTTCGTGACGTGGTTCTTATACCACTATTTTAGTATATGGTTTTACGGGCCACCAGGGCCTATCCATATTTGTGCAACTATTGTATGTTATATTAAGTTACTTGTTATGCGCTTGTGCTTCTGTTCTCATAAAGAGATCAGAGGGTTGTTTAGAAATAAATACATATATATTTTGAATATATAACCTGTGTGGTGTCCTTTCATTTGGTATTAAAAGGATTGCATATGGTAAAACAGCTGGCTTCACATGCCCTCTTGAGTTTAGCCTAAGACTGCTTTTGTCCATGCTACCCCTAGGATAGTTGGTCTATAAGGTTGACTTTACAACCAACACCATAAGGGTTGTTTGGACTGGTGCAAGGTGCTCACTAGAATAGTGAACATCATATACCAGGCCAACTTCTCACATCGGCCACCCTTGATTTGCCTACCAAAATATGTATACACTCCAACAATATTTCGCACCCATACGGTCAGGGGCCTATTGTACCCAAGGGTATGGCACACTAACACAGAGGGCAATTGCAATACATCAACAGTATGTCCCTGGCAACATTCAGGTGCCCTTCTTCGGATTTCAGGCAGCTTCTTTCTCTTTCTCTGAGGCATTGCCCGATGTGGACCGCTGCCTGGATCTGTACCTCCAGTTGTCTTTATGCTGTGCCCCCCGGGAGGGCTGTGCCTGTGTTCCACTGCGAGAGGTGTCAGAGTCCAGTCCGGGAGGTGTATGCACTCTCACTGGCACCGATTCGTCCGTCCAGGCGACCACCTCTTCTGGGTATTCAAAGAAGTGGGGGCGGGATTAAAACACCACCTGAAGGCGGGCCGGGTAGAGCAGGGCGTACGGTATTTTTAGGTCACGCAGCCGAGCCTCGGCTGCCGTAAACGACTGCCGTTGTTGCTGTACCATACGAGTATAATCTGGGAAGATCAGGACACAGTGATTGTCAAACAGCAATGATTCCTTCGCTCTGGCCTGGTAATTTAAGAGCCTGGCGATCACAGGCTGCGGCCGTGCCCCCACTGGTGGTTTTTGCATCAGGGCCCGATGCGCCCGCTCAATTACAAAGTATCTAGACAAAGTGTCAGGAGGGAGCCAGCTCTCGAGCCACTGTGCCAGGAAGCCCTCCATATTGCCCTTTTCGCAGCCCTCTGGCAGGGCGACAAAGCGTAGGTTGTTGCACCTGGTGCATCCCTTCGCATCCTCCACATGAAGCACCAGACCCTTCTGAACCGATTCCAGGCTGGCTACCTTGCCCTTAAGGGTCACAGAGTTCCCAAAGCTTTTGAGGTGGTTGTTCTTCTGGGAAGATTTAACACCAAGAGGGCAGCTGTATTTAGAATATGTTGAAGTTTAGTCAGCCTTTGGTGGCACCAAGGCAAAGGATGTTGCAATAGTCTATTTGCTAGGGTATGTACAACAGTTTTCCTAGCCAATATTGGTAGTAGGTCCAGGAGTTTCCTCAGGAATTTATTTGTCTCTCAAACAAGAGTTTGGGGTCAACTATACACCCAGGTTTTTAGTTTGAACTTTCGGGGTGGGGGTTTGCTACAGGACCTCAGGCCACCAAGCCGATGACCAAATGGAAGGTGTTTTACCTACTATCATTACCTCCGTTTTGTTGCCATTAAGTTTAAGGCAGTTATTGGTCATCCAGGAGGCTAGCTTTTCTAGGCACAGGAAAATTTGGGCTGCAGCAGCCTCTGCATCTTGAGATAAGGTGACTATAAGCTGCGTGTTGTCTGCATATGACACAATTTTAACATTATGTTTTTCCACAATTTCTGCTAGGGTGCAAATATATAGGTTGAATAGGGTTGGGCTTAGCATTGAGCCCTGTCGAATCCCTTGCGGATAGAGATGCTGTTTGACATGTACGGATTTTGGGAAACCTGAAAACTCCGATTTTGGAGAAAGGAGGTCATCCAGCATAATGCTGTACCTCGACCACAGACTGCCGTAGCCTTTGAAGGAGTTCGTTGTGCAACACAGTGTCGAAAGCCATGCTCAGTTTGAGTAGCTAAAGAGTGGCTATTTGCCCTTCATCCGCACACCGTCTCAAAGTTTTGGTGGCGAGAAAGAGGGCTGACTCCATATAGTAAGAGGTCCTAAAACCCAATTGAGCTGGATGGAGTAAGTCATTCGTGTTGATAAAACGTGCAAGTTGGTTATTCACTGTTTTCTCTGTAAGTTTTGCAAAAAATGGCAATAATGAGATGGGGTGCAAATTTTCCATTCACAGGGGAACAACTGAAGGTTTTTCTTTAGGGGGAGCACTATCACGTGCTTCCATTTTTGCTGAATTTCACCTGATTTGAGAGATCAACTGTTGTAAATGACGAAGAATAACCTCCATCCCTTTCACCAGAATTTTAGGTGAGACAGGGTCTAGAGGGATCCTGATTTAATGTTCATAGAGAATCATTTTAGGTCTTTCAGAGAAGGGGTCTTAAATTAATTGAGACTGTTCTGTCTAAGTGAGTCATGAAAGAGGGTGTCTAGATTAAAAAAGTTATGAGATTCTATAGGAAAGGTGCCATTTATCATTGCTTCTTTAGAATCTTCTTGAAGCTATCTAAGGATGATGGTACTGTGGCAGCAATACATTCTAAAGAGGACAGTGAGTTGAGGATGACGAACAGTTATTTGGAGGAATTATTGAGGTTCTCTATTTGTAAAAATCACATTGTGTTTTCCTCTTGAGTGTATGGAAATGTTTATGTTCATTTGTATACCTAGCTCTGCTGGTTATGCAGCAGTCCTTACCCCAGATGCGCTCTAAGCATTTTCTGGTTTTCTTGACTGTAATTAAGGATTCATTGAACCAAGGAGCATAAGCCGGACAATAGTAGTCATGGGGGCTATCTTATTCAGTGCTCCAGTTATTCATTATTCTAACTTCAAGTTTGGTTGTATTGATATCCTCACATAACTTAAGATTAGTTTCCAGGAGTGCATTAGAAAAGATCTCGCTGTGGTAGTGGTCCAGCACATTTGATGCACATGTTTTATGAATGTGATAAATTAACATCTTTCAGACAAATGATAGCAGAATTTTGGCAGGAAGTATTCGGTCATGCCGTAGCGGAATCACCAACGTTATATTTACTAGGATATGATAATACTCTTATGCACAGCAAGGAGGAGGAAATGGGCCTCTTTCTAGGGACGGCGGTCTATAGAATAATCTTAGCAGCATGGTGGAAGGAGGCAGATCCCCCTAATTTTGAAATATGGCTAACTCGATATTTAGGGATTTACAATCAAGAAAAGGCTATTTATGCATGTATAGGGAAAAAAGCAAGTATGCGAGGGAAAATAATTTGGAAGCCAATTGAGGATTGGAATAATAGGATCAGACAATTACTATAAGATAATAACAAACTCTCTTCTCCCACTCACTCTTTGATGTAGCTAGCATGCAATGTCTATTCTCCTATATGATTACATGATCTGTATTAATAAATACGAGTTATTACTGTTGATACATATACAACGTTCACTTATGAATATGAATATGTCTTCTTTGTTTTTTGTACATACTTTATTTGTGTTGCTGAATAAAAAAATGTTGGGAAACAAAAGAAAAGATCTCAGAATAGATCCATCCCAACTTTCTTGTAGTAATCGTATGATTGGACTTGTTGGCAGGTGTGAGCTCACGTAACAGCATGTTGAAAGCTACTAGATAGTGGTCTGACTGGAGAACTATTGTTGGCGTGTCAATCTTAATAGTGGAAAAGTGAGAGAATATTGGGGCATATTACCAACAACTAGCGATAATTATCGCTACTTTGGCTTAGCGGGGATATTTTTCTTTCGCCGAGCTGCAGCGATTTTTATCGCTTAGGAACCTAGGTTTATCTCCTAAGCGATAAAAATCGGCCGAAATGCATGAATATCGCTAAAAAGTCAGCGATATTCATGCATTACTGAGCTAATGCTCTTAGCCATGTTATCCACCTACCATTGGATAACATGGCTAAGAACTGCTCAGGGGCAGGTGTTAGCTTTTTGAGATATTCGCGCCTAGTGCGAATATCTCCAAAAGTTGGTAATAGGAGATAGCGATGTTAGCGACTGTTTCCAGTCGCTAACATCTTGGCACGCCCACTTTGCATGTCATTAGTGATAAATTTCACAGACATGCAAAGAGGGGCCCAAGATGGTCGCTATCTCCTACTAGCTGTCACTAACTGGTGTTAGCGACAGCTAGGTAATAGGGAGATAATTTTATCTCCGCTTTCTTGGCTTTTAAAGCCAAAAAAGCGGATGTAAACCCCCTTGATAATATGCCCCATTAAGTCTAAGGTATGTTCCGATAGATGGGTAGGAGTTATTACTCTTTGGACTAAGTGAACTGTTTCAAGCTCCCTGCTTAAAGATTGTGCCTCAGAATTGAAGCCTTTTATCAAAGTGCATATTGAGATCACCTAGTGCTATCATGTTATTATGTCATAGCACTGGTTTCACAGTGTTCTCTGCTAGACTCGAAATAAACTGGGCAGTTGAGAGGGTAAAAAAACTAGCCTGTTAGGGCACAGTCATCTGCTAAGGTTAGAAAGAAAAAAACAGTCTCACAATTTGCGAGGTTGGTTGCCGTAATAGAACATTTCAACGTCAGTTTATAGATTATTGCGATCCCGGAGCCATGTGGAACTAATGTAGAATATCAGGTGCTGAGGATTCTGTAAGCCACATTTCCGTCACGAATAAAGCATCTTGCTGCTTCTCCATGAGGACCTCAAAAACATAATTTTTATGTATGACCAGCGGCCGGCAGTTAATCAAAAGGAACTGCATCTAACGATCGGGTCAGAGGTACCTCCCTTTGATCTAAATGTAATCCACAATGAGTGCATTTAAACGAGAGGGTATCTACCTTCATTGTTTGCAGACTATTTTGAGATGTTTTGATAGCTTGCCATAGAGAAATAGTTGGCCTTCAATGGGTGTGGCCAATCCCCAGCCAGTCCGGTGCCTGCAGAACGGGAGTCTAGTCCCAGAATCCACGGCTACCTTCATTGCAAAAAACCATTCAGTTTTGAGTGGAAAAACTTAATCTGTCCATGTTGACTTTTGGGTGCTTTCCGTTTGCGGGTACTGGGCAAGTGCAGTACCTTTTTTATGAAGACAAATTTTGAAATGCTGGGTGTTAGGAATTTTAGGGATTCTTGTAGCTCCTGTAATAGTCTTTCTGAGAAATGTAAGGAAAATGCTTGTTTATCCAAAATTGGAGAGTTGCAGGGCTTGATGGGTAAAACAATGTTGTGGGATCCATGTGGGTCACACCACCCTTGACTCTCCTGGGTGTCTACTGTTCCCTAATGTCTGGATTTGGTAGGTTTCTTAGGGTGGGGTGGAGCTCATGCCAAAAATCCATAGGTACCCACATTAAAATAAAACTTGGTCAAATTCTACAGCTACTCGCGTTAAAAAAAACAGCATTTATTTTGCTGGTTGAAATCTAATGTTTCCAGGTCATGATTTGGAGTGTTTCGTTTTATCAGGGTCAGACCCAGCCTCACAAGTGGGGAACAGTTTTTTTTTATCAAAAGACAAGTTGGAACATAGAATAGTGAAGCATCTGTAATTACCAAATAGATTTCTCTGTATGATTGTCTTCCAAATGTAAGCCTGTGCAAGAAAGGACATATTTCCTAAAATGCCCTCTGAAACACATGATACCATGGGTAACCCGAATTCAAAGGTGTACAATGTATCACTGTTCCTACACACAGAATCTGTGCAGATTTCAGAAACTGATAGCTTTCCTGCAAAACCCAATTTTAATTCATAAACTTTTACCATGCTGCGTGGTATGCACAAAATAAAAAGTCACTATAGTCTGCCGTTCAATTGTTGCCTATGATTTTCCCATGTTTTTGGAAAACCTATAAAGCCTGTATATAGTTGTGACCAGAAGCATCTGCCAGACTCAATTGCTTATTGCTTTTGTTACTCGGATATTTTTACAAAAAATTACATTTGAAAACGGTGTCTTAGATGAATATTTTTTTGAATGATTCGTTTTTTGGGGAAAAACTTGAGGGATCTCTACAAATAACCAATTGCAGAATTCATGTACACTTTTCAGAAATGTATGGCTTTCTGAGATTGCCCATGGTTTTTACACCTTTTTCACCACAAACTGCAAATAGGTTCAAGCCACAAAACAATAGCGCCTGAACAGAGTGTCTTAGAAAATGTTTCTCAGACGTATAGTTCAGAAAGAAAGATGCAGTGTTGGAAGATTTAAAAAAAGAGAAAAAGAGAATAATAACCTGTTAGTGTGCTGATCAATTCCCCCTCATCATCATGAGATAAATTGCCCCCGCCACATTGTTAAAGTTTACAACTCAGGAAAAATATCCAAAATGTATGTTTCCTCTTTGTCACAGTAGGATTAATACTGTAAATCTCTGCTTGCTATTATGTAATATATTATATCATCTTCTGAAAGTGAACTCGTGTTTTATAGATCCAAGTAAATATAATTGAACTTCAGTAACTCTTTTAATCCAGAGAACCCACTGTTGATAATGAACCAGCCTGTACAAAATCCTGGCTGTCTACATAAACTGTCCCATGCAGCAGCAGTGTAATCCTACCACTCTGGTCTGCAATATTTTGTACTAGGCACACTTGAGTATGTGGACCTAATTTACAAATGTAATCTGCAGATGGACTTTTCTTGCCATAGAGATTTATGTCACTCTTTATCATGAATCTCCTCCTTTGTGCAATGCAACAACTACAGGCAAAGATTTAAGCCTAGTAGTAGGACTATGGGATCTGACCCCCTCAAATGAGGAGGTGTAAACAGGTGTTACTTAAAGTAGGCCAAGTTTACTCATAAATATGACAATTGTAGTTTTTTGTAGTATAGGCCTTGATCTCTGCCTATATATCACAAGTCTACTGAGGAAAATAATACGCACCTGACAGTCATTACTACTGGGAGAGCATACATCTAGCCCATACCCTGTGTTCTGCCTTCTTCACTTGTACTGTGAGGTGTTGTGTAGCCAGACATCGTCTACAGTTGTTTTTTTTCTACCACAGTGTGTGTGTGGGTATGTGTGTGTGTGTGTGTGTGTAGGAGATTCATATTGCATGTTGCAATTGATATACTGTACTCATAAACGGTAAGTCCCCTGAGAATTCCAATGTTTAAAAAAGTAAATACAAGAGAAAGTGTTCTTTCCTTGTCTTTTTTTCTTCCCTCTTCACACATGTTCAGGTGCCTTCATTCAATCTCGTAGCAAACATATTTCCTCATTTGATATATAAACCATTGGCTTCATCAGGGCTACAAAACAGAATTGCACACTTGAAATGCATATGCGATATATATGCTTAAAGCACAAATTTCAGTGTCTCCCACATCTAACATGTATATATGTATTCCACAAGAACAAGGCATGCATCCCTGGATCCCAGAGCCATATCGAGTTAGTAGGCCTACCAGTGTGTGTCCATCTATTTCACACATGTGTGCATCATTAGTTCTTGTAAATCAGTGGAAACAGAAAATGGACAAATAGTAGTCAGACCACTTGTGTTGATAAGCATGCTGTACTTATATTTGTGCAGAATTAGGGTGAATTCAAAAGGATCCTTAAGGAAAAAGTAATTATTACACCTCATGTAATGAGACACATTTCATGCTGTTATTTACAGTCACACTCTAGTGCCACCTTCTAACCCTAATAGCTAGTCCGATACATAAGTCTTCTTTTTCTAGCTCACCTCTTGGTAAGTCATCACACTGTAATATTCTGTGGTCCTATAATCTTTCAAATGTACCAATGTCATTGTATACCTAATCGTGAACAAACAGGAACTATCAACACTATATATCGCAAAGTAGCCCATATGCTTCCATAACATCTAGCAAATCCTATGTCTAACTAATATTAAAATAGTTCCCAATGCTTCTCTTCATATGCATATTGGGTTCCAATAATAAGAAGAACCATCATTCTGTAATGCAAAACAACAATATTATAAATTAAGGATTGTCCTCTAAAATATACTATCCCTAATCATCACATATGATATTATATCAAAGCCTAGCATGATAAAAACGTCTGACCGGCACATCCAAAGTCTTCACTATGGTGTCCCGCAAATGACGATGTAATTTTACCTTGGGTAGATTACCACAAATACATACAAAGTGTTCACTTTAGGGTCTCTGTAAATGAAACTCATTGTTAACATTTGTTTAGTAAAAGAAGTTGCATCTCTAGTGTCAAAATCAATACAATAAATCGAGAAAGTGAGCGCAAAAAAATCGCTTACAAATAGCCTAGAATCTAAAAATTACTACTAAAGAACAAAGATCTGTGATGCATACAGCAAGCAAACGCGTACTAGCATAACTGCGACCAATATACCTGACTCTGTGGTTATCACCTATAGGAGAGTACTCCTACCGTGTGCGCAAACGTACGTACTGGTCTGGCTCCATCTTGTGTCGGGTATATATACCCATTGCTAATCCGCCTCTTTGGATTTGACACACCATGAAATTAAATAAGGTGAGACACAATAATAATTTTGATAATCCACAGTAATTATTCTAACTAATCACTGTTCCATAAATATAAAAAAAATTACAAACTTGTAACTCGCAATCCATTTATGGACTAACCCAATACTTAACCAATATGGCAACCATTATTATCACATGCCTCGTTCCATAGAAACCCTATTCTATAAATGTGTTTCTAAAACAGCGACCATCCTAATGTGTACCAGCAATGCATATGGTTACATAGCTATCAGTTCAGGGAATTGCTAAGAAAACCCACGCCTGATATCATATATTTCATGTTGCTTTGAATATTTGCTAAATATCTAAAAGCCACTCTTATTGTTAGCAATATTATTAAAGACAATACAAGCCATATTCTACCTTTCACAACCCCCTTAGTCTGGAGGCCATTTTCGAATCCATCAAAATATTATCACCATGAAAAGATATCAACAAGTTCATTGACAAATGGTCCTTCATGTCTATCACTAACCCCAATCTACCCAACCGTTTCTATGGAACGAGAAGTGTGATAATATTGGTCGCGATATTGGTTAAGTATTGGATTAGTCCGTACACATGTTGCGAGTTGCAAGTTTGTACATTTTTTTCAATATTTATGGATCGGGGATCAGTCATAATAATTACTGTGGATTATAAAGATTATTATTTTGTCTCACCTTATTTAAATTCATGGTGAGTCAAATCCAAAGAGGCGGGTACGAGATGGGTATATATCCCGGACACAAAATGGCGCTGGACCAGTACGACGGTTCGCACACACTGTAGGAGTGCTCTCCTTTTCATGATGACCACGAAGTCAGATACATTGGCCGCGGTTACGCTACTACGCATTTGTCTGCTGTATGCACCACCGATCTTTACTCTTTAGTAGTGATTTTTTGATTTTAGGCCATTTGTAAGCAATCTCTTTGCGCGCCCTTTTCCGGTATGGGGGCATATTATCAAGATCGACGTTAAAATTATCGCTGCTTTATCGGCAGGAAACTGCAGCTAAAGCAGCGATAATAGGCTTGATAATATGTCGGTGTGAATTCCCATAGAAGCCCATGTTCTGGTGTGAACATGGGCTTCTCTCGGAATTCTCAAGGGCATACTATCAAGCCCATTAACGCTGCTTTAGTGGCAGTTTCCTGCCACTAAAGCGGTGATAATTTGAACGCTGTTCTTGATAATATGCCCCGTGTGCTTTTGATTCTGACACCAGAGATGCAATTTCTTTTACTAAACGAGATTAAACAATGAGTTTCATTTATGAACAACCTATAGTGAACACTTTGTATATATTTATGGTCATCTATTCAAGGTAAAATTACCTCGTGATTTGTGGGGTGCAATAGTGAAGAATTTGGATGTGCCCGTCAGGCGTTTTTATCGTGCTAGACTTTTATCGTATATCCTACACGATGAGGGATAGTATAATTTAGAGGACAATCCTTAATTTATAATAATGTTGTTTTGGATTACAGAATGGAGGTTCTTCATACTATTGGAGCCTAATATACATATGAAGAGGAGCGCTGAGAAATTTTTCAATATTGGTGAGATGTAGGATTTACTATGTTATGGAAGGTAGTGGGCTACTGTGCGATATAGTGTTAATAGTTGCTGAGTGTTCACAATTAGGTTTAAGTCGGCATTGGAAAATGTTAAAGATTATAGGACCACAGAATATTACAGTGTGATGATTTACCAACAGGTGAGCTAGTAAAAGAAGACTTATGTATGTGAATAACCATAAAGACTATAAGGTGGCACTAGAGTGTGACTGTAAATAACAGCATGACATGTGCCTCATTACATGAGGTGTGATTATTATTTGTTCTTCAAGGCTCCTTTTGAATTCACACTAATACTGGACAAATATAAGTACATCATTTTTATCAGTACCAGTGGTGGGAGTACTCTTTGTCCATTTTCTGTTTCCTCCGATTTACAAGAACTAATAATTACCACATTTGTGAAATTAGATAAGAACACACTGGTTGGTCTACTAACTCGATGTAGATCTGGGATCTAGGAATACATTCCATGTTCTTTTGGAATGCATTTATACATGATAGATATGGAAGACACTGGGATTTGTGCTTTAAGCATATATCTATTATATGTATTTTTAGTGTGCAATTTAGTTTTGTAGCCCTGATAAAATCAGTGCTTTATATACCGAATAACAAAACACGTGTTGGCTACGGTATTGATTGAAGACATCTGAACATTATGTGAAGAACGAAGAATAAAAGACAAACAAAGAACACTTTATCTTGCATTGACTTTTTGAATCATTGGGTTGCTGAACGGACTTATTATTTATTGTTCAAATTGAGGGCATTCTCGAAGTTGGGGGTGTAAGTAGCCATTCCTTCCCCTTAAAGTATCAGAACTTGAGACCTACATTAGGATACTTACAGTTTGCACAACTAATAACATTACCACACAGATAATAAGATGTCTAGTATTCGATGGATGGATTTAGGCCCAGATCTCTGTACTGGTGTGAATGTATGACATTGTTCTGCATTCTGTCCATCAACTGTTGTTTTTGCATTAGTATTCCTATGTGCCACCTTAAATGTTGTTTCATCAATGAATGCCTTTTTAATTATTTTCCTATTTACAAAGGGACCAATTTACAAAGGCATTTGTGAATATATAAACTAGTGGTCCTGTAGTGCAACTTCACATGCTGAGAAAAGTCTTTGTTAACTGGCCCCACATTTGTAAGTTAGCCCTAAATAAATGCTTCAGTGGGGCTATCTTTTTGAAGATCACTTTTTTGGCACACCTCAAAAATATTTATCTTTTTTGTCCATATTCAAAACTATGGAGCCAGTTCACAAAGGCATTTATGAGTATATGTAGTAGTGATCCTGTAAATGCCGCTGGTATTTAGTCCCATACCATTAGATTCCTTTAGTTGGCTTAATGGGAAAGAAGACTCTTAAGAATGCAATGACGGTCTGCATATAACACGCCAGAGAGCAGGTGAGGCTGCAGAGGAGCTCACCTGACCCACAATGTGGGCTCATTTTTGTTCCATGTTTGTGAATTATGCTACAGGGAGCAACTAAGGTTAATGAGCTATTTATTGCAGGCTCTCACCACCAATCTGTCAGTGGGACTGAAGAACACACATTAATAAAATGAGAACAGCACCTGCAAAAAAATAGAATTATAAAGTAAATGCCAAAGGGCACAAAAGGCTTCTCAGATTTAAATTAATTTAAGTGCAGACATTTTTTCTGAACTCTTACTTGGCCTTGTATTTCAACAAAAGCAAAACAGCTGCTCAGTTGGTGGTGGTACTTAGCATGGAAAATGGAGCAGCGTTTGGCTCAACTACATATATGTATCGGTCTAATTTTGTACAGCATCTGCCTTTTGGTCCGTTTGTCTAAAAAAACGTATAGTCGTTTTATGCTAATGCCTCCCCTCAAAAGCCCAATCTCTAGTCTGTGCTGGCCCACTATTACTTTTGTAAAACAATAATGAGAACACTTATGCTAAGTTTCACGGCCCATGGTTAAATTGGCCTGACTATGCAATATAAACTGCCTATAGCCCCTTTTTTCTTTATAAAACCACTTAAACCATACCTTTACATGCTGCCCAATAACAGAGAAGCTCAAAACGACACTGATCATTAGGACCAATATATCCTTGGTCATGTAAACAGTAAATGAATTAAAAAACACTCTGGGGTATATTCACAAGAATGTGTGATCACTACCGCAAGAGTAGTGTAGCGCAACTTTCAACATCGCAGCCTATCGCAGAAAAATAACCCTTGGTCAACGTGAAATTCACAACGCAGCGGTAGCATGCAATAGACACCAGATGACACATCAAATGTCGGCGTGAAAATCAACGCCACGTCACAAAAATGCGATACGCGAATGCTAAAAAACATGTGATGAGGCCCAACCGCGGTACAAAAAGTAGTGAAAACCAGCCACAGGCCTGCAAATCCCACATATCTGGTGGGACAATGCACCATAAAAACTAAGGGGTCGATTAGGATCGCGGACGGACTTGAGTCCGTCCGCGACCCCTGAGGAGGAGGGAACGTCCGCATGGGCTGCGGCGTTCCCTCCGATCAAATTAGGATGTGACCGCCAGTGTGGCGGTCACATCCTCCATCTCTAACATTGCGGCGGGTGCAGCTTCAAGCTGCATCCGCCGCAATGTAAAAAATCCATGCACAGCATTTGCGTGCACAAAGCGGCAGGCACCGCGCGGTGCCTGCTGCATTGTGCACGCAAATGCAGGGGGGTACCATAGGTACCCCCCATGTGCACCCCCCACCCCACCTTCACCCAGGGGGCCCGCAACGGGCCCCCGAAGTGAAGGTCCGTATGCTTTTCCACGGCGGTAAAGTCGCCGCGGAAAAGCATATATTTTCAGACATCCTAATATGCCTGGCGGTGTCTGATAGACACCGCCAGACATGTTAGTGCTTTTCCGCCGCGGTCGCCTTCCGACCGCGGCGGAAAAGCGGCGGACAGATTATCAGACCCACCAGCCATCCTAATTTGGCGGTGGGTCTTTGGAGTCTCCGCCGCGGTTTTACCGCATCCTCCAGGCCGGCGGACACTTCCGCCGGCCCGGAGGATGCGGAAAAACCGCCATCCTAATCGACCCCTAAGCATGGGACTGAAAATTTGTTCCGCTTGCGAAATTTGCAGATTTTTGGCAATTTCGCGATCCGCGAATCGCGTGAAATTGCCAAACAATCCGCAATTTGCAAGTTCGCAATTTTTTTTGCTTGTTCGCGCTTCTAAAATACAATCTCGCGCGCGCTGCGTTGACTTACCTTGATTCTGAGTTTGCCGAGTTGTTTTCCTCCCGCGAACAAGATGGCCACGCCCAAAAAGGACCGCATGGGTAAGTTCGCGGTAGCCGCACTGAAAAAAAAAAACAGCGAACACGCCAAAATAAAAAAATTCGCAAGTTCGCACAAATTCGCGGATTTCGCGGACAGCAAATTCGCAAATTTAGCCCATACTTAACAAAAGCCACAGAGAAAACACGCCGGAAACAAGCCAAAGCACGTAGCAACATGGATGCACCCTGACCCAGCGCAGAGGCCAACTCGAACCCCAGAACTACCCACAGACTACCAGCAAGGAACAACAGGGTGGGGGAAGGAAGAGGAGAAGAGGGAGAGGAAGACGGGGTGGAGACCGCAGGAAAACAAGACCAGCGTCATGGAGGTGACCGAACACTACCAGCAGCTGACCCTCTAGCAGACCACCTGGAATGCAGGCCAATTGGGGAGGCCAATAGGCGTCCGCATGATGTGACAACCTAAACCAGGCACAAACCCGCTGCCAACAGGAAGGCAGCAACGGCGACAGGAGGTGGCAGTCCAGCGCCACAGGAGGAGGTGGAGGAAACCCAGGCCACAGCCATCAGTGTGGAGACGGTGCAAGGAGTAGAGAGTACGGACACAGCTCGAGAGGACCTGATACAACATCAACAGAGAGTGCAACGAACAGGGACTGGGGGGACGGGGAGATGGGCACAATGGCACACATGCACAACGAGGTGTAGCACACTGCACACCCACAATCACCCATGATCATGTCCCAGACCCCTTTGGCACACTGCAGCACACACACATAGCAAGAACAGCACACCCACATTAAAGGCAACGTGGTACAATGCGCATAGCAGACACTGCAGAACAGAGGACACAACTGGCTCCGCACATACACAGAAACATGCCTACTACATCTGACAGAGCCAGAAACTGTGAAATGGAAATGTACACGTACGAGCTCACATCCGTCATGTAGTGCAAATGTACACTGTCCCGCAGAAGAATCCAGCACCCCCAAACAGTCACAATGTACATTGCCATACAGTCTGCATGCAAACCAGCACAATGCGCCAACATACATGTCAGCACAAATTCAACATGCATCTTCCCTTCACATCGCAGAGGGGCACACAGCACCTTCAGCAGAGCACAGACTACCATACCGTCGACACCAATGCCCTACAAAAGCCCACGGATATCCCACACAACCTCCCACCAGGACCTGGCCACCCAAGCTACTCAGAGGAGAACACAGATCCTGCAACAGACCACACAGCAGGAAGCACCCACAAGCACAGCTGGCTCACGACCACCCACCCACATATGGCACCCAAATGCTATGTGTCAGCATGCCAAAAGGAGGTGGCCCAACAGGTGTTGGTGGGTGCCAAACACATGGAATGCGAACTAGGACACATACGTAGGTGTCTATCACCCTTCATGGCACACCCACACCCCACTAAGAAGACCCACACTGCTATAGAGACACATGCCGATGAACATTCACAGTACAGAACCACACCCTGGGGCGCTCAAATACCAGTCACACACCCATGTTGGCTCTGTGTACGACAGCCCTGGTCACTCCCCTTACGAATTGAGTGGGTGATGACAAAGCTCCATGTCCAAGCTCCAAACCGCTGCCTGCGGTGACATGTCTGCATCCGATGTACACAGCACAATGTAATGTCGTAGTGCCCAGGGCCCTCATGCATACAACACGACCACATGGACACACGCGTATATCATGTTGAACTGGCTACGGGCACAAGTGCCCGGCCCCTTTTTTGGCAGGGCCACATGTACAGTAAGGCTGTGCTGGATGTGTGTGGGGTGAGTGTACGCCATTCTGCATGGAATGTCTGGTGCTGGCAACCACTTGAACATTGGACAACAGTGAAACGGAAACAGAAAACACATGCATAACAGATTCAACTGCTGAGCAACATAGAGTGAGCCGGAGAAAGTCCAGAGAACAGCCAACATGCAAACAGAAGTGTGAGTTGCAGTGCACTGGGATTCGGACACTAGAGATGAGCACGCTCATGTGAAGAAAAAGTCTCAAATTGTGTCCTTTCTATATATTCCTGATGCAGATGCAGTGGGGTGTGTTAGATCTGCATCATCTTCCCCATCAACGTCTCAGGGCCCCCACACTGTTTGAGGTGACATAGCTGCGCAACCGCTCCACAGCACAAAACACAATCAGCAACAGACAATGGCCTGCAGTGTACTGAGTCACTAGCACTAGAAGTGCTGAGCAGGGTATCAGGCCGATGATGGCATCCACAACATGTCTGAGCAACTCTGTAAATCTGTCAGGACCACAATTTTGACTTTGGCAGATTGCAGTTGGAGGTGGTCCTTGCGGTGGTGGCGTGTGCCTCTTGCAGTGATGTGACGTCCGGGCCGGTATGGACTCGCTTTGGTGTGTAAGCCCTGGTGGGACGCATTTGGGCCCAGAGGCTGTTTACAGCTCAAGGCCACAGAGAAATGGTGTTGATGGCCCCAAGGCCAATGCTTCAGGGGCCATCCAATATCTCAGAAGAATGGGTCCCGGCCTGGACCAGCACAGAGTTAGTGGCCCCGGATGCACTGCGGCCAGCACAGGCACCCAGCCACGGGACGGTGACTTGCGGTGCAGTCAGATGGGCCATGCGACCTGAGCAGGTCATCATCAATGTCTGAGGTGTATGTTGCGGAGGGTTGCCGTAGACAGTGGAAGGTGTCCTCCAGGGCATGATGCAGAAGGTTTGATTTGATCTGAAAGCAGCAAATTGTGGGATGGAAAGTGCAAACCTCGTTTTCACCACCAATTCGGTATCAGTTACATGAGGATTAAAACTAGCCCTTAGTTCATAGACTCAGACGCCTCCAATGTATGACCAGCGAGTGTCCATGAATGTTGGGGAACAGACTTAGTGGCACCTGGGCTGAGAGGGGATGCAGTCTGCGATGATGCCAATATACTGATATGTACTCCGCCGTTGCTAAATCAAGACTCTGTGACCTACTGGACCACAGTGTTGGCTGGCGGCAGCAGTCAGCAGTGACCCACAGCCATGTGTCAATGGCTCGCGATGCGCAGAGTTAGTGACACCAGGGCAGTTGTCGGTAGTGTACAATCACCTCCATAACAATTATACTTTTTTTGCTGCTAAGATGCAATGCATATCCTCTTACACCTCTCCTTGCGTGCAATGATATGTAATCTGCCTTTGCATACTCGATGTTCAGTTCCAAATCTGTGACCTAGTCAAGCGCAGCCTAGACTGACAGCAGTGTAGGCCGGAGGCAGCGGTCGGCACGAGCCATTCACCTAGTGTCGCCGGCATAGGTTGGTGGCCCAACCGGCCTGCATTGTTCAGGTTCAGTGGCACCACGTGTTCGGTCACCTCTGTGACTGTGACCCCGCTTTCGTTCGGACTGCTTCTTACTCATCTAGGTGGGACCACTGGTGTGGAGTCTGCCATTCGTGATTCACGACTAGATGCTGGATGTGAGACCTACTGGTACGCAGGGTAGTCCTGGTCCCTCATCCACGTGTCGCCGGCTGGAATTGAACAGGGTTTGTGGCACCACGTGTAGCCGGCTGGTGTTGAACAGAGTTTGTGGCACCAGACGTCACCGGCTGGCGTTGAACAGGGTTAGTGGCACCACTTGTCGCAAGATGCCCATATGGAACTATGCCTCACTGATGAGGGAGTTGGTGCTGTGGCCGCTGGCCCAGATTTGGGGTCACTTCACTGCCATTCCGGACCCAGGACACAGTTTTGCATATGGGACCTACTGGGCCACAGGGGATGCCGGTGGTGTATGTTAATGAGGAAGGAGTAATGTGGGCCAGCGCCGGGGCACCAGCGATGGTCTGAGAGGCTGACAGGGTCGCGGGACTCGGACTTGGAGCGTGCACAGGCATGTGGTGGGCCCTCCTTGACACATGCCGGTGTCGGCAGGTGATCAGTGTGGCCTTGCTGCACAGGGGTGGGCCTAACGGGTTTGTTGTCCAGCGGGCTGGGGTGCGGCAGGCGCACAGGATCACAGGAAACTCCGCTCACGAGGACGGTGTCGGCCTTGTGGCGGGGTGGGAGGCACCGCCCTGGCAGAGACGTTGGGCTTTCCGGAAGAGCACCACGCCCAGGGTTATGTGCTTTTTATTCACACCCCTATGCTGGCCTGGTGTACGCCGGGCCATCCCACTCTGCTCGTGCTTAGGGGGGCGTAGCAGGCAACATTTCTGCGAGGACACCCACTTGCTGGGGTGACATGGTGTTAATAGCTCATGTTCATAGCTTGCCCAGGTTACCATTGTAAGTTGTTCTGTTGTGTCTGGTGTGCAGGCATGTTGTTGTGCATGTTGGTTGTGATTTTGTGAAGTGTGCATTTCCAGAGTTGTGGATTGCATGTTTGTGGAGTTGAGGTGAGTGGGATGTTAATTTGGGGTTATGCATTTCCCTTGGTGCCATCCTGGTAACACTAGTTGCTGGTGGACTGTCGGAGGATGAAGGGATCATGCACACTAGCTGTGTATTTGGAGGCGACATTGGTGAAGGTCCCACGATGTTCTGATGTTGCCTGCACATTGATGTGTGGCGTGTGCTTCCTGTTGCGGTGATTGTGTGCTGTGTCACCTAGGGGCACAGGTAGGACATGTGTGCTGTGGATTGCCCCCAACACATGCGTGCATCTGGCTATGGCGTATGGTCCTTGCTTGGTCTCCAGCGGTTCATGCGCATTGTGTTGGACGTAGGGGAACTGGGGTGCCAGGGTGATAGTGATGTCCAGGCCAGGTGTGGGGGACTTGGAAGTGGCTGGCTGTGAGACTCCTCTGACTCTGGCGGGTGTTGGTTGGGGTGTGCCAGGGGCAAACAGGTGCAGCACAGCCAGCAGCTTGGTGTGGGGTGGGATGTTGGTTGTCCGCTGTGTTGGTGCCGTAGGCCTGTTAGGTGATGATGGTTAGGATGCGTAGGATGTTTGTCCCTCTCAGCCTGTAGTAAACAGATGTTGGGTCTGTGAGGTAGGTTCGTTTACTGGGGGTCGCTGTCTTTGTCTGCGCTGCCTCTGTGGTGATCCAATGGGGGTGTTCCGGGTGGGGGTTGGGGTCCTGCGGTGGTGGTGGTGGGTATTGTGGCCCTCCTGGGTGTCCGGGCTACATGATGAGTGGCTCCATGGCATATGTTGCCCTTCCGATGACGCCCTGGGCTGGGCTCCCTATTGTGGTGCAGGCTGCCGTCCAACTTTACACCAGGTCAGAGCAGGTGTTAATTTCCTGCTGCTAATGTACCGTATCTTGTGTTTTGTGTTCATATCGCTGATCTGGCTGGTCGTTGAGAATGTTGAGGTGTCGTGTTGTCGCAGCTTTTTTCACAGGAACTCCTACTCTGCATCTCATTAGCGATAGTTGCGGGGGTCCTACGTGGCCGCTATTGTGGGTTAATTGGTGCGGTGAGCTGTTAACACCTGCTTGTGAATGGGGAGGCAAATTTATCACGACTTTTGCTGTGATAAAGTGCTGTTAATTCGGAGATAGCTCCTTGTGAATATGTCTCTTTGTGTTCTCACCCCTTCACCCCTGCATTAGTTATTATGCGAAATTAGCCATCGCCCACTCTGTCCCGGCCCACGTACACAGAGTTCACTTTTGCTTAGTACCTGTTAAACAAGCCTTTTGTTCTTAACAGATAGTCTAAGATGTCAGCCCCTCCCCCTTGATATAAATAAAATGCTGTGTTATTTTACCTTAGTCGTGTTCAATATAAGGATGTACAAAATGTATGTAATTATTCCCTAAAATTTGGGGGAAATTATGCATTTGTAGATTACTATGAAACAAGTAGATCATTGATTTAGCAGGATTTTTTAATGCGAAAGGCACCCTTGTGTAAATATTTGACATTCACTCTAAAGAAATTGTACGCCAAACACCTTTGCCACAATTAATAGCCAGTCATGTTCGGATTGGCCAAGCTGAACCCTCGGTTCTGCTCTATAATTTTGCCACAAACAGCAGTGTACTTATTCAACATCATGTGATGGTGTGATACCAGGAATTTCCCGTAACAAGGATAATGCTAAAATTACCCACATTATGTAAATGACACCAGCATAATTTATATTTTGTCTGGGCCTAGTTCAAAAATGTATTGTGCTGCTTGAAGTGCTTACTCTTTGCATCACACTTTCCACATTTGTCATTTGAGATGTTTGTGTAATCATGTGTCAAATCATAAGCAGTGCATCTGGGTGAATCAGGGTTGCATAACTTTCAATAGCTGGTTAATTTCAGTATTTTTAGAGTAAATGTCTTACTCATGAATTCTCCAAGACAGAAGTTTTATAAGGGAATTCGAATATGTTTTTAGCAATAAGTTTTGCTAAACTTTTGATTGACTAACTTAACCTCAACTCATCTCTAACAAAGTTTTATTAGTGGACATTTTTTCCTTTGGCAGTCTGCTTAAGGTTAAGGTGTTTGCTTCAAAGACATCGGCCACTAAATACAGTTTAAAAATACACCCTGAGTGTATTATGAAAAATGTAAAACAATTATCTTTAAAGCCAATAGGTCTCAGTTTACTGTGAAAGAACATGCGACATTAGCTCACTAGAGCGAGGCACTTTGGAGGGGGCCAGCAGGAAAGGATAAGAGAGCTATAATTGTTAAAAAGCGCCTCATTCAGGATAATTATCGCTGACCGCGCCTAGCGCGGTTTGTTTTATCATCGGCTATCGCTAGAATATATCGCCAAGCTAGCGCTATATTATCAACACTTAGTGCTATGGCGATAAATATTCCAGTGATAGCGGGGATATCCCAGTTTTCCATGGAACAACACTGGTTTTCCAGCGTTGTTCCATGGAAAACGGCGATATGCTTGATGATAGGGCCCTGTGGCCTTAGCCCCACAATCCACCTCCCATGTCCGGTATGCCTTAGTCAGGAATTTAACAGTCGTTAAATTCCTGCGTTAAGGCTGAGTTAGCGTGAAAAAGATCAGCGCTACACCGGACGGGGCCACGTTGTAAATATAGCGAAGCACCGTTAGCGATATTTTACTAGGAAGTTTTACGAGGCACGCCTACCTTGTTTCTCATTAGCGGTGCGAAGCGAGGGGGAAAGAAACCGGGCGCTAAGGCTAGGAAACACACGCTAGCGTTTCCTTGTTAATAAAGTGATACAATTATTGCCCCTTTTCGCCCGAAAACGGACGCTAAAGCTGCAATAATGTTATCGCCAGCCCTTGATAATATGCCCCTCAGTTTAATACAAGCACTTATGTGGAGGTGGAAAGATACACTCAAACAGCAAATAACATTAGGTGAGAGATGAATACTTCATTAGTCAGAGTCAACAAGTGATTGACAAAGGCTTTATTCTGTGATTTAAAAAAAAAAAAGCCAAAGGTTGAAATGGGTGGACCTAAAGCTCATTCTCTTTTTATTCTTAGACGTAGATCTGTTTGATAGCTTTGCTGTCCAAAGTCATCCTTAAAAATGAAGTCTGGGTGAGCATTTGGTGGCGTGTATAGGTGCAGTACACAGAGGCCACTGCTTACATTAAAAGATTATGATAATCATGTTCAACAAAGGTGTAGTTACCCAGGGGCTCTCTACATTACACAGGATGAGGTCGCTCAACGTGTATGTCACCGAATATACATGTAGGAGAGTTAATCTTCTGCACTGACACAACACTAGTATGTCAGCACTCTTGGGCACTGTACTGGTCCCAGGCAGAAGCATAATTTAAAAAAATAATTAATAATATCTAAAACAATGTAAATTATATCCAAAAGCCTTATTCATTTTAGAAAAGACTGGACGTCCACCCCCACCCACCAGGCTCCCCCTCCACCACCGGAAAATGGACTGACAGAACTGGCTGTTTAAGTCTATCAAGTTTATAAATAAGGAGCACTAATATGATTGAATGTGTTTGCAGTCTCAGTGAGCCATAGCTGTTGATAAGATGGTTGATTCTGGGCCAAGAAGCACTTCTTATGTTGACTGGATGGGGGAGGACCACTCTTTAGGGGCCTCCAAACTGTATGGATGCAGTGTGGCAGCCTGAGGCGGCTCAAAGCAACTTGAAAAGGGCCTGCTCCTTCCCAGGCACCAACTGCAGCGCATCAACATGCTATGTAGGACTGAACCCTGAGGTGAAAAATGTTAGCAGTCATCCCACACGCTAGGAATTTCCCCTAACAAAACTCCCAAGAGCTTTGCCAGCAAGCTCATATATCCTATTTGCTTCTAGTGGCAGTCTTATTCCTCCAGTCAATCCCTAGGGTGGTTCAATAGACGTTCTAATTACCTCCCTCACCATCTGCCTAGCCTTTCAATGTAATGTAACTCATAACCACTGACAGAGAGAACCAGGGAACCTAGAGGTTGCCTAGTGTCTGTCCTCTCTTCATTGACCATTGGCACTCCACACCACCTATTCCGGCATGAATGTACCGGAGAGATGCAACATAAATGCACCGGGCATCTACCTTGGCAGATAAAGCTGTTGAACAGTGCAGTTTTGTAGAGTTCGGAAAGGCTGATGTGGGACCTATTGCATCTCCTACAACCTTCAAACATGTCCAATCAACAAGTGCTGCTGGCACGCTGGGCCCTGAAAATGCTCTGGGTTCCCATGTGCTGACCTGGTGGCTTGGAGGACACCAGGGGTCTTGTGCATGCTATCACCTTCCACTGAAACTTTACCAACATGTGCATAGTCTCGAACAAGGCACACGAGATGTTGGGTGCTCTAGACACACTCTCAGGAAATAATGCATTAAGCTCAATTGCATCAAACTCCATTGCTGCAAAGCAGAAACAAGGATTTGAATGGGTGGTAACCACAAGAGAAGGCAATCAATGAGTAGAGACGAAATTACTTAATCTGGTGGCTCACTCCTTTAGTGGCTGCCATTACAGACTGCAGGACTCTGTCTGAAGGCCAGGCCATATGCCCAAACCACTGTGTGTGGCCAAACCCCACTTTGCACACCTTATAGCCATGCACAGTAGGGGTTTACTGAAGGGTGTAGCCTTCATGCCGAGTCCTGCATCGTGTAATGGGAACCAAAATGGTTTTGCAATAGTTAACCAATCAGAAAGCTTATGTTGCATTTGAAGATAGGAAAACATGCTCTCATATACAATGGTAATCACTTATTTTTTTAAATCTTGGCTTATAGAACGTTTACAAGGCAAGGCTCACAAACTACCTGCAAATTAACGGTCCATATGCTTCCAAAATAAGCTCTTTCAGCTCTCCTAACACAATTTTAACAATAATTTCTCAAAAGGGACTAAATGGATTTACATCAAACCAAGCAAAAACTTCTGTGCAAAGTTTTATCTTCATGCCAAGTTTCACATAATTGTATTTTTTGCAGTTTTTGCTATAATGAAGAGCAAAGGAGTTAAATGGAAACATTGGGAGTTAAATGGAAACATTTTCACCATTGTTCACATTTTTTCCTAGCCCCATATTTTTCCCATCCTCTTTAATATCTCTCGCCCCTGGACGAATCTAACAGAAACCTGATATGCCAAGTTTTAGCCACTAATCCTATTTGATTGGAACGTTTTGTCAAAATGTATGGAATGGTGTTATAGCTATTAGCAAAGCAAAACATATCTTTTCAAGTTAAAGTTTTCTCCATAACTTCACATTAACTATACATGTATATTGACCTCCATGCTACATGCTAATTCTAACTGATACTTTTAATTATAGAGACGAAAAAAATCACAGATTCATGATAAATAATACAGAGAATCTAATACATAAACATCCCCTAACATCTTAGTAGAAATACTTACGATTTAGTTGAAACTTTATTAAATCAATTTTGAAACAGCACCAATGAATCATAGATACATTATTAACATATTTCATAAAATGTCTATATATAAACCTACCCTACAATAATGGCAATTTTTTTTTTTACTTATTAGTTTTTAATATGTCTCTTTTGGAAATGAGTGCCTGTACCGATTTCCACTGATGAGTAATTAATGATATTGCAACGAGCCCCAAATTTTGGGGGGGATTGTACAACTCAACCCTCCTATTCGAACTGTTTACCCCTGTAAATTTGCCAGAGAATATGGTTCTATATGGAAATTAATTTGGTTACTTAGATAGTCGAAAATCTCCCCCCCCCCCATATTATCGTGAGTTAGGACAGTTCTATACCATATTACCATAGTTGCTGGTATTCTTTTTCTGGCATTTTGGCAGTGAGGCAACATGTTTAAATTGGCTTTTTTCAGTAGGTTCATAGTGTAATACATCAACAATTATGGAAAAATGTCTGTGTTCCTGACGTTGGTACCCCAAAGAATTAAATTGCGAAAACTCTTTCTACGTTTAAGTTGCAAATCTCAATCCAATCTGTTCATAAATTGGCCTCGCTGAAATGTGTGTTACTTCGGTGTAATGTCATGTAATTTCAGCAATTTTGCACTATGCAGGCTTAAAGTAAAAATGTAATTTAAAACTTAACATGAGCGTACATGAACAACTTAAACAACCACGTGCAGTATCATACATACCGTGCTTTTTCCTTGTTTGTACTGGGTGCACCTTTTAAAAGATATGCCTGAAGCAAACAAGGAAAATACACCATATTAGGATGAATGGGTGGCCCCCAGTTGCAGCCACGAACTAGCATGTGAAAAACTGTGCTACTGCCTTGAAGTCAATCTGTGTTTCACAGTGTGGGCGGCAACCCACCTGTACTTTTAAGGAGGATTAGAGACCTCCTTACAAGCGGGTGCAGTGAGTTACTGCTCCCACCTCCAGAGGACTGCCATTAGGAGGTGCACTGTCAGTTCAAAACTGCACACACACAGGCTGCAATAGCTGACCAAAAGACATGATTAAAGGGGTGACTTAAGTGGGAGGCACAATCAGTGCTGCAGACCCACTAGTAGCATTCCGTTTGCAGGTCCTGGGCTCATGTAGTTCTACTTTACATGGGGCTTATGTGTAAACTAAATATGCAAATTGGGTATAAGCCAATGCTACCATGATTAGAAGAGAGAACACAGGCACTGGACACCAAATTCACCCACAACCAACCCCAAGTAAAGACAACTAAGATGTGCTGGAGCCAGCTCTCTTCTAAACAAATTGGAAACTGTTACTTCCAGGAAATGACATCAGAGCTGTTTTTCAAGCCCTTATATTCTCACATCAGGATTGGGAAATTGCCCTTCTCTAGGGCCTCCCCGACTCCACACAGGCCTCCCTGCATGCAGCAACTAGCCTCCCCAAAGACCTGAGTAATTATTTACACAATACCCCTACAGTGATGGAATTCACTCCACTGGCTGCCCTTGCCAGCTCACACCATCTTAAAAATAAATAGCTGCATCATCTACAAAGTCATTACAAGAGGCAATCCCATTATTCCGGCTGAGAACTTCATCATCTTCTGTTACTCTTGGCATACTGGCAGTCAGTTGCCCATCAGACTGGAGCTGAAGAAGTGGAAGAATAGAAAAAGCAATGCACCCAAGACCTGGCCCCACTTCCCCATATCCATGAGAACTTCCCCATATTTGTTTCAGTCTAGGAAAGAGCTAAATGTACAACTCTTTAAAGAACAGTACATCATGATGCAGTTGTTAGAAAACAGGTACCCCTTCAATCACATTATGACAGTTTGGGATCTGTACACACTATATCAGTACCACATACGTAAAAACAAAAATGAATCTATGACACCCAATTGTATTGATGCACCTTAGATAACAGGGAAAAACTACTCAATACACCATGTTGTATGCAAGAAGCTGAAGCCTGGAATGACTAAGAATATACTGACATAACGTAGCTCAACAAAGATTTACTACTACTCAAGTTTAAACCTAAAAATGCATGTCTGCCTGTCACATATTCTGTTTTCACATGAGAACTTAAGGTGTGATTTTAAATATGCAACTGCTGTGCTTTTTAAAAAAATAGAATTTGGAAGTTTAAGTATGATTTCAAATAAATCCAATACTATGAATTGCTAGGTAAGATCAATTTGGAAGCTTGAGTGGGTTTTCTAATAAACACTGGAAACTCTGAACTTCTAACTACATCCAAATCGTTAGGGCTCTGGTGGTAGATACAGAGGTCCTCTCATGATCTATATCATAGTATCCCACAGCCTTGAACTCCCATGCATACTATAGTGACAATTGCAAAATATCTACAAAAGGCAAATAGACTAATCACCGAAAGAAATCATTGGAAAATATTTAGCATACCATAATCAGACCCTTGTTAGGATGTCGATCGGTAATCCTCTGACTACTCGTTGGAGGCTTACCGACTGACATCCCTGGTTTGAATTCCGACCGCCATATTACGATAATGGTAGTCGGAATTCAAACCAGCTAGTCAATCCGGCTGGCTTCAGACGGCCTCAGCCCGTTGGCCAGTAGGAGCAGCAATATAATCCCATACTGACGGCGTTTCTGTCGTCAGGTTTATGATATCGGTTTCCAACAGGCTTTCTATGCTAGGCTTTCAGACATGTAAATCCTGTTGGAAAGCAACTTTAAGGTCCCCTAGCAGGGCCCCCCTTCTTCAGCGGCCTCCAGTTGGGGGCCGAGGGGTGTAAATCCCTGCACTGTGTGTGTCAAGGCCCGCTCCACAGGATCCGGCTGATGAAAATATGGGTCCACCTCCTGACGTTACCAACAACCTGAATGTAAAACACAGGGTATTCGAACTATCAAGTGAGGGAAAAAAGGAAGGGAAAGGGTCAGCAGGGACAAAGGACCTGAAATGACAGAAGAACAAACATATATAAACAATGTCAAGTTAACTGCTATGCTCATGATCTCTCACTAAACCCTGAATACCTTATAGTAGCTGTAATGATTCTTTCAGCTTTCCCAAGTGTATAAGAGCTGTCATACTCTCCTGAAAACAAACAGACAAAAAGGTTGCCACTGATTCAGAGACGTCATACATAATAGAAGTGCTGCCTATCTTGTACCCACACACCATTCACCTGCAGAGAAGAGAGCCTCTAGTCCTTACTCAATAGCATCCTCTGATTTCCCACGATTCCTTAAAAGAATAGTCTTTGGCAAACTTAATGGACAACATATCCAGAGCACTCCACCAAGATTGCAAGGTTCATATAAAGCCATACACAGTCAAAGTAATTGTTGAATGAAAGAAAAGAAAAGAAAGAAACACGAGACCACTCACGGTGACGTGTAGTTGCGACCACCACTAACGCCCGCTAATTTAAGATTAATGTCTCTCTAGTTTCAGTAACGGCAACATGTGCTTGCGACCACCACTATGCTCCGCTTGCCAATCAGATACATGAAAACAATAGATACCGGGAACGGGTGGTTGCGACCGCCACTGCCGCTCCGGTATTAGATGATTTTATATGTATGCAACCTAGAGCACACGGAAGCGTATAGAAATCACCATAATGCTCCGCTGCTCTTTGAGTTCATAAATCCCAACACCCAATGAAGCAATAGACGGCAACGCTAGATAACTTCCTCCGCGTTCCGTCAAACTTCTGGGTTCAACAGTAACTCAGGTACGGAAGCGTGAGTTGAGAAACACTCGGGCCCCGTTCTCCTCCGTAAATGACAATACCTTGTGGTTACGTTTCCGCCACCACTGTACTTTCCAGATCCCTTCACCGAACTCTCGTACCAGGAACTCCACCGGGACACCCTATGAACCACCTCCGACGGCGGTGCCTTCTACCACTCTGCCATCAGCAACCAAGCTTGAAACAGGAACCAGAATTACGCGCTCCGTCCAATAGCGCCAGTCGGCAATACACTTCCCTGAGTGAAGGATCAAGGGAACTGTAGTTTTCTAAATGTGAGGCAGGCGCAACCAAGGCACATCCTGACATCATGCCCCCCTCCCTAGCGCCTCCTAGGGCCAGGCTTCGCAGGATACCGCCTGTGGAACGATCGCACTGCAACAGGGGCATGCACGTTTGCACAGGGCTCCAAGGAATCATCCTCCGCAGTGTAACCCTTCCAGGCCATCAGATAACACAGAGAACCCCGGCGCCATTTGGAATCCTTAATGCTCCGCACCACGTACTCCAATCCTCCATCACACAGTACCGGAGGAGGAGCAGGACTCCTGGCCGACAGAGCTCGTTTCAACAAACTGCAGTGGAAAACAGGATGAATCCGAAGTGGAGCAGGGATCTTCAACTTGGAGGCCACAGGGTTAATTTGCTTTAGAACAACATAGGGACCAATGTACCTAGGGTGAAAAATGGTAAGCAACTTGAACCGGAAATTCCGGGTGGACAACCAAACTCTGTCGCACACACGATACATTGGACCCTCCACCCGATGTTCATCTGCCCATCGCTTATAGTCCTGCTTGGCCTTAATCAGATGCTTGGATACTTTCCTCTGAATCTCATGCAAATGACGGATCTGTCCCATCACAGTAGGTTGAGAACCCACCTCCCCTGGAATGAGTATTGGCAGGACCCTAGCATCAAAACCATAGTTGGCGCAAAAAGGTGACACCCCCACCGAACTATGCCAAGCTTTGTTATAGGACAATTCGGCCAGCCACAACAACGACACCCAGGACTCCTGGGCATCCAAGGCATAACAACGCAGGTACTTCTTTAAAGATTGATTGAAATGTTCAGTCTGACCATCCGTTTGCAGATGGAAACTGGTAGAAAGAGTGGACTCAATTTGCAATGCCTGACACCATGATTTCCAAAAACGGGCAATGAACTGCGGACCCCTATCAGAAATGATAACCTCCGGAATCCCATGGATACGAATGACATTGGTTAACAACAGTTGGGCTGTCTGTCCTGCTGTGGGAAGATTACTGCACGGAATGGAGTGCCCCATCTTTGTAAGACTGTCCACCACCACCAGCACCGCCGTGTATCCCTGATCCGGAGGCAACCCTGTGATAAAGTCCATGCGTATGCTTTGCCAGGGCCTTCTAGGAGTGGGCATGGGCATTAGTTCCCCTCTACTCCAACTGTTCTCACTCTTGGCGCGAGTACAGTCATCGCATTTACCCACCCATGCGGTAACGTCCACTGTCATAGCTTCCCACCAAAAATGTCTCATCAGTAGTTGCACAGTTTTCTTTACTCCTTGGTGACCCGACACCGGAGAATTGTGACACCATTCAAACGCTATCTTCCTAGTTTCCAACGTGGGTAAAATACAGTTTGTTTTGCACAAAAGGTAACCCTTATTTCAATGAACGGTCTGTGTCCTTCCTGCTCCAAGAGAGCCAAGCAGCATCTGTTCTCTGACTCTTTATGTTGTTCAAGAACGTATTAGCCCTCAACACACAGATGACTTTGGACAGTTCCACTATAGCCTCTAAAGGCGGTTGTATTCTTATGTCCTCTGAGTTCTCCAGTCGGGACAAAGTATCTGCCTTTCTATTGTCACTACCAGGACGGAAAGTAATGACAAAATCATATCCTGCAAAAAACAGCATCCATCTCATCTGTCTCTGTGTCAGATGCCTAGCTGTTCTCATGTACTGCAGATTGCGGTGATCAGAATATACAGTGACTGGGTGTTCTGCCCCACACAGGTGCTGCCTCCACTCCTGAAAAGCTCTTTTTATTGCCAAAAGCTCTTTTTCGGCAATCGTGTAATTCTTCTCAGCATGGCTTAGTTTTTTTGACAAATACGCATCCGGATGCAACTGTACAGTATGCTGACTTCTCTGTGACAGAATGGCCCCTATTGCCTCATCTGAAGCATCGCCTTCTACAATGAAGGGGAGCTCAGGTTTAGGATGAGCCAATATGGGAGCTGAAATGAATGCTTGCTTAAGATAACAAAATGCTGCATCAGCCTCGTTGGACCAGAGGAACACCACCCCTTTCCTGAGTAAACAAGATAATGGAGCTGCTATCTGTGAGAAATGCAGAATGAATCTTCTGTAATAATTGGCAAAGCCCAAGAAACATTGTACATCCCTCACGGTCTTAGGTACAGGCCATGTTTGGACTGCCTGCACCTTCCTTTCGCCATCTGCAACCCTTCAGGACAAAGCATCACTCCCAGGAATTCCACAGACACCACCCCAAACTCGCATTTACTTAATTTGCAGAAAAGGCTGTAGGACTTGGAGAACATGATCAGTATGCATGCTAACCTCCTCCAAGTAGATCAAAATGTCGTCAATGTATACCACGACACTTGTGTCCACTAAATCTCTCAAGACATCGTTAAGAAAGAACTGGAATGCCGCCGGGGCGTTACACAACCCGAACGGCATTACAGTGTATTCGAATAACCCATAACGTGTCTTGAAAGTAGTCTTCCTCTCATCCCCCTCTCGCACACGCACCAAATGATACGATCCACGGAGATCCAACCTGGTGTAAAACTGGGCATTACGGACTTGATCTAATAGAACCTAGACAAGGGGAAGAGGGTACCTGTTGCGTATCGTGTGTTTGTTCAGCATTCTGTAGTCCACACAGGCCCTCAAATCTCCGTTGGCTTTTGCAATAAAAATCAAAGGAGAGGTGACAGGGGATCTGGAAGGCCTAATGAATCCTATCGATTGATAATGGTCTAAATATTCCTTCAGATGTGTGGTTTCTGGAACAGACAAAGCATACACACGGCAGGAAGGTATAGGCGCCCCATCCACCAAATCTATACAACAATCATACTACCTGTGTGGAGGTAGTTTCCCAACCAATCTCTCACTGAACACATCTTCATATGACTGATACGCCAAAGGCAAAGACACTTCCTTCTCAGCCGCCGTGGCTATTACGAAGGGAAAAGACAAGGCTGCCGCTTGAGTAGGTAGAGGGGAAGAAAATGAGCTTGACAATCCACTGAGAGGAAACGTATCGTCTTTTTTCTCCAATCAAATAGAGGATTGTGATAAGACAGCCAGGGCATTTCCAATATTACTTCATACTGAGGAGCCTCAATGATGTTCAATGACAACACTTCTTTATGTTCACCCTCATGGACCAAAACAGACAAAACCACCTCTTCAGTCTGTTCCGTGATCAACCCCGACTTCAATGGTTTCCCATCCACTGCCCAGACCTCCTCCGGTTTTTCTCTAGATATACGGTTCAATGAGAGATTTGTTACCAACCCACTATCTATAAAATTGCCTGTTGCACCCGAATCAATCATCACCAAAACCTGATGTATGTTTCGTTGACTCTCTAGAGACATGGGTATCAACATGTGAGACATAGAATCCTGAACTGTATCAATGGACAACGAAGGGATTTCAACTGTGTATTCTCCCCTGCATCCCCACTGGACTCTCGCATTGCCCCAAGACTAGAACCTGTATTAGACACAGACACTTTTTTCCTGGACCACCACCCTGAGTTCTTTGGTTTGGAGGGGCATTCACGCACATAGTGTCCTTTTTTACCGCAGTACATACACAAACCCCGTGTTCTGCGACTTTCTCTCTCCTCTCTGGACAACGAGGCTCTTACCGCCCCAATCTCCATGGGTTCATTCTCTTCCACCGAAGGGGATATCCCTTTATGGGTGGGGTACTCATACCTGGTGTATCCCCGATCCCATTTTCTCCTCTCTCCGCCTCTTTCAAGCAACCTGCCATCCAACCTTAGTGACAAATTAATCATATCTGCACAGGTGGTAGGTTGTGGGTCGATCTGGGCAATAATATCTTTCAAACATTCCCTTATACCTTGATAATAGATAGACATATGCTTCTCCTCTGGCCATGATGTTTCAGCCCCAACCTGTTAAAGGTCGTCAAATAGGTGACTAAATCATTCCTTCCCTGTCCAAGTTCCAAGAGTTCCTTGTCTGCACTGAACGTGGTTGCTCTTCTATCGAACACCCTTTCAAACTCAGCCCTGAAAGCCGACCAGTCTGACAACATTGCATTATCGTTCCGAACCAAAAGAACCACCCAATTAGCCGCATCCCCGACCATGTATGAGATGGAAAATGCCACTCTGGAATGATTGTTAGGAAAGGATGCTGGCTTATACGAGAAATGCAACAGAATCTGCATGAGAAAAATCTGTGTTTTGGAAGGATCACCTGAATATCGTTTGGGACTGGCCAAAGGTATAGGAGGAGGGACTGTTACCTGTATTTGGGGATTCTGCATGGAAACATCGAATGGATTCCTAGTCAGTTTGTCAACCCTTTCGCGTAGAGTGGTAGTTTCTGCTCTAGATGCAGCTAATTCTTGCTGTACTAAAACGAGGGCCTGAAGGACATCCTCCATGGAGGCCATTATTTTCAACCACCGGATCGGGCGAAGCAAACTTCTTGGGTGCGTAATTCTGTCAAGGCCCGCTCCGCAGGATCCGGCTGATGAAAATATGGGTCCACCTCCTGACTTTACCAACACCCTGAATGTGCAACACAGGGTATTCGAACTATCAGGCGAGGGAAAAAAGGAAGGGGAAGGGTCCGCAGGGACAAAGGACCTGACACGACAGAAGAACAAACATATATAAACAATGTCAAGTTAACTGCTACTCTCATGAACTCTCACTACACCCTGAATACGTTATAGTAGCTGTAATGATTCTTTCAGCTTTCCCAAGTGCATAAGAGCTGTCATACTCTCCTAAAAACAAACAGACAATAAGGTTACCACGGATTCAGACACGTCATACATAATAGAAGTGCTGCCTATCTTGTACCCACACACCATTCACCTGCAGAGAAAACAGCCTCTAGTCCTTACTCAATAGCACCCTCTGATTGCCCAAGATTCCTCAAAAGAATAGTCTTTGGCAAAGTTAATGGACAACATATCCGGAGCACTCCACCAAGATTGCAAGGTTCATATAAAGCCATACACAGTCAAAGTAATTGTTGAATGAAAGAAAAGAAAAGAAAGAAACACGAGACCACTCACTGTGACGTGTAGTTGCGACCACCACTAACGCCCTGCTAATTTAAGATTAATGTCTCTCTAGTTTCAGTAACGGCAACATGTGCTTGCGACCACCACTAAGCTCCGTTTGCCAATCAGATACATGAAAACAATAGATACCGGGAACGGGTGGTTGCGACCGCCACTGCTGCTCCGGTATTAGATAATTTTATATGTATGCAACCTAGAGCACACAGAAGCGTGTAGAAACCACCACAACGCTCCTCTGCTCTTTGAGTTCATAATTCCCAACAAACAATGAAGCAATAGACGGCAACGCTAGATAACTTCCTCCGCGTTCCGTCAAACTTCTGGGCTCAACAGTAGCTCAGGTACGGAAGCGCGAGTTGAGCAACACTCGGCACCCTGTTCTCCTCCGTAAATGACAATACCTTGTGGTTATGCTTCCGCCGCACCTGTACTTTCCAGATCACTTCACCGAACTCTCGTACCAGGAACTCCACCGGGACACCCTATGAACCACCTCCGACGGCGGCACCTTCGACCACTCTGCCATCAGCAACCAAGCTTGAAACAGGAACCAGAATTACGCGCTCCGTCCAATAGCGCCAGTCGGCAATATACTTCCCTGAGAGAAGGATCAAGGGAACTGTAGTTTTCTAAATGAGAGGCAGGGGCAACCAAGGCACATCCTGACAGTGCGGCAGGTACCCCACAGTGCCTGCCACAAGGTGCAGGGATTTACAGTGACTCCCATTTCTCTACTGGAGCTTGTGCTGCAGCCGGGTTTCCGACCGCCTCACAAGTTCCCTTAGGGAAATGGGAGTCTGCGACCACACCATGTACGATCGCATTGTAATTGCAATTTTGTCCCGCCCACCTGAGGTCGGTCGGTCTCTAAACCGCAGGGATGTCGGTCAGAGAAAACTCCGACTGACATCCAAATTAGGCCCTTAATGTCTTATTATTGAGTTTATAACATTCTTAAAATATGTACATATTTAAAATATTTTCAAATGGTTTACATTAAAAATATCAAGCAAAATGGAAAATGTAAATCAGTTTGTCCACTTCATTACCCATGGATAATATTAATCCATACATTAATAAAATAAAATACAAGGACATCATCCAGGACTGGCTCTCTTTTTCCATAACTTCACCTTTTTGTTACCTCTGAATCCTTCTCTCGTTCCAGCTGCACTGACAAACAAGTTTCTGTGTCACTGTGTCACCACCTTGGTCTACTAAAAAATGTGTGAGACTAGTCAGGCCTTGGGACAGGAGAGGCAATCAGTGGGCAGAGGAGACCATCTGATAAAATCTGGCCACCAGCAAAAAGTGCTGGGCCACCATCCATTAGCTTGAACTAAGCATATCTGTCCACACTATACAGCCTCTCGTAATGATTACAAGTAAAAGTCCTGCCTTAGGTAGATAGCATTCAGGTTCTCATGAAAGTGTTGTCTCACTTAGATTCCTGTGCCCCATTGCACCTGTGTTTCTCTTAGCTGGAAGTGTAACATCAAACTCATCTTAAAAGTTGGAAGCCCAAATATTATTGTCCAGGGATTAAAAGAAATTTCAACATTCTAATTTGTTAATCCCTTACCTTGGGTGACGTTTTTAGAAAAACAAAAAAAAATAAGTAATCTGTTCATTAATATAGACAGATTTAGGTCCCTAAAAGACCAGTTCCCCGTGTTCAATACAAATTTCCTGTTATAAGCCATCATTTGCTTAGGTTGATATCTCTATTTTCACCACAACTGCATGCCGCTATTACGGGCACAGCAATACATTCAAAGTTTAACTTCTGCAACGCTCTCCCCTCAAGGATTAGTAAAAGTCTACTAAAAGCCTCTCCACACCACTGGAGTCAAGCTATCCAGGCTGATGAAGGCTGATAGCCAGAAACCGGTCCTTGGATGCTTGATTCCGGTCTGGGAAAGACATGGCTTGGTAGTTCGGACTGGTCTGTTCCCATGAGGCACAGGGTCAGAGCTGATTTGCATATAGCCAGTGTCTAACCCAGGGTGGTGTGGAGTGCAAAAAAACGATGGATTTAGGCCCAGATCCTTGTACTGGGGTGAATGTATGACATTGTTCTACATTCTGTCGATCAACTGTGTTTTTTGCAATTTCACCCCGAGTGGGCTGGGGATGCTCAGACGTGAGTCCCAGGCTCTCCACACCACTGGAGTCAAGCTATCCAGGCTGATGAAGGCTGATAGCCAGAAACCGGTCCTTGGATGCTTGATTCCGGTCTGGGACAGACATGGCTTGGTATTTCGGACTGGACTGTTCCCATGAGGCACAGGGTCAGAGCTGATTTGCATATAGCCAGTGTCTAACCCAGGGTGGTGTGGAGTGCAAAGAAACGATGGATTTAGGCCCAGATCCTTGTACTGGGGTGAATGTATGACATTGTTCTACATTCTGTCCATCAACTGTGTTTTTTGCAATTTCACCCAGAGTGGGCTGGGGATGCTCAGACGTGAGTCCCAGGCTCTCCACACCACTGGAGTCAAGCTATCCAGGCTGATGAAGGCTGATAGCCAGAAACCGGTCCTTGGATGCTTGATTCCGGTCTGGGAAAGACATGGCTTGGTAGTTCGGACTGGACTGTTCCCATGAGGCACAGGGTCAGAGCTGATTTGCATATAGCCAGTGTCTAACCCAGGGTGGTGTGGAGTGCAAAAAAACGATGGATTTAGGCCCAGATCCTTGTACTGGTGTGAATGTATGACATTGACATTGTTCTACATTCTGTCCATCAACTGTGTTTTTTGCAAAAGCCTTAATGTGGCATAAAATGTTAGAGTATTTATTGTGGGGTTTGATTAAATTGCAAATGTATTACGTGTAGGGCTAAAATGAAAAGCCAGATTTTAAAAGGCAAATGGGAGTACTAGGCTTCCATAGCTACAAATGTCAAGTTAGAAATGCTTCTGAATGCAATTTTCTTTTCCTTTTTCTTTCCACTAACCTTAGGTCAATAAACATAGTGATGTGATGATGTGAACAGTTCAATGATACAAATATGCTGAGCTTACATGATTTAATGGAGAAAAAGTTAGTTCTCGACCTTCCCATTGAGATATAATTATCGCATACAATAGTGTATTAAATATTGTAATTTAAATTTTTCTAGTAGGTAGCAGTGCTAAGGATCATATGACTGTCCCTAAAGCACCGGATTGATGCTGGATGAAATCCCGCTAATGTTGATACAAAACACATTTTTTACTCCAGTTTTCTTTTATGTCTCTTCATTTATGGATATTCAGACTTTCGTTGAAACATGTGTTAACTTTACACAAAGTTCATTAGTTATATCCAATATTCTTCTTTACAACCAATGCATTTCGGCGTTGATTTCCGCCTTCATCAGGGTAGGTTTCTGTAAACATCAAACAATTATATCAATCAATACATGATTATCTCCCACTATATAAAAATGAAAACAATATCGTCTTGAAGAAACAATTACTAATCACGTTGTTGTTTTGCTGTATGTCTCCGCTGTGTATAAGATTTAACACCCTGTTCAAAAAATTCAGTTATGTCTTATATTTCAAGTCCGTTATTATGCCCCCTATGTATATGAACCTAGTTTTCTATTTTCGAGGATATGCTCACGTTTTCCTTATTCTAATCATATGAACCCGGGCTCTCGTGTAAGTTATCCTTATTCTACTCCTCTCACTGCTCGTTCAAAAAAATGCCCGCTGCACTCCTCGAATTATTCCTCACGTTGTAACTGTCTTAAGCGCTCTAACTGCTTACCGCTTCTGCTTCGGCACGAACGCCATGTCTTTTCTTTGCTGGTCGCTTCCCTGTTCTTCGCTGTGTTTTTACTTTCTGGTTTGCGCGTTACGTGTTGCATCGCGCATGCGCAGTGTGACTCTCTATCTGGTTGCGTTTTTTTGAAAAAATGAAGGACATAACTTTATGTAAACCTGTCTGGTTAACTATCATGTTGTTTAAGGGTGTGAGGATCTTGGTAATCACAGCTGCCATGTAAAATACTCATAATAGAACGTTATCTTGGAAGAATATACATGATATACAGTTTATGTTGAAAGTTACTTATCATAAATAGCACTGAAATTCCACCCTATCATTTAATCCATTGGGTTTTAAACTGTTCAAATAAAAAATCCAATGATTTTCTCTTTTTAGCAAAATGTTTTTGTTCTCCTCCGTAAATGACAATACCTTGTGGTTACGTTTCCGCCGCCACTGTACTTTCCAGATCACTTCACCGAAATCTCGTACCAGGAACTCCACCGGGACACCCTGTGAACCACCTCCGACGGCGGCGCCTTCAACCACTCTGCCATCAGCAACCAAGCTTGAAACAGGAACCAGAATTACGTGCTCCGTCCAATAGCGCCAGTCTGCAATATACTTCCCTGAGTGAAGGATCAAGGGAACTGTAGTTTTCTAAATGAGTGCCTTGGGGACAGTCCTATGATCCAAAGCACTGCTACCTACTAGTGATATATTTACACTCCAGGTGGGGAGTGATACCCAGGAGCACGGAAATATTTTCCAGAAAAGAAGGATTAAATACGAGGCTGTGCACGACCCAAAACCTCAAGTAATTTAAATTTTACAATAGTTATCATGGTAGTGGCAGTTCCTCATAGGCCGGGTGGTTACAAGGGGTAGTACCACATGACTATTACTGATGAAGCGGGGGGACCAGAAAGTCTGATCTTGATGCCCTAACACACCTGTTGGGTTTCCATTCTTCATCCTTGGGCGCTCCTCGCCTGGCCGGAGCTACAATGCCTGATGGGCCTGGGATATTTTGTCAGAGATCTTTTGACCCAAAAAGACATTTCAGTCTTCAGTCAATGAACTTCCTTTCAGCGTACTGGCTTCCCTCTTTCTTTCTGCCCCATGGGTTAACACTGACTTACACTGGGGATGGGCATGATCCACCATAATCATTGCATTCCCAGGGAGAGGCAGAGGGTAGCGCAGGCTCCCGCAGCCCTCGCGGTGCAGGATGGCCCCCAATGTTCGGTGGGCAGGATTTCAACCCAATGCTTTGAGTATTTATTACATATGAGCATCTCAGGTGCCCGACACACTCTTCAGGGGGCCTCACCCTACTTCATTAGCCAGTGGGGAGAGGAACTCCCTCATGAAATGGAGGGGAGGAGGTTGTGCAAGAAGGTATGCTTGGATGTGTATGTGCTTGCTTACACATGCATATTGCACCGATACCCTCTCCCTAATGAGTATCGTTTAGTGTCATCATCCTTTTTGATACCATAGAACCACATTTTTCAGTATAACCATCTTACTTTTCCGTTCAACTACCCGAGAGGGTCCATAAACCAAAAAGTGACAGTAAGGGGTCAGATGCGGACAGACTTGCAAAAAGCTTCTTGAATTTTGAACCAGTCAGCCTTAAAGTTCGGTCTTGAATGATCATATGTTTTAAATTCTTCCACGTCGGCATTTCCAGCATTCACATTCATCTGATTGTTCAAGGCCGACTTGATACGTCTGGGCTCCACATCACAGAATTCAGCGATACAGGGCTAATATTGTACAATATACGTTCTTTAGCCTGTACACGTATGTCTGTCTGAAGCACACTGTAAATGCTTCAGGCAGCCTCAATGACCAAAGAGAACGAAAGTGCTTCGAATCTCAGTCAGCTCCATAATAACAATACAATTCTCCTGCGCCTCACTTTTTTCTTATCTAACTATAAATGCAAGCAGCATGTTCTATTTATAAACATATTTTGCAAAAAACATTTTAATCTTTCTGCGGCCCTTTCTCTCCCACACACAATGGTGCCACAAGCTGCAATCACGGTGTTTCTTGGGAGACCTCAGTGTTTTAGCTCGAACAGCTCCCCTGGTAGGTCATTCCACACCTGTGCTTCTTTGTATGCATCCGCGGAACAATTATTTCAGCTACAATGCCGATCGACTAAATGTACATAAAAATAGCACACACATTACATCTCTCTGTATTTCTCTTGTTAATAACAGCTCGTCTTAGAAAGTTCCAGTATTTTCTGCCTCCTGTGTGCTGACACGTTTCTCATACGTTCACACATGTAACTCTAATTGCTGGTAGAATTACGTTATGTCCCAAAGAAATGTGACAACAATTACATTCAATCTCGTTTTTGAATACTTGGAAACTCAGAAAGAGTGGTTTGGGCGCCAAAACGCGCATGTCACCCACAGTGTTTCAATTCTTCCAACTCCGCGTGATTTCGCGCTGCTCACAGGGAACTGTTGTCGAGTTCAACCCTGGTGACTCCTGAACAATAATTAGCCGAATCCGGAGCCCCAAGAGAAATGACTGCAATACAAATATAAATCAAATCTGAAATATAATCCATCTGCATTTTGATGCCTGCATCATTAGATTGCTTTTTAAGCTGTCTTCCTTTTTCAACTTTTTTGAGAGAAGCAGAACATTTGGTAAAATACATTTTCATGCACCTTTCCAGGTCTTCCTTTAGTTAAATATACTAGGGTTTGAAACACAAAATGGTGCTCATCCCATGTGCTGTAGGTAGGAATAAGATTTATATAAACTGTGGCACGTACTTGATCAAGTTTTTTAAAGAAATACATTTCAAAAAAGTATATTTATTCAAATAGCCAGTCATGGAGCTTGACAATGTAGCATTTTTTCTAAGCGTTGTAAAACCCCACAAACACTGAAACGTGCAAGAAACAAAAATGGAAGCCGTCAGTGCTATTCGACTTCAACACATACATTGTCAAGCAGGCGGTATTAAGTAATGCACACTCACATGAGTTTGTTCTTTGAAAACACAACTAACACTTCACTTTTGAAATGGTCCTAGTTGTAGCAGTACATAAAAATATGCAAGCCAGGAACACGTACTCTAAGGTGCTATTACTATTGCACCTCGTGCTGACTTAAAATGCACTTCACACGTATTGTTGCAAGCTGATGATGGGTATAGTATAAGGAGGATACAAACTTGCAGCATGAAAAATATGAACCAGAAAAAAAAGTTCCCACTCAAAACTTGTATACCCCTAAAAAAAAGTATGGAGCACGCACAATTGCTTAATTACTTAAAATTCCATCACTGATACAGAGAATGCCCTAAAGATTCATCCATTCATTATGTCCTATGGCACTTGTAATATGGCGAATGGGGCATCTGTTAAGTTTGTGATGGAGTATCACAACTGCCAAACTCTAAATCACAGAATTACTTCCTATAGAATCTCTGTTAAACGTCTGAAAGCTGTTGGGCAAGAAAAGCAGGCAATTCAAAAGAGAAATGTGGTTAAGGTTGATGGAGCAGGATTTTCGCGGAATGAAACCTGCTCAGATTGAACTCCTCATTCTGTGAAGTATTAACCAAATGGTGTAAAAATTAACAGTGCAAAACTAAAAGGGGATAGATGAAAACTGCGCAAGCTCTTGCTGGGAGTGTTAGAATAGGCCGCAAATGCACACAATTAATGCAGAAAATAACAGCCAAAAAGCTGCATGTTTATTTCTTTAATAACTGTTTAAAAATAATGAGTAGTGCATAAGAAAAAGCAAGCAAAAGTATTCATGGAGCGTTTAATAGTGGAGTTTTATAAAAATGAAAGTAACACTTGTATTTGTTTTACCTAGAGTTTATTTTACTACTCTGCAGAAAAGGCCCAAGAGTCTTTTTGCATTTAATTTGTTTTTTAGAAATTTGGAAAGGAGAAACTGTGATCTGTCCTTCGCAAATTCCTGTTGATGGACAAGGTTGGGCAGAGGAAACAAATGAACATTATGAATGGAACTTCCTTGCCGAGTGGAGTACGTGGACACTTGTACTGCAAAATTGATACATTAGTGAGATGGAGAAATGTACACGCCTCGGAAACTTGATATTAGAATTCCCTCTGCTGAAGGCTGATTATGTGAACACATTAAAACAATGGTACTGTTGGAAGTTAGCTACATTGAGAGTGGTGTGATTAAACACCCCTTGTTTTGGACCTATGAAATCGAGTAATTTCATGTGTGATGTTACAATGAGGGTTGGACCTTTAGTGAATCTGGGGTATAACTATTAGTATAAGAGGGTTAGCCATGTTTTTTGTACTTTGCGAGAGGAGAGAGCTGTGTTGCTGTTTTACTAATTCTGTGGGCTGGCTGTTGTTCTGCTGATCCTAACTCTTTGACTTTGCTCCTCAATTCTTCGTAGGGTGACCAGCTTACTCTCATGGATAGAGGGTAACTTTCCAGATTTCTAGAATCTTGCAAGATTGGTTAGCATGATATTCTGAATTTGCATAAATCTATTTTGCAAATTACTTTATCCTTTTGTCTCTAAGCTAATCCACTCTCTCATTGCGCTGACATTTGAGATGTACAATTGATGATTTATTTGCTAATGTTACTCTTATGTGCTGACCTATGATTCCAGCTGTATTGTACTTGATCAGTAATCACATTTACTTAGTTAAAGCAGATATTGTTTTGCCAATCCCTAACTACTAAATAAAGATTCATTGGAGAAGGAAGAGGATAAATAGAATGAGCAAATTGGTAAGTTTTGTTTAAACTCACCCAGCTTGAAAGGGACTGTTGGGTATTAAATTGGGGCCAGATGTCTGAAATTTGTCAGTCTCCAAGCGCTGGATCAGTTTTTGGTAGCAAACTTGATGGTTTTATTGATTAAATTGGCTAATCAATAGGTGAGAATTAATCATTTTGGTTATTAACATATCGTACTATTGTTATATGTTGTGGTCCGTCGTTGACCTTAAGAAAGACGGGTCTGGAGTGGCCTAAGATCCTGGGATGATAAAAGCCTAATGGGCAGGTTTGGCATACACTAAGTTTTGCATTGTCTGCTGGTATAGTATTAGGCAACAGATGTGTTGTTAATATTTCATAGGGAACTCTAAAGTTAGTATAGTGGAGATTTATTTGGGTACCTTTAGAAAGCGCAGGCGAAGAAGTCCAGAGAATTTTCACTTGATTGAGAGTGGAGTAATGCTGGTCGATATTCGGCTAAGTGGCAAAATAAATCTTTGAATGATTGAATCTATCTCTTTCTTTAGTGGGGCAGACAAAGCCGGTTTGTTTTATGTTGTTTCTAATTTTGTTTTCCTTTGAGAAAGGTTTATAATTTACTGCTGAAATATTTTGTAAAGAGAGGGTCAGTTGTAGGAGTTATACTGACGTCACAGAGAGTAACGCTGGAATTGGTCAGCTAGTGTGAATCGTCACAAAAGGGTGTTGTGTTGCTATTGGTTGGTTGGTGTGAGCAGCGTTGGTATTGGGCAGCGTGAGCGAATAGCTTGTGTGGGAATAAGGAAGAGTTTTCCTTGTTTTGTTTAGTTCTTAGCGTAGCAAAATAAATAGAATTAAGTTATTTAAAATGATGAGGACTTTCTTTAGAAAGGATGAGCCTATACCTATTAGAGAGGGAATTTCTGTGCCACCTGTACACCTGCTTTTTGTATGTCTTTAGAACGAGGATATCATACATGTACATGGATGGAGAATTGGGTGAAGTATACAGAAGGAAATGGTAATATGGCATCTCCAGAGCATGGTACTTTTAATGTGAGGATTTTAGAGAACCTGAGATATCAAATGAATCAATTGAAACCAAATCCTACACCCATGCACAACGAAGCACTTGAGAATGGGAACATGAAGCGTGTAAGAGAGAAAGAGACAGGTCTGCAAATAAATATAGAAATACTGTGAGTAGATATTCAGATGCAAAATGGGATGCTAAAATGACACGATAGAGAAAAGATGTGACTGCAGGAGGTGAAGGTTTATATCCGGTTGTTGTAGAAGAATATCAGGCTGGAGGGAAGTGTAAAGCTAAGAAGAAAAATGTAGAATATAAGGTCCCAGATCCAAAAGATATAGATGATGAGTTAGTAGATGAGTTATTATTATATAGACCTCCACCATATCAGGAAGAGCAGGAACGAATTACTCCGAATGCTCCATTGATTCGAGTTTAGTTTCCTCAGCCTTCCCAATTCCCAAGTTAGAAATACAAATGTAATGAGTCAGGTAAAGGATGATTTGACACAAAGGATGACTCAATAAAATTTGAATGCAGAAGCTTTATCAGTTCCAGTGACAATTGGTCCCATAGTTCCATTGTATAGTTAGGGTCGGAATATTTCACAAGTGCATGCTTTGACAGTACAGTTTATAATGGTGCTGAAACGAGTGAGACAGGAACATTGATTGATATTTCAGAGAGATCAGTGGAAACCCCAAAGCGTAATGTACAGATGGAACCTAGAAGATTAGTTCAAAATGTGAGAGAAGTGACACCTACTTCAGGAGGTTCAGTAGGATGATCACTATAAGAATTGGATGAATGGATTAGAGGGATGGTGTCTAGTAAAGTGCATACGAACATGGATGTAAGCAGATTAAAAGTGGACTTGGAGAAAATGATTCTAGGTACAATTAGTCCAAAGTGATTTAGTAAATATCAGGAAGAAGAATTGTTGTTCTTGTGCAAGAATATTACAATGAGAGCGTAAAGTCTTTATGAGAGATTTGCTGAAGTTGCTCAAACTTATGGAGTTGATATAGAGAAATCAAAGGCTTTGCAAAAGACATATAGAATGGATTTTAGTGATAAAGATTTGGAAAACTTGAACGCTTCTGTTAAACAGTTGCAAATTAAGTAGTTGATTAATACAATGAAAAGATGGGGTAAATTGGAACATTGGAAAGGTAGATGGGCTAAAAAGAAAGAAGAAATGCTTACAAATAAAGGGGCATCATCTATGTATCCTGTGAGAGAAACAGGGACAGGGACAACAATGACTGAAATGATATATCCAATGAGAGAGGTACCAGGAGGTGGATATGTTCACGTTCCATGGTCAAGACAGGTTATATTGTCTTTCATAAATGAGTTTCCCTGATTTAGAGAGAAACTAGCTGACTGGCACAAACAAGTAAAGAGATTAGTATAAGTTTCAAACGTTTTGTTGAAGGATTTGGTTGGGTTGTTTGACATTGTGGTTCTAGCTGACTTATGGTCTGAGTGTAAAATTGCAGTAGATTGGCCAAAAGAGGAATCTCCCAGAGATGCAAAGTCTGGAGCACCATCAGATGAAGTGATGAAAAAGTATAATCAAGTAATTACCTATTTAAAGAGAAATATTTCACCAAAAGAGACAGACTTAGTAAAAATTGACAGAACTACCCAGGAGACGAAAGAATCAGTACATGCTTTCTATGAGAGGCTTTTACAGGTGCTTAAACAGTATAGTGATTTTAAAAGCATAACTGACAAAGATATGGGACATTTTGAATATAAGTTTGTGTTTGGTTTCAAACCAAAGATTAGTAACAGGATCCAACAGCATTTGATTTCTTGGCAAAATAAATGTGTAGATGAGATACTCTGACATGCCAAATATTGTAGTGATGATACTGAATGGAGACATAAGAAATTGAAAGAGAAATTACTGTGGGCACAAATTAAAGCATCAGAGAGGTGGACATTGTGTTGATTATTCTCAAACAGGTTACCAAGAAAAAGGTCAGAATCAGAACATTCAAAATGGTCAGATTTCTAACATGGAAGGTGTCATGATGAACGGAAGTGTTCTTACTCAAGTAAAGGGTAGAGATAGAGGTAATAGGGAAGAAATGAAAAAGAAATATCCATGTCATGGGTGCAGCAAGTTTGGGCACTGGAAACACAAGTGTAAGGTTTTTCTAGAGAATACTGAAATGAATCATAATTTTAATCAGCAAATGCAGAAGGACGTGAACAGGAATCAACAGCAACAGGGAGTTACACAGGTTCACATTCCACAAACCCCTATGTCAAATGATGTGAATGTTCAAGTACAAAGATACAATGCAAATGTGGGTTTTCATATGGGAGAATGAAATGGTAATAATCAAAATGTGCAAATGGCTTCACAATGCTGGTTGCAGTGCTAGGAGAGTGATTCAGATACATTTCAATGACGGTACCTGAATGAGGAGGAGTGCATGTTTGGCGCAACCTTAGAGGTAGATCACTGTGGTTCTTTTGTGGATGGGGAAGTTGAAGGTATGTTAATTGTTATGTTATGTTATGTTAATTGTTTATTTATTCAGCGCACGTACGCCCGTGGGCTTCATGGCGCTATTGAACAGTGGGTTTGAAGACATAACACAGCAAGGCATTTTGGGCAGTCATCTATTTAGAGTATGCCTGTTTAAAAAGCCAGGTCTTGAAAGCATGTCTAAAAGAAAGAAGGTTTTCCGTTTGTCGCAGGGATTGTGGCAAGGAGTTCCAGAGGGAGGCTGCAAGGTAGTGAAAGCTGCTGCCTCCCTGACGTTTTTTCTTATACTGGGGTACCAAAAGTAAATCTTTATGGGCTGAACGAAGGCTGCGTGAAGGGATATATTTGCATATCAGCTGCCTTATAAATTTCGGGCCCTTATTTTGCAAAGCTTTAAAAATAATACATCCGGCCTTGAATGTGGCTCTCTGCGCCACAGGCAGCCAGTGTAGTTCTTCTAAGCCTGGCTTGATGGACTGCCACTTAGGTTGCTTATAAATAAGCCTGGCTGCCTGATTCTGCAGATACTGCAGTCTTTTAAGCTGACCAACTGGAAGACCCAGATAAAGACTGTTCGAAAAATCAAGGCGGGATAAAACCAAGGCGATGACTGCCTGAATCAGAGCCGAGTGGGTTAAAAAATGGGCGATTTTCCTTATCTTTCTCAACTGGAAGAATCCAGAAGAGACTACCATTCCTATCTGGCTTTTCGGTGAGAGATCCTCGCTGATGGTTACCCCCAGACTCTTGACGGAGTGAGATTTGCCGGGGGGATTTCCCAAGTCCAAGGGCCAAAAATGAGGGCCCCAGCTGATTTCGCTTTTCCCGGGCAAGACAAGTTCTGTCTTGCCCGGGTTGAGCTTAAGATGGTTCAAAGTCATCCAGCTTTGGATGTGGGTCATAGTGGCTTGGGATTCTACAACTGCATCAGGAGAGCTCAGGGAAAAAATAAGTTGTAAATCATCTGCGTAGTTGTATATCGTGACATTGTGATTTTTCAAAGAATACAACAAAGGGCGCAGATACAGATTAAATAATAAAGGGGACAGGGAAGAGCCCTGAGGAACTCCACAAGAGGTACTAATTTTGGGGGCTGTGAACATACCTAACCTCACCAAGATGGAATAGTCAACCGTGTCGAACGCCGCCGACAAATCAAGGAGCACCAGAGCCTGATGCACGTTGTTATCAGCATTGGTTCTTAAAGTATACTGGACTGCAAGTATAACTGTCTCTGTTGAGTGGCAGGGACGGAACCCTGCTTGATTGAATTCTAGGTATTCAGTAGATTCAATAACATTGGAGAGACAGTTGGTGACATGAGCCTCCAAAATTTCCGATAGGTAGGGTAGAAGGGAAATAGGCCTATAGTTTGTTAGGTCCAGTGGATCAATGCCCGGTTTTTTAATCAACGGGATCAGTAGTGCATGTTTAAAACTACTAGGGACCTTACCCTGAGTAAGAGATTCATTAAGTAAGGGAAGGATGCTCTGGGGAATGGTGCGTCCTATTTCTTTAAAAATGTAAGGCGGACAAATGTCGATGGGCGACACCGATTTGACTCGTGTGAGGAATTCAACAAACTTTTTTTGATCAATAATAGGAAAAGTGTATAGTGTCGAAGGATTGTAAAAAATATCATCTAAAGGGGTAGGTGTAGGAGAGCTAGTTATATTTTGTTTTATTTTTGCGATTTTTTCACTGAAAAATTGGTTCAATGAATCAAAGAGTTTCTGTGTGGGAACTGTGGGGGGAACTGTCCTGTCGTCATTGCACAAGTCGTTCACAATGCTGAATATTTCTTTAGATCTGTTCACTGAATTCAGGAATTTTGCAGAGAAATATTCAGTTTTGTGTTGAAGCAGAACCTTTTGGTACGCCTTTCTAGCAGAACAGTAAATTACCCTATCAAGTGGTAAATAGTTCGCTCTCCACTTTCTTTCTTTTTGTCTGATTTCGAGTTTTAGTTTCTGTAGGTCTGAGGTGAACCATTTATGAGCATCGTTCCCTCGAGATCTACTAAAACTAATCAGGGGGGCATGACAGTCTGCGGCTTGGCGCAGCCACTGAGTGAGCGTAGTTTCGGCTGTCTCTATGTCTTGACTGCACGGGGAGGGAAGAGTTCAGTGAGTTTAAAAATGAGGGTAGGTCCATGGTTTTCCATTTCCGGATTTCTCTGCCTGCTTGTAAAATAGGTTTAGCGGCCCCCTTGATGGAAAATGAGAAATAGATCGTGAAATGGTCTGACCAACTGCATGGGCAAATGGACTTTAGCTGTAAGGGCAGGTTAAGTGACCAAATCTGATCTAAGCTGTGGCCCTTCTGATGGGTTGGAGTGTGTATATGCTGGTTCAGGTTTAGATCTGTTAATAGGTCTGTAAGTTCAGCTGCCTGGGGGGCCAACTTTGCATTATCGAATCAGTAATTTAAGTCCCCGATCAGAAGAATTTTAGAATAATTGGTAACATGAGAGGCAAGTTGTTCTGTTAGAGTTAAAGGAAAAGTGGCCATCGACTGGGGTGGGCGGTACAACAGAACCAGTACTAATGCTCCACTGTCAGTATCCAGCTTAACGACGATGTTCTCCGTATCTGAAAGGAGTAGAGATGGTAGTTCTCTAAATTGGTGGGATTTGAGAATAATAGCTGCAACTCCGCCCTCGGTTTTCCCAGGTAGGCGGTTGGCTGAGAGAATATAGTAATCAGATGGTAAAGATACGAGTATGTCTGGTAAAGACTCTGGAGTGAGCCATGTCTCAGTCAATAAGAGCATATCTGGTTTCTCGGACGTTAATAGGAGAAAGATATCGATCTGGTGTTTAACCATCGGCCGAGTGTTGAGGTAAATACATCTGAATTCTTGTGTAGGGCCGGTGGTAGTTGGGTTCAATATATGTATAGGTATTAGATCATCAGCTGAGATATTGGTGTTCACTATCTCCAGCTGAGAAATGCGCTTGAGTGTGTGTGGGGATAGTGGGGGGCGCGAGTTAGCATTGGGTTTGAATGCGATTAACTCAGAAGAGGAATAAATGTGTATTTGGCCAGAATCTGTGGCCCCTGGTCCCAGACACTCATGGACGGGCGCAAACGGGCTTAACTCAGGCGCAACTCCGGCGCGCCTTCGTCGCGCCCGCTGCGCTCCCGTTGACACATGGCGTTTTATGGGAGTGAGCCTCGGGCAACTGGACCGCTGACTCTGGTTCCAGTGCTCTTCAGGCTCCTCCCAATATGGCGCCCGCTCTCTCCACCAGACCGGCACAGGGAGCCGCGGTAGGGAAGCCTCCCTCCATACTAACGGCAGGGGCAGAGGGGGCCCTAAGCAGCAGGTAGGATCACAAGAATGTTCGGCAAGTTAATACAGTACGGTACAAATCTTAACAGCGAGGCGCCTGCCTTTAGATCTGCAGAGCGCCGCAGTATTGATGAAGCAGAACTTTAATAGCAAACAGGAAATAATAACAAAATAAGATAAGCAGCCTAAAAGTTAGAGTGCCACAAGTTTAAAATAATTAGATTGTGCCGTAGTAATTGCCCTTAAACGTGCTGCCTTTCCCAGTGGCGCCAAGCAGCTGCCACCAGCCTGGTAATGTTATTCCACTGTGAGAGCTGTGGAAATTCCAAACCTACCCCTCTCTGGAGATTCTATCCAAGCTGTAGGCGTTTCAAATCAATTGATCAAAACTCCAGTGACAAAACCAATGAAGGTACATTTTTGAGATTTCAGAGTTTCACATCGTTTTGTGGTCTGTGATATGAGTCCAGTCAACCTGCTAGGTAGAGATTTACTTTGCAAGATGAATTGCACCATCTATTGTACTCCAGATGGTATAGCATTTCAGACACCGGTCGAAGATATAGCATTCAAATTAATGATGGCAAGGCAAGGGACAGAAGTGAATGATTTGTATCCTTTATTTACATTAAAGGATCTGCCTGTTGAACTGTGAGATACAGTGATGACTGGTGGGTGGGATGTTTCAGGGAAAGATATTGGATTGATGAAAGGAGTTGATCCTATTCAGATTTCAGTCAAACATGGTGCAGAATCCCCCAAAATCCCTCAGTCTAAAATGAGTCCTGAGACCATTGCAGGAATAACACTTGTAATTGAACAAATGATTGAACAAGGGATTCTGAAAGAAATATTAGGGAGTCCTTGAGATTCACCTATTATGGGAATTAAGGAACTGAGCGGGAAATATAGGATAGTTCAATACCTGAGAAAAATTTATAAGATTGTGATACCTTGTTGTCCAATAGAGCCAAACCCAGCAGTGATTGTTTGCCAAACTCCTTGTGACCCTCAGTGGTTTACTGTGATTTATTTGTGCTAAGCATTTTTTACGATACCCTTGCATCCGGGTAGCCAATATCTTTTTGCATTCCGGTTCGAGGGCTGTGTCTTGGCATGGTGCCGGGTTCCTCAAGGGTATAGAGAGAGTTATTCAATTTTCAATCAAATTCAGAAAAAATGCTTAAAGTCATTGGTAATGCCAGAAGACTCAATACTGGTGCAATACATTGATGACTTACTTGTTGCATCAAAGACGAGGGAAGCATGTGTGATGGATACATTTGCTCTACTGAAAAAGAGACAACCTATGGTTTCCTAACTAGGATGCATTCAATGTTGCAGACCACCCCCTTACGATTTCTGTGAATAGGACTTAATCCAATCAACAAGGACAACATATAGTAGTGGATTGTCTGGTCTACAACCACGTCGTTTTTTTCAGTATTTTTTGTTTCTATGTCCTATGATGATAGGGAGATAGGCTCTAATTGTACTTTTTACTATGTCTAGGTTGTCCTAATGAAGACCTGCATGCGGAGGAAGAAATTTCCCTCATCCTCCAAGATCAGTTGAAAAATTGACAATTCTCTCACCTAGCCTGGAATATAACTCATTGGCCCTTTTTAAGGCTTGGGATGATTCATTACTGACTAGATGGCATCATTCTGAAAAGAGGTCATATAAGGAATAATATAGTAGAATGAAAATGTATACAGACCTAACATTGGTTTGGTTAACTTATAATCTACTCCGACCAATGTTGTGTATATAAAAATTAGGGTATTATGTTCTTATTTTTCCGATTTTCCTTCTATCCTTCCACGTTCACATTGCACATGAGCACTTTCTTTACACTCTCTTTTTGACAACTGCCTACTGTCAAGATGATTTATTGAATAGTGTCTATTTATAGGGATAATATAAACAAAGATGTTGTCTTATAAATACAGTTGTCTTTGGTCTTCTCTCTGGGATATTTCTCTATGTATAGAATAACCTATTGAATGACTGTTTAGATTAAATGTTCTAGTCATTTGCGCCTTTTGCTGTCCTGCAAAAGGTACATCAGCACCATTTGTTGTTTAGACTGCTTTTATCAAGTGGGCATTTTCTTGTTTAACCATCCTGTGTACCTCTGCCTGTTTGTGTATTCACAGTTTGGTTTTGGAATGACAGGAGCTGGGGATGTGCATTCACTCTAGACAGTCACAAGAGGGTTGAGGTGTTTTCTGCCTTTCCTGGGTGACTCATAGCCTGGCTGAATAGGTCTTACTGCATTTAGAGTTGTGGGAGGAGTTTTCACTTGCACCTGCATGGGCTGTGTCTGCTCTGCACAATGCTGTCTCCACCTCCTGTAGTAAGGTTGGACTAGAGATGGCAGAATTAGTTTCTACTGAGAAAGGGAAACTTGACGCCTAAAACTTCAAAGGGAAAGGAGTATAAATATTGGGGCCTGGATCTCAGAACTTTGGAACTGTTTTGGACTAAAGAACCTGCCAAGAAGAAGAGCTGGAGAAGTTGTCAGGAGGAACTACCACTTTGCTGTGTGCCTTGCTGTGTTGGCCTGCAGTGGCTACCACTGTCCTGGGCACTGAAAGGACTGAATTGGACTTTCTGTAACTTATATTCCTGAGTTTCTCCAAGGGCTTGAGGTAGAGCGTGCCCCCTATTCAAGAAGTCTCAGGAACAGTAAAGACTTCAAGATCATCTGCTACCAGCACTGGGAACTGTGTGTTTTGTTCTGCAAGAGAAGCAACAGTAACCCAATGCCGTCAAGGACGCCACTGCTGTCTCCAGACCCGTCAGCATCAAAGAGAGCACTGCCTCGCTTCGCACTGCACTCCTGGCTTCACCAACGATGATGCCCAACTCTACCAGTGGGCAGCTGCTTGCACCGTGACCTGAGGGCATCATACTTTACACCTCTTCGCTTCACTGTCCTGGCATCCCTTTTTGATGATGCATCACGCCGACATTAACTCCGCAGCCTGCACCATGCCTGGGGGTACCACTCATAAGTTACACAATGCACCACCCCTTCCCACACCTCAGCCTTGGCCCATCAACGCCAGCGCCATTGACTCCAGATCATCTACTGATGACAACGTTTCAGCAACAACAACACCGCTGCTTGCAACTTGACCTGCCAGCACCATGACGAGCACTGACCCACTTCACACCGCAGCCCTGGACTCACCGACGCAGCTGGATGCCTTCAACTAGCCACTGCCTGCACGACACCTGAGGGCACCGCATGGTGTACTGCTCAACTTCGCCCCACAGCCCTGATGTCTGCTGACACCGGCATCCCTGACTTCAACCTCACAGAGTTCAATCTGCAATGTGTGTGACTTTGAGGGCAGACGACTCCTGCACCCACCTCTGGAACTGATGCCGACAATACCACTTCTTCAGAACTCGTGGCAGGGTCCACAACGCCCTGAATTTCCAAGGTACTGTTCACAGATCTTCCGTACACCGTAGCTGACCTGCAACACTGTGGTCAGCCTGAACTGTTGGCTTTGTTTGTTTATGACGCCATGATAGCACCAGGACTAGGCTATTGACTTCAAGGAACTGTATTTCAAGATTATTCTAGTAATATTCATATTTTCATTACTGTACTGTGTATTGGATTTTTATAGTTTTGGTCTTGTTTTATACAGATAAATATTGCCTGTTTTCTAAACCTGGTGTGGTATCCTTTTGTAGTATTTTCACTGTATTACTGTGTGTGATAAGCACAAATGCTTTACACATTACCTCTGAGATAAGCCTGACTGCTTGTGCCAAGCTAAAAAGGGGGTGAGCAGGGGTTATATTAGAATGGTAATCCCCCTTACTTTGACTAGAAGGAAGTGTCCCTACTTGGACAGGGTACAAACCTGCCAACCTTAGACTCCCATTATTAACAGGGCACCAAGTCTAAACAGGGGTTCCCATTTTCATTTAGGGCTAGTGGAAAGGCGATGAGGTGAAGCACTCTTTTGGGAGTGGTAGTAGCCAACCAGAGTGTAGTAACCATGGGCCCCCTCCTAGTCATCCCAGGATGTTCTTAAGGTGCATTGGTGAGTTTGACAGTGTGAACCATTTAAGGGCTCTTCTTTAGCAGAATTGCTCGCCCTATCCCAAAAGCGCTCCATGGGCCCAATTGCAACAAGGGCTATGGCCGGGCCCTCCGGTAGGTATAAAGCTAGTAGGGAAGTCCAACTGCAGTTTGTGCTGATCCCACACCTGGACGTGAGTCTGCATATTGTGGGTTACTGCCCTGAGTCATCCATCCATTCCCAGAGGCGCCAGAGGCTCCACAGGAGGGCAGCAGAGGAAAGGTGTGTCACCGAGTCTCTAGATCATGGGCCATTTCTCATAGTCAGCCATGCAGAACCCGGCAGCATTATTATTAAATACATGATAGAGATGCTATTGACCACGTTTTTAGTTAGCTTGGAAATAATTTAGAGCAAAGAACCGGGATGAAAATGTAGTATATCTGTGGAATATGTATTTGGGGCCTCATTTATGAAAAGTGATGCATCGCTGCGTGAAAACAGCGATGCGTCACTTTTCACTGCGTCCTACTTGCGACACCAATGATGCATCATATTTACAGTATGACGCATCATTGTGCAAGGAGTTACAGATACGTCAGTATTTCTGACGTATCTGTAGGCGCAAAATATAATATGAAAAACTTCCTTGTGATGCAAGCATGACTCGTCAACTACAGCTAACACGTTGTGTTCCTACGAAACATCTTTTTGGCTCCGAAGACTACAGAAATAAAAGAAAACGTATACAATTGATATACCATATAAAAATATATACATATACTTAATTAATATACACGCCCAAATATAAACAGAAACCAGTCATACTAATACAGCTACATTGAGCAAGCAATGATTATTTCATAATATTGGACAATGAGGCATCGTAGTTCTTTTTCATCCATTCATAAAAAAAAAAAAAATGACATTCTTAAACAACTCAAACTGGCAACATTTCCAAGAATAAATTATCCCCAAACACATGGAATTACAGGGGAATCAGATGCAATAATCCTAATTCCAGTGTTAATTTTATAATTCTCAGAACACACTCAGGGGACAACTGTGCTCGCATTTGTGAAATTGACGATACTCCGAAGTTTCAGGAGGAGATTTACTAATCCCATATTCATGAGCTACATGTAATGGAGACATAATTGTCCTGTACACTTTGCAAAGGACAGCAAACCAGATATAAATCTTATTATTACAGTCTGCCATACCTGGATTGCTCCTGCATGAGTCTGTGAGGGGGACAGCGTGCTCATCCAGCGAGAAGCCTAAGGAAACGCCTGATAGTGCCCTCCCGCCGCCGTTAATCACACCTGGCCGCCGAGTGGAGGAAGAGCCAAAACTACAATTCCCAAGTGGCATAGCGGAGCCCCACGTCATCGCCCGACACCGGAGGTGCTTGAAATTGCGCGCTCTCCCGGTGGAGCGGGTCTGCAATACCTGGATTGCTCCTGCATGAGTCTGTGAGGGGGACAGTGTGCTCATCCAGCGAGAAGCCTAAGGAAACGCCTGATAGTGCCCACCCGCCGCCGTTAATCACACCTGGCCGCCGAGTGGAGGAAGAGCCAAAACTACAATTCCCAAGGGGCATAGCGGAGCCCCACGTCATCGCCCGACACCGGAGGCGCTTGAAATTGCGCGCTCTCCCCGCGTCGCGGGACGCGAACGGGATGCCCAGACGAAGCCCGGACAAAGAGCGGACAGTCTTAGACAGTCCGAGACTGGCCGCGACTGGACTGGCCCCGGACCCCTGCTTGTCCTTTACCCCATGACGATCGGTGCTCTAACTCAGTGAGCTTTACTTCATGTTTATCATTGTTCCCTCTGAATGTTAGTCTGTCACTTGGAATTGTTACTTTTGCCTTTTGGCTTATTCTCTTTAACCTCACCAATTGTTCTGTGAGCACGCAGGATTTGTGTGGCTAGCTAAGGGGGAGTTATTATGTCGAAGCAAAAAACCCCATCAATGTCGAACACTATGGACAACTACTTAGTCCAGGTTGTCAACAATATTAATAGCAAGCGTAGGATGTCGTTGGGGTTAAGTGTTTCTCCTCCTAGTAGCGTGCAGAGACTTTCACAAGAACCCCTTAATTCTGCACCTCCAATGATGGATATTAGCCCTGCTGCACTGGACATAGCCTCTCATGCTAGTGATGCTAGTGATACTATGGTTGAAAATATATCCCCTGTTGTACACCTAGAGAATGATTCTGAGGATGACACTGAAATAATAGCAGATAAGTCCCCATCCCCAGTGGCTGCGCCCGCGCATAGAGTAATGAGAGCGTGTAGAGCTAGTCAGTCTAAGCGGGGTGGTTTACGATCGAGCAGGAAAAAGATAGCTTCTCCTCCCAAAAGAAAAGCCATAAATGAAGGGAATGGGGTTCAAGAGGGAAATATGATGTGGGATGACGAGCTCATTAACAAATTAGTTGGTATGATTGATTCCAAGATCAAGTCCATTACTAAACCGCTGATAGCCAAAATAGATAGGCTAACTGCTGAGGTCAACAGATTGGGGGGGCTCCAAAATAAAATAGTGGAGGAGGTGGGTACCATCTCAAAATTAATTGTAAATAGAGCTCCCTTAGTAGTAGCCCCCCAGGGAAGCATGGTGGGTGGAGAGATGTCAGCTATGCCTCCACCCACTCTCCACCAAGCAAATATTGACGAACAAATGCCTGTCATAGAAAATCTTTTACCCAGACCTATAGCACCATGTCCAGAGAAAGGCCCAGTCGAATTGGTTGTAGAAGCCTCTCCCCTTGTTCTCGTTCTGGCTAATGTACCCCTTTTGAAAGAAAGCCAAATAGAAACTGCACCTTCGCTGTTGAGCAAAGCACTACATTGGCTGACCAATAATATGCTGATAACCACAAGGGGCAAACAACAACTTGCTGGGGAAATAACAATGGCAAGAAGGGTGGGCTGGATAAGGACGGGCCCGAAAAAGTTTGGAGGTGACTGTGTTGTTTTGACTTTATCAAACCCAGAAGTACTCCCAGAAGTATTGCTAAATATACTCCCCCCAACGTAGGAGTACTGATATAATTCCGCTAACACTTGACTTCTTCTATAGTACGGGGGGTACAAGAGTGAAGTCTAGTGTACTAAGGACTAAGTGGAATCTGGTATCGAATAATGGGAGTAGGGGCACTCAAGTGAGCGAATGGGGGATTGACTTGGAAAACAGATTTGCTGCTTTGTCCAACCTAAACGAATGTGATTGACTTGGAGGAGGTGTTAATACTATGCTCATAGAATCAAGGAGCTTGACAGGAGCCTTGTTCCCCCATTCAGGGGATCTGTGCTTTCCAATAGCACCCATGTAAACATAGAAAAGAGGGAGGCGGTTCCAAATATCCCAGGGTCCTCATCAGTGCTCAGTAGCCTTGTGCGGCTGGACCTTGATGAGCACCCTGCGATTTGCAATAGGCCAAGCCCAGATTTCCCCTCTTTGGGGACAGTAAGCCCCACGGTTGCCAACCTAGGCTTTGATTCTGGAGATGTGACTGCAATCCAAGATACCTTAATATTTCAAGATTTGCCATGCCCCTCCGTAGTGGGGGCTAGGCTGCTTATCCTCTCATGGAACCTAGCGGGTATTTCCAATAAGATAGTGTCTCCAGAATGGTGCAAATTCATTGACCAATATGACATTATTTTATTTCAAGAAACTTGGTCATTGATCCCAGTGTATCGAGTTGGGTTCCTTAGCTTTCATAAGTTGGCTATGAAAAATACTAAAGGGCGCCCTTCTGGTGGGCTAATAATTTGGGTTTGTCAGTCTATACATTGTAAAATCAGGCTTAGGAATTCTCCATCAACTGATATCTTGTCTATAAATATTAAATGGCCCAACAGACAGGAAATGGTTTTTTTTTAACATCTATGCTAAGGGGATTGCGGGAGGCCAAACCTCGGAAGTAATTGCTACCCTAGATCATGAACTTGAGCTGCTTACAACTTCTGCATCAATAATGGTAGGAGGTGATGTTAACACAACATTCGAACCCCTGGGGCAAGAGGACCAATTTTTGGCAACAGAAGAGGATAATAAGTGGGGCGTGCCTCAATTGGAACTACCAGGGGTCCGAAGATGGTCAGCAGCGGCCATTCAACTTAAAAGCTTATGCCTGGTGAGAGGACAAAGAGCAGCGAACGGTCGAACGCCCTCCGATCGTCAGGGAGCTAATACTTTCGATAATGGGAGGTCTTCGAGTAGAATTGATTATTTCCTTGTGGATATCAGGGAATGGTACAGGCTGATTGATATGAGGATACGTAACAGGTTGGAAAGTGATCACAATCCACTCTGCTTAGAATTTTCAGCCTGTGAGGGCTCAAGAGTAACAAGCCAGGAGGGTAGAATGGTACCACTGGATGTTGTAACCTCGAATAATCTGAGGCATATAAAATGGGAGAGAGTGATTGAGAACCTTGAGAGCTTGGAGTCCCTTAAAAAGGTGGCTGCTGAGGAAGTGGCGAATATTAACCTATTTAGTAATGATCCCCACTTTCCGATACTTATGTTAGAGGCTCACACAATTTTTTTTATCAAACTCCAAGGGTACTTCATGAAGCCCACAAAACCTGCAAACGCCAATAAAAACCCTCCCCTAATGGGGTGGTACAACCAGGCCTGTAGATCAGCTCGCAGAAATCTTGGTATCCAACTTAGATCAAGGAACAACCAGGCAGTAAAAGAGGCAAGAGATAAGTATAGGAAGGCCCTGAAAGCAGCCAAGAGGCAATGGGATGAGGACTATTGGCGGGATCTAAAGTCTGCCTGTATGGCAAAGGATCAAAAACGTTTCTGGGCCCTTGTCAAGTGGGATAGAAGAGGGAGAGCCGATACCCCTAAAAACAATGTAGCAAAAGACAAATGGATTGATTTTTTCAAACCCCAATAGGCTCGTGATCAGACTGTAGGTGACAACATATTACCTCCAACAGTATTTTACCTCCACCAACCATTTACGGCAAAGGAGGTTTACATAGCTTTGGTTTGTGTGACCGCTGGTAGGGCTCCAGGTATGGATGGGATACCAGCCGACATATTCTTGAGTGATCGGGCAGTTTGGGGTCAGTACCTTGAATGGCTAGCAAATTCAGTGGCCATGGGGGCACCCATTCCTGGTTCGTGGCTGGGTGCGGAAATAATTCCGGTGTATAAAAACGGGGACAAAGCTCTACCAGGCAACTACAGACCTATCAGTCTTATTGATTCTGTGCAAAAAGTGATAGGTCGGTTAGTTCAAAACAAATTGCAATCCTGGGTTGAAGAAAATGAAATTTTGTCGCCTTACCAAGCTGGTTTTCGCCCTTGCACGAGCTCAATTGATCAAGCTTTCTTTTTTATTGCTCTTTATTGGAGGAACGTGACCTTATACAAGGGGACCCTCTACGCTGTTTTTGTTGACTTAAAGTCAGCTTTCGACTTAGTCCCTCGGAACAAACTTTGGAGGGTTCTCGCTGATGCTGGGATGAGCCCCGAACTGTTAACGTTGATCGTCCGTTTGCATGAGAACAACTACGCCAGAATTAGGTGGGGGGCCCAGGGTGAGGTGACCGACCCGTTTCCTGTCGAGCGAGGTGTTCGGCAGGGGTGCGTCTTGGCACCCACACTGTTTTCTATTTACATCAATGGCATAGTAGACCATCTGAGCCAGTCCCCCACCGATGCTCCTGTCCTGGCAGGTGCACGTGTTCCAGTTCTCATGTTTGTGGACGACACGTTGATAGTTTCATGAACTCCAAGTGGGCTGCAGAAGGCAGTCAACGCATTTGGCGAGTTCTGCCGGATGCGCGGCCTTGAATTAAATGCATCTAAAACTAAGTTTATGTGCCTCAATCAGCGAAAAACCTTCAAAGGGAAAATTAATTTCAACGGAATTCCTCCTCTAGAAGAGGTAGAGGCTTTCACATACCTCGGAATTTTACTTCAGAGCAATATGGGAGGGAAAAACCATACTGATATGGCAGTTTTGAAACTCCACCAAAATGCAGGTGCAATATTAAATAAGCATAAAGCTTCAATGACAAAATTAATTAGCCCTGCCCTGGAAATGTATAATATGAAAGCAGTGAGTGCCTCCTTGTACGGGTCGGAACTTTGGGGATTCTCAAATTTAAAGCAATTAACACTGGCAGAGAAGAGGTTTCTGCGCAGTTTAATTGGGGTTCCCCAAAGTACCCCATCCATTCCAATAGCCTACGATCTGGGGAAAAAGAAAATAGAGGATTTGGCACGGCTTCGTCCATTGTTATATTGGAGGAGGGTAATGACGACCCCTGAATTGTCCCATTATGCTACTGCCCTACGGGATGTTATTGGGGCCGACCGTTTCCACTGTATTCCCTGGCTGAAGGAACTAAGGGGTTTGTTAGCCAAAATGGATCTAGGCCTTTTATGGAATAGCCCCAATGTTACAGGGTTTCCATCAAAGGCATCTTTGAAAAAAATATACTGGGATATGATCTGGTCGCCTGATTATAGCAACGGTTCCATTACTGGGCTGTCTGAACGATTTCTTGATACCAAGCCTTTACCATCTTATGAGCCATTTTGGGATATTATTGAACAACCATTTGATAGGAAATTGTATTTCCAATTTAGAATTGGTACTCTTCCTTTAAATATATTTACTATCAAATGGTCCCCATCTAAAGGTGACAAATGCCATCATTGCAAAACCATGCTTGAGAATATCTCACATTTTATGTTTGTATGCCCCTTGTATGTAAATCCTCGCCGTAGGTGGCTAAGACCTGTGTGTTTAAACTTGGGCACACGTAGTGGTATGGAGGCGCTAAGAATTCTTGAAACATGTGTATTGCTATTGCGGTTGCAACATTTTTGGGGTGGGCTTGGACTTTACGTGCCCGCGACATCCAGCGTTTCGTTGATGCCCAATGAATTATTGTCTTTGAATTTTGTATGATTAAATTTTATCCAAATGTTAAATTGAACTGTTTTAATTGCTGTTTATGAATTGTTTTAAATTGAATAAGACAGCTTAGTTTAATATGATTTTAATATAAGCATTTTTAAACAAAGTGTAGTATTTATTCATTGTAGGTTGTAATGTGATGCAATGCTTTTATGACATGCTGTCGAATAAAGCTTGAAAATTTAATTGAATTGAATTATTACAGTTAGCTATTGTAGAACTTCTCAATTTGACAGTTAGTAGTTTATGACATTGCAAACACATGCCAAGCCCTCGTCCTCCCTATAAATTTGGCTTTGGGTTTTTTGGTGTATAATGTGTTTGTAAAATCTACACATATCTGTGACTAATTTTTGAAAGAATAAGTATTGCGCCCAAAATTGTGTTTAGAAGACCGCTGGCAGTGCGATCAAACTTGAAGTACCAAATACCAAGGCTGCGTCGTCTTAACTCCACCTCATGCCTCTTTAATTCACCACCAGACCCTCCCTGTCGCTTAATCTCACTCTTGCAGTTCTTTTTTTCTCTGCTTTCTCCCTTTGTCACTGTTTTTCCATCCTTCTCTTTCTCCTTCATTCCCCCTTTTGTGTTTTTTTTGGGGTCAAAGTGTGTTGAGGGAAAATAAGTGACCGTCCTAGTCTGCCTAGTCGACAATACATTGCTGCTGATGTAATGGTGGATTGAAAATAACAAGTCTAATGGAAAGAGCAGACAAACAGACATTTGAGGGGATCCGTTTTAGAGTGTTGGTGGTGTTGTAGTGTGCTCCATATAAGAACTGCTAGCTACCTAAATCTTGAGAACTGCTCAGGGTTCCTTGCTTCTTTTCTGCATAATTTATTTGGCATGAGGCACTGACCGGGTGAAGCTTTCATACACTCACAGTACCATGTGAGTGACTATTGGGTGGTGGCACTCTGGGGGTGGTGGGGGGGGGTTGGTCCCTCTGTGACCCCCAAAAAGGCGTAGGGGGCACATTATCCCTACCTTGCCCCATATGTTCATTCCTTTGTGTTCCAACATAAAGATTCAGTCCCTGAGTTTTAAAATGGCTGAAAAACATCTTTGTAGATGTTGATGGAGGCCAATCAGATCTTTTGATCTGCCAGTGACACAGTAATACAGCAGTCTGAAATATCTATAAATTTGAAACCTTAATTCTAAAAACTACTGAACGGATTAACAGCATATCACAAAAGGCATGTTTTATGGGTAATCATCTACAGTTCTGCCAGAATTTGGTGTTATTCCCTCCAGCCGTTTTGGTTTTAGCGCTGTTCAAACTTCCTATGGGAAATTGTATGGTTAAAACACATTTTGGGAACTCCCCCTATTTCTAAGCCCCCGCTTGATGGATCAATCTAAAACCTTCCAGGAAGGAGCTGCGGTGGATGAACCTTTTTTGGGAATATGTTGTGAAGATTTGGCAAACTGCACCAAATTTCTTACCAGAACAATAAATCTATTTCCTATGGAAACCAGGTGCTAGCTATAACCACATGGTGCAGATCAACACTGTAGTATAGGAGTGGGTATAAATGTTGAATTTTGAAGGAAGATAATAGCTTGCCTGCATACCATAGCAGTGGCTTCAAAGAAGAAGAAGAAAGGTAAGAAATTATTTCTCACTGTGCTGTCAAATGGGCGCCCACAGCTGCTTTCTTGCTTCGAACTGCACCATCTAAAATAGGGCTCTTATTTCCAACCAGTTCAGACTAAGTACTTAGCATAAGCTGCCACATTGGTAACTAGGCTACCAGTGTACACCTCTGCCACACCTGCAGCAGATATTCCACCATATTGCAATTTTTTTCCATTGCATTGAGGGTGTTGTTTTTATCTGCATCAGTTCCTATACATATGGTGGAGGTGGCCATGAATGATAAACTTTCCCTCATTAGATATGATTTAGACCAATGAAACAAGTCTCAAAATGTAAAGGGTGTGGAAATCTTCTGGCAGTCTTTGCAGAGTGATTGTAGTATGTCAAATGTTTAGAGCTGTTTTAGCACTCCCATATGCCCTCTGAATATAATAAAGCTGGTGCTTCAAATGCCATAACTATTTAGAAAGAATGTTTGCCTTCATGAGTGTTTCATTGGTTACTTTTACGGAGATGCCCTTTCAACAATAAATCAAACTGCTAGGTGGGTACCAGAATGCATTCCTCAGGTAAAAAATTATATTCCTTGTAATTTAACCCTGAGCTGTATTTATGCCCAGATCCTCTCTTCCAAACAGACTATCCCCTTTCTGTTCAGCGCACGCATTTACCATTTACCTAGAACCTTTAGTTTCTAACAAGGGTACTGAAAGCCCATCGTTTCATCTCCTCCCTAACATGATTCAATCTGTATATTGAAATCTGCCTCCCAGTTCTGCCTGGAAACCACAGGCTCATTTACATTTACACTGTGAACGGAGGTTTAAAGTGTAAGCAAATTGATGTGAACTAAGCAATACAATAGCTCAGGCAGCCCCTCGTTCATGGCCTCCATCACTGTCACACAGTTAATTTGCTATTACATGGGATCAACTTACTGAATCTTGTGCCTGCCTCACCCCTTTGTGAACTTCAATGTACTGTCCTATATGTTCATATCTTACCTACTTGTCTTCTAAATAAGTTTATATTTATGTGGTTCGATCAAGATTATTCTCACACTCTCATGTCTTTGTCTACATCTGGCACAAGCTCCCTGAATGTATTCAATTTGAGTTCAAAAAGATTTATTTTGACAACACATGCAAAAGCATTACAAGTATGTAATCAATGATTTAAAAAAAAAACATTTACAATAAAACATCATGCATGGGAGTATAGACATCACAACATGCTTGGAGTATTTACAGTAAATTAAAACACCAACATTCACCATTATTAATCATGTTGAACCATGTAGAAAAAAAGTCACAGAATTAGCTGGTTATAAGGAATGAGAGAATAAAATCGTTGATCTTATAATCCACATCCAACCCAAAACTTGGCGATAGAGCATTAATATCTGCAGAAAACTAGAAAGGACATGGAGAATAAGCTACGACTCGGACAGTAAAGCCAAATATAAAACCTCCCTGAATATCTACAAAAAAATGATATTTACAGCAAAATGTCAGTACTTTACTATAAAAATAGAAGAGGCAAAAAACTCTAGACGAGAACTTTTCTCCACTGTAAAAAAATTATCCAAAATAAATGTAAATAAGAATATACTAGCTAGTACGGAGTTCTGCAATACTCTAGGTCAGTTCTTTGTCGACAAAGTGACAAGGGTTTATGAATCCTTTAATGCAACCAATCTACAGACCCCAGCCTTAGATATTACAACCCAAACTGAAAACTCGGTCCCTATAAAAACACCCAAACCTTCATTTAACTTCTACACACCGGAGAGAGAACAGGTCCTCCAAGTAATCATGACTACGAACTCCGGAGCATTGTCAGACCCCTGCCCACCAAAAATCTTCCACCTCTTCCCAGAACTGCTTAGCGCGAAACTGGAAGAACTCATGGGCCACATAGTGAACCAAGGTATCTATCCCGAATCCTGGAAATTAACATCAGTCCTACCCCTGTTAAAAAAATCTAACCTAGACCCAGAAGAACCGGGAAATTACAGGCCAATAGCCAGGATTCCCTTCGGCGCCAAGGTGGTTGAGAAGATTTGGAATAAACAGCTTGCCCAGTTTATTGCCGAGGCAGACATCCTCGACCCGTCCCAGTACGGTTTCCGCGAGGGAGACGGCGCTGCTGATGGTGGTAGAAGAACTCAGGAGCGTGTTGGACGCCGGGGGGAAGGCCGCCTTGATTTTATTAGACCTCTCGGCGGCCTTCGACACGGTAAATCACAACACGCTCCTGAACCGACTAGCAACAGCAGGAGTACATAAGGATGCACGAAAAATACTGGCATCTTTCCTAGATAAAAGAACCTTCACAGTGGAAATAGGAGGGATAAAATCAAAACCCTTCAATTCACCCTGTGGGGTTCGCAGGGATCATCATTAAGCCCTACGCTTTTTAACCTATATGTAGCACCATTAGCCGGAATCATCAGGGCTTCAGGATTCTTGCCAGTATCGTACGCGGACGACACGCAAATTGTGGTGTCAATTAAAAATGATAGCTCAAATACCGCAGACAAATTTAAAAACTGCATGACGCAGGTCAGCCAGTGGATGGAGAAGAACTGCCTAAAATTGAATGGGGACAAGAGCGAGGTCATGATATTAGGAACAAATGCAGGAATATGGTCACCAGACTGGTGGCCGGCGGATCTGGGTAACTGTCCATCACCCGTAACTAAAGTCAAAAACTTAGGCATCATGCTAGACAACAGGATCACCTTTGACGCCCAAACCAGCAAATTAGCATCCAAATGTAAATGTAATATACTTGTAAAGCGCACAGCTGCGCCAGCAACGGGGCGTCCCGGCGCTGTATAACTCTGGGGAACCCGTCCTGGCTTTCCCTGTGGGATGGTCCCTTGCTGGGAGTCCCCAAGGTGGAGCCAGGCATCCCCGGAATTGGTGGGGCCGTTGTGGAGATTAGGCAAGCTAATGCCCAGAGTTGCCGAGTGGAACCCCTGATTAGAGTAAGCACCGAAGCGAGAATTATCGAGTCCGCTGAGCAAGGTCCACGACCCTGCCGCGTCGGGAATTGAACCCTGGTCCCAGGCTGACTTCTGCTCTCAGGCCTGCCGCCTCTAACCAGTGAGCCACACTACTCCACTCAATCCAATATGTGGTTCGTCCTAAAAATGATTAGGAAACTAGTGCCATATATTCCTCTAGATTCCCGGAAAACAGTAGTGACCACCCTAGCCTTGTCAAGACTCGACTACGGGACCGCACTATATGCGGGGATGCAGGCACAACATTTGAACAAGCTGCAACGTCTGCAGAACTCGGCAGCGCGATTAATCTTAGATGTCCCCAGAACAGAACACATTTCACACCATCTGGATACCTTACACTGGCTCCTACTGGCAAAACGAATAAGATTCAAATCATTATGTCTAACATACAAGGCCCTCCAAGGTACGGGCCCTCTGTTCCTCAGAACTCACCTAAAACTATACACCCCAACAAGAGAACTACGATCCAGCCAGGCAAAACTTTTACAAGTTCCTAGGTTTAAAAAGGCAAGATGGGGGGGCAGAAGTTTCATACTGCATGCAGTAAAAGATTGGAATCGCCTTCCCCTTGCGATCAAGAACTGTACCTCCCTGATATCATTTAGAAAATCAGTAAAAACATGGCTCTTTAATCCTTGCTAAAACCCAGCTCCCGTGACCCTAGGACACCATCTCTTTCTGCAGCGCCAAGACGCCCATGGGCACACGAGCGCTTTACAAAACTACAAATCAAATCAAATCAAATCAAATCAATATAAGGAGGATGGGCCAGAATGCGATATAATTAGTGCAACACTACTGCTTTTAGTACCCAAGATCTTACATAGGGGCTTAAGCCATTTATTTTGCGGTCCTACATATTCTGGGCATGCAAACAAAACACAAGAAAAAGTTTCAGTTTTGTCGGTGCAGATGAGGTATTTATTATCCATTTCAGGGACCAATTGCATGTAAAAGATTTTAATGGGAGGGATCCTATCTGAACTTGGAAATACAGTCTTCTATCAAATGGAGCAGATATGATGTCCCAATATGGCTCTAAGAGGGGTGGGGGTGGATTTGAAATCTAAGAACCTCCCTGTCAGTGTGATGCTCTTGATTGCTCTAGATTCATCTGTCATTATCATCAGCCAGTACTGTTCTTTTATTTTTCATTTTGAAGGAAAATGTACACCAGTTGGATTCTACCATAAAGTCCTCATTCACATATAGGACAGTTTTTGCTGTTTTGGAGCCATTCCATTTGCTGAGAGTGAGCGGCCTCCTTAACATCCCTCAGTGCTGTAGCATGGTTGACCAAGTCAGACGTCGACCACATACTACGCCAATATAAAATTGAGAGGAGTTTTCTTTGTCTGCTAAGGGCTTTCAGCCTAGATCTAACAGCAGGGTTTTAAGAGGAGTGTTTTTCAGAAGGCATGTCCCACTTCGCAAGAGCTTGTTTTCTGTGACAGTAAGTGAGGCTATGTTCGTGAAGCCCCAAAGCTCTGAACCATATAGGACTAAGCCCATGCGTTTAGAGTCATAGTTCTGAAGAATTGGGCCAATTGATTCAGTGTATGAGCAATTACATTTTTCACTAGCACACCCACTATTTAAAGGTGTTTGAGGGACATTATTTCCACTTGGGGTTTTCATTAAATATTCATGGCAATGGTAACTCCAAGGTAGCCAAAGACTTCACTTTACTCAAGGGGCTCGTCATTCAGCTGCAAATGACTTATGTTGGTTAAACGCCATGAATTTAGTTTTGTCTGTATTGATGGGGAGGCTCCAGATCCTACAAAATTCCTCAAAGCGCATGACTTTTTAAATTAGAAGCATGTCTACCATGAACATTAAAATGGGGATCTTTGATCCAGCCACAGTTGGAATGTTGGTTGGACAGCTAGTCAAAAATGATGAAGCACCATTCAATAATAAGGAGAACAATGTAGGGGCAAGGACACACCTTTGGCAAACCCCTTTCCTTATTGGAAATCAATCTGTAATGTCGCCCTGGGCGCCCCATTACACTTTGGTGAAATTGGCCTCAGAGAGGCGGACAATCAGGGAGAGAAGTCCAAGGGCATACCCAGTTCATGCAATACCCTCCATAGTTGAAGGCAGACTTGAGGTCAACAAAAGCAGCATAGATCCTACCCTTGGAGATTATAACCATCCGACAATAAAGTTGCAGAAATTGAAAGACTTGATCAATTGAACTGATTTGTTCCTGGAATCCTGCCTGTAGGGCAGAGAGGATTTAATTTTCAGAGATCCATTCCTGTACTTTGGTCAGTACTAGACGTGCCACAACTTTTTGTATTGTCTATTAGGATGGTTTGCCTGTAATTCCCTGGCAAGGATCTGTCACCTTTTTTAAAACTGGATTTACTCTGCACCTCTCCAAGAGTCCGGTAAAGGGCCTTCGCAAGATATGGCATTAGCTAGCAGCAATATGTAGTTTGACCAGATAGCTCCAGCATGCAAAAATAGGTCGGTGGTATACTATCCAGGCTGGGTGCTTTAGCCCTTGTAACTGCTTCTAGGGCGGCTTATATGTCAACTGGCTCCAAGGTCAATTTGATCGAGGTGGAAAGCATAGTGGTCATTTGGTCAAGTTGGCCATCCTCCTCAGGGTATAGGCTGGAAAAATGATCAGTTCTTGTGTCTAAGGTCATGTGATTTTGAGAAGCCAAAGATTACCTACCTCTTCACCATTTTACTAAGTGCCAAAACGTCACTGATTCTTTACCAGAACATGCCATTTTAAGATCCTGCCATTTAGTGTCATCCCATTGTCTTTTTGCCCTGACTTTGGGGGATTTATACAGTTTTCTAGTTTGATGGTTACTTGTTGGGACTGTAGATTTTATAGCGGCTACAAAAGAGTTGTGTGCCTGTCTACATTCCTTGTTAAACCAGATCTGCTGCACAGGAGGATGTCTGTGGTTTGCGTTAGAGGGAATGTAAAAATAAGTTCTTATTTTCACAAACAGTTTGTTATGCAGATCTGTCATCATCTCTTGTGCCTCTGCACTTTGTGTGTGCTTCCTCATCACCACAAGTGCATATTAAACATCCTCCTTTATGGAGAACAATGTAATTGGCCTATCAACTACCTTGAACCACTTAACATGCTGCATATGATTAGAGAGCAGCATTCAATTTAATAAGAGACAAGAGTTTCACCATGTATTCTTGCATAAAGTTATCAGAGAGCCCAGTTTTTAGATAAGACATGGTACAATTAATTTCTTCAGCTGTACTCACAGGTGAGGGCTATTTGATGTGTACTTGTTTAGGATCTGTTCCACTGTCCCAAATGTCAGACTAAGTTTTCCCCTCCAACTCTTACTAAAAGTAAATTTTTAAGCAGTTTCATGGCTTCAATATTATGAATTGTCAACCAATGTACTTCCACCGCCTCAGCCACCTTACATGGCACAATTTATTTCCGATGCTTGAACCAAAAAATAATGCTGCTTGCAATATCTGTGAAGTTTTCTCTTGACTTGTTGGAGAACTTTTACTGTTTGCACTAGTCAGAAATTAGCAAGTTGGAAATTGATTCCACACATTCAGATCATCTTTGTTTCAATTTTTCTATGTGGGTTATGCTTCTTGTGCCTTAAACATTTTGACCCCCTTTCCAGTCTTTTTGGTATATACTACAGGGGGAAAACCTCAACTCTCCTGACATCAACTGTGACTGGAACTTACCCACTTTCCTAACTACTAATTGCCACTTCACTGTCACCGTAAATGTGCCCACCTTGACCTTTGGAAGTCTTCATTACAACCTGTCTGTGTCCAAATGACTACACAAAAACTGTGTTTGAGACTCTCACACTTTTTTGGCTTCATTAATTGACACAACCTGTTGGGCAATTAGGTGAAGCAGCTGACCAGCTCTAGCAATATTTCTGTCTTTATCACTTATAGGCAATTAATCAGCTTCTAACAATATTTGTGTCTTCACCACTTAAGAGGAAAGTATCATTGAAGAAATGTTTCCACCATTCAAAAAGGAGTTTTAGTTTCTTAAGCATAGTACAGCCCCGGTTAAGGACAGTTCAACAGAGAAACTACTCTTAGTTAGTGAGTTAATGAGAAACGTGTTGTCTGGGTGGCTAGAACCCTTCTAAAGTCTAATTAGATGTCTTCTTTTAAACGTTAGCGGCTTAAACCTTTCTCTTTCGTCATCTTCTTTAGCAATCCAAAAGACATACACAATAAAGCACCTGCCTTTCTCAATAAAATAGCTCACCAAATTACCTTTAGGGTATGAGAGATTAAATTTAGCCAAAACGTTCTCTTTTACTTCACTGGGACCAATCCTAAAAATAGAAACTTAAAGTGAATTAGAGCTAATTAATCAGATCAATGTGTTTTTCTTAACTTGACAATCCATTTCTTAGTTCTTGGGTGTAAACCTGCAATGCTCCCTTTTCAATATCTGGTTTGTGTCTAAGAGTTCTTGCAAACATCTCTAAATTATAGTCTAAATGTCACATAAAACCCTCTCAGAGGAAATAATCTTTCCTTACTTTTCATATTCACATAGAACATTATACTAAGCTTGCCAACAATAACAGGGGACGATAGAGCCCATGCGGGTTTGCGTGATTCCAGATTTGCTCCACTAGTACCAACATCCAACTACTGTATTATCCTTCTTAACCCATTTCTCTCTCATGGTTTCCTATCATGATAGCCATTCTTTAATCTACAGCCTTGTTTGTCCACCACACTCGTGTTGCATTGTTGTAGGAAGTTAAATGTTGAACGCTAACTGTGTTGTATCAATTCATACTGTAAACACAGCCATTTCCTCCTTGATCTCTTCTTCTTGCATAACATAACATAACATAACATAACATTACACATCATAACATAACATGTGTATTTGTAAAGCACACGTTCATCCCTAACAGGGTATCTTGGGGCTGAATAAAAGATGTTTATTGTTACCCAACTCAATGGTACTCTTTCTCTCACTCCATCCCCTTTTTGCAGAAGGACGGAATCCAAAGAACACTGCCTATCCTTGGTGCCCACCCAAAACACCTTCTACCCCAACCGAAATCAGGGTGCTTTCCTCAGTTATTTAGGAATCTCTCTTCATAAAAGGACCAACTATCACCGTTTTGTTCTTAAAATCTGATTTACAGGTGTCCAAATTTTATGTCCATTGATCATACCCGGAAAGCTTCCCACATAATGATTATGCTGTATTACGGCCAGAGAAAACTACCAATATGATTCAATATTTTTCATTAATAGTTTCATGTAAAAAAAATTCTGTCAATCAATCTAAATATCACCAGACTACGATGCCCTCTTTTCTTCTTTGAATTCTACTGACCCTTCTGCCTCTAGTATGGCTCCAACGCGTGGAGTTACTGTCATTCAAGTTTCTTAGGCTTAATCCTCCCTCTCACCGCCACTTGGCCTTTGCAATCCCTATTGCTAAGCCACACTGAAAAACAATTAAAGAGGCACCCTTCTGTGAACCCTGCAGTCCATATTTTGTGCTGACACAATACATATAACAGAAAGTGCCACATACATTTCTCTGACTCCTAGTGCAGTACCAAAGTGCTCCAAGGCACAAAAAATGGCCACAGTGTCTCATACACCACCCTATTTGGTCCTTATTTGGGCCACCTGTAATTGGGCACCTGATGCTGTTTTCCAAACAAATTTCACATTAAAGCTCACGACTGATGAGTAACGTCCTTCTGCCACAAAAAAATAAAAAATGCATGCATTTGGCAGTGAAATGATCATACTGTTTTCTACAATATGTACATTCATTGAGGTGAATATAATGTCCTTAGCTATAGCCTTGCATTGCAATTAGCCACCCATTCTGGAATACCTACACATTGCCTTCAAAGCACTGTGGTCTGTGGAATCTGGCCCCACGCATTATACCATTCCGATCTCTTCTATAAGAATAATTTATGTGTATTGTGTTATAGCCTGAAGTGCCTCTTAATATATCTTCTAAAAGCTGCATACAAATTCCCTGATGCTTTTCTTTTATAGACGTTGATCAAGATGAAAGCCTTCCTTTCTCTGCTCTGTTACTTCGAGCATTGTAAGCCAGGGTCTCTTGTGACTGCGGCTTCCTATTTAAAAAGGAAGTACTGTTGAGTAAAAGAGTATTAATTTATTGCCTGACAAATACAAAAAATAGGTGCCAGGAATAAATACTTATAATAAGACCAACTCATTGCAAATGTAATGTCTCTTATACTGTAAACTCTTAAGTGTTTAGAAACAGGAGAGGAAAGCAAGCAGACCAGCCTTACCAGCAACAATCATTTGATATAAATGTAACATATAATTTAACACGATGCTGCATGTCCTGTCTGTATTTAATGCAATCATCCTATTTTTGTATATATTTACTCTGTTAGTTCCTGTCTGAAAATTGTATTACATTTGTAAATGCACATTTACACTTGAAGAATGCAGATAAGTGGAAACGAATCCAACCTACATTATTAATCTATCAGAATTGGCTCACTGTTCGATTGGCAGCGGTTTTCAGCTTATATCTCCAGTGACTTTCACAAAAATTCACTACTTCAAGGAATAGCAACACAAAAATGGGAGATCTATTGAAAGCCTACTCATTCTTTCTCGTTCAAAACCTTACTTTTTCAAAGTAGCTCTTGTTTCATGTTTCTTGTGCATTTGTGGTAGGGATGGAATGTACCCACAATGTTTCCAAGTGCTCAACTAGGGATGAGAAATTGCCCTGGGGACTGTGATACCGTTCTCTCTTGGTGGGTGTTATGTAACTCCCTGAATATAAGGTAGCCATTACAGGTCTATCTTGTCAAGGTTCATTTAGCTGCAAATGTGTATAAGTAGGATCAATCAATCAATCAATCAATCAATATATTTGCATAGCGCGCTACTCACCCGGAGGGTCTCAAGGCGCTTGGGGGAGGGGGGTTCGCTACTGCTCGAACAGTCAGGTCTTGAGATGCTTCCTGAAGGAGAGTTGGTCTTAGGTCTGACGGAGGTGGATGGGGAGGGAGTTCCAAGTCTTGGCTGCCAGGTAGGAGAAGGATCTTCCTCCCATGGTGGCTCTTCGGATGTGTGGAACGGCGGCGAGGGCGTGGCTGGTCGATCGAAGCTGGCGGGTGGGAGTGTAGAAGGTCAGGCGGTTGTTGAGGTACCTGGGGCCCAGGTCGTGGAGGGCCTTGTGTGCGTGGGTGAGGAGTCGGAACGTGATTCTCTTGCTGACGGGGAGCCAGTGCAGGTCTCTCAGGTGTCCGGAGATGTGGCTGTGTCGGGGGACGTCCAGGATGAGTCGTGCGGAGGCGTTCTGGATGCGCTGGAGTCTTTTCTGTAGTTTGGCTGTGGTTCCGGTGTAGAGGGCGTTTCCGTAGTCCAGTCGGCTGATGACGAGTGCCTGGGTGACCGTCTTCCTGGTTTCGATGGGGATCCATCTGAAGAACTTTTGGAGCATGCGTAGGATGTTGAAACATGATGATGAGACAGCGTTGACTTGTCTGGTCATCGAGAGGGAGGAGTCCAGGATGAAGCCCAGGTTGCGTGCGTTGTCCGTTGGTTTGGGTGCGCTGCCGAGGGCAGGGGGACACCAGGAGTCGTCCCAGGCAGAGGGTGATGATTCGAGGATGAGGACCTCCGTCTTGTTTGAGTTCAATTTCAGGCGGCTGTTCATCATCCACTTGGCTACGTCTTTCATCCCTTCGTGTTGGTTGGTTCTGGTGGTGGCTGGGTCGTTGGTGAGGGAGAGGATCAGCTGGGTGTCGTCGGCGTAGGAGATGATGTTGAGGTTGTGTTGGCGTGCGATGGCTGCGAGGGGGCTCATGTAGACGTTGAAGAGGGTGGGGCTGAGTGATGATCCTTGTGGTTCTCCGCAGATGAATTCGGTGGCCTCGGATCTGAACGGGGGGAGGCGGACTCTCTGGGTTCTTCCGGCGAGGAACAAGATGATCCACTCTAGTGCCTTCTCTTGGATAACGATGTTGCTGAGGCGCTGCACTAGGGTGCGATGGCAGACGGTGGATGACGACTTTGTCTTTGTTCCTGGTAAAAGAAATGCGTGAGCCTCCTCATAATATTTCCTGTTTATATATTTTTTTAACTTCCAAACTCCCCCTACCTCTAGCTTTTTAGATGTCCTGCCTACATAATTGGTTCCTTTAATCATTCTGCCCTCAATGTTGGGCCTAAATGCTATTCCCGCTTACTCAAAGCATTTCTTGAAATTCAATAACAAACCTGCCTGGCTTATTCTTTCCCTTCAGGAGATGTGATAAGACAGCATCTTACTTACCATAGTAATGTGCATCGATGTGATTTATCTGCTGAAAAGACTTATGAATAACCAGAGTTGTAGTACAAGAGACTTTCAAAATATAGCATTAAGATCTTCAGCCAACTGATCTGTCACAAAGTGTTTAGGGGAGCCACAGACGGCTAATATATTCAATGATAATGTCAATTAGCCACCGACACAGAAATCCAAGTAGATGGTGGCGGCCTTAGGTATGAATAAAATTTACAATTGGCATTAAGCAGAAAAAAAACAAAAGCTTAATGATTAGCCAAAGGCTTGCATCGTTAGATGTTCATGGGATGGATCATATTTACATAGTTCATATATCTCAAATATTAGTTATGTAAAGGTGGGGGCAGCATAGGTTTGCTTCAGAATAATAGAGTATGCCATAAATTATATCTACATAGAAAAACAGTTTGAAGCTATTGACTTCAATAAATTAGACACTGAGAGTGACAATGGTGAATGGGCCAGACTGATAAGAGTATGATATTGTGATGCTTGATATAGTATTAAACAGTAGTGTGCCAAGTGAGAGATCCTTTTGTGAGTTAAAGAACAATGTAGCATATCACATTCTTTCAAACGTGTGCTACCCACGCATGCTTAATTTAAATTGGATACTTGAGGTGTTGTGTGAACCACATCCTGAAGGTGTTGAGCAGTGGACTCGAACGTGTATGGCGCGGGCCAGATTCTCAGAGTGTTTTGAATGAGTAGATGTGCCTTACTGTAAATTGAGGTGTGAGTTATTCCATAATCTCCGTGCCTGATTCACAAAGCTTTTTCTATAGTTACAGAAAATGCTTGTCATCCGTTCTTGCTTCAAAGCAAAAGAGGGAATCATCGCACTGCCTTTGTGAATTTTGTAATTACTTTTGTAAATGAAAAACAAAATTAAAAATTAAATGATAATACATTACTAAAATCTTGTATATTTCTGTTAACAATGGCTCCTCTGATGAGCTTTGCAGTAGAGTTAAGAGAGGCCCTTAGTGGAGCTGTTTTGGATCTGGGCAAGCCGCAGAGGTTTGCGCTTCCATAGTCCAATCTGGGGTTAACAGAGTGGCACTGAAGTTTAATTGGAAAGATTGAAAAACATGTAATAGAACAAATAAAGGGTCAACCACTGTTGAGGTAAATGCACCATTTAAAGTTTTGTGCTCTGTTACCTAAACAACAGCTGTGACAGTCGTGAACCCCCATTCTAGCAGATGAAGCAGGGTAGAGTTGTGGGAATGCCACTGGGTACAAAAGCTTCAAAGGGGAGACCCACCAAAACACTGATTAGTTATTTATGATATTTACTTGGCTGTATGTCGGCAGATAAATACCTCATAGATTACCGAGAATAACTGCCATGGCATAGTTGAGGAATTACGGGCGAGGGCTGGTGAATAAGTCAATGACAGTGAAATTAACTGACAAAGACAAATGATCTAAGTGGGGCAAAGAGGGAAATAAAGATACACAAATACAAAGAAAAAATCAGAGAGAAAAATAAAGAAAAAAGAAAAAACAAAGAAAGATAGGTGGACAGAAATGGGGTAAGAAAGAAGCGTGAAACGAACCAAAGGTAGAAGAGAGGAAGGTAGAAATAAGCAAGGAAGAAAGAATTCAGAAGTGTCAATGGGTGCTTATGTGGGAGACTGGAAAGATGCATGGAAATGTGAATAAATCAATGTAGGAAAAGATAAATTATTGGTGAAAGGATTAATGGAGGGATGGATTAATACATGCAAGAATGAAAGGATGGATGAATGACAGATAGGAAGGATGAATGTAAAAGTGAAGAGATGGATGATGCTAGGGTGGATGGATGGAATTGCGAAAGGATGGATAATAAATAGAAAAATGGAAAGCAAAAGATGGGTGGAATGGGGAAGAGTAGATGGTCAGAAGGAAGGAAGAGTGGAAAGGTGGAAGGATGAAGGATTGATCAGGCTTGTCTACTTAGCTTCCTCAGTGCCTTTAGATGAATATTCCAAAGTGAGATTTTTGGGGGATCTGTTCCCCAAACACCTGATATGTCTGAGGTACTGCTTCTCTCAACTCAGCAGCAGACAAATAGCTTAACTGTGAGTTCCTGCATGAACTGCAGGGCTTTTACCCTTGAGGTGCTTCAGGATTAAATCTTTTGCCCAGATTTACAGACTTTTGTGCTGGTGCTGACACAGCCCACATTCTGCGGCACACATAGAAAGTAGAAATAAACTAAAAGGGTCATTTTGTACAGGGAGATGCCCCTTCTTGTACAAAAACTATACTGATCACAACGTAGACACCCTTGCACTATGACTCATCAGTACCTGTGTTGGCGCTAGGCATCCCAAAGTGCACCAGCACATGGAGAGAGCAGAACTGCCCCAGGTCTTTGAAGATATGGTGCAGTTCTGCTCTGTCCAGATGATGCAACAGATTGCAGCATCTTTAGTTGCTGTGTTCTGTTGCACCACGTCTGTGTAAATTTGCCCCCAGTGATGAGTTTTGACAAACTTTACTCACTTTGCTAACCACTTTCATTAGTCACCCCCTGTTGCCTGGCCTGATAACTCCAACACACATGATAAGTTTTCTTTTCAGGCCACTTCGGGCTCCTCTTCCCGTGAACCAAATATGGTCCTGGAAATGTACTACAATAGATGCAATTTTTTCTTCCAGTGCCTTAGAGACATATTTTGGTGCAGCACAATTCACAGTGACATCCCTCTTTTTTTAAGCGGTTTACCATTATGGGGTTCTTCTAAATCAGGCAATTAAAGAATTTCGGAACTCCATATGTTTTTTTCTGTGTTCATTGTGAGCTTTTGTGTACACCTAGAACTTTCACTTGTAAAGGATTTATTTGGCAGCAGATACCTTTAATATCTAGAGGTGTCTTAGCTTTATATAGCATGAGGATATTTAAATTTACCCTGTTTTTATTTTAAGATGTAGATAAATACTGTTAAAGGTACTGTTATGCCATCTTTACTGAACAATTATTTGCTAATATCAACTGTGCTTGGAGTATAGTGAATGTAACATATCATCAGAATTTCGTGTCCGTGAGTGCAGTAATGTAATCTAAATGGATGACCTTCGTTTCAAGTTTTCATTTTAACTCCTTGAGTGCGCATGACGGCTCCCGGCCGTCATGAGTCACAGTAGGAGTGTGCTTATGACGGCCGGGAGCGGTCCGACCGTTGACACTCCGCCCATGCGGTATTAATTCCCCACCTGTGCGAGAGAAGAGAATTAATCAGTGGCCGGAGTTCGGATGGCTCCTGGCCGTCATGAGCACACGCCCACCATGATTTATGACAGCCGGGAGCTGTCCTGAGTACGGGAGCGCCACGCCCAACCCCGCCCCCCCTTGCACCGGGGCGGAATTTGCCCCGAGGCGAGGCGGTTAATAGTTGCCTGACAATTATGTGATCATTGCTAGGTTAGGACTTTGGCTCCACCCACGTGTTTGAAGCATGAGTACATATTTTGATTGGGCAGAAGTTGTGTGCTTCCACAAAAATGTGATTGCCCTTCACTGCTGCTATGCTCATTTTATTTATCCAGCTGGCTGAGGTTGAACTTTCAGTGGCAGACACATGACTATGTAATGCTGTAAAAGTGTCTAAGAAAACTATATAATTTATTGCGGTTGTCTTTCTGTAGCAGTAGGACAGATAGGAGGAGGGCAGTCACTATCCTACATGGATGTTTAGGTCTGGCTTGACAGTAGTGACAGTAGAGCTGTCACCTAACTTTTTAACCTACACCAATATTATTATACAGTTCTTTGCTTCTGCTCAAACACTTATTCACTCCCATGCTATTTACTTGTAATACTTCACATTACAATACAACATTCTTATATAAAGCTAGATTTACTGGCATTGCCAATGCTTGAAAACTACTGTCAGCCAGGTGTTAGAAAGATAAAGCCTTATGTTCTCTATTTACTTGAATCAGAGAATACATGAGACCTGCATTCTTTAAACAATACTTCATCTGAATGTGTTAAAATATCAATTAGTCTGATATTCTCATTTAAAAAAACACTTTTGTCACCAGCTTTAACAGAGTGGTTAAAAAAAGAGCCAAAGAAGAATAACTCTAAAGTTGCCTTCCATGAAAACTGAAAATTGTAATACCTTTTTCAGCACATAGTTCGCCATGACCCACAGTAGGCCTGATTAACAAACCTCTCTAAGAACAATGTTGTCTTACCCTAACCTTATACGTGACTTACACTTAAATATCCTGACCAGATTTGTCCACTGACAGAGCCATAGCCATGAGTAAGCATGACTATCTCTTATACATTCATGTGTAAGTCTCTCTAAACATGAATTAAGAATCACTTACTCTACTGTGTCATCATGTGTTAATTATTTATTTTACAGTGTTCTGTAGCACATGGTGACAAAATAGATATGCTTTATAACAATAAAAACGACACAATTTCTAACAGAGACCTGATAATTTGTTGAAGCAATAAATGTGTCAACAGGCTAACATAAACACTTCCTGAAACGGAGAGAGGTGGTAGAGCAGGTGTGGGTGGAGGAAGCGGAAAAGAGAGTAATGTGAGAGGTAGACTTTTGGAGTGAGTACTAATGAATAAGGGGGGACAAGTCACAGGGAATGGGGGAGAAAAGAGTATTCTGGAGTAGAGAAAAGAGGAGGGAAGAGGAAAGTGACAACAGTGTGTGGGTAAAAAAACTGGTGAGGATACTTTATATCATATGCGCCAGTTCTGAGAGTGATGTGGGCTTCACATTGTACCTGCAAGAATCGCAGGAGTTATTTGGTCAGGTATCACTTGAACAGGTGAGTCTTCATTAGACATCAAAATGACAATAGGGTTGGGGCTGCTCTAATGTCTGTAGGCAGGAATTTCCAGCAAAAGGAGTTTTTCTTTAACCTGTTGGCCGGGGACCTCTGGCAGGATGTGAAGCCTACTCAGTGGGTCCATGACTGCTTAGAAAATTCAATAATAATAACAGAGTAATAACATGTACATTAATAAAGAAGCAAAATGCAAAATTGAACATTTGAAACATACCACAAATGTGAAGCAATTTAAAATTGGAGCTTAAAATCAAACAGAATATAGTATCATTGATGACTTGCCTCAATAGAATTTAGAAAATCTCCAACCTTCCCATTCAAACTGAATTTAAAAAAAAGATATATTGTGAATTAAATAAAATATTTCACCATTGGTGTATTTATTTGAGGAATGCTTTCCCTGTTTTTGTGCATTATTTTGCAGTTCAAATCTTTGAAAGCACTTAGGCCATGGTTCCCTGCTTCCACTAATGACTCATTGGGGGTGTGGACAGATCCAGAAGCCACATTGCCAATTTAATCAAAATAGTGTGAGAGCATGGATGGCCCTTTTCAAGTGATCATGGATTGGTTTTAGTTTTTAGGATTTTAAGTTGGAAATTAGCGCTTCTAGCAAAGTTTGAGCACTGTTGCCATGTTAGGTGAGGAAAAAATACCCAGAAGCCAATAAGCGTGCAGCAACCATTTTTTTTTTGTCAGAAGCACACATTTTCTGCCTAGTTAAATGTTGTAGGAAGGAAGATCAACATCAGGGCGGAGTTAAAGTACTACTTCTCAAAGCCTTTTTCAGGTGTCATATAAGGTCTGGCAGCAATGACACTAAACCACTCTAGAAATAAGCCAATAAGCATTTACAATCTGCAAAAAGATTAAAAAAATGTTAATGATAGGAAGTGAAAGCTGACTGAAAGCTACCTGATTTGAGATTGCATCTTTACTCTTAGAGTGTATTCAAAACATTGTTAAACATATGACAACAAAGTTAGAAATACCCCGTCAGTGTTGGTTCAATCTTGCAATCCTTGGCTTCCTTCAGAAAATAAAGTAACAGGATGTACGAGTTCCTGTCTACTACACCTCTGAGTTTCACAGCAATTCAGAAACAAGGAATTTTTGATTTTATGGCAATGCACTGAGACCTTTATTATGCAATATTCCTTTATTGTCAACTTACACAGCATCTGCAAGGATAGAACCTTAGTATATTTAGCATTCTAACTTTCAAGAACATGCTTAAAACCTCAGAACCCACAGCCATCTTCATTTGTTGCTGCTCACATACAGATAGGTACTATACATGATGGTTCTGAAGTGTATATCTTTCGAGGCTGTTATAATGTTTTTGTACGATTTAAGGATTTGTGCTTTCAGTATGAGGGAGCACAAAAATGTATAAACATAATACACGTCACAATATGAACTGAGAACATCAATTTGAAATGTTCACGTTGCACACATTAGACAGGGACACATGTGAAAGAGACAAGAGTAGCAGAAGCACAGTTAAAAAGTGCTTTTACACATAATATAGAGATACATATGCAAAGTTGCACTAGTACATATTAAAAGGATGAGATTTGATGCTATATGTGAAGTGGCCTACTGCTAATGAAATGCTTTTGTGAAGATTACAACACATAGAAACATAGGTGGTAGAGCTTGTAAACAATGGAATATGATGTGTGAAATAAGAATTCCCTTGGAACCAATGTCACTAACAATCACCGATAATCTTTCGCATTCAACATTCCATCCATACCCAGTGCCAAAACAGGAGACCCCCACAGTTATAAGTACAAACACATCATGATTGAAACTCCCGATTGCAAAAAAAAATTCTGATTTATTTCTCAATTGATATCAAAATTAAAAACACGACAATAAAAATTTATCACATTCACATTACCAAAACAATTATAAAAATATAAAAAACATCACAAAAGAAATATTATTAGGTGATTCATTTCGAAGTCATCCTAGAATATTAATTCGTTAGAATCTATTGAGAACGTCAGGCTAATATCAGTAAATCCTAACACAATAGTCCCTCGAATTTAATTAAAACAGTAGCGTCGACACGTTTTGGTGTGCTGCCTAGTGTGCACCATCTTTCTCAAGACAAGGGTAGTTGTTTCTTTTTTTCACAACATTAAAAGTTCATATATATCTAAATATGTTTCTTACGTATTCAATTTCAGCGACGGAGTCCATAATAGAGCCACCATAGAAAAGCATTATAAGTCTGATTGTCAACACGATCTGGTTACCGTAAAGCCCCTAATAGGACCACATTATACAATCGGTGGCAATCTAATAGCTGCAACACAATCTGGTAACCATCAAGCCCTTTGGGGAACCGCCTTAATGCAGGGATTCTAATAATAAACCCCAACTAACTTTCAGATTAGACATCAATATTTAAACTCACCACTGGTCGTTGTGTGTGTAAGTTTATTCGACCTGCTGTGACCATTACCAATCTCACAGTTAATATTCATGAGTTCACATTTCCGCTCCAATCATTTATATCCACTCCTATTTTTAAATGGACATAAAATCTCACTGCTTCAAATCTACACCAATCAATGAGATACCGACCGGACAGCACCCACCGTTGCAATGAAAACTCAAAAACAGCATATCTGCATCAATCCTAACACAATAAAATAGGGGCTGCCAACTTATCTAACAATCTCATCATCATCTCCTCAAGAGGGCATTTATTTATAAGCCGCTCCCAATCCTCCTTTGAGTTCAATCCCTTTCTGACTGTATTTAAAATGGATATATACCACTGTTCTCGATGTTTCTGTTTAACAGTGATATCACCACCACTTCTGCTGCCACTAATTTTTTCTAAAATAAGTCACTTAACATCATCATGCATGTGATTCATTTGTGTAAAATGATCCACTAATGGGACATTCACCTTCTTATTTCTGATGGCAGTTTTGTGCTCCGAAACTCACGACCAGTCTCGCCCACTTAACCCAGTCCACAGGGACACATCAGAAAGTAAACTAGGTTCTTACTCCTACAATTCTTCAAATCTTTAGCTACAATCGTCTGGTTGTTGTAGGTGACACTCTTGCTTTCAATACACTGATCGCAACTATTACAATTTCCACATGTATAGTTGCCCATCACTTTACTTCCTTCCAAATTTAGTTGTCGGGACCCCCCTGGTTCTCTATATGTATGTACCAGATTTATTTTTAAATTGTCATTGCATTTAAATGCAAAAAGGGGGCGATCTAGTGTTGTTGGTTAATTGTCATTGAGGAGTGCCCAACTAGAATTGATGATGTTTTTATTTTGTTGCTGATGCTGGAGACCCCCACAGTTATAAGTACAAACACATCATGATTGAAACTCCCGATTGCAAAAATAAATTCCGATTTATTACTCAATTGATATCAAAATTAAAAACAAGACAATAAAAATGTATCACATTAACATTCCCAAAACAATTTTTTAAAATATTAAAACCATCACAAAAGAGACATTATTAGGTGATTAATTTCGAAGTAATCCCAGATTATTCATTTGTTAGAATCTATTGAGAACGTCAGGCTAATATCAGTAAATTCTAACACAATAGTCCCTCGAATTTAATTAAAACAGTAGCGTCAACGCGTTTCGGTGTGCTGCCTGGTGTGCACCACCTTTCTCAAGACAAGGGTAGTTGATTGTCTCTTTTTTTCACAACATTAAAAGTTCATATATATCTAAATAAGAAACACAAAAATACATATCAATGTGCTGTCCTCAAATACATCATTAACATTTTCTTGAAATTTACAAAGACTTTAACATTATGTCATTTATTCTTTTTCTAAAACATTTTGTTTAAAAAAATATATATCCTTCATAAAAAAAACACTCTAACAATTCATAAGCAACATACAGTGATTATATTCACAACTGTTCAGAGATTTATCCCATTTGGCACTAAACATCATCCAAACCATATTGATCACTCTTGCATCAAACTACTCAACCCACTTTCATACCTCAGTGAGCACATTGCGTCACTGACTGGCTCATGTAACAGAGGAGCCCTCCTTATTGGAGAACAAATCAAATCATTCTGACACCTTTAATATTCTATTGACGGATTCTCCACTAGCCCAACAACATACCTCCAAGATTTTACTTCATGATGTGTTTGTACTTATAACTGTGGGGGTCTCCTGTTTTGGCACTGGGTATGGATGGAATGTTGAACGCGAAAGATTAATGGTGATTGTTAGTGACATTGGTTCCAAGGGAATTCTTATTTCACACTGTTTTTGTTGGTATCCTGTCCCTTGGATAGTTGGGCCACTCCCTCTATTTTTATAAAACAACTAGCTTACCCGTCGCGCGTTGCTGCGATCTCAGAAGAAAGGAAATTCAAGGAAAGTCGTTATGATAACATTCAATTTACGTTGTGTCATTTTTATTGAAACTTATTCATTTTAATATGGAAAACATTTCAAAGTGTGGCTTGAGCAGTGCATACTCGATCGGCTTCCAATCTTGATTCACGTTGCTCTCCTGTTTCATTCGAGCGGGCTTGAGCAGTGCGTAATTGATCGGTTTCCAATCTTGATTCCTGATGCTCTCCTGTTTCATTTGAGCGGGCTTGATTAGTGCGTAATTGATCGGTTTCCAATCTTGATTCCTGTTGCTCTCCTGTTTCATTCCAGCAGGCTTGAACAGTGTTCAATTGATCGGTTTCCAATCTTGATTCCTGTTGCTCTCCTGTTTCATTCGAGCGGGCTTGAGAAGTGTGCGTAATTGATCGGTTTCCAATCTTGATTCCTGTTGCTCTCCTGTTTCATTCGAGCGGGCTTGAGCAGTGCGTAATTGATCGGTTTCCAATCTTGATTCCTGTTGCTCTCCTGTTTCATTCGAGTGGGCTTGAGCAGTGCGTAATTGATCGGTTTCCAATCTTGATTCCCGCTGCTCTCCTGTTTCATTCGAGCGGGCTTGAGCAGTGCGTAATAGATTGGTTTCCAATCTTGATTCTCGTTGATCTCCTGTTTCATTCGAGCGGTCTTGAGCAGTGCGTAATCAATCTGTTTCCAATCTTGATTCTCGTTGCTCATTCGTTTGAGAAGAACGGGCTTGAGCAGTGCGTACTCGATCGGCTTCCAATCTTGATTCTCGTTGCTCCTTCGTTTGAGAAGAACGGCCTTGAGCAGTTTGTATTCGAACAGCTTCTAATCTTGCTTCCCATTGCTCGTCTGTTTCTGAAGCTCGTAATGCCTTTTTCTTTCGTGCTTCAGATGTAGATCGACCAATCGATTTCCGTTTGGGGGCATAACTGTCGACGATGCTCACAAATTCGCTGACAATTTCAGTATTCGAAAGAATATGAGGGCCCTGGGGGTCCAATATTTAATTTTTTTAAAAATGTTTATGCCAGAAACCTTTGCGGGAGTGTACTCAACAACTTCCCAAAGTTTCATGGCGATTGGATGAATGGTGTAGTAATGCATAAAGGACAGACAGACAGACAGACATATGTTTGTTTTTCTATATATAGATGGAATATGAGCCTGAAACTTTTCAGAAAAATACTAGAGATGTTATAGTTTATAAACATGTTGAAATAGCGTTTGTCGCCTTAATCTAGGAAAATGTGCACTTACATGAAAGTGATACATTTTGCATTAATAAGGTATTCCTAATGATAACTAGTGCCTTGTAATAGTAATTTGTGAATACTAAATGTTTTTTAGAATGTATAAAGTGAAGAAAATGTAAAGACAAATGAAAGGCTTCTTGTTGAGACATGTATCTAGCTTTGACCCTTTCCCCAATTTTTAAAATGGCTTAGTGATTTTGTATATATTTGCGTTCCCTTTTACACAATTGTACATTCTTTTAGTTTTCTGAAAACGATTCCCATGGGAATATCAAGACTGAGACCCATCATTTCTACTGCTCTGTGTATTGCTATTATGTTTCTTTTTTCCTATCAATAACTGGTGTGGACTTGTGAATCTTTTGGTTATCATGACAAACATGGCAAACCATGTTGATATTGCAACTATCTATGTGACTTAATGGACATTCAGAAGACATGATGGTCTTTCAATGGTGGTGTGATGCCACATCACTTAGGCATTTTCTCATGAACTGATAAAAGCAGAAACACCCAAGGAGGGGCACCGCGCTTAATTCCTTTTTGCTGTGCATCACACTCAATTTATTGTGCTTGTTCAGTGCACTCATTTTGATTTCCTTTCCCCTTTTTTGACAAGTATTCGATTTTGCTGGGACTTTGATGCATGCACTTTGTGCGATGCTGATAACTTTTCGTTCTGAATGATTTTGAAGTGTCAAACCATACTTTGGTTTTGGACTATCTGTGGATGCTACATTCGGTAGCAGATGGACTAAGATCTTTCTTGCCGAACCAGAACGTTCCGCTTTTGCTTAAACTTTATACTTAATGCACTCACACTTATAGACTCATACATCTTAGTTTTTCCTCGCCTGATAGGATCAATTCTGTTAGTTTGGAGAACCATCCTTTTGCCTTATGGGCAGCAGGACTTTGCAACTGTAAGATGATTTCAAACCATTGTTGCCCAAATGCTGGGTGCTTTAACTAAATCTGTGATATTGTTAACTGAATTGTTAAAGAGATTACCTTTTATAATGAATTTTGAATCTTCACTACAATAACTAACACACCTTTAACTTGCTTGAGACTCCTACTGTGTCCAATTTGTTGTCTCTTGAAAGACTGTGCAATTAAAGAAAGACATACTGTGGGACTTATTGGTGAATTGGTTATCAAATAAGGGTCCATATTGACCCCCTGACTGATGTGTCAGAGAACTCTATAATTCCAGCCATCCTATTGGCTGAAGAAGATCCATCAGAGGACTGTCACCTCAGGGTTAGATAGAATGAGAACACATCAGAACAGAGATGGTGAAGAGTTTGCTCTAATCGTAGAATGGCCGAGTGCGGTTAGAGTAGTAGTAGGCTGAGAGCACATGCTTCTGCATGCTAACAGGTACATGGGGGAAGATTACACATCTAATTTATTGTTTTGGGGGCTAACTGAAGGAGACATTGCTCAAAATTTCACTTTTCCAGGGTCATAAACCCTGAAATTAATACTGAGGTAGAAGGAGGGGAGTTTTACATGAAATATTTTAAAAGAGCTGGAAGATGGGAAACAAAAAATGCTCATTTATCTCCTTCTTTGAAGCTACAATGTAGAAGTACCTAGTCTTAGAGCTGATGACTGATGATCAAGGCTGATAGTGTGCACCAATATTTCTCACAGAAAGTGCAAATTGATAAGTATTGGGTACAGTGGAGTGACTGTTCTGCCATAATTGGGCCTGGGGATGTGGAGCTGAATGCTAGTCCATTTGTGGCTTTCATGTGTTTGCAGCCTTAGTACACAAGTGGGAAATGCGTGGGATGTAGAAAAGTGTGTAATGCAGCATCCAGGTGATGCTGCGGCGCACAGTCACAGGTGTAGGGCTGTGTAGCTCTGTGTTCTGCTGTGCATATGTGAGTAACTGAGGTGTTGGAGATTCGAATCTTCCAGTGGATTTTTAAATGGATAAAACCAATAAAGACAGTCTGCACACACTGAACATGATTGTGCCTTCATTACTTTACGAATGAGTGTGGACCCAACTCACAAAGATGTTGCTGTGAATAGATGAGAGTTATCCTTGCAGTTTCCCTGTCTTACCCCCGAAGTTTAAGAGTAAGTCAGGCGTATACTCATTGGAGTGGGCACGTTATTGAACAAACTCATAAACAACCAACTACATGCACTGCTTCAGGTCACAAACTATGAAAGGAAAAGGCCTTGTGCACAGCAGTTTTCTGTTAAAGTGGTTTCCGGTCTCTGCATGGCCAAGCCCTGCTCTTGTTGTTGGTACTCTTCCCGGAGCTGAGCTTTACCTTCACATGTCATGGAGCCTCCAGAGACAAAGTCATCTCCCTCCACATTTTACAGACTCAAAAGAGTGTTTTAGAATGATGATGGCTTATTCCTTGCTGGCCCCTCTTAAAAATCGATGACCTCATTTATGAGGAATTGGCATAGGGAAATACAGCAAACCTTCTAGCTTTGCTGTACTATGCCAGCATGAAAGGGCAGAAATGCACTATATTTATGAAATATGTTGCTTCCCTGTCCTTTACCCCTACGCTGGCACACCATTTTCTGCCTAGCGCCAATGTAGGCACCTTTGCACCACGGTGCAAGGGTGCCTCTGTTGCAGGCAGGATAGTTTTTGTACAGGAAGGGGCACCTTCCTTCACAGAAAGAATCCCTAATCGTATTCTTCTCTTTCTATGTGTGCTGCAGAATGCAGCCTGCATGGAAAGAGGAAAAATAAGGAGAAACATAAATATTTCTCCTTGTTGCAGAGGCATAAGGTATAGGCGCTGCCCCAGGTTTACGTGATTAAGTAAATCTGGGGCAGCGTCAAAATCCATGGGTGCTGCATGGGAAAACCCACTGCAGTGCCCATGGAACACCTCCTTGATGCAAAGTAAGTGAATTGCGCTGCATTTTTTTACTCCTTATCTATGAGGCCATGCAAAGTCACGCAGAGGGGTTTTGCGTCTTCTCATAGATATGATTGAGAGGCTTGCTCCGCCGGAACGTCAAAAAAAGTGATGCTCCGGTGGAGCAGGCCTCTTATAAATAAGCCAGCAGGTTTCTTTGAAAGAGACGAGTAATGTATTAGTGGTGCAATATTTAATCTTCTAAAAGGTTACATATGGAATAAGAGGACCGAGGTGGTTAAGGACTCAGGATTGACTGCCTAGCTCATACAGTGAACAAAGTAAACTGTACTCTGATGCTGTCAATTTCCTTGTGTATTAGAACAAGAATTGCCTAAGATGGCAGAGATTGAAAGTTATATCAGTCAGTTGTTTAAGCAATTCAAAGTTTGTTTGTTTTTCTTTTGATATGGTTAGTTTTGCTTCAAATGCCACAGTAAATGTTCTGCATTTGAACTACTGTTCATAGCAACCGTCGCATTCCTTTAGGAATGGTCTCAAAAGAAGAAATAATGTACATGACCACAGTGTAACGATGATCTCTGAAGGGCTACTAAATTTACTGGATTTATGCCTCATGTAAGTTATGCAGATTTCAACCAAATAAAAAATTCTATTTACTTATGGATTTGAAGTTGCAAAAAAAATTGTGGTTCAAGAAAAATAAATCCCAAAAGCATGTCCCCACCATTTGAATCCCTACATCTTTCATCATCTGTGAGGAATTTCTAAAGGAGTCTTACCCAGCAATCTGTGCTCAACTGATGAAGGGGGCCATAGACATATCTTTTCACCTTGTCACACAGGGGAGTAAAAGGCATCCAGTTGTACTTACCATAAGGGTCACCCCACTCCCCCTCAGCAGTGTGATTATGGGGGAGATATGTGGATAAGTATCAGCAGTCATGTTTTAAACACACGAGTGCTGTGTTCAGGGTAGACATTTGATTTATCTGTGAGACCCAAGGAAGTGGGCACTTCACTATTGATAGTGGTATAAACACTGATGGTTGCCCCATCTAAACATCAGGTAGGGGAATTGGCTGTTTATTAAAAGTTTCAGTATCCATGTGTGTTCTAATGTGAGTGGGTGTAAACATAAGGCTCAACATTTGAAAGGTCCACCTGTGGACGTGGAGAATTACACTAAACAAAAGAACCACAGCAATTTAGACGACTAAAAGAGCAGGAATGGAAATGACTCCCTCTTTTACTTAACAGAGATATATTTCCAATGTGTGAAAGGTAAAGTTCTTTCATAAGTGTATGATAGATAAAGCCTACACTTTTGTATCCAAAGTCAATGCTAACTTCCATTACTTATTGCAACATAATGTCAAGCCTACCATTGAAAAAAGCAGCCTTCATAAGATTGGCTATCGTTGAAAGGTCAGTCCCTAAATGCTTTGCACCAAGAGTGTTATCCATCAGGATTCAATAGAGAGACAGTAAAGTTGACTAATGACTTCAAAGATTTGAAACCAGGATTAAATGTGGTTGCTTACACATATGGAAATGCCCCTCAAAATGTTACTTTTGCAGTTTGTTATTAATGATGTATTTCCTTTTTAATAGATGACTACCAGGGAATCAGTTATGAGTACCTATCATGCCTAATTCACAGAGGGAGGGAAAAGGGACATCCAAATGATTGCTTTTATTATGCCACTGTTACAAGGTGTCCAGAGTGTGAACAGTACAAACCTGCAGTGTCACAGGCTGTTATTAGGTGTTCTGACAGTGAGCAGCACAACCTCCAGTTCCACAGGCAGTTTCTATGTGTCACAAGGGTGAGCAGCACAGGTTTGCAGTACCAGAGGCTTTTACTACGTTTCCTAACAGACCAAGCCTGCAGTGCCCCAGGCTGTTATTATCTACCCCAAGGGTGAACAGCACAAGCTTGCTGTACCAGATACTGTTACTAGGTTTCCTAACAAAGAACAGTTGAAGCCTGCAGTACCATATGCTGTTACATGGTGTCCAAAGTGTGAGCATCGCTAGCCTGCAGTACCGCAGGCTGCTCCTAGACGTACAGTATTGAGTACCAGCTGTTCAAAGAACTCTTCAAAGGTACCCAGAGTCAAAGGTAGACTGCATAAGAAGTGAGCTCTCCGGCGCTATCTGTCAACAGACATGTTCTTCTTTTATTTCCCTGTGATTCTGGAATGAAACACATATCAAAACATTTTCTACATGAAAAGGTGCATAGATGCATGTTTATTTTTAGGAAAAACGCGTAATCTTTAGATTCAACACAATCTCTGTGCTTTCATTTTGCCAGAGAACACTCATTAGCAACAAATGAAAGGAACTTCTTGCACATATCTAGATGAAAGTATGATATTGGAATACTGCAATTTTTAATTTACTTGTACGTCACAGCAAATGCAATTTTGTCTTTTATCATTTAAACACACAGGAAATCTCAGCTTTGTTAACCCATGTCTGCGTATTATTGTGAACTCCCTCCCTTCCCCACACACCTTGGTGTGCCCAATGATTCCAAGCAGAAGCAGTAGTTTCAAACGTAATGGTTTATTCTAACAACACATGCATTCAATATGCAGATATGACAGAGATTCAATTCCACAACGCGCCCAAAATGTATTCCTCTGGTCACATTCCTTCATGGGCTAGTAAATAAATTCTCATGTGTACACCGCGGCCCTTGGTTGGACTGATCTTTAGGGCAATCGGGCAGTGCCCGGCGGGCTGGACTGATAGGACAGTGTGTGGCTTGTTTTTTATAGCTATTTGTGGTCCTGTTTTATGGTCTGCTTGACCGGTTTTTACTGTTGATTTCCCTCAAATAAATCATTGCCGGCAGCTCAAATCCATTAAGTCTTCCACAACTTGCAAAACACGTATACAATGTGTCTTTATAAGTCCAAAAAGACCCCAATTTGCAGTCATGGACCACTTTTTTAGCTATCTAATTCATTAAGGGGGTTCACTTTTATTTTTGTGCCCAGGCCTACTTCTGTTCTAGTCAGACCCTGCTGTGGCCTTTATTAAAGTTGACATATTAATGCGTCCACTACTGCTAGATGGCAAGTCACCAGTCGTCTCGGTTTATCTTCACCCTAGCCACTGAGCATGAGTTTCATCAGGATCTGCTGAGACATAGTGAGCACATGGTGATGGAAATGGTGCTGGATCAATCTCTGCTCGTATTTGATCATGTGTGCTTTCCTTTCTCAGGGGCCTCTCTTGACCTCAAGCTGTGCTTCACATCTTGTAATGGAAGCCAAGTTTGGAGGGCTGAGTTCAGGAGAGAGATAATTCCAGAATACTGCAGAAGACCTACAATGGAGGAGAATGTGTGTAAACAGCCCCCAGGATATCCTTAATGTAAATCCACCATGGAACAACTCATAGTTTCCACTGAATTTTCATGTAGAAGAATCCCTTTTCATTGCTTGTAATCATAGTTGTGAGTTGCAACTAGGGAAACTACACTGCAAAACTGGTTGAAGTTAAACCTGTGCTGGTAAGTAAGCCATCCACCTTAGCCCCACTTTGCCTGGCATTGTATCATGATACCTGGGGGGCTGAATGTGGGGAATTTGTTCAGTAGCAGCACCTGTGTATGAGGTGAAAACATAGCATACATTATCCAGTTGCCGAGTCTTAGGCATGAGGCAGG